>NC_135001.1:3275395-3989895 GCF_051020985.1 Nomia melanderi | reverse complement strand
TGAAATTTCGGTGTGAATTAATCGTGCGTTGTTTGGAAGTAAAAAATGTGAGCACATGTCTTGCCAGGCATCGAAGTCTCCGGCTATATTTTCCTTGCCGTTTGTAACACGATGATAGACGAGTGGATCGGCAAGAATCAATCGGGCTTGTGATCGCTACAATAACTTACGAGGATTATGCTGAACCATTATGAACAGCTTGCACGTATCGCTGACAGATGGCGCCACTATCCGCATTTTTAAATTCTGTTCAGCTTTATGCTTAATAAATTAATTAACGGCCTGTGTGGATCGGGAATCATTACTCGCCGATGGTTAATCAAATATTAATCAAATACTCTATTGCCACCGTGACTACGATGCAATACAAATTATCAAAGGGAATGGAATCTATTTTTGTTCATTATTCAGCGATACATTGGCTTTATAGAGACAGGAAGGAATATTCAGTAATGCAATCTATGCAAATTATTGCGTTACGACCTCTATTCTAGCACTAAAACTGCGACATTCGAATTGAGAAATAGGATAACGTAAACTCGGCCAGTTTTGTGAACTTTTAAGCTTAAAACTCACTGATTACATTCATTTAAACCAAGTTTAAAAATACAACTCTCTATTTAAAAGAAATTACATTAAACAGAGACATCCAAAAAATGTATAGTGCATTTAACCTCTTTCCACATAATGATGAGGAAAGTTCGCAGTGAATACTTCTAAATTAATTCCTTAAAAATCAATGGTTCTCATTGCGCGTGAATTAGAAAACCGTTTTGCTTTTATCAAAGTTTCATCGTGAAAATAAACACGTATTTACGAACAGTAAACATCTTTACTTCCTTGCGACCTACTAATACAACAATGAATTTGAGTACCATAACCAGTATGCGAATTATTATGCATTTACAGTGCAACGTTGCACAGAATGCACAGAACTTGAAGAAAAAGATGTCTAAAATACCCAAAACGTAATGGGTTTTAATGTTTACTAGGAAATCACCTTTTCCATCATAATTCTGTTCTCCCACTTACATTCTTAGTAACTTTAACTCGCATAAAGATCCGCAGTCTAACGATCAACGTAAGGATTAAGCGCAGTGTTCCGAATGCCTCATACCCTACAAGAATTTGCAAACTGTGCCCAACTTCCCTTTGCGATTACAATTTCCCCTTTGCCGAAACCGTTTCCTCCGGGGGACGGGCCGTCGAACCTCGAACGATTATTCGATCTTTGTTGGCGGTATCTTCCCGCTGCCGAGCGGCACGTTTCCCGATGTATTCCCCTTGACGTTCGAAATTACAAGAACGACAGGTCCGACCGCGCGTTCCGCTCCCCGGGCTGCGTGATTGGAAATTTTCACAAAGTAAGAGCGATATATAATGAATAAAGGAGATTCGTTTACTATGCACTCAGCAGAGGGCCTCCTTTGACGAAGAAAAGATGAATGATCCTTAACGTCGACAGGGTGAAACTGCTCTCTTATTTGCCTGCCGGAAATCAAGCGCTGGATGGTCGTAATTATTTTTTATCGATCAACCCCCGAGTCCTTTCGCCAGCCTCCCCCACCCCATCGACACGGAATGTTTCTGGCTACCGAAGAAAATGAGGACGTACCATTTCCTGCTTGAAAATTTATGGAGTACTGGCTGATGGAGACTCATGTTTTATGAATGATCGAAACTTCGATGCACCAGCATCCGACATCATTGCGGACTGACGGAGGAAACTCGAGGATTCGCAGACGATTTCGCAACGTACCCTTCCGGTCGCCGGCCGGGTTTGTTCAATCGTCTAGTATAATTTGTATAGGAGATCGAAGGATATTAGAGCGGTTCCGAATGAATTCCGCCATTTTCCTCTAAATACGTTGCTCCCTCATTGGTAGATTCCCCGCCGGAGCTGAATGCATTTATACTTTCGTTGCGTCGTTTAATGGAATGGTTACATTATTCCGTGGAAACCATGTAGGAATGATAATAAATGAATCGTGAATCGCGGATCTTTCTTTTCAAACATGTGGTTAATGTTAATATAAATACTGCGATGTCGGCGGACAGTGGAATATTTATTTAATAAACGAATGAAAGGGGAGTAATTGCATGATATAATGGAGTATAAATAACGAAAATATGGAATAAAGTTGTATTATATTATTACCGTTGTTTCATTGTTCCCGTCATTCTTTCATCCTTACATTCATCGAACGAGTCGAATATCCTGGAACCAGTTCAACAAATAATCAATTTAATCGGAACGTGAAAGGTAAAGTACAATAATTGATTGAAAGTATAGCAGGAGTAAATTGTATTTTCTCTTTCGTTAAGTTTTTCTGCTAGAAGGGAGCAAGCAGGAATCATGTTCAACTTCTCCAGCCGATTTTTAAACTTGCCCAAACCATTTAAAAGTAAGTGGAGACAAGACTGACAGGAGAACAGGCCGCATTGTGCCAGTGTTCCTAAATATTCTTTTCAACGGGCGAACGAACAGGAACGCATCTCTCATTTTCTCTAATTTTATTTCATCCGGGCGTCAATTTGAATGAATATTTTCGGAGACAATCGTTCCATTAACCGAGCCGCGGCATCTAGTTGAATTCGAGTCGGCACTTTTTTGTCGAACTTATCGCGCTTACCGTCGCGCTCTGTTGCCGTCGTCCCCACGGAGTACAGGACAGATTTAATAGGATTTGTCGGGAGCAACAGCGAAGAGGATATTCCAGGACATTTTTGCTGGGGCCGTGGCGAGGGGCTGGCGGGAACGACGCAGTCGAGAATGCACGCCGGCAGTCCTACCAAACCAACCGAAACGAACACTTTCTGGCCACTCCTGACATCCTACTTCCTGCTGCGCGTTCACACCCCTCATTTTTCCACCACGCGCACAGAAAACGAAAGCAGCCTTATCTGAGACCGGGAAATTGAACATTGTAGACGTCCTGCTATTTTTGTTAGGATATAGTGACGACTATTTATGGTAATGTTTGCAGCTGCGGGAGTGAAATTGGACGTACGAAATTAATTCACGAACTTTTAACATTTTGTTTCATAATATCGAGGTGATGTTGTATTCAGTCGGATTGGAGTTTTTATTTGAAAACTTTCAACTTTCAACTTTCAATTTTCAATTTTCAATTTTCAATTTTCAATTGAACTTTCACGATATGTATACATTTAACTGAGATAAGTTTCGATTATTTTCTTCTGTTGCATATTATACTTATCGATATTGTTAAAAATAAGTTTTCCAAGGAACGAAGAGAAAGAATTATTTGAATTAGTAAAATATTGTCTTGAAGACTTGATATTCCTTCGATTGAACTGAATGATTACTTTAGGAGAAATCGAAAGGGTTACCGTGGATTACGAATTAATTCGGAGCCACGGCGATGCCAATGGCCCTAATAATATGCGTCAGGAGATTTTAAGTTTCGTGTCACTTTGCGAAACTCTTTGGATACGCGGGTCCGCGCCTGCAACGTTGCTGTATTTTCAAATTTATGTGGGGACCCGCGTCGCTTATAAAAGTTTTCTTTCACGGGGAACAGAGTGGATTTCTGAAATTGAATATGCATTTGGCATATTGTCAGCGCCGGGCGCTGGGAATGGAGACGGGGTTGGGAAGGGTTAGGCCACCAGCAGGAGAAGAGAAAAGAAGGGTGGAAGAACCTCAAAACGAACCATGGAGAATTGAAGTCCCCGGGAAAAGTCTCAAGTGTCGGGAAATAGTAACATGCACCGTACTACACAGGGCGGTACGCGAAAAAGGAAATTCGAAATAATTGAAGCTACTGCAAATAAGAAAAAAAAACTATAATCCAAAATATCTTATTAAAATTTTTCAGTAAATTCAATGTAAATCGTAGTATGAAAATTCTTGATTTCTTATAAGTGTAGTCGTGATTTAATCAAACAATTACTGAAAGTATTGCATGTATTCATTACATATCCAATTTAAAACACAAAGCGCCGTTGCATGGTTAAGCGAATAGCAATATTTATGTATTCAGTTCTTTTTTCTCCTTTTTTTTTAGGTCACGTTGCATAGTAGCATGGTTTCGCCTAAGGAGAATATAAATTTCCATTAAAGCGGAGTACTAAAAGTAGCGGGACGTCTCGATCTAAAAAGAAAATATTCTACCCGTCACTCGATTTTTCTCGCTCGTGTACGAATTTTTAAGAGGATGGTTCCATAAAAATTTATGGATACTTTGTGGATAGCTGTGTTGGTGATTTCTTTCGCCCTCGACAGTATTTTTTTCTCCTCTAACCGCTTAAAATTCTGTTTTCGGTGATAAAGTTCGAGAACCATAACACAGAAGTAAGCCAGTTTAAAAATGTACAAGTAAAAGTACAGTGTGGACGTTAATCATTCACGTCCCCGAATGCGTAAACGTCCAAGGTATTTCTTGAATTTCGCTTCGCAGACGTTCAATAACGAAGTTTATCATTTCCAATTATTTTAACTTCCCCGCTGAAAGCGAACACCGCCGCGACATAATAATTTAATCAAAATCCGAAGCAACTGCACGACGCGAAACCCACTCGCCGATAGAAAGAAACTTTTCCCATTTCATCAGTCATCTCACAGTAAACTTCCGACCGAACAAATGGCGCAGCTTCTTGATTTTTTGGTTTGCTGAAAGAACGATGTAAGCGGGTGTAGAGCGGCGTGTCGGCCGGGCGAATACGACTACGGCGATATATCAAATTTCCTTCTAATAACGGGCGCGCGGTGGCGGGTGCAATACGCCGCGGCGCCGAGAAAGTGTCCAATATGGTGACACTCGGAGAACGACACCTGAGAAACGAGGGAGACGTCGCTAAGTTAAAGCGTCGCGTAATCCGTGGGGTTTAGCGCGAGAAAACTCAAGATATCCTCCATTTTCTTTCCTCCCCTGTCTAACTTGGGCGGCGTGTCGCAGAACGGTTCAGGTATAAAGTCTCCTACACACGTTGGAAGATGTTACGGTGCACGCATCGATTCCTAGATTTCATGACAGATGTTGCAATGTAAGTACATAGTTGATTATCACCGAAATGGCAACAGAAGATTTTGGTAGATAATAAACTGAGAAGAATCAGCAGTGCGTAGGCAAACGCTGATGCAGATCCCATGAAACGTAAAGGCTTCTACTCGTTATGATACATGTTGCTGATACATCAACGTTCGATAGAGTTTATGTCATTTGAGCTTGCTTCTAGACTTCTGATTCTTTTCGTGTGATAAACTGAGTAATAAATACCTTTTCTTGTATTATAGTAGTAGCAATAATGTATAACAAAATTATTGTAGTAATTCTTGACATTATTATAACAGTAATAAATATCTTCCAATGTTAGTTACATTAACAAGATCCACGGTAATCGCAAAGAATAAAGATTAAAGAGTCAAAGAAATGTCTTAGACTTCTGATTCTTGCAGATATAAGTTGCATCGATTGCTGATTCAGATATTCAGATTCAGTATCACAATTACAGGCTTTAACACCAGAACTACCAGGTGGGTCAAAATGATCAATTCCACATTTCCCTTTTCACAATGATTGCAAAGGTACAGACACTTTAAAAAATGATTAAAAAACCTGATGTAGCGATAGCTAAACTGAAATATAAACCAATTGAAGTCTTAATAAATCCACGTTAGTAACTTTTATAAAGAAAGTTTACAAAGACCGTTTACGTGTATAGTAGTTCCAGTCTTAAGAGTCGACGAGAGCATCGCAACATGTTTGAACGTGTGTAGGCTGCCTTAACATCGGTATCGCCACCGCCGCGGCCATCATCCGGCAACTTGACCGTGCAAGATCGGCTTCAGTCACCGTTAGGGAACGTCTCGGCCCTATACTCCATCGTTCTTGACACCCTTCAGCTATACACCCCCGTCCCGGCGGGGTCAGCTTATGAGAAATCCCTCCTGCCGCGTGCTAACATTACCTACGGTTCAGTTCTCGCTCGGCCGAGCAACTCCCTAGAGCTGTCTATTAAATACCTAATATCAACTCACGCTGGCTCCCCAAGCTGCCCATCTCCGTCTCCCTGTCCTCCACGTTCTCCTCTATTCCCTTTGTCACACGATGTAGCTACCTTTCGCCCTTCCTCGACCCCTTCGTTCGCGCTACGACGCGCAGAAGATCGGTAAATTCAGAGACACTTTGACGGAAACTCCGTGGAACACGTTCGAATGGTGTTTGCGCTGGAAACAGTTAAAACGTTCAAATACCATTGAAAAATGAAGCACGAACAAGATCAAACAGTCCCTTTTCAAGCGTTCGAAACTTTCAATTCGTTCGAGACAAAAAATAAAATGTAATTCAGGTAACTCTACTACGTCCACTTAAAAGAATCCTAAATCTATAAAATCATCATCTCAAAGCAGAATTTCATTAATTCCTTTATCTCCATGGTTACCAGAAACTTCCAGAGCCAAAAATATCTAGTAAACACCCACAAAGTATAAATCTTCGCGGAACGTTGTCCAAATTCCCTGATCTTATCCAGATACTTAGGCTCACGCATGCCGCGCGAAGCTGCAGCTCCCCAGTTCGGCTCTCCTGCACAACGCACCTACGCTCTGCCTCTCATTGCGATTGCGACATTCGCGAAACCTAATCCAAAACGTGCCGAACACCATCCACATTATCATTCTTGTAGCAGAGACAACTGAAAGTTTGTTTAGACCTGTCCTCTTTCGACGCTTGGGCGCAGAGGGTTCGACGTCGCAGCTAGTTCCCGCGCTACCAGACACCGAGGGATGAGAATGCACGCTCACACATATCCACACACATACACATATACACGTACACCACAGCACGCCGAACCACGTCTCATCCAGCACTAATGTTATACGAGTTTCGAGCACTTTACACGCTAATCTCTGGCGCGGGAGTTGGCTCCCTCGCGGAACCCGGCTGTATATCTATATAGAGAGTGACGACACCGACCGATTACGCGAGCCAGATCTGCGATGCAAAAATGCTCGACGTATATAGTTACAATTATATATAATATATATGTGTCTGTGTGTATGTACATATAGTTAGCAACATAAGAATTCAAACGTTACACCTTCTTAGACTCAACAAACGTTCCATGATTTGTTCGCATATTGCCAGATATTTGTTAAATTTCATTGTATGTATATACCATGGATAGATGTTGTTTCAATAAATAGCAATATACAGTGTAAAATTTGTTTAACACGTTCGCTACCAGTGTCGCATATTTGTGACGGTCACAATCCTACGTTTTATATCAAGAAAATTTAGCTTCATTTGTTTCAATAGTTTGAACTGAATAAAGTATTATAGTTAAATTTGAAACAAACGCTGATAGCGAACGTGTTAATGACAGTTTATTCGTTACCACGCTGTTCAAATAAGTGCTTTCCTTGCTGACTGTATGTATATACCCGGCGACGCGTACTTTCTTACGAGTCCGTTGTGTTTCAATTCCAGACAGGTTCGACGCGATTATTCCTTCACGGAATTTGAATACGTGTGATTTATTAGGTTGTTGCGGGAGCATTTCGCGGCATGGGGACGCTTTATTCGTAGCTTCTTCTGCGCCACGGAGGTTTCCATGTTTCCGAAGCTCTTCGCGTTCACGTGTTTTATGTTTCAGTAGCTTTATATAATACTTCAGTATGTGCACTGTGTTTGTACATTTTGGACTGGGGTTTCATAGCTTTGCGTTGTGCAGCGAGGTGTTGAATTTTGATAATACCGAAGTTTTAGCGATGATTAAGTTATTACTGATTGAGCTACTAGGTATCTGGGGGTGCATTAGGATTTATTTAGTGATTATCAATATAGTTTTCGAATCCTTTTAAATTAACTAGTTGAATCTTTTAGATTAATCTTTGTTTATTACATTGTACATTATTGTCGTATATTGAAGTGGTTATTCTCTTCACAAGGAAATGGGCATTAGTCTTTTAAAGTATCATTAATATACATATTGTCCGTTTGAAACGAGTCGAGATATAAATAACTTGACATTGAAGGTTCGAATTCCGAAAGGTATCCAAGATCGATTTACCTACCACGTAACGACTAGCAAACCGTTGTCATTAGAAAATCATCCATCGTGGAACCTCATCCATCGTCACGTTACTGTGTAATAAATTGCTTCGCCCCGCCCTTCCTGGTGGCCTTAGCGTCTTCGAAGTTTGCTAGATTACGCTTAAATTAACATAATTCCGGGCTCTTCTGATTGACTACCCAATGGAAAGTTCTCCAATGAATGATTATAGAGGCGACAGTGTTCTCGAAGTTATTATATTCCGAGCGGTGTAACCAAATAATCACTGTACAATGATTATACGCGAGCAAGACCATCGAATGTGTTATTATTCGATTCGTTTAATTTTTATAATACAAGATTACAGAAATGTATATACAAGAATCAGATTTTGTATGTGTTTCTCATGCACCACTGAAATATAAGAGAACTTTTAATTGTACCAACATACAGCAATGTTTGGAATATTTCCTCGAATGTTACATAGGCAAGGAGTGCTTGACACGAAACTATTGCAAAGTTTATCATCGCAGAGGGCGAAGGAAATAATTTTTTACCTCGTACGCCATGGAAATGGAAAAAAAGAATCGGAGACCATCTGAATGTTTCCTTTCCTTTCCATCTCAAATGAAAATACCTTCATTACACACCGGCCATTACTAAAGCATACAATTTTTCGAGGAGCACGCCCGGCGTCGTTTGTGACGGGGAGAATATTTCAAACGATAGAATTAAACTATATCCTGTGCAAACACCGTGCCTGAATCGTGTGTGGACGCAGGGAAACACGTAGGTCCTTTCGGCAAAGGTAAAAGTGCCTCAACTGACGAGCTTCGTAACTCAATATTTTACTTCGCAAGTTTAAAAGTATATTACTCGCGAATAATGAAAGGAATTAGTATGATCTCCTTCGTAATGAAGTTAAGAACTTTTGTAATATTTTCGAATAAATATTAATCTAAGATAGTCAGCCGGATGAACTGTTGTCCCTTGAATGCCTCGTTCGAATAATCATTCATCGTTAGCGTCGAATTAATGGATTAATTTATTCAGAAAATCCAAATTTGTTTTAATACCTCTCTACTTTCTACTTCTCTTTCGAATAATATTTAACGGATGGTTTCGATTTTATTACATAGATATTCGGAGATAGAATTCCAGTGGTACTTCACACGATCGTTATTTCAAAACTTGCTGGATGATTAGGAATGTCGACGTCAGTGCGCTACAGGCCGTGTAATACGCAGGATTACGTTTATCGATTCCACGGATTAAGAATCAATATGGCGCATATATGCGGTTGAATTTGTCGTCAAGGTATTATCACTTTTTGCCTCGGGCAACTCCAGCTTGCCGGTCGCTAATCATATTACACGGAATTGCACACAGACCTCCATTGTCGTGCTTTATCTATTGAAATATAGAACTATTACAATTAAACAGATTAATTATAGAATTCGAAGTATCTATCGGTTATCGGATGAATGGAGCTACGTGAAATTAGAATCCCGGCGTTTTTTAAGAGTCCTATAAAGTTGTTCGAATAATACACTTTTATGTAGCGCAATTAACTTGAGGCATGATTGAAGCCTTTAATTTGACCCAGGCAATCTCGCCGGGTTATGGTTGTAATACTTCGGGCGCATTAAAAATTTATTATGATAAATCCATCTCCAGAATCCGCAAGGATTTCTGATCAGATCGGAGCATTTACCGATTGGATTTCATTTTAACGTGTAGAAATCAGCGGTCAACCCGTGCGCAAATTTTATATTTTATAGAACGAACCGCGACATCAAACGAATATTCCCCTATAAAACTGTAATAAGATTCTGTAGTTCACGGTTTAAATGAATGTCTCATATACCCTTTCGTTCCACGGTCGGAAAATTATCGTACTGGCCAGCATAAATCTTCAACTTTTATCAACCGGCCGCGTTACTGTAATTCTTGTCGGTACGTACTCTAGTTATTAAAGAGCAGAAAGAAACAGGATAATAATCCATAACGTTTACGATACCTCGTGGACGCTAACGAATGCTGACGCCACGTTAACGCGATTAAACTTTGTATCGTCTCAAATCTTTCGAGATTATCAAATTAATCGACGCTGAATATTCAATTCGCAATCCGAATCAGGCTTCCCTCACAATTTATCACTGACATACATGCAAGAACAATCGAATAATAACAATCGAATAAGGATAAAAACGAAAAGAAAGGAAAACAAACATTAGCAACATATTATACAGAACAACAAACTTTCGTGATTACCCTACAAAAACGAAAGAATCTCAGAAACGTACAAGTCCCATAATCTGCCAGACTGGAAACCATAAAAACCCGTCGAATCACCCGTTCAAACTCCAACATCCAGTAAGTTACATCCGCTAAACTCACAATTCCCGTTCGACTCGGCCGGTCCCTGTCTCCGTATTCTCAGCGCAGAACGTCTCATAATACGCCTGTCGAAGTTGTTCGTTGATACTCAGTCCCGAAATTGGCAAACGTATTACATCCGCCGTCTGCGTGTGTAATAGTCAGGGATTATGGGCATCAGGCTAAGGAATTGGGAATCAATATTGCGGGTATTTACGGAGGAGGTCTCGCTAAGCAGCCCCGCCACTTCCTCTGTTCCTGGCACTAATTGTTCGCTTCTCCTGCTCGCGAATTGCTCCCCCGCTTTAATTAAATCGGTTTATTAAGTTTTCGAACGGATGCACCGCATTGTGATTCCTTCGTCCTTGCCCGTTCCCGACCGCCGTTTTTGTCCTGCCCGTTACTCCACCCCCCTAACCGACTGCTTTCCACCCTTTGCGCTCGGCCCGCCATCCTCTACCGTTCCACGTTCCATCCTTTTTTTTCCCTTCCTTCCTTCCTTCCTCTCTCCTTCCTTCCTTCCTTCCTTCCTTCCTTCCTTCCTTCCTTCCTTCCTTCCTTCCTCTCTCCTTCCTTCCTTCCTTCCTTCCTTCCTTCCTTCCTTCCTTCCTTCCTTCCTTCCTTCCTTCCTCTCTCCTTCCTTTCTTCCTTTCTTCCTTTCTTCCTTCCTTCCTTCCTTCCTTCCTTCCTTCCTTCCTTCCTTCCTCTCTCCTTCCTTCCTTCCTTCCTTCCTTCCTTCCTTCCTTCCTTCCTTCCTTCCTTCCTCTCTCCTTCCTTCCTTCCTTCCTTCCTCTCTCCTTCCTTCCTTCCTTCCTTCCTTCCTTCCTCTCTCCTTCCTTCCTTCCTTCCTTCCTCTCTCCTTCCTTCCTTCCTTCCTTCCTCTCTCCTTCCCTCACGAGTTTTTCCCGTAGCTTTCAGCGGGATACGTATCGCGTTTATATCGCCACCGGGCACGTTCGACTTTACGATCCGTGTTAATACCACGTGGATAACTGCGTCGGGAAAAGGCGGTTCAACTTCGCGGAAAGTTTTTCGAGCATCCGCCGCGCCGATGCGAAGATAAGCCCCGGGTTCGTTCTGATAAAGTAAAGATCAACGGTTGAATTAAACATTAGACCGCGCGGGCACGCCGCTCGGAATTATTTCTCGAATTAACCTGGGTCCTTGTAACTTCTCAATCGGGGACCGGGTCTCTCGGTTCCGGGCCGCGGCGGACACCTGTGCTCGGGCTAACTCGCCCCGCGTGCTCGGTGACCGAGTTCAACGCAGCACGATCGCGAATTGATGTTTCGCAGCTTTGACTTTCCGAGAGGTTCAACCGACGACTCGTTCCGGGTTTGGAGCGTTCGAGTGGCTGGTCAGGCTTTCCCCCTTTTTTTGTGGATGGAAAGCATGGTAATTTGTTTCTGAAGTGCGATCGCTACAACTACTTTGCTGTTAATGGTTTATTTTAGTGCAACAGGAAAATTCTGGGCATATTTCGCGGCTGTGTTTCTGTTCAAGAGTATTTCATTTGAATTCTATAGAATTGTATATTTCTGTTTGTTGAGTCTGAAATTTTCGGATGGAATATTGGAAAATAAAGGTTCAAGAAGATCCGATTTTTTCTTTGAGGAACGTGACAGTGTAATAGTGGATATTGGTTTCTTGTGTCTAGTTTTTAGGAGAAGGCGGAACTTAGTCTTTTTCATTGGAACGTTCGATAGTTTTAGGGTATTATGTGGAATCGTAATTTTTGTAGTTATTGGTAATCTACAGTCTATCTTTGCCTTCGAAAACAATATCGAAATCATTGAGAAATCTGTGTATAGGAATATAGAATGTAGAAATGAAAATTAAGTAACGAATAAATATCCCGTCCCGTCTTCGTAATTTGTATTTCCTTAAGCAATTGCACAAACAGAATTTCAATTACTCGTTATTTAAATTTTAAGGTGTATCACTGTTATCACGGATCTAAGATAGTGGAATTCTATTTGGTGCGTACGCAGGTAAATTCTGCTGAGATCACACCGATGCACATAACGCAATGCAAATCACTAACGATCAAGGAAAATGTATGAGCACTACGACAGTAAAACACAAATCTCTAGTGCACGAACACTGGCGCATGAGCTTAAGCTAAAGCTTATCTAAGCTCCCGCTTACACGCGCAGCCATGTATTGTTTAATCATCGTTGATGTTCCAGGATTTATTGCGCCGCCAATTATACCTCTGCGAAATTAACGAAATACGCACCATTCCTGTCCTCCATTTTTAGTTTAGGACGTTTAAGAAGCAAGCAAGCGAATCGTCTGCCGCGTTTAATAATCATAAACTATCAACGGTCCACGTTAAATCTAAATTATTTCATTACGATGCTAGAAAGTTAATATTTGTTTTAATTAATTGAAAGTTCTGTTAACGCGAATGGTTTCACTGACAATGATTTTAATTTCCGAGGTAGACGTATTTTAGTGAGCCATGATGTCCAATTAATTAAAGCCAATTGTATCTTAAGAATTACACTATTGATTGAATGAACAGTGATGTAAAAATTGACTTCATTATCAAGCAATTTACTAACAGACCGATTTTCACGGTTAAGGCACCACATCTTACTTAATTAGCGTATAATAAAATCAACTAGACTTTATAGTATACCTGATGAATATCGTATGTTCCCTCTGAATTCAAATGAAATATTTTTCTATTTTCAATCATAGCGCTTTAAAATAAATATACATATATAATGACTGTAAACCACGTTTCTCCTTCCAGCGAAATAGAATTCATTAGAAATTATTACACACTGCCAGAAATGAAAGAATATCTCGATTTTATCAACATGTCAAAATAAATCTATCACAAGATCATACACAGAATTGTACATTTCTAAACGTTAAACATTCCCAATGACCTCATATGTTAAAGCAACGTTATAAAACATCCAATTACGAAAAACAGAAAAATACAAAAAGTACGAGTTCACGATGAATGGCGAATTCCTTTATGTTCCTCACAATGGTCAATAGCGAAATTAGTTAGAAGAGACGTAGGCACAGAAATGAGGTCGTGCGGCAAGGCTTTAATCGGCGGGTGGAACTGTGACGCGCTGTCACGTTTCCCCGTTTGATTGAGCGCGAACGGCGTTACCCGGGTTCGAGGGATCGTAAACTCCGGGACTCGCGTCTACATACCCAAGGAACAGGAGGGATGAGTAAGCTGCTTCTTTCTCTTCCTTTCATCTTATATTGCATTACGGGCCGGCATACATATTTATTCAACGTACGTAGACTTGCCGTCGTAAAACGACGCGCGCCGCGGTCGGCGTATCCTCTTTATTCAACGGAATACCGTGAGACATTTACGAAATCCGGGTACGGTGTGCCGTGAGCGTTCCGCGTATCGGTGCAGCTGCCATTTGTATCGTTCGAAATTGGCAATGCTTCAAGCCGAAGTCCCCCGTAATCTTACACTGTCATATTGCTTTTAGACGGGCGGTCGCTCTCGACTCGACGTGAAGCGACGCGGCGCGGCGCGACGCGAAACATCGCGAGGGATGCATAGAAGCCGCGATAAAGCCGTGATGATCGTGCAGTACATTTGACACAAACATTATTATTCCGTTTCGACTCCGGAACGAACCCCGTTTCACGCGCGATCGCCCCGAAAGAAGGGAACGAAAGGGAAATCCCGGACAGTCGAACGTAATTTCTATTGATTTACCCGCGTCGTGACGCTCCTTCGAAATTCTGACCAGGTCTTTCCTTTGAAAAACGTGTGTAGACCACGTAGACTGAAAGCTTCGGAAACATTCGGGTGAAATGAAAAATTCTGTTACAGTTTTTCGTCGTTTCCATTTCATTGGAGGTTTGTTCCATCGCGGAATGAGAGTTTTGGGAATGATGGGATCCGCGAAGTTTCAATGGGGGGAAATATGGGAATGTATTAATGCATCGTGCCATCATTAGGGTTATTTATTATTCTATAGTGAAGATAATGGCATTGGATATAATTATCAACGATTTAGTATTACAACTCCTGCGTTACGGTGTTACATAGTTATTTACGTTATTAAGTGTTCTTATTCGACGTCGATCTTTTTATTGCAATCATTATCAAGCTCGTAAATGGTCATCAGTGAACCGTCACAGTGAATGTGTTAAGCAGATAATGAATAGAAGTTTCCCTGATGGAATATGAAGAATGAAAGCTACAGTATCTCGTACGATTAATGAATTCACGTTGAGATTCGTTTTCCCTTGACACAACAAAACGGTACAGAGTTATTTTACGTGGCTGTTGACTCTACAAGTTGTACTGTATTGTCATGGAATAACAGAAACCTCGGTCGGCCGACAGTGTGTGTTCCATTGAAATACTCCTTGCACACATATTCATGATTACCCGGTATTATTTACGGGATCCAAGGCCGATGCGTATTGTCGATAGCGGTAACGAATGAATTTCATATCCAGTGACAGTGGTCGGAGATTCATTCTTTGCCGTACAAATGTCATCGCGGACCTATTATTCGACCGGATATATAACCCGGCTGATTTATAAATATTTATTAGCTGCCAGTGTTAACTAAAAACATCTCCACTAGCCGGTGACACGTCGAAGGTAGTCAGGCCAATCCGTAAAAATACAAGAGGACCGTCCGCGTGGCCGCATGTCCTGGTAAAATTCACGGGTTCGTGTACGTTCCCGCTGATTTATTTTCCACTTGCTCTGTTGCGGGAAAGAGCGTTATCATTGGATTAGGAAACTGATGGAGTGAAATCGATGAAACGTATACGTCGGTAATGATATTTCTTATTCATTCGAAAAGCTGTTTTCAAATCGATGATGTTCAGCTAGATTTGAATTAAATTTTGAAACTTTAAATCTTCGGTTTAATACTAAACCTAACCAATAGATAAATTGGTTCCCTGAAATTCCTGGATAGCAATTTTAAGGGTGCATCTGTCGATGCTTTAATTGATTTATAATTCAGTTTGCGTATCGATGAATCGATTTATTTATTAATTTCTCAGAGGAATATCTGTTACCTTTTTAATAATTGAAAAATGAAGAAATTAGGAATGTGTCATTTTGACTCGTATAGTAGGTTTGGTGTTAAATACTGAACTGTTCTACTATTAGTAACACTCAGAAGTGAGAATCAGTAGTGAGTAGTACTTGAAATAATCAGTAAAACAATTTATTTGATAAATACTAGGAATTAGTGAAGTATATATAAATAATACGAATAAATAGATAAAATGATTGGCCGTGAGTAACGAATTACTCATGAGATGTTCGATTACAAAGAATTCGCTCAGCTAGTTATTCCAGATAAATATTTCTTTGAAAGAATTCAAAAAATTTCGAGCACTACGCTAGGTTTATGGATTGCTTTAATTAAGAGTGAAATGAAGGAAGAACCCTGGTGATTTTGAGAAGCTTTGACTGGTTCGGGGATCGGAGAGAGAAAAAGCTGCGAGAAGAAGGAGCGACAAAATGAAGGAAGGAGATGAAGCGGTAGAGAACGAGGAAGGGAGACAGATTCCAAGAAAATTCTCGAGTCATCCATTCTGCGTGTCAGGGGGGATTCCCGTGCGGCGAGAGGTTCCGCTGCAGAATCGTTGTAGCCGAAAAAAAAGCAGGAAAAGCGTTCGAAGGGGACGGAAGAAGGCGGAGAGGAGGGCGCAGAGCAATTCGGTGGCAAAGCATTGCCAAGAGTAGTGACGGGCATTCAATTCTCTCTGTGGTACGTTCTCAAGCAACTGAATCGCACAAAAGTTCCAATCGCTTCGAAGATTATTCGGTTTTTCAGTTCTTTCAGGGCTTAATTTTCGCCATAATGAAGCAGCCGCGGACAATTTCGAGTCCTGGGAATTTTGAAACATTGAAGAATATCGTGAGATTGACGATTATTGGCAACTAGATACACCGAATCGTAGGTTATGCATCCAAAAATCCTCGAAGAAGTTGATCAAACCATCGTATAAACATGAACATTTAAATAAAGATTGCATTAGAACTTCTACAATCTTCTTGCAATTTAAATGGTAAGGAATTTATATATTCAAGTTGACGAATGAGTCAAATTTTACGAGGCATGAATTAAAGATATATATCAGCACTCTGTCAGTGCAATAATTTAGCCTCCTTCGAGTTAAATTTATTCTCTTTCACTTTTTATTTGTAATTCTATATTTCTACCTTACATCTTTATTCTGTGGATCAATCAGCAATCTAATATTTATTCAATTTTAATATCAACATCTTATCAATATAATTCAGCTTTTTCAAGTTAAATCTATTTTCCTTTACTTTTCATTTATAAATTCGATATTTATGATCCGTACAGAAGGTCCACAAATTATCGTCAGCCGTATCTCACAGGATCTTGACACTATCGCTAACCAACTGCAGGAGGCAGAGATGACGTCGCCGATGGGACAAACGTACGGGAACAGAGGCGAGCCAGACATGGGAGATCCTTCGTCGGCGGTTCGAGCGAGAAAACTGTCAGCAAAGCTCAGATTGTATCACCATTCCCAGAGGAGAAGAACATCGTCCACTTGAAAACCTTCAAGCTTCCAGTAACCGCTCGCACTTGTCGGCCGCTCACCAGCTACATACAAAATGCTTCTAGCTGCTCTCTGGCTCCATTTCATCTTCCATCTTTTTGTTTAGAAGAAGACGGCCGGGCCACCGTACGAAGGTTGCTTCGAACAATGATCAAACAGACCATCGGAACATGATAAATCTATCGTGACTCGAAGAAGAATGATTAATTGATTTAAAACTCGAAGGCTGATTGAACAAAGCTTAGAGGAGCTTGAGAATAACTCATTGAAGTGTTAAGTCAAATTGACACTTCGTCGGTCGATATTTTAGTCAATGAACACCTTGAAGTTTTAATAACTTTGGATCGTTAAATTGTATTCAACTGGTAAACATTTGTTTTATGAACATATTTAAATACATTAGTGTATTGACATTAATTATATTTATTACATAAATAAATAAAATAGTTATTTTGATGGGAGATCAGTGGTCCAGTACTAAGTCTTTGGCGAAGAACTTTTGGGCTTCTTTTGCCAAGTTTCAAATAACTTAGTTTAATTTCTTATAAAATAATTGATCCTATAATTGGTGTTTATCTATTGATTATTATCTGTATTATAATTTTTGCTACAATCTCTTATTTATCTGTCAAATTACCTTGATTACTTTTTTCCCGAATTAGATGTAATTTCAACCAACTTATCGGTGTAATTACTAAGGAATTTGTCGATATGGGATACTTTATTTGTTTCCCTTTTTTCAAAGGATTCATCTACCGTGCCTGAATTTTATTTATCGTTTCCATGTCAGCGGAACGCCATTGAATTTTCAGTACGACGAATGAAAAAATTATCGGGCTGCTGTACCACTCCGAGCCGCATAAGAATTGCCTATGAATTTATTATGGCAATTCGCGGCTGAGCGTGCACCACTGAAGCCAAGATTTCCGCGAATGTCTGGATCCATGACATGGAATCGTACAAGTTGCTTGAAGGCATTTGATACTCTTGAGATTTACCAGCGGTTCTTTCCTGATCATCGAAAGTTTGGCTTAAGTGACGTTTCCCTGGAGCTGTCTATTATACTCCATATCGATTACATGACCAATTCGAGCACTGTCGTTCTTGCGGCCGCGACTTGCGGCCTTTCACGCGAAAAGTTAAAGATGCAATATTTAGTCAACGAATAGCACAACGCTTTAAGTGTCTGATCGCGTGATATAATCGCGAAAGCGACGATTCCGTCAGAAAGACGTAAATCTGTATCGCTTACAAGGTTCCCAAAGAAAATAACAATCCTTGTACAGCGTTTAAATTATTTACAAATTGGCGTAATTACGAAGGGACGTCAATGTCAGAAGTTCGAAATATTTTTGAAAATTACCGCAACGAGATCATTTGTCCCAGAGAAACATTATTACTGGACGCGTACAGGATTCAGTTAATGACTTCCTAATTACAAATCCCCTGATTTCATTCAACGGATAAATTCGTAGAAATATTCTGACTGCTCCACGAGTAAAGGGAAGTAAGTTAATTAAGAAGTATCCCGACGTGGTTATTTCAAGAAAAGTGATCTCGCGGCGAAAAAGTTTATTTTTCACTGCGTTATACGGAGTAATTAGAATTATTATCTCATCTGCCTTGTTTTTAAATAACTCTCGAGAAGTTTGCTTTCCGCGAACACAATTCCGCAAGTTTGCCATCGAATTGTCGTAATATTCTTTTATCCCTTTGCCTCTCGCAACGCCACTAACGCGGAAAGGAAGAAGCGATCTTCGTTCTTCCCAATTTATCTAACTTCGAGTTTCAATGGCTGCATGGAAGAAAGGCAATTCTAACTTTTCATGAATTTCGTACGCTTCGAACTGACGGTTCTAATTGTTCTAATGTTTCCTGCAAGGGAACGGAAATTATTAATTGCGTTGGAAGCTAGAAGATCTCATTAGAGGTGACGCAAAACCTAGAATATTTATTGTCCGAGGAAAACAAAATGCTAATGGAGAGTGGCAGCGCCAGTACACGGAAAGCATCGATATCTCACCGAGTTTAAGAATACCGGAGCGAAGCGGAGGCAGCGCGAACGAGAGAGACAATGAGAAGGAGGCCGCGGCAGATAAGGAGAAGGAAAGTGATCATTAAGATTGTAATGGGGAGACGCCGTTAAACAGGGAACATTAACGTTCCTGCTAAGCTTATAGCATCTTAAAAAGCAAAGCTGCCCGTAACTATACCTTTCCCGAAGATCAACCTTAACTGTTCCTTAATCTGTTTGACAGAAAATCAAAGGGGCAATGAAAACTTCGCTGCGGTAAGCTGATTTCTTTTCTATGGAATTTCCTCGAACGAATTACACCTTGTTAAACAACCGTAAAAATATATTGAACCTTTTCCCTAAAGGAATTTATACGGTTATATACGCCTTACAGGATCTATCTTTACAGTACATTAAATTCAATAACATATCTATACTTACACCCCTTCATGGTTAATTAAGTTCGAAATTCGTTTCTATCGACAATTCATTTAGAATCTTTATTGGTGATTCATTTATAAAACATTTTACCCTGAATAAGTTTCTCGATGAAACGTATTTTTAAAACTCGGATAAAACGTTATTAATTTCTTCTCGCGACTCAAATTGTAGTACAATAAATACGAGTGTCGAATTGTTATATAATCTTTGAAAGAACTAAATAATCCCGAGAGGCGAAGAAATTTTTAGATGGGAAGTAACAAAAATAAATGCCACGGAATTTTTTTGTGTCTGGTAAGTTATTAATAACAAAGTCATTCTGGCGAGAGCAGTTTTGGAAGAAATCGCGGGACAAGAAATTATACTTAAAGCTATTATCTATACGAACGAGCTAAGTTAACCCGTTGCCTTGTGATAACGTGTCAGCCTCGCGGTGAAGATACCAAACAAAAATTAACAAATATGAATATTACTCAACTGTTTTGAATTTAAATGAAATGTTATTCCTTTGTTACCAGTAATTATACCTTCGAGTAAACAAAGGCGCAGAATATGCCTAAAATTTGTCTCTCTTCTCAAAATCTTCTTAATGACAAATTCGAGAGAATTAAATTGTAAGGAAGAGGTTAAACATAAAACATGCAGCGTTCTTGTTGAATCCATTGGATCTGATTCGAATTGCGCAAGATGGTGGCGGATCGCGATGTTTCGGTGTCGTTTCGTTTCTAGGTCGCGCGGGAATAAACAAAAATGGCAATCGACGGTCGGCAGTATCGACAGCCGTGGAAGTTTTCACGCATCGCGTAAGAGGGAATTTATTTTTGGCCGTCGAGCAGACATTTCATCGGAGAGTAGTGACAAGGGCCGAAGTTATCGATTCGTAATAAATCCCTCCGTTATACCTACACGGCCAGAGCTTTTATCCGTATAATGCCGCACAATGGCCGACCGAATCAGTCGGTCACAAAATAATACGGCCCTCTGCAGATTTCACCGAAAATCCGCAACCTCCCTTCTCATAGAAACTAGTTCGTTCTGATTCGGCAAATCGCTTTAATCTCGCTCAAATCGAGCCCCGGCCCTATTTGAAACCTTTCGGGGCCAACGGCTGAATCGCATGCAATATTCCGGCTGCGATAGGCCGGCCGACCCGCCGCATTATACTTCCCAGTTTTGACCGTAGCCGAAGAAGCGCATCAAAATTGTTCACGGTGTTATCTTGCGCGCTGATCGGAAACCGCTCTATCATTCTTTACGCTCATGTAAACCGGTTATCGTGTAGCTGGATACACCGTATCCTCTTACAATTATCAGCGACGGTGCAGCGGCAGCCGCCGGTGACTTCTTTTACGAAATGAAATCGATATCGCGGAATGAAATCAAAGAAGTTTTAATTTATTGAACAGTGGGCTGCGTTGAAACATTGATGGTGAGGATTTAGTGGTAATAGAATAACGATAAATGGAGCGTTATTGATCATAGTGTTCTTTATTCCTGATTATTTGGGGAATAATAATGTAATAATGTTTATGTTATATAAGAATTTATTTGTTACTCGTTACACATTCCTTTAATCTATTATGTTTATCGGGAGATAAATAATTCAAAATAGTTCGAATAACGTTCAGCCTCGATGACAACCATTGTCATCGAGTTTTTGATGTTTTATTTTCTGTATACATAGGAATGCGTGAATATCAATAATTGGGACTCTATAAACCATTTAATATCCCAGCATGGAGGTTGACGTCCGACATAATGCTCAGTAATCGTCCGGCTCCCGCCGAGCTTGATTTACCTTCGCGAATTATAAGATATTCTATTGGAAACCCAGACGCAAATTCTCTAAAAGTCTACTGCATTATTTATAGTTGAAACGAAGAGCAGCCCGGCCTCCGGAATCAAACATGCAAACAAACTTTTCGGTTACATCGCTCTCTTATCATTTCTGACCCAGAAATTAAACTCCTAACCCAGATATTCAAAGTACATCCCAAATTATCAAGACCATGCTAGATCTGTCGCAACGCGCTATAAAAGAATGTCATCTCTGCAACTTCTCGCCATGGTAATCACAATACGGTCACCTTATAATTAATATTTCTTTTCTTACTTCCTAACATATTTTTCAACGTCATTTCGAAAATGACATTGAAACGTTGAGAAACACGGAGACAAACAACGATAGTCAGCACACGACGCTTAATGCGTTCGCTACCAGCACTTATTTCGCTAACAGTCTCCTCAATTATAACATTTTCTGCAATCCAATAAATCTTCTACACAAAATGTCAGAAAAATGAAACTGAAACGAGTCATTGAGTTTCTAAATATAATGTCGTAGTTTATAATTTCTATTAACAATATCCATAGGATTAATTTCATCTTGGTTACGTAAAATATAGGATTACGACCGTCGCAAATATGTGACGCTAGTAGGGGACGTGTTAAAAGAGAACGCGAATATCCATCTCGTACGCAGTAAGTTACCATAAGATGATGACGTTATTTACGGGATCTCTTAATACTTCTATCTCCCGAAAATCAGAGCGAGGAACCAAACGTAGGGCAATAAAAGTAGAAGTTACTCGATTGTAAGGATCACTCGGACGAACGGCGCGGTCGGACGTCACGCGTGCGCGATAATTAATGGCGGCCGTTTACGGAAGTTTGCGGGGACTCCGCAATTAGCTGCAATGCCACGCTTTACTTCTTCTTCTTCTTCTTCTTCTTCTTCTTCTTCTTCACCGGCTGTTCCCATTTTTTTCTTCTACGTGTTACGTGGCTCGGGGTTCCGGATAGGTTCGATGGGGTTTATGACACATCAAGCCCGTGATGTACCATAGACAGGGGGTCGTTACGCGCATAAGGCGCTGCCCGATAAAGCGGCGCCGCTCCCGGAGGACTGTGTTTACGCTGGCAGTTGGCCAGAGGCGTCGTAAAAACGGGGGTGTCAGATCGCGCGGCGATGCGGGGTCCAGTGCCGTGAAAAATTAAATGCAAGTATCGTATTTCCGTGCGCCGCGACGCGCGTCCCGCGATTTCGACGCAATTTATTCCGTGTAAACACACGGGGCCCCGTTTTGATTGCGCGCGTATTGAATTCATGCATAAGCGACGGGAAACGCTGATTCCGCGATCAAACGAAAAACGAACAAACGACACGCGCGAATTAGAAGAGGGACGGGTGTCTCTAACGGGTGACTCGACATTTTTTCGCGCGATCTCTGTATTCGTGTAGATCGCATTCGATAGTGATGGAAGTAAATAAGTCTTCCTGTACTAACTAGCTACAGGGTGAACGTGCATAGAGGTAAAGGAAAGTGAATACTCGTAATTTTGTCAGATTTTTGTTATTGGTCGAACGCGTGACGAATCGCGCAAACGAAACAGAATGTGACAAAGTGAGATATAGGAGATGAATATGGACGTCAATATTTTATTGCCTGTCTACCGTTTGATGACTAGGCTGAGGAATATAATTGGTTAGTTTTCATCTATTCTCACGTCGTTTTTAACACCAATTTGCTATTCGTCAATCAATTAGTCAATTAATCAATACTAAGCGCTACTTGATGAAGACTTTACAAACAAGTTTTCGTGTGGAAGATGAACGATATATCTCACTTCTTCCTGTTCCGTTTCGTTTAGCGTTGCTCCTTGCGAGATTCGGTTAATAACAAATTCTTAGCGTCGTGAATGACCGCTTCCCCTGGCCTCTGTGTATTTTCAGCTTGTTGTAAGTAGGTTTATACACGCTTAGATGACCGCGAACGTAAAAATGTCACACTTCGCGCTGCGTATAATCGTTCGCGAGCAGCGAGAAATGGACGAAACCGATTTTACTCTATTGCCCGGCGTTCCGCCTCTAAATGTCGCACTTTTCGAATTTACGTACACGCGGCCGTAGCGTTGCCGGGTTTTTCGTTGCTGAAAATGTTCCTCCCGCAGACATTCATCGCGCATGCAGGTTTTATGTCTTGATGGATGCGTCGGTGCGACCGCTAGCGGAGGATGGGTGACAGTTTAAACGGAACACTGGGAAAGATAAAGATCTTTTTGGGAACGGCATTCGGATATTTATTATTATAGATTCGGCAATAAAGTCGCTTTATTGTTGTTGTTGTTTCTGTTGTTACTGCTGGTGTAATTTTTGTAACGTTTAATTCGTGTATTTCATTCGATCGATTTTTTTACTTTTACTCCCGTGAAATATTTTATTAGATATACGTAACGAATTCACTACCCCCATGATAAAGAATTAATGCGTACAATGCAGTTTGTCGGATCTTGGAATATCTTGTGCTAACCACTGTAAAGGTTTTGAGAAGCAGATATCCATGGTATCAGAAACAGCTACGTCAGTATTGCCCACTGATAAAGCAAACTGCGTTGTTTGTGAAACATCAGCAGAATTATCCGAAACACATGCACTGATTGCATCAAACACAAAGGCGCACGTTGGCATTATTAACTGAACATTGCTTTCTCATATATCAAAATGTATGTACGTGCAATTCAATTCAGAAAGTATATACCTCTGCGTTGAATATTTTAAAATACTCAAATACGAAAAATCACTTTCGAAGCGTTGTATCTTTCTGTTCGCGCTGTCTTCCAGTAATTTTCAATGTTTTATATTGTATTTGACATACGTTCGTCAGAAATATAATCTGCTGGCCACGAGAGACGCGCGAATATTTAGACAAGAAAGGGGACTGTCACGTTTATTCAAGATCGCAGCATTGTCGCGAAAGTAGGCTTCCCTGCAATCAGATTTAAGGGAGATCCGAACATCGCGCCGTTACAGTTAGGCCGCGAATCAGCCTTATCTACCCTACCTATTGTCCCGCTACAGTTAAGGTAGTTAATCATCCCGAAGTTTACAAGGTATTAGGCGGTTAGCAACGCGGGAATTAATTTGTCGTGGGCGACGGCGCGGTAAATTGTCGCCAGGGCGTTGCTGATGCTGTTACCGAATGGTAACACACTAGGCTTGGTTTTGAAGACTCCATCACCGTCTCAATGCGAGTGCATCTCGACCGTTTCGTCAACAATCAAAGAAACGTGCCTATTGATGATTGAAGGGCATTTGTAGAAATGATTGTAAGTGCCGAACAAATTTCACAGGAGGAAGGAAGTTACCTAACATACACGTTACGTTAGAATTGTAATATCTATGAATGTTATCAGTACTATAAGTAGCTGCTATTAGTGATGACTACTTATAATAATAAAAATTAGGATATTAATTATTAGGATAGTAAAAAGAAATTTTTTCTCTGTTTTGGTATTCACAGTAGTTTCTGTAAGAACTCTTTAATTACAATTACAATAGGACTTTCTTTAATCGCTATTTTACACAAATTAAATTATATTGAGTCTTGGTTCAATTGGAACACAATAATTCGGAAATTTCGATTGCATGTCGTAATGTGTATGATCGAATTTCGCAGATGTACTTCGAAAGATTTGTCTGAACTTCCAGTTGCCCAATTAAATCGGATAAACGAGGTTCAGATGTATATCCTTAAAAAGAATCTGTTTCAATTCCTGACAGTGCGCGCTGACGTCTTCTAAACGGGTCAAAAAGTTTTGCAGCGGGGGTTTCGGGGCAGTGATGATTGGTCGTCGCCAAGATCTGAGTTTCCATTTCCTGCGACCCCGCCCATCCCGAACTGAGAACCACCCTGATGATATCTTGAACTGTGAAACGACTATGCCATATCATGACGGTCGACAGACGCGTTCAAGACCAGCGTTCTTTGGAAGCGTATCGTGAACAAACGGAAGCGACGGCGGAGAAGTACGGAAAGAGGAGTGGACGGAACACGTACCGTCCGCCGATACTCAGAAAACATTTCAAATCATTGAGATTCGCTGCGGAACTAGGAATACTTCGACTGTTACTTTTAATTAGAAATGATTACATTGTTTCGAAAGTGCGGATACGAAAGAAACTAAGAAATATAGATACATAAATATCGTACATAAGAATATTTTATATTATATTTATTTTATATTATATAATTTTCATGAACAGTGGTTCAACCTTAAAGAAATTCGATTTTCGAATATTGCACTGTTTTCCACGCGTGCATAATTGATAAAGATACATTAATCGGTTACTATTTAATGAGACGTGCACTTACAGGGGAAAAAACTTTCATTTCTACGCGTACGACTTCATTTTTTCAGGAAAAATCATTCCCATTTCGATCTCACCGGTAATAACAAGCCACCATACGGATATCAAATGCATTTTATAGGTCCCAATGAATTTTATGCATTCATGGAATATGCAAACGTGTAAAAACTGGCTGAAACTAAAACTATAACGAAGCTTGGTAAACCTTTTCGTTTACTTGTTGTTTGTTGGCGTTCTTGATTAGAGAAACGCATAGATACCACTGCGCTAACATATAGTTGCATTGCCATTCTATAATATTACAATTTCTTTATTTTGTTTAAGTCCCTAGAATATTATTTTCTCTACTCTTTACAGTATTCATACTAAAATATGATGATAAAAGATTCAGCTCGAAAAAATACAAAATTAAAGTTACGCAGAGGAAAGAAAGTGCTACTCTTGCTGCCTTGGAATTGTACAATGCTGTACTCATTATACTACACCGGCAAAATATGTTACCAGTATACTATACTTCTAAAGTGTACAAGACATACTATACTACTAAAATATACTACAAAATATACCATAGCGAATAATGTGGATCTTGTAGTGTTGTAGTAGTGTAGTGGTATAGTATATTTTATAGTTACTACTACAACACTACAAGATCCACATTATTATATTATATATTATATTATAATTAATTGTGTTATATATAATATATATATAATAAATATATATTAGATACAATAAAACAACTATAAAATATACTGTACCACTACACTACTACAACATTACAAGATCCACATTATTCGAGCAACGCTCCCAGTAATTAAGTCGCGGTACGCGGATCCCCGAAAGACGCACAGACATCGACCCGTCGGTAGGCTGCGCCTACAATTCCATTGTTCCATGCGTGTGGGCACACGCGTACTTCTTGGGAATTCCGGTCGGTCGGTCGACGAGTCGCCTGGGTCGGGGGTGGAAGGGCACAGAAGACCGCGTGCCGGTGTAACTTTCCCGCAGCGTTACGTGCCGCGTATGTACGACGGATTTCTAGCATGGAATTTTCGGGGAACGAAACTGCCACAACGTGTGCAACGCGCGCGTGCATCGCGCTCCTAGGATTGCAGTTGCTGCCGACGTAGGGCCTCGCCGCTCCACAGCCGCGGGACGTGTGTGCACGAATAATCGCGAGCGCAGTTTCCTTCGCCCCAAGTTCCCGTCGGGCCGTGTGTGCGGCTTGCGGCTGCTAGCACGTGTCGTTAAGTACGTTTATGAACAGTCGTAAGGGCGTGGTCAATGATAACGATAGGTCGAACGTTGCCTCTCCACTTGCAAATGACCAGGCTGATACTAATTCCTATTTTAGTCACGCTGGGAATTTATCAAGCGCGCGTTTCAACGCGTTCCTCGCGCGGAAATCGTAGGAATATGAAGGAATTCGTTTAGCTCCTTGTTCATTCCTATGGTTTCTTTCGCAATTGTGCTTGAGGAAGCTTATCGTTAATCATTTTGTCGAAATAGATAAGGATTTCGTACTTATTCTGTGTCTACGTTTGCTGTGGGGGTTAAAGATTGATAATGGAATTGAGAATGATTGAAAATGTGAAGTAAATAAGATGTAGATTTGTACAATTCTGTTAAAAATTTCAATCACTAGTCTGGCATATCAAGTGGTTAAATAGAACTTGAATGTTGCTCGTCGAGGTTATTACTAGTTCACGAAGTTTTGATAATTGTAATCTCTGGCGATTGTAATGTATTGATATTTTGATTGAGGTTGAGAAATTACGTTAATGATATAGGATAATGGAGATAGATAAGGATCGGTTTTTCTTCGATGTAAGGGGATTGTTTAGCAGCGCAAAGAAGTTATCGTTTACCATGTTTAAAAATTTAGCTTCTCATTCCCCTTTACATGAAACTTCGTGGGAAATGTTCTTTCCGTTCTTCGCGGAATTATTCCATAAACAGTTATGGCAGGAGACTGAACGCAGCGGGGGTAATACCAAGAGAGTAGTAATTTTCCAACTTTGTAACAGCTATCGAGTTCAGCATCTATCACTAAAAGGAAGCAATTTCCATCTTCAAGTTGTCTTTGTTATCGGTGTTGCATACGAATATTACATACGAGATCAGGATAAAACTATATGACCACCATTGTACATAATATTGTCCCAATATTCAATTAGCGACAGATAATGAAACTCCAGATAACTCTCAACTATTTCGAACCTACAAAGACGAATCTAAAACCTTGAGTAAAAATAAATTTAATTACAATTTCAAATATTTTTATGTATTCTTTCAATATATATATATATTCTTACGACAATGGTAAATCAGAATATGAATGACCAAACCACTAATGCCCATGAATTATTAAAAATATCCACTTTCCGAAAGGTCATGTTTACAATTTCAAACGATAAAATTCACTATCAAAGTAATAGTTGTACCATTTGTTGCTCGCGGTGCTATTTGCCGATAAAGAGACCAGTTGCAAATAGGCTGGGTCGCAGCGTCTGCAATATTCCCAAGGCCGAGAAACATGTCGGCGATCCGCACTTGCAGAGAGAATTGGTTTCAAAAGGATTCAGGTATGTGTAGGGAAACATTTCCATCGGCTACGCCGGGAGAAAGAGGTTTCGTGTTTGTTCACGACTTACGAATGCATAGTCGCCGCCCGAGAGGAAGGTTTCTTTCAATCGCAGCGGGGACAATGCGCCGCGCAGCTTATCGCACAACTCTGATCAGTAACCTTATCGGAGAGGATGCGCCAGAAATTGGTCCGAAACCTTCGATCAGCACTTTCTGTGATTAAACTAAGTCGAACATTCCTCGACGAAGTCCGCGTACTTTGACTTATCCCCGGTTTATCGGTTCTGTTCGATCGTCGAGAAAGCATTGTGCCAGCGTCCGCGGCAACCTGGACGTTTGCGTTTCGTTTCGTATTTCTACAAAGAAAGTACGTGACGATTCTGCTCCTTCTTTAACAACACAAATCATATAGAATCACCGTTAATGCAAACCAAAAGTTTTAATGTCAAACTGTAATCACGGTTCCAGTTCTTCGAATATAACGATCGGCAATCGTGCACAGTAGAATGCGAACATTTCTACATTAACCCTTTGCATTCCAAGCATTTTGTATCGAAAATACTCCACACACTTTCTGATGAAATGTAGTCCACATTTCTTAGCTTATTTTGTTTCAATATTTCACATATTAATGCATCATACGAAACTTAATATTAAATATTACATTTCATAATTTTATTGTACCAAATCGATTGGCGGCTGAGAAGCGTCTACGGAATGCAAAAGGTTAACACCACAACAATAGGGACCCATCACGAGAACTTCCATCATTCTCCAAAATTGTCAAAAAAATTCACATTAACCTAAACATCCCTGTCAATTATTATATTTCAAGAATCCATATTTCTACGCTTAACGTCGCTGACCACGATTCCAGAAGAAAGAAAGGAAACGACACCTCCAGTTTTCTATTTCATCGAGCACCAGCCGAGTATCATTGCGACTAAATACATAAATAAAATAAACAAGGGGTAAATGGTATCCCCGCGTGAAAATTCCGGTCTCGATTCTCCTCCCTGATTTCAAGCATTCCGAACGGGCATAGGTGCTCCCGGGCCTCTACCTGGATTTCAAGAGGTGCAAAGAAACGGGGGAAAGAAACGATAACAAAGTGATGGCGGTGGCGGCGGGGCTTGCGACGGTAGACAGGGGTTGACGTGGAGAAAGGGTGAATACAAGGCGATTCGCCATGGATATCGTGAAAGCTCCGGCGAAACTCGAAACTCCTTGAGCCCCACCTCTTCTTATTTCTTCCTGGCCCGTGTAGCCTACGTGGGCTGCATCCGTAGTGCCTCCGGATATCGTATCCTACGGGATATCCCCCCGATTCCCTCATATTTACCTCGTTAGGAATGTCCTGCGTGCAGGTGCGAGAACCGGGAACCGTAAAACTCTCCGGTGCAAGGTATCGATTGAATTTCATCGACGGTTCGTCTGGTCTCGGGCCGGCTTAGTCCGGTCCGCACGGCGCACCGGAGCCCCAACTCGGTTCGGCTGGTCCTCGATTTCGTTGCCCTGAGTGGACACTCGTACGGGGGAAGCTTTCGACCGGCAGCCGAACCCGGAGAAGCGAAGCAGAATCTTTGTTACACGAACACTCCTCTGCTAGTTCCCTCGTTCTACCAGTATGTCCTCTATTTTATTCCATCGCCGCGTTTCAACGGATAATTGGTTGGCTTTCATTTTCACGCCGAGGTTTCCGGTTTGCTCGATGGCAATATTAAATTGTTACATAAACATGACTTATGGCTATTGTTATTGTTATATGGGTATTGTTATTGATTCTTTATTGAGAGTTTGTTATATGAATAGTCTGTTAGTTCTCTGCTGATCTCGTTATTTATTAAAATTTGATCTCGTCCCCGCCTTTAATAAGTTGATTGCCACGGTGGTCACAGGTGATCGGAGCTTCTAAATTGATAGAAAACAATTATAATAAGAAAATTGATATTGAATCAAAATATTTAGTAATACGAGAAGGTAGATAATAGTGTAACGTGAATATTGTATTACCAAAACATTAATAATTATATTTAATACTATTTTCCTGTATTATGAAGGAATAAATCTTACTATAACAAAATGCTCAAAATTCTCGTGGCACTCAACATGTTAAACAAATGATCGATTGGCTTTGATTTTTCAATTGAGGCTTTAGGATTATGGTAACTGCGATTTATGTTTTATGTAGAGTAAAAGAGATATTCTATTTTGTTACATATACCAATTTCAGGTAACTTACTCTGTATATACGAAGATCGAGTGGAATTCGGAATTTGGCCGTTGTACGTGTGCCGAAACGAAAATATTGCTGTCGCAACGAAAAATCGATGTTATTTACACGGATGGAAAATTTTACACATCGACCGGTGATTGATTTGAACCTGGAACCGATTTCAAACGTTTTTAATAGTCACCGTAACTTGGCAAATGAAATTGTCACGATACCGGTGTCAGTGCAGCTGCCAAAAAACTATGTACTCGTTCAGGGCATCATGGGACCTGAAAACGAAACAGTTACCCGTTAGTATCGTTCCAGAATAAAGAACACAGGTGTTTAAACGGAGTAGATTTTATTTCGCGAACGAACGTGCTGGAGTGTAAAATTCTTAAGAAAGTAATAAGGGAAACTAAAAAGCAATTAAGAAGCGAAATGAATTTGCCCATAGGAAACTTTCCTCGTTAGAGAGCCAATAAATGACATTCGAAGGAATTCAATGTTGCAGAAGCCAGTGAGTTCTATTTCATTATAAAATATCACGGTTTTTAATGGCGCGCGCAGTCCCGTTTAATTCAACACTTGGAAATTGAATTGAGAGGAGCCCGAAGCAAACGCTCGGTGACCGAATTATAATTTCATGTAATTTGCATATCATCATTACACATTGAAATCATCGTGCACAGTGGCTGGTATGCTGATCATTGTTTTGCATCGACACTCGTGATCGTGAAAACAAATCAATTAGTGTGAATATGATACGTACAGAATTTCTCGTCACCGCGATGCATTGCAGCTTATTGATGCGCCACGGAGGACGGATATTGACGAAACGGGGACCCGGTTAATGAGTTCGTAAAAGATGGAAATAGTAATTAGAACGGAGCGCTGGTTAAACTGCATTTGACTCGAATTACGAATACATTTCGCGCACGATGATAATAAAACGTAATAAATCATTAAGCTTCTGTTTCCCTCGAAACGCTTGCGGGCCGGGCTCCGTGAAATATGTATATAATACGATTCGATCATGATTTCTAAACTAGAAGGGGAACTTTCGGAAATGTGCGCTTCTTTCGGCGGGATGAACGTTACGCACCTTCGGTTTCCATATTTGCGCAATCCGCTACTTATATCTCGAACGCCGTTATCCGAATTCATCGTAATGTAATAACGACCGGACAACTTTCCTAAACGAAATTTCATATAAACAACTTGATACTGCGCTATAAAGTGGGTCTATTTATCGCGTGTTCAACAGAGATAATATTGGTTGGAATTCATGAAGTTTGAGAAACTTCGTACCTATTCCCCGAGCAAGTATTATCAGAAACATCTAATTAAAATGCAATTTAGGCATCGGACAATTGAGCGAACTTTAGATTCACCCTCTTCAAAGATACCAGCACATACGTGCACATTTGATTTTGGCTCATCATTGAAGCATCGAACAGCCACTCGCATTTTTCTCCTATGTTTATCATAATTCCCATCATCCGTTCTCGTATTATTCAATTTGTACTACTTTGAATAGAGTCACCTGCAATCGAACGAAAACTAACATATTTCTTCCCAAAAAATGTTCGTGTCCGAAGAGGTTAAGAAAGTTATCTGTCCGATATTACAATAGTCTTTTATTAAAAATTCCTACTCGGAACAATTCAAATCTAAACTAGAATCTATAAATTTCGTGAAATTCCTAGATTATCCCATTATTTCAGCCATTTGTTCTTACTGATAGGTGTCGGGGTGTTTTAGAGCGTAATCCGGAGTACCTCAAACACCATGATTTATTCAAGATGACACAGTTAATACACCTTTACCGATCAATTATGCGTGAAGCTAGTTCTCACGAACGGTCCGCGCCAGTCCATTGCCTCAGATAATCGTCATTCCACCGTAACGCTTTACATTTCGATGGTTCCCCGGCTTCCGAAGGATCGGCCCCGCACTTATCTAAGCTATTCGTCCTTGGCCCCCATAAAAAAAAGGTCGCAGCTACTCGAGATCCCAGGAACGACCTCTTATCGAGTGGCTTTTCGGGCCACCCTCGTATCAAGCCGCCTTCCGCGCCTTCTGCGCCCGAACTCATTTTCATTGCCATTGTACGCCCTCGGGAAGGGTTCACAGCTAAGACGTGCAGAAAACGTCACAATACAAAGAAGGAAATTCTTCGTGGATTTTAGTGCTCGCTCATACTTCGGCCGAACGGGATCGATATTCCACGCGCATAGACGGTGTTTCGGTGTTCGCCCATATCCGAGACCTAACCTATGTTTTCCTATTGCTTTTCATCTACGCTGCACTATGCCTGGGTCCGTTTGGACCCTCAGATGATAACTATTATTCGGTTTGCAATCTTTGTATCGTTAAACTGTTTAGTAATGAAGTAAAAAAACGTCGATTAGTAATAAAGTAATAAAGTAATAGCGACAAAGTAACGAAATATATGTTTGAAACGTTCGTGTGAGTAAAGTTGTGTCGAGTGCTGAGAATTAAGCAGTGAATCCGATTTTCTATTTAGTACAGAACTAAATATGATAAATATAAGACTTGCGACACGTTTTTCTGTTGAACATTTTCAATTTTTCTATTTGTATGTCATACTTTCATTTTAATGTAATGCGTTAATGTAATGTGTGTCTATTGTAATACAATATTTTGAATAAATAATAAATATTTGAATAAACAGTAAGTTAGATCTTTATTTGTCAGCTGTATTTTTGTTACTTTTATGAAGAACCTAAGTTGATTTGATTTTCATCTCTTTTTCTACAAATTGCAAAATGCAAGATTTAAAGAACCATGTTTTTCCTATTGTATACTGGCCAGACAGATTTTGTAGATGCCTAAAACCCGCGGTATAGTTAACATCGTCATCTCCATCGTGATCATTATAATACCTTTCCTTTTTTAGTTTTAAACGCAATCCCAGCCCGCCCATGTTCATTTTCATCCCTAGTAGAAATTTATTGTATCCGTAGAACGGGAACGGGCGTGTAGTGTTCCTGCTTACCACCCTTTTCCCCTTCTTAACAGGTGCTTCGCGAAATATCGGTGAAAAAGTGCAAGCTTCGTGCGAACGCGTTTAAATTTGCATTCACGTGCCGCAATTATCACTGAAACACCCGTTGCGTCCGGATTTAACGAAATCCATTAAGCGGGACGAATAGCGTGATCGGTAAGGATGCATTCAACGAAATCTGGTATCGTGAAAAGGTGCTATCAATCGTTAGTGACGATTTCATGGTTTCTTTTCAGAAGACATCGTTTTGGGCGTGTTGGTAATTCACATTCTTATCGCAAACAACTCAGGGAAACGTGCCTAATTGTCTTTAAGTTCTACATACTGACCTTCTATTATCCCAAATGTAAATTACCAAATGACGGTGAACATCATTTCTCTTATTGCACATTAATCTTTCATCATCTGATATTTACAGTGACCGTCTATACATTCGTACACTTTTATTTGATTTTTTCTCGTTATTATTACATAAATTACTGAAATACTTTCTTTCACTTTATTCAACAGATCGTAGACACTAGATTTGTCAGATTTTCACTGTTTCATTTTCTAACATTTGCACCAATTTCATTGTTTAATACTTCTAAGAAATTATGTGGCTAAAGTGCAGATTTAATGAAATTACTAAAATCTTAGTGAATTAATTGCCAGGACTGTGTAAATCCTTTCATAGTCACTGGTTAAATGTTTCTTTGATTTCCTGCTTTTCCGACAGAAACACCTCACACACGCATACCTATTACAGGATACTTTGTATTCCAACTAACTGGAACTCAAACTTAAAGTTGCCACTTCTACGGCGCGAGGCGAGAAAGCTGCGACGGACGAAGAGGAATAATTAGCAGAAGGTGCGAGCAAGATGAAAGTCAAGAGGGAGAACGTAAAAACTGTTGTTCTACTAGGAGCTACGTTTTTGTAGTGCAGTAGCCAAATTAGTAGGAAGCTAATCACGTTAAAAAGGTAGGAAGCGACGCTCTTTTAAGCCAGAGGTGTCAGATTTTTTCGCTCGCTACTACTTTATCACGTTTAAGCATTGTTCGAGCACGTAGAACGCGTTCAAGATATATTTGTAGGAGCAGTTTACAATGCTCACGCGATAAGATGCACGTAATCCTGGAACTTGGAAAGGCTAATACGCGGAGAAGGATATTTCCGCTTGAAAGAAACATTTTTAATAACGCGACATAATAACAGTTTCCAGTCACGTGGATTTTTCACTTTACTTTAGTCTGGTAGAGGCATGCAAAGGAATTCCCAGCGTACGGACAATAATACACAATATTTATTTGTGAATGAAATAATAATTGAATACACTTTGTTCCGGAAGGAATTAAATTTCTTCCTCCGTCAGATACCAAGTATGCAACCTGCCTCTGAAATTAGTAAATCATATTACCAAATATCTCTTATACAGAGAGATACACTCAAATAAAATTTAATGCGCACGAAGAACCAAATCAGAAGACGTAGAATAAAACTTTTCCCTAAGAAATTGCTTTCCGGAGGAAATCACCGTCAGAAGTTCACGTACCCACGCGTTAGTATATACAAGAAGTAGAAACATCAGATATAGTCAGGCATACCAGGTGATTCATTTTGTAACGAATCTTTAAAGAAATATTCAATGAATTACACCAGATTCGATTTCTAAGTAAACTTCAATTATTTCCTCACGAGATAATCAGTAGAAATTAACATTATTAATTAGGTAACATCAATTATAATCGCAAAGGGATCGATCATTCATGAAAAATAACCGCAATGTTAATCTCTAGTCTATTTAAAAAATCAGATAACACACGAGAAATGTTCGTCTATATTTTCCACTTATTTCTTCACGCAGAATCACTCAGTGTCTTCCGGTCCGTCTTCTCTTTCGGAAAACAGCTCATTAGCCGTCCGTCAGTGCCCGTGCGGTGGCTCATTTCCACCGGAACAACGGTGCAGGGTTGGATTGGCTGCCGGACGACGAATGGCAACGAGGGTGAAAATTTTTGGAAAATTGAAATATTTCAGGTCCAGCCAGCCAGTCAGTCAGCCAACGAGCAAGCGGGCGAGCGAACGAGCGAGCGAGCAAGCGAGCCAGCCAGCATGGCGAGGACTCCGGGAAAACCTAGACCGAGCACGGAACACGGCGGAGTATTTGGCTCGCGTATATGCGCTCCGTCGTCGGCGACACAATAGATTTACGTATTCGAGCAAAAGAGGTGGAACAGTGGTACTACGATAGCCGCGGGGAATCAGCAATCTTGGCAGCGGACCAACTGTCGCAAATAGGTATGCACCACTGTGCTAACAGTGGGGAGGGGCGCGCGATTCTTTTCCGTTCGTTCGTTTTTTTTTCACCCCGGGTTTTCCCCGGCTTTTTTCCCCGTGCTCTTTTTTTCTTTATGATTCACCATTCCCGGACACATGCTCGGTATCGTACGTAATTATTCGAACGATAGTGAATGTTAATTCCAGCCACGGATTTCCGGCCGGTCGTTCGCGTTGATCGTCCGCGGTTAACGAGGAAACGGCGAAGGTATTTCTTGAGAGGTATTAACGGAGGATAGAGTTTCTTAAGGTATATCAACGTTCATCGAAAAGTTAATGTTGGGGAAGTATTGGAAGCTTTTGGTGTCATATTTCGAAAGGAAACGAATCACCCGTTCTGTTTGGAAATGATTTTTGGCTTAAATGAAGTTATTGTATCGTTGGCCATTATATTCTTCTGTTAATTATGTGAAATTCGAATACTTTGGAAAATGTATTATTTATTGTATTGTTAGCGATTATATTCTTCTGTTAATTATGCGAAATTCGAATATTAAGGTAAATGTATTGTAGACAAACGTTGAAATGGATTGTAACGGAATAAGTAGCTAGAATAAAATAAGTTTTACACTATAATTAAGAGGAAAGTGACATTCAATCGAACCATGTATATCTGCGTACGTATTAATACATAGATACTTACGTTTGGTTATTGTGTGCACGTATACATGCACGTGTATATTTTTCTAATGAAGATCGGCGCACTGAAATGTATGAGGCCCGTGCAATCCGTCATGTCCAAATCCGGCCATTACGTGTATCCTATCTACTGGCATCGGTGCCATCTGAAATATGCACCGACCTGGAAAAAGTTCGATCGATTTAAGACCGAGGGCTCTCCCCAAATTCTCGTTCAAGGAATTCTGGCGGTTGTGCAATTATATCGATGGCAGTCCGTTTTTCATTCTACGTAAGCGTTATTGGGATTCGTTAATAAGGTATCTCAAATAGAAGCTCGGATAAATGTGTTTATACGGAGATTGATTTTCGAAGTCGAACTGACATTCGACACTTTTAGCTCCACTTTGGCAAACAAAGGCGACATATTCTTTTCAAGCTGAATTTAATTTGTTTTCGTCGACAATTTTATCTGAACTGATTTAGAGATACAATTCCATGAAAGTTAATTTTATCCTCCAATAATTGAAGTACAGTTCATATTGATTGTTGAGAAGCGATTAACATTATTAGCATAATAGGTCAGAAGATCGAAAGTGACAGAGATTAGCAGATATTCTCGTCTTTCCGAATAAGCGCGGGGTCTAGTTTATTTTTAGTTCGAACATTCTATATGTGACGTTTCCAGAACGCTGTTTCTCAGAAGATCACTCAACTTACTTGCATAAGAACGTTTCTCAATCCTGAGTAAGTCCGAGCAAAAGTTTAGCTTTTGCTACGAATTTTTCATCTGGATTTCTACAAACATTTAGTCGTCGAGATTGATGACCCCATAGCGTAGAATTCAACAAATCAATACACTAACATTTGAAAGACATAATTGGGATTTCTAATTTAATCTAATAACATTCAATTTTATTCTGTTGCATGTCCAGAGGAGAGTTTGTTTTGCTAGTACTAATGTTTTACCTCTGAAGTAAATGTACATTTAAAAATGAACAGAAAACTTCGTTTCGATTTTGTAAATTATTAATAGCTATGTAAATCTAACCAACATATTCAGAAAGAAAATCATCTGGCAAGGGTTAATAGAGAACAGAGTTAATTCAAAGAAAACAAAGTAGCTCAGGATCATGAGAATTACTAATAAAATCCTAACACAAAGTGTTGTTTACGTTACATTCGAGTCTCTTGAAATAAGTAACAGGAACAGGAAAGGATCGGGTATGTCGAGGAACCGAAGAATAATGATATTTGTCCGTACGAGGTCGAGCACAGTGAACATATTAAAGGACCCGTGATTCCTGGATTACTGTTCACGCAAGCAAAAAGCCGGTTGCTCACGTGTTTTTGGTAAAAAGTTTACACGCTCTGCTTTCCAGCAAGTGGGTACACGAAAATCCTCTTACACGCCAAACGAACCTGAATGATGTATATTTCGTGTGCCTAGGTATGCGCGACGGAGTGTGTGGACCTGTGTAGATTACCACGATAAGTTCGTGGACTACGTTATCACCTTCATGGAACTGTGAAGCTATCAACCAGCATTATAAACAAGAATAGAAATTTTAATTACCATCACAAAAATCTATGTAGAGAGCTTAGTAAAATTTCCTAAACTATACTCCAATACTGAAAATGAAATCCTTCAATTTCATAGAGAAAATTACATTTTCGTCCTTGTATTGTAATATCATTCGTGTAGCCAATTGCTTGGAATGAAACAAAAACTGTAAGATACTCGAATGCAAATTGGGAATATTCAAAAGCGTTAAAAATAAATAATGTTTCGAAAATTGATCGAACTGTTACGTAACAGATACACTGGAACACAATTTATTCGATAATATATCCGCCGATGATCATGATAACAAAATAATCGAACATCGTCGTTGAATATTTTATTAGCGACCTTAGATGGAGGCGTCCCCGGTCGGCGCAATTTCTCAACGAAGTGCCTTTGGACGTTAGTTAACATATTAGAATGCAAATTCTGTTTACGAGAGGGGAGGGCGAGGGTGGATGTGGGGTGAAGGTGGTGGAGATCGTTCGAGGTCTCCCGACGAGACCCATTCATCACGGGGCTAGATGAGAATAGGTGTACATCCGGGGCGCCTAAGGTCTCAAAGAACCTTTCCGGTGGAGGGAACTTCGGTGGCGCGCAGTTTTCCTAATGGTGCGTTTACAGTGTAAACTTTACACCACTCGAACGAATGCTCTTTCGACAAAATTAAAGCCTGAACAAGCGTTTCTTCATTTTTGGTAAATCAACCTCTTCACCTACAATGTCGTGTCAGTTACTCGTGACGATAATTGTAAACTGAATTTATGAAATTTAAGTGTTGTTTATATTTTTTAAATACAAATTAAACATTACTATTCTATTCTTAATCATTAACCTTTGAAGTAAACGCAGACATAGATTAATCATAAAAATTGCGCCTCTTTCTAATAAATTATTCACGATGTAATTGTATCGATCATAGCTGAGAAATAAATCATAGGATAAGGGGCTAACTCGATTTTGTAAATAAACCATTTTTTAAATAAATTGTTTGTTAATTTGAAGAATACACGAGATTAATGAGATTAATGAAGTGAGATATTAATGAATCATCCGCGGTTCTTTTATCGCTGTTTCATTGTCCTAAAACCATACTGTACGTTTAATCTTTTGATTAAATTAATAGATCTAAGAATGCTTTTGAATTTGAGAGTCATACAAGGAAATTGTTACTGGTATATTATTACTATTTATCATTATAGGTATAGATTTCATTATAGAACATGTCAAGCGTAAACGCACTTATAAGACGTGAATGAGCGGACCCGTGTATTATGTAGCGCACCTGGTTCCAGAGTTTTGGAAATCTCGAAAGTCTAGACCGCCGGGTTAATTTGTACGGGCGAAGCTTTTCGACGAGTACGTTTCCCAAGATAAACGCACTCGACACGTGGCACAGGGCTAGAAAATCGTGTTCACTGTGGACAACTCATCGTCCTCGGACTTCACCAGACGACGCCGAATAGGACACTGTTGGCACGGCGATTCTATTAATATTGCAGCGTTCAGGATCAAACCGCGTCCTTATCCGAAGAATAACTGGAATAGAATGACACCGTTAACGTGAAACTAATGTCTGCTTTTTGGGATAAGGTTTGGCTATGAGAAACGATTTACGTGTTTGCCGCGTTCGTTGTAAAATCGGTTAGAGATGCAATTATTCAGTGTTGATGCTATGATAATTCGAAAATAAGGATCGTGACCTCTATTTTTGAGAAAGTTTGTTGACGTTGAGTCAGTACTTACGAAATTATTACAAAAATCGTTATATTTTCTATAGCTACAATTAGCGCAGTAGACCTTTAATTTTAATAAAATTCATTTCACTTGTTATCAAAATTAAATGTAAAAACTTAAAAGAAAACATATATTGACCATTTCAGAGAACTATTTTTCACAAATAATTTCCATAAAATCTCCTTTCCGTTCCACGAATTGCTCGAAAAGTAGAGGAACCTCCCGCAAAACGTACAGTGCAAATACAATTCATTATATACCTCATTACGTCACGGATACCGCCTCGTTCGGGGTACACACACCATAAACCCTAGACGTTCCATACATCAATGTCGTATATGCGACAAGCAAATGTCACGGGCACCTATTTGCTGCCTTAGATCAATAAAGCGATAAGTTTGTCAAATACGGCACGAAATAGGGACAATAAACGGCAAACACTGCTTTTCAAACGGTAGGCCGAGAAGGGAAGGCAAATAGTAATTCTGAACATTCGCGAATGTAAAACAATTCGCGATCCGAGCCGGGCGGAAAACGGGGGAACGTAAAATTAAAAAAAAAGAGGAAAAAAGAGAGAAAGAGCGAAAGGAATATATTCACCGGGCACTTCCCCCCCCCCCCCCCGGTGAGCCCACCCTCGCCGTGCAGTTGAAGCTTCGCTTATTTTCGCGCATGATAAATTTCCAGGTGATTACACCGCAAGCTTCTTATTAGATTCGGGCACTCATTAATTACACGTTAATTAATCAAGCTGCTTCAGTTAGCCGACCCTTCTAATGTAATGGAGGCGGCTATTCATCCGAAGGAGACCGCTCGGAAAGACTGCGTTGCAACACGGCCATTTTCTCGAAAAACGAGGCCGCCTCTTGTCCCCTTTCATTCTTCCCGTCCCTTTCCATCATTGAATTTATTAATGAATCCCCGGTTTATTTAATAATTAACCGACCCACCAGTAAATGCTCGGTGCCGTTCCCATTGCCGTTAATACTGTGCGTAAATTAAACGGCTTAACAAAAAGGAAATGGAATAATAACAATGGACGAAGAATGCGCCCATCGATCCTGCGGCGAGCTGAAACTTCTAGCCGGCATTATTTCCGGCGCGCGAAATTATCAGCCGCCATCGCGGCGTCTCCGGGAACTTCAGAAATATTTTAAAACTGAGGGGACAGCAGAATAATACAAGCCGGGACTTGTATTTCTCTTTTCATGGCTCATCCGAACTCCGGCTTCTACTCTCGATACTAAACGTATCACGCTCTCGAATTTAGAAGCACGCAATCCGACATAAAGTATCCCGTCAATCTCTTTCCGGAAACGGATGCGGTGGGAACGGGCAAACAGAATGAAAAACGAATGGCACAATCTACTCACTTTTATCGAAATATCTGTCCCCGTCGTATATTCACCATATCGCGATACGAGGGTCCAATACCACTCTGGATTTTCTTTCAACGTCCGCGTATAGTCGGTCCAATCTTGTCTGCGGCGCGTAGATACAGTCCGTCTAATAAGAGCGCGGACGGAGGAACCTTTTTTTTCGCCCGGATATCGACATCATACAAATCCGGGAAATGTCGGCTTGATCTTCTCCCTGTGATGCGTTGCAGGTGAATTTTTAGCAGTTGTCCTATCTGGGCAAGTGCTCTTGAGTCCGAATGCTGTACAGATGTTTGGTAGCAAATCGTAGCACTGTGAATTGACAGGACCAGATATATCGATGGTCTTCCAATGTGTGACTAGAAGAAAAAACGGATAACATGATGAAACCTAATAATCAGAATTGTTTTATGGTAATTACCTCTGAATTAACATAGAAGATCAAAACTTATGGAGTATTTTCATATAAGCCTTCACTCTCGAACATTGTTCCGTTATAAATTTTCGTTTCGTTTTATCAATACTCTATACATATACGACTCAAAATTTAATATCGCAACTCAAACTTATTCCTGCTGCATGAGGTCGTCAACTCGAATTCCTCCCAGTACAATTCTCACTATATCCAACTACAACGTACCCTTAGTGCTCAGCACATTTGGGCTACATAAAACAATGAAGAACAACAGAACAGAGTGCACATTTTATCGGTGCGTTACAGTTTCCCATAATTTCAATAGCATCGGGACCCGAGTACATGTTTCGGCAAGGATCTTCCTAGACAGACTGTACGCAACCTCCTCCGTCGTAGGAGGACGTCTACGTCGGTGGCGCAGGTTGTTCGCTGGCTGCACGATAACAATGCAAGCAAGGGAACCAATATCGACTCGGTTCGCTGCAGGTTCGGATTGATGAGCTCGCGGTCTCCGTTGTAAACGTAGTCATCGAGAAGCTCGCCACGGTATTGGAGATTTGATTGATCCCGGCCTATATCGCGCCAGAGACAGTATTGTGCTACTGGTGCTAATTCCTATTAGTGGATGGCCCTCGTGTGCAGCTTGCGCATCGCGCAGCCCTCTAACCCGACTACCTCATCCCCATCCTCCCACTCTGCCACCCGTCCCGCTCACTCCCTCAGGCTATAAACGCTCGCAGAATCTCGTCCATGCATTCGTTATCGTCCAGTTCACCTTACCATAATTAAGATAGGTCCTCCGGGATCCGGATGCATCTGGCCCCCGTGTATCTGTCTTGATTTTCGAGGTAATTACGACTTAGACCGTGCGTCGCCTCGGAAATATCAATAGCTACGGATACCCGGGCTGGATTCAAATGGACAATTTAGAATTGGTAGCGTCTGCAGGGGTCTGGGATTGTTGTTTGCAGTTGTTTCGGACGAAGCAACGTTATCGGCGGGGAATTATCGTCGGCGGCTCGATTGAAACAGGTTCCCCGAATTTGGAGGGAAGTTTTGTTTTTCTTGTTTCGTTCGTTGATTGTATTATGCAAACTGGCCGGCGGTATTGAAATGTTCTTGTTGTTGGTGGCTTCTGAGATTTAGCAGGAGGTTCGAAATAAGGAAGTATGGGATTTATTTTGAAGTTTGAAGTATCGGATAAGTATTGATTAAAGTATTGGATCGGTATTGAATTTATCGTTTAATGAATATCTGTATGGATTTTACACGGACGAATAAATTGCAGAATGTTTTTGGCATGAGTTACAGAAAACTTGTGGATAATTGTCAATTCAGATATGAAATTGGAAACTTTTCAGGGACGAAGTTTACAGCACAGAATGCCGGGTCTGATGGAATTTTCGATTAAAAAATGGACTGTAGCGAGGGTTCGGTCGGATAGGGTGGCATTCTTGTCTCACTCCAATTTGCGCGCGATTGTGTGATCGAATTTTATACGAAGTTTTATCATTAATTTCGCACGATATTCGGTTATCTTCCGTTATTCATAGTCACATTATTATACGAGAGTATTAATAATTAACATAATAACGGATTTGTTTGAAGTTTGTGGGTTTGTCAGCTGTATTTTTCGAATTTTCGTCTGAAGAGAAGCACAATTCCGAATTCGAATACCTTCATGATGTGATTAACTTCAATGTAGATTAATTACCACTTTTACGTATGAATTACAGTACATTTTAAACCTACGTGCTCGCATAAAACGCTCATCTAAAATTTATAACGAATTTGCTAGTATCGATTTATAATATTATATGAAATTTTAATTAAAATAGCAAATTCATGGGTTTTATGCCTCCGTAAAAGCTTTGACAGATTCATTCGCATTAACGATATCAATTTTGATAGGTTTCGCATTCGTTGCATATTTTAATATGTCCCGAGCTAGTTGTATTAGTAAAATTGGTAACATTTATTATACCACTAAATACCATCCGAACGGTGATTTCATCTTCGATTGTAAAGCAACGTACTTATATTAAAAATTGCGTTCTGTCAATCCAAATGAAATTGTTCACACGTATATACATGTATACATCTTTCTACCAAGCCAACGAATAAACATTTGAATAAACACCATGAGTCGCCGTTCGCGAAGAAGCTGTCTCCTCTTTCGTTTCTTAAACAACCACTGACATCCTCGAGCATTTGTGAACATTCCTGTACTTTACTGAATTTTCTCGAACGGCGTTGGACTTTATTGAACAATGCTGAACAGTGTTAATGACCGCTAAGTGATGCTGAACGAAGTTGACCAGTGACCATCCATAACAAAAAATGCTTCACATTTCTTTGTAGTTATCACCAGAATGTAACAGCGATCAATGATGCATGCTTCGTTTTTTATTCCAGTTACCACTCACGTCACTCATGTCGTGTATTTATTGAATAAATAAGTAAGCTTCGCGTGAAAGATTCCGAATTCGCTAACGAGACTCGCCGTCCACCATTCATTAGGCACAACGCAAGTCTTCCGCGTTCACGTGCTCGGCCGAAGAACTGCTGATGCATCGCACGGCCCGCTGGTACCATCTCATTCTCATCATCCGTTGAATTAGGAGCGGTAAAGGACATTGATTACAGCATGCGGCCCCGATGCACGCATGATTAGGACTGCATCGGTGTAATTGAGTGGGCGGATTTCCGATTTGCATTACCGTCGAAGATGTTACTGCGGCCCCCGTTACTAATGGCACGGACACCCGCGCAAATGGTCCGGCCTGGTTCCCGATCCCGGCGTCGGAGACCCGGCTATGTTCGCCCCGGTATCAGCCGCTCGGTTGCAGGTGTTTACCTGGCTGGTATTTCTCAAGAGGAGCCCGGGCGAAGGATTGCCGGAGCGTGGGCGGTGCGGGGACGTGAAACGGGGGCCCGGGCTGGTGTCGTAACCGCAGCCCGTGAGTGATATACCCTCAATATCCACACTTTACCCTAAGATCTCACTAAATCTCTCGGTTGCTTGCCTAGCCGTCTACCCGGGCTCCCCCGCGCGCGCGCGCGCGCGCGCACCCTCGTAAGCCTGCACACGCAGTGTTCCCAGTTTATGAGATGTAATACTTTCCGGCGAGCGTCCCGGCCGATTCGCTCGATTTCGTGTTTACGCGACCAGTTATATGGCTCTTCTTTACGAAGCGGTTTTTATCGAGTTCGAGACACCGCCTTGGCGCCTGGTGCGCAAAGAAAAGGCTGTTCGGATGGATGACGACGATTTCATTCAGCCGGCAGCTTTGGCGCTGGATGTTCTTCGTCTACTCGGCTTCGTGGTTTTATGGGAAATAGGAGCTGGAGTTGAATGGAATTATATTTTCATCGCGAACGAATTAACTCTTTACTCTCCGTAGAAACCTCTCAGTTGCTGAGTCGATACAGCAACATTGTGAGGTATATTTAGTAATAAACTTTGTATTGGATTGGCGAGAAAGTAATTTCGGTGTTTTGCGAAGTAAAACTCAATTTTTAATCTCATTTTTCATTTTTTTCAGTTGTAAACAGAATTACGCGGAATTTGTTTCTATAGTAATCTAACAGTGTCAACTACCAAATCTCAGAAGAAAGAAATTATAACACTGACAGAAGAATAACAGTGTCATTTAAAAATTACTTTCTTGCAAACCTAATATAATGCATGAATACGTGAAAGATTGGAAGAAGATAGTTTTGTTCCTTGATTTATATGCGATTTCTCGTCAAATTAGTTTCAGGAAGTATCGTCTGTATCTGAGTGGGTGTTGAGTATTTCCAGTGAAATACTTTTGAAGTGCAAAGGGTTGGAGTCTGTGTCACTGCGTGGTGATCGAGAGATGAAGTCTTTAGTTGTTGTATATTGTTTCATTAATTAGCGTTGATCCTGTGTAAGAGAGTATGTATGATGATCTTTATTATTTAGTGAGTTAGGTATGCTCTTGATAAGTTTGATGATTATCGTGTAACGGGTGTATTAATCGGTGCCAGTGAAACAATATTGTAATCCCTCGTCGGCAATGTTTCACAGAGTTGTCTAATGTTCGATTAATCCAGGAACACTTACAAATCTTCTGCGACTGTCAATAACGATTAAGGTATCGTGAGCCTACAGGGATGCCAAATTCGTAATGGATTAGAGGATTTGCTGGATTTCTGCAGTTAGTACCATGTACAATGATCCTGCACAGCACACCCGTGTTCTATGTGTATTAGGATTTCGTCTGATATGTCGAAAATTTGGTAAATCGCTCAACACACACAATACCGTGAAACTTGGCGTTATTACCACAGGTGTTTTTGCAACAGCCCTAATCGAAGCAAATATCTAATCGATGGAAATGGAAATTAATATACATTCCGTTAACACAGAAACCTAAACTTCTACAATAAATTACATACTTAATTGAAATAAAAAATCAATTTCTTACCTCGCTACTTAGCATCTGTATTACTATTATATAATACACAAGAATGTTCACGATAATATAAATACATCAATTCCATAGGTTTCCCTGTTAATTTCTACAATTAATCCTTTGCACTCGAGAGGTGACTCACTGTTCCGTCGCGAAACAAGGGACCCTTACGGATACCGAGGACCGCGGCACGTCGATACACGGCTCTGGTTTATGACACGGGCGCCAACACGATCGAGCGTTCGGGACAGTTGATCCGGGGCCCGGCTTCGGCCTTTGTGCAGGTCAGCCTCGCATTTTTTGTCCCGTACAAAAATCGCCCCTGTCGTAAACCAGACGAATTCTCGCGTAGCGGCGAGGATTACCCGCGGCCACGGGTGCGTGCCCGTACTTAGGTAGGCACGTACACATGGGCCCACGTAACGGGTTTTCCTTCGCTGACTCACCGAATATACGCGCAACAGCGAGGACTACCCGCGGACAAGGGTGCTTACTCGCATCGGGGTACACCCTTGCACGTTCGTCAAGTAGCGGGATTTTCCCGCTGTTGCCAAATGTATTTTTTATCCAAAACTTCGTCGATCTCTTGATCCCACTCCGTCAGCATCCCCTTCCAAACATCCGAAGGAGGGGTAAAAAAGTTGACTTGTGGGTGCAAGAGCTCCGACGAAGGAGAGTTCACTTACCGCATTCGACAAGAACAGTTCACTTCCACGAGTTCACTTCACGCATTCGACAAGTAGAGTTCACTTCCACAAGTTCACGTATCACATTCGACAAGTAGAGTTCAATCACCACATTCGACAAGCACAGTTCCCGTACTATCTTCGAAAACTACAGTCACACGAAAGACTCGTTCACAACTCACGCGACAACCACTCGAAATCATATTCGAATCATCGTTCCGGATTCGAAGACTCGTTTAATAAAATCTCGATTCGAACAAAACGTAACGCGAAGACGCGACCACTGCTCCACCGACGGATCCAGGTGCCTAAGATTAATTTGGTAGGCATCACGCGTACGGTCAACGTAAAATCGCGAAACCATTCGAGTCGCGACCAAGCGTCGACCCGTCGATCGTAACGTAACATTTTTTGGTCCTTCGAGCCGGATCTGTTACGCATACACTCACACTCGCCATTTTGTTCGATGCAGGAACATTACATAATTCAATATTTATTATCGTATTGTATATAATGTAATCATACACGAAACACTCAAATAAAATAGTTCTATCCGTTGATTCGTATATGATTCTCATTCAACACGGAGTCAACAATTTAATCCATATTTCATTAGAAAAAAATGTTCGAGTATAAAAGGTTAACAAAGACCTGCCTGAACAATTCTTGCGAACGACCGTCGAAATGGAGGATTAATATAGCTCAGACATGAAAGTGCCCAGGCGTGAACGAAGATGAAGAGTCCGAGGCGGTCTCGTGTTTCATCGCCGTCACTTCGTTTTTCCTTTTTCCTTCTTTCGGGTGTCTTTCGCAACAGCTGTTGCCAGCTGTCGAACGATCGGGCGAGAGAAATCTGGTGGCAAAACGGTGGCGTAAACGTGAAAGGAATTTCATGCCGAAACAATCTTCGGCCGGCGACGCGGGGGGTAGGCAGGCTACGGCGCGCGTTCGCGGCGTTAAAAAAATTACGCGGAATGTTCGGGGAGCAACAGGCGTTTCAAATGCTTAACAGAAAGGGGGACGGGGCTCACTTTAAATAAAAACGGCGGGCAGAATGAATGCATTTAAATTGCGACGCCCCTTTTGAAATTTTTTAGCCTGACGGACATTTCTACTTGCCAGATTTTCCCGGCTGAATACAATTTCGTTTTCAACGGAATGCCCCCGCACACGTCCGCGCGATGATGAATCATATATAGATATACAGGCCAGAGAAATTCTTCGCGCGACCAAAGAACGCGTTGATTTTACATATTAAAATATGTAAACCGAATTTCCCTTTTTGTTTCGGAGTGATATCACGCTGAAGGATATTCCTTCTCGTTTATTGTCTGGCACCGATGCGTATTCTATTTTCTGCGATGTGATTCATAAAACTGCTCTCCGTTGAACGTATATATTCCTGTTATTATATTCCATGTGTTGAATAAATTTGTTAACATGTTCGCTACCAGTGTCACATATTTGTGACTGACGTAATCCTATATTTTACATAATGAAAATGAAGTTAATATAGATATTGTTATTAGAAATTATAAACTACGATACTATATTTAAGAACTCAATAACTCGTTTCAGTTTCATTTCTCTAATTTTTTTTAGATTTATTGTATTGAAGAAAATATTACAATCGAGGAGACAGTCACCGAAATAAGCATTAATAGCAAACGTGTTAACTCTTTCGGTGGGTTAAATTAGGTGGGTTAAATACTGCCCCGCCCTTTGCTTAGCTTTTTATGCATGGTGGGATACATTTTAACCCACCTCGAAAAGTTATAGTTACTGATAGTCATACAGTTTAATATTTTATTCAAGGTTTTTCATCCAGTTGGTAATGCTATGAACTAAATAAATGTGTGAATAAGTGAAAGCAAAAATGTATACAAGTCAAAACGCATTAGTAAGTTGTCGACACTGTTGTGATTAAGGTTGGCGAATTGTGTGGTGTGGTGAATTCTGTGCAGCTTGGGTTGTTTTCTTATTTAATGTCGTGTGCCTCAAAGAATTAAACAATATTACACACCTTCCTTTCTGTCGTTTCAGCTGTAAATTAGTTCTGCAAGTGAGAATTAGATTGAATTATTCAAGTAAGAAGTACAAGTACGTATAATTTCCTGAGTAATCCAGTTTTCGATCATTCCAATCATTCGTGGAGCATTATATGTTCTCGAGATAATTCAGTTAAGAGATTATTATTTCGTCGTGTACTCGATGTATTCACAGCCAGTGTAATCCAACTGCTTACATGCAGAGAACCATCGATTCTCATTCAACACACTCGCCCAACGAAAATCAGTGCCGTTGAATCCTCAGCGGATTAGTGGTGCGTTCATATGCGTTCCTTTAAGCAACAGGCGTTTTAACTGGCTGTGAAGTGGGAATCCATTCACGAGTCGACAGTGCTGAATCAAGTGTGCTCGAGCTGTGGCTGCAGGGCTAGCTTTTGGTACAGCGGCGACGTAAATGGCCGCGCTAGCTCAACACGTTCAACCCGACCCCGGCTGCATCTACGAGCCTCTCGTGATTTCGTTTCGAGGCTTCTCGTCGTGTCTATTCTATTCTATCATCATACGTACGCGCGTATGTAGCCATTGCTGCTGCGAACCGTTAATGGATGTACATTTCACACTTCGGTTTCCATAAATTATCGGCGGGATTATTTGGAGGGAGACGCGCTATTTGCCCAACCCGAATTCGATACCGACGAGTATTTTAAGTCTTCTGTTCGAAACTGTTCGCCGGTTTTCAACTGATCCCGATTAATTAGGCCCGACACGCAATATTGGTTAGTTCTCAATTGTTTCGGACTGTTTCACGGTGTGTTTCTGGTTCTCTTAGAACTTACGCGACGCTCGAAGTTCTTTCGAAAACTAAATCTCGGCAGAGCGAGTTTCGAAGAGTGATACGATGAAAAGAAAAGAAAACAAAGTGGATACTGCGTGTTTGACTCAATTTGTTGGGTACAGTTACGAGCTGACTGTTGAACCGGCACGTTGATTGTACGAATGATTAATTTATTTTTCATTTATGAACCATATTAATTTATTTACTAATTTATATTAATTAATTTTGATCACTGGTACAGAAAATTTGCGGAAAATCAATAAATTGAACAATTGTATATTATTTATGATGTATTATATATTGTATTATTGTATATTACATCATGTAATATATGCTATATAAGTATATGAATTTATATATAATTTAGATTAATTAATTATTATATATTATTACAATACACATTCATATTTTCTTATAAAAATTCGATATAACCCTGTCGTTAACTTTGGCCGCTCAGATCGGGCACATCCCCCAGTATGCGCCGTAACGCTAACAGAAGATCAACGAAATCATCTTCTAGACATTATAAATCAATGAGTTTATTTATTCGTATTCGTTGTTGCCCACTTGTACTTCCGCTGTCCTCTGTTTACGAATAGTATATAATGCTCATCAATGTCGTTAAAGACATGAGTCACGTCAAATCGTTTTTAAGACTATATGTACAATTTCTGGTTGTATAAGTCCAATAAACGAGCTACAGTAATAACCTACCGGGAATCGGCAGCGTGTCAGCACGCCGGGAAACACACGGATATATAATGTCGAGATCACCGAGCTGGCTCCCGTCGCAATTATCGCATCAACGAAAAATGTTATCTGCCTGAATATCGTTACGGTTTTTCGATATTTCCGCGCGTTATTCGCGCACCGCAGAATTGCCGACCGGGTCACGGCGTAATCGTTACGATCCGTGCGCGGAATTTTTCGTCACGTTCTGGCCTGTCGTTTCAGTGATTACGGGAAGCGTTTAATTATGCACGGTTAAGAACGCGTTGTCCGTCGAAATTTTGATTTTTTTCTATGTTTGGAGATTTCCGTGTGATTTATTCTTATTGGCAGACATATGCAATCGATATTGAGATCAATTTTTCATTTCGATGTTTTAGTACCGACGAAAGTAATTTATTAATTTATATGATGTTGAACGTTCTGCGCTTATTTTAAGATACAATGAAGTGAATTTAAAAAGTTTTTTTTATAATATATTTGTTACGTTGTAGTAAGTGATACTTTCTACATTATGTATGTACATGTTCAATCGAAATTATTGCAATGCATACAAATGCAATATAAATTCGTGAAGCAACATCCGGCAGGACTGACTTGATACGTACAAAATCTACTAATAGTAAAACAAGTAGAGCAAAGGCACTATTGTGACACTCGAAAGAGGAAAAAGTTTTAATTAAAACGCATTGACAAATAGCAGAATTCTCTGTCACAATACTAAAGCCTCTTAACGCTGAACATGATCGGTCCATATTAAAAAGTACTTTTAAATAAATGTTACAATGCATCATTCTCGAGGATACATTTCCAAAATCGAATTCAAATACACCTAGCCCAGTGTTGCAATCGACAACGAAGTTTTCAAACACACAATAGTCGCAAGCGCGCGAAGCACACTAAAGAATTCCTCTCGCTCGAGGCCGAGCGAAACCCTTAATTAAAGGTAAACAAAAATAGAATTCACTTCGACGCGAGTCGAAAGCGCGGAACTTTCCAAGAACACGAATCCACGCGAACGTCGACGGCCCCGTAACAAAGCAGAAAACCGTTACCCTCAAAACCGTGAATCCCGACAGGCAAAACAGTCAATCTGCGCTAGAACTTTCTCCCGAAAAGACTCGGCCACGGTTCCGGCTCGCCTAGCGCCGTTTGTGTGTTTAACCGGCAATCGAAAATCGTTTTTCCCGCCCGACGCGAGCGCGCGGGCGAGCCTGCAACCTCGCCGAAAAAAGAGAGGAGTAACGGAAAAAATAAAACGGAAACTTCATTTGGGTCACCGAATAAATTTGCTTCGCGGCGAAGGCACGCCGTGGTTATGCAAGAACAACTCTCGAAGGGAAACACGTCGAAAGAGGTCGGACGACGGGGGAGCGGAGACAGCGGCGACGCAGCTTGTATCACATTATTCCCGCGGCATTCGGCGAAAAAAAAGAAGAAGAACGAGAAAGAAAGTGAGAGGAAGAAAGAGGAACTCGGAGGAAGAAGCAAAAAGAAGGGAAACGGGGAAAAAAAGAAGAAGAATTCTGCCGCAATAACTAGTATTCGCGGTTCGCGCTCGCCACGGTTCTGGGCAGGGTCCAATTCTCGGGCACGGGGAACTTCACGATGACTCGGCGTAATCACCTTCTGCGGGGGCAATACGACACGAGGCCGCGGCGTGGCGCGCAGTTGTAGAAAGTTTTAACGCGGCCGGCGTGATCTTGCAAATAGCCGTCGTAAATCAATAGCAAAAGGGCGTCGGTTGGGCAGAAGCCGGCGGGTACGTTCGTCCGTTAGAGGGGGTCGACGGGAAACGGGCGGCGGGGGCGGACGGTCGAGAGTGGAGGGGACGGGTAACGAGAAATTGAAGGAGCTCGTCGTAAATGGATGTTCGCGATTACGGGAAAAATCGTGTATAAATGGTGGTGCGAGAAACGAGCCGCGCGCGGGAGGGATGAAGTTTTATCTGACGGCCGTCGGTGGGGGATGAAGAGAGGGTGAAGCCCGGCGTCGATGGGCCAACGGTGGGACAGAGAGACGACCGGCTGCCGGTGAATTTGTCCGAGCGACGCTGCACACGTTCGCCGCGCGGAAAAGATTTTGTATCAAAGATCGATTACCGCGTTACTTGCTCGATCAGGACGCAGTCACGTCCCTCCCGCGTTTTTCTTTTCTTTTTCTGTTCGTTCTGAAACTACGGGCCAGCCTGCACGATCCGACGGGCACGCGGATATATACGTCGCCGTGAAACCGTGTTCCAACTGTTCCTTTCTCTTTTTTTCTTCTTCTTCTTCGTCTTCTTCTGTTCCTTTTCGGTGATCCCGAGATCGCGGTAATGCGTTCGCGTTTCATTTGTCACGCGGCGGGAGGGTGGGAGTGGTGGTGGGTGTGGGACGGCGGTTTATCGACCGTGCTGACGATGGAGATTGAGACGGGAACGCGGTTGAATCGTAATCGCGTTATCGCTCGCTCGCTCGCGCGATCGATCGCATCGGGAGCCGCGACGAAGAAAGACGGAACGGCAATTAACGCTGCCGCGATCAATAAGCGTCTTTGGCGGAGATGCATGAAGCTGCCACTAATCCTGAATAGTCTTTTGGGTGGGAGCGTTCGGGGAAACGGGAGTGCCGGCGCGGAAAGGGGTGTTCCGTTTGCCTCCGTGTGTTTTTCGAATTGCGAGGTTGAGGAATGAGGTTGTCGGTTGACTCGTTGTGTTTGCTGCTATTGATCGCGCGGAAAGAGACTTTTTGCGCCGGAGTGATTTCGTGGTTTTTGGATTTTAACTCGCGCGATCTTTTGCAGCTGAAAAGAGAACTATTTCTCGGTGTTTTCGTGATGATGAAATCTTCGATGGAATTATAAATCTTCTATTGATTGTATATAACGGAATGTTAGGAAATATTGAAAAGACCAGTTTCAACTTGAACGTTTTCCACCGTCGGAAGGCACGAGCGTGCACTTATCGTACTTCACAATCGAATTTGCATGCACGCAGCTGTAAGGTTAATATTCTAAAACGGCGCGCGCTTCGCAGAATTTACGTACTCCCTGCGCGAGCCGCCATTATTTTCGAATAAAAAAAACGAACTACGGCATCGTCGGATAGATATTCGTTTTCATGCGTACGATAAATCACGCGTGCCAGCCAATCAGAGACAGAGGACCTGAAAATATGCTGGAACGAGTGAACGAGCGTGGAACGAATGCATACGCCGTGGTTACATGTGTATGCACGTAGTCCGATACAAACCCCTTTAACAGCGGATGCATTGTCGTTACGAAAGAAATAGAAATCGATGCGTTCTTGCGACTCATTCACGCTAATTGCTCGAACGGGTCGTTCTTTGATCAACGCCGCGACGCGAGGCAACTTTTTAAATTCCCGCTCTAATTTTCCTGGTCGCGCAAATCATCGCGGAACCTAGTTCATTTTATTTCGCGAACTAAACCTCGTTTATTGGACTGTGAATTTCGCGAATTTCCGAGAAGTGCGAATCAACGTGCGAACACAGCGGAAGAAAAGTGGGGCGAATTCAAAGGCTAAAAGAAATATTGGCCCTGGCACTCCGTTAATACATATTAATACAATACTCCATAATATACGTGTGATATATTATGCAGTTCAAAAACAATACACTTTCCCAAATTACTCTGCGCGCATTACCGAAGCAAATAATCGTTTCGTAGAAATATTCGCATTCACCCAGGAAAACACGAAATCATTGATTATACAGCCCGGAGGCTCGCACGGCAAATACTCCGTTAAAAACGCTCGGAAAAATATAACAAATTTAATACGAACATAATAAACGTCGAAGTTTACTTAATATTTCCGCTTTAAATTCACGCGCGTCGGAACATTTAATTCTTGCATGAGCAAGCAAAACATTCGCGGCTCTCGGAAACCCAATATCCGAAACCTTCCGTATTTTTACTTTAAGTACATTAATCAACCTGAAAGTTGCTTACCGGAAGTTCAACTTGGCTCTGTTAAATTTCCTTGTAAAAATCGACACTTCTTCCGTAAAAGGAGTGCAGTCATTTTTCACTTTTATTTTTCACGTGCATCCAACACGTCCCCTATTGCCCAGGAAATAGAGGGATGAAATGATCGCGCAGCGGGCGCAATTAAATCACTCAATTTCCCCATAAGTCTACACCGCGGATCGGGACCGGCAGAGCTGGAACGGCGCTATCTCTTCTCGACGTGGCCGGAGCGACCGACTTTTTTACTGCCCCGATAGGGACTTAGGATGAATCCTTACGCTGGCAGCACGATGGTATAGCGGTTTTTATCGGCGACGCCATATGGTTACCCTGTCTTGCTCTCTGCGGAGGGAAACGCCGATCGCGGTGCCAAGACAGTGGGGGGATCGCAAAAAGGTTATTTGCCCGGCCTGATCCGTCATAGGGCCGGACGGGTGACGGAGGTTTTCACGTTTCCGCGTTTCAAGGGAACGGGAATAAGCTCGACCCCTGCCCTCCTGTCTCTCAGGTTGTCAGGTAATCCCTGATTATCGTGATCGAATTGCGGCCGCTCTTCGTAAAGGATATACCGGTGGCCGCTGTACACGCCACCGGTATCCATCAACTCTTTTCCCTAGTGGCGAACGGCGATGCCTTTAAACAGCGGCCGTGCTCCTCTGTGGTCCGACACGAGCGAAAAACTGTCCGATGCTGCTACGGGAGATTCGTTATTTTATACGGAGCATCATAATGCAACGCGACGAACAGGATTCTTTGTTGATTTTTCGAGAATTCTTCGAGTGGGATTGATATTAACCCTTTGCATTCTAGAAGTGTTTCATTGAAAACAACATTTTGTAATGAGATACAGACGATATTTTCTGAAACTAACTTGACAAGAAATCGCAGGTAAATCGAGGAACAAATTTTATTTCAATATTTGATATATTGGTGCATTATACAGTTCAAATAGTAAATGTTATAACTTACAATGTTGCTGTATCGAATCAATTGGCAATTGAGAAGCACCTGTCGAGTGCAAAGGGTTAAAGTTTCATTTGAGGAATGGATTATATTCGGTATCAGGAGAAATGTTTTAGTAGTCTTCTAGTGAGTGTACTTGAATGATTCGTTTCTCAGATATGGAGAGTTAAGGTATGTTATTCCTGCATTCAAAGATTATTATAGTTACTTACGGTGCACTAAAGCGTTTGAGAAATTTCAATATATTTCATTTACATTGGCTACATGAATTCGATTGACATTTGCTCCGTTGAATTCTGGACTTCGAATGAAATATCTCCGAGCTGATATTAATCGTCGGAAATCCTAATGCCAAAGTACATTACCACCAATGGATCGTGTCCTCGGTGGAGGAGAACGATGGACCATATGGTGGAGCGCGTAAAAACCGATATACTTACTAGTCGAGGCTCTGTATCCAAAGTGAGCCCGACCCGGAGGAAAAAGCTATTTCCCGGGCGCAGCGGAAAAAAGTCAATCCCGCCGCGTTCCCGGACGTCCGAGGTCCGGGTAATAAAATCAATCGGAAGTGAAAAAAATTGACCGACAGATGGGAAAGACGTGCACTGAATCATTTATGCGGTACGTCTACTAATGTACTCCGTGCCATTTACAATATTTAAAGTGTCGCTGAGAGCACTATTCCGGCCGTGTATCCTTTTTTTCCGGTCCGGTTCGTCTAGATCCCGAAATCTCGTCTTTGAAATCGCTCGGCCGCGGAACCGCTTTGATTCATCGCTTTAATCCACGGTTTATTTAGCGGCCGATGGACGCAAGCCGCTGATTGCGCTTCTTACACGCCCGAAACTTCCCTCCCCGAGCGGCGGAGAGGAGAGGCGGGGATTAACATCGAATAATTTTCCGGCCGCAAATGGGGATTTGCTTAACTGAAAAGCTTCGAACAGCCTGATGAGCGTAACCGAGTTTTCTGAAGGCTAATGAAATACGTGTACAATCGCGGAAACGGAATTAAAATTTGTTCCGGTTTAGCGGGAACTCGCGCCGCGCCGTGCTGTACCGGATCCCCGGGTAATTTCTTTCTTCCGACTTTTCGCTTTTTCCACCGGCCGTCGTGGAATAAATTTCGTTCGGTATACAGAGAGTAAATAATCCGCGCACCGCCGAACATCCTGAGGAATCCGCACCGCGTATCTCCTGCGAGTTAATTTACGTTAAATGTAGAACTATCTGTGATGAATCTCGCGGCCGTGCGCGCGATACACGGTACGTGAGACCGAATCTTCTGCGATATTTGAGAAATTGTTCTCGCCGTGGAATTTGTACTTGGAATTCGTGCGAAAGAATCGGAGAATCATTGTTTCGAGTAAATCCAGTGTTGGGCGGTTCACAGCAGCGTCCTTACTTGGAGCTGATTAAATGAGACCGCTTGCTTCTTCGTTAGTGGACTGTATTTTTCGTGTGTACAATTATGTCTGAACACTAAGACGCGCTTGTATGATGTGTATCGTTCGAAACTTTTGAGTTGTCTTTCTCGCTGGCGATCTGCGAGTCAGATCGTCAACTCCGAAATTTAAGAAAACACCCTGATTGGTTATCACCAAAATTGACAAGTCCCAATCAGGGGCTTTCGAAACGAATTGTCTCCACCGTCGCTGCGCCCTTGGCGCGCCTAATCTAACGAGGGTGGGGTGCTACCTAAGACATGCAGAGACTATGTTTTTAGCTTGGATACAAATTTCTTCCAGGCGAACCCCAGGTACCGAGTGTCCTTAGGATACCATTTGGTCGCCCTTCAGAAATATGCATTTACAAACCGTCGCTAGCTGCCACATGCGGGTGAAAGAAAAGTTTTGGAATTTGATTTTAAAAGGCCAATGAGTATTGCCGCGATGTGCCGTTAAAATACTAAACAATAAGAGCCGTTTTTTGCCCCGTGTTGTAAAGAGCTTAAATCTCTGCATGTGTCGACTCTATTAAGCCGTGACGGCTCAACACCCAGGTTAACCCTAATCGGACCACGATGTGACTTTCAGTCACATTTGAACTTTTTACTTAAATTTTTTCATTATTTTATATTGTATTTCCAAAAGTTTTCTTAGGCTTTTAAAATTTGTGCCCTATGATTCGTTATGAAAACACGTGGTATAATTAGGATTAAGGAGAACACTTTTTCGAAATTACGGCTTACTTACGACGAACTGTGCGACAGTTTCCTAACAACTTATCTATATCCATTCAAAAAACTTATCGTTATTCCACCTATATTCAACAGCGTTATAATTAAATTCTTATGAAATTAACTTATCTTTCGACACCGAATAGAAAATAAAATAATTCGAATACAATCCTGTACCATTTATCCTTGAAAATCTCGCAGCAAAGGCTGCTCGAGATAGCTCCGATCGACCGCAAGCCGTTCTACGATTACGTCTCGCTCGATCGACGAGGTCCCAGATTAACCGGCTCGTACCTCGGCCTGGCCACTTACGATCAAAAACAATTCCAGCAGTTCACACTTCGCGTCCCGGGGAAATAAATAATTCCCGGGGGCGCTGCACTCGAGACAAAGCAAATAATTCATTCGATAAATGGCGCGTGCGTCGCGTCGGCGGCGCGGGGCGAGCCTGCCGGGCTCGGAAAAGGCTGCTCGGCTTAATAGAAATTTAATTGATCCTTCGACTATGCGCGGTCGGACGTAATGCAAATTGAAGTGCTCCGGTGAATGAGCCTGTACGAGAGAGGGCTGCGGAGGATGAGAGAGCGCGGGACCAGTAGAGAAGCCGAGGGTAGCGCCGGAGGCAACGAAGGTGCGCGAGGCGCTGCTAAAAGGGGTGAGAACGAGATGGCTAGAACCGGTTAGGAGGGTCGGGGGTCAGGCACCGGTGAGTGTCTGCGATGGACAGAGTTTCCGTGCACGCGCGTGGACACGGAGACAAGAGTGAACAGCACTCTTGTCCCACGCGGCTCAGTTCTCTGCTACAACTAGAGATCTATCTCCTTCCCACTCTCTTTATATTCAACCCTGCCGTTCCCTTCCTTTCCCTCGTTTTATCTTTCTCTTGTTCTACCTATCTTTATCCGTGTACGACTATCCTCCGTACCTATCCCTCTTTCTGGTTTCGCATACGTCGTCGTCGGTTGGCGCCATTCCCGGCTCGCTTCCAATCATGTTTGTTCATTGTACTTCGATCTCTCGGTCGCAGAATTCGTCTCACTCGTACTTCGCCCCCTCCTATCTCGCCGTTCTTCCACAGCCGTGTCGTCGACTGGTGATAAGAGCAATTCCATCATAGTTAGGAGAGTTGTTGATCGATGCAGGCTTTGGGGAGCGTCGAATGAAATCAAGTGGAGAGCGTTGGAGTTCGCTTGCGGCTGCGGGATTCGCGTGCTACATGTGAAATGATTTGAAACGCGGAAGCGAACTTCGCCGCGGCAGTAGAAAAATTCGAGCAAGCTCGTCCCGGGGACTCCGAGTTTGAAGGTTCAGTTCTGTCGAATGTTTCTATTGTTTACTGGAACTTTGTGTGGTAATTGTTGATGTAATTGTTCGAATGGTTAGGTGAGAACTAACGAACGACAGGAAGATATCACCAAAGAAATGTTTATAATAATTCTATTATATGAGAGTAATCCTCTTAAAATTAAATGCAAATTGGTCTCTATTCCAACACGTCGTCGACACTCAATAATTCAATCAAAGCAATTTCCTTAATGAAACGGAAACTGAGAAGTCAAGATTGTCCACAGCGATTGTTCTCTCAAACTCCTTGCATCTCATAGATCCAAGCAATCTTAATTCCTCCTATTCATAAAAATATCACCTGAATTTGAACGACACAGCGATCAAAGCGTTAAATCACAGACCTCCGCGAAGCAAACAGAAAAATCTGACACGAAATCCCCAGTAATTAACAACTGAACCGACATAATCTTCCGCAGAGACTCCGCGGAAATATGCGATAAACACAATCGCCGCTAGACGTCCATGCACCGGCTCTCAAATAGATTACCCAAACGCGCTGCTCAGTTTCCCAAGTCCATTGTATAGAAAGTCCGGCGCGTAAGCATTTTCCGCAAAGCTCCTGCCCCATCGTTCGCGAAATTACCGTTCCCATCGGGCCCTGTGAACCCTACAGGAATTTCATCGTGAACCGGCGCGCGCGGCCTGTGCAGCGCATCAGCGTTCGCCGCGTGTCCTTGTTCTCACACGTTCGAGTAAAATCCGTTCGCGTAGGCCGGCGGCATCGTTAATCCTCTCCGCGCCGACAGGATCGCATAACGGCGACCTCAGGACGCAGGGCACGTCATTGCCCACAGGATACATTGTCCCGCGGCATCGGCGTCGGCTCACGTGACCAAGGGGGGCGAGCGGCTGGCTGGTTTATGGGTGCGCAAACCAACAAGTTCAGCGTCCAGCCGAAATTACCGCGCGGAATAACCCGCCATTCAACGATTTGATGCTTTCTACTGCGGAGTCGGAGTCTATTGATGTATTGTCCTCGTACCCGACGTGTTCGATCCTGTCCGCCTCCATTTTGGGACGGTCGGTTGCTGGACCGTAGAGCATGTTTGTCCTCGGCCGACTCGGCTAACGAAGAAGTCAATTTACACGGTATGGGGTGCGCTCGTTGTCTCGGCGCGGACTGTCCGATGTTGGGCGTGGATTACCGATGTTTCCGCAAATACAGATTTTTGGTAGGAGTCTGCGGTGAAGGTGGAGATGTACAGAATGCTTCGAAGTTCGGCGTTCGAATAGTTCGTTGGTTGTTCCGTGAATTGCTGACGTTCGCGCAAACGCAGGTTTCAAATCTATGGTGAAGGTGGAGATGAATGAAATGTTTGAAACTCGGAGGGTTTGAATGTTTTATTGGTTACACGTAGACTGTCACGTTCGTTTACTAGTGTATTTTTGGAGGAACGTTCGATTGAACACAGTCGACCAAGATTTCTTTTGAATTAAACCCCGCATCGAAAGAGAACTGTTCCGCAATATGGTTCAGGTTTACTTCTTTATGAAGGACCCGGTCGAGAATGTTATTTTTGAGGCACATGAAACAATAAATTCTACTCGGTAGATTGAATTCTGTGCTATCCTGAGTGTCTTTTCGTGTGCGATCTATACTTTCTTGTAGCTTGCACGAGTTTAGATTATTCAAACAGAAGTGTAGTTCCCCTGGGAATATTAATACGTTAAAATTCAAATGAAAACAGTATTAAGTTTTATTGCTCTGCATCTAATTATAAAGTCTTAGAAAAGTATGTTTAACAGAGGAACGGATGATATATGTAACGTATAAATTTTGGAGGCAGAAAAATCCTGATAAATCGATTTTCGTTTATCAAGGGTGAAACAAGAACGCTGGGAGAGCTGAGAAAGAGCCACGAAGATTGGCGCGAGGTCCGACGACGTTCAAGAAATATACAACATTGGAAATGATGTATTAAGATAAACACTTTCTTAGATTCATCACGTTTTCACGAAACATATTTTATTCTTGCTCCGGCGGCCGATGGATTAGCCGCATTCCCAGATAAACGATCCTTACCCACGCTACTTCACGTGAAGTATTAGTGAGCAGTGGGTCATATATTTCCCACAAGTACCGCCCTCAAAGGTAATGAAAATCGAAATAAGACTCGGGAACTCGAAAAGGCACGAAAAGAATCGACGAGAGTCCAACAAAGCGGTCTCGTACCCGAAGGGCGCGCAATATTCCCCCGAGATCGCGTATTACTTTGTACATTTGATGATTTGATTTCAGAGAAGGAACGGAACGCGATTGTCCCTCGTGCAGCTTGGAGATTTCATCTGAAATGTTTCCCCGGTTATCGTGCGCAATATTTCTAATTGTTAATCGTGTACAGGGCTGCATTTCCCTTATCCTACAATGTAATAAACATGAACTTAACACTAAAACTACCAAGTACGTAAACTAATTTTTTGAAATTTCTTTGTGAGAGCCACAAGTGTGTAGTTATTAAGATTTCAATCGGCTTATATATCAATTTAGTTATTACCAAATCAGTTTTCTTAAGAATTACTCAAATAAGTATCTATGCCTTCTCAATAATTGTAAAAAAAGATCGGAAATGGGTCATTTTGACTCATTTAGTAGTTCTAGTATTACCTACTCACGTAAATTTAAATTCGATTAAAATGTATCTTTGCAAGGAAAATGATATCAGAAGAATTACAATTTAAAAGTGATTAATCCTCGGAAAACATTAATCAGCTATAGTATAACAATAAAATATTCACATGAATTTTACCTTCACTTAGTGATATTTCAAATGAAGCTGAAACGAGCATCGAGTGACTCATATATGATTTCTGTTTCACTACAGAAATTCGCTAAAAATGTTAGACTCTACACAAGTGAAACAGATCGACTCGAAAAATCACGGATTAATAAACTACGAACCGAACGCGTTGTTTATGGGTCGTATGCTCGGTGGGCACCAATAAAACATAATTCACCTGCATCGCAGCGGAACTCGAAATTGCAAAAATATCGAAGATAAAACGGACTCCGCGGTGTTTTCGTAAAATACGAGTACCTTGAACGTCCGGCGTGGTAGGTATGTATATGCACTCTTCTCCGAGAACGTCGAACGGAATCGTTTCGAACGGCGACGGCGGGCGGCGGTCGCATTATCGCGAGACTTTCTAAAATTTATACGCGACCGGTAACAAACGATATCGTATGCGCGTTACGCTCGTCATTTAATAATACGCGGACGTGGGCAATAACGGTCGGCGATAAATCAAACGGCAAATAGATACGCGGGCGACAAGAAATAAAGGAGTAATAATCGTAAAACATGTAAGAGTCAAGCGTGAAATACATTTAGAACGGAATCAAGCGGGTAGAACGGAGCGGGATCAATTCCTGCGACTACGTACCCTCGAGGAGGGAACGTTTCATGCTGCCTAACTCGTAAAATAACTCCAAACAAGTTCTGATAAATTGTAGCCGTCACAGCACGTGCGAAGCGTTCTCCATTAGTTACAACGTTTCCCGCCAGAATGTGCCCCTGTCTTTCCCATGGAACACATGCTCTCGCTGATATCAGACGTCAAAATTTGTTGCACACGTGCTACCAACTATTAGATGGGACGATATAGTTATATACATTCCATTAATAAATTTATTCGTCGGATAGACGCGGCGCTCGCGGATAAGCCTCGAGATATGGGGTAAGTGGGGGGAGATAGTCTAACTTTTTGAAGAGTTATTATGTCATACATGCCATTTGAACCTAGTAAAAATATATTTTTTAATTATTACTTTATTATTGTATGAAATTTACAAAAATTTAATTCTTTGCACTCGAAAGTTTTTCACTGGAAATATTCAACATTTTCCGACGAAATATAGACGACATTGTTTGAAACTAATTTAACAATAATTCACAAGTAAGTTAAGTGACAAAGCTATTTTAGTTATATACTTCTCATAGTAATAAAAAGTTTAATTTAGAATACTAAATATTCTACTTCGTAATTTTTCTGTATTAAATCAAGTGGTGACTGAGAGTCACCTTTCGAGTGCAAGAAGTTAAATTCAATAAAAATTGTTTAACTCCTTGAGTGGAAATCACGAGTCTCGCACGTGTTCTCCTCGCGAAAATTGATTTTGTACATTATTTCATAAATCTGCCATATCGTAACCAAAATAATTTTCTTATTTTCATAAGTAAATTTAATTGAACTTGTAATACTACAATTTCCTTTATAATAACTTCATATATAAAATTGTATCAAAACTATGTATCGTGAGCAGAAAAATCTGAGTCGAAATAAATCGTAAGGCAAAAGGTTAAACAAGAATTGTATTAATATTACTGAAAGTAAACACATACAAGGAGAATAATTAAGTAAGCCTCTGTACAAGACTAGTATATCACTAAAATCAGTTGCGAATATAGATACTTGACAATCTAAATGAGATCTGGCCATCTCACCGGAGTTATCGTGAATCTCGCCTGGCTAACGCCGTATTTACAAATTGTTCGTCTTCCTCGGAAAATATCCGGGAACTTTATTAAGAAACCACTGCTTCTGCCGCGCTCCCACAATTTAGCGCGCGCGTTTCTTCCCATTCTCATTTGCGATTCTCGAAGTAGAACTTGTAAGGGAGTCCCGGGAGTTCTCTGAAATCCATATCGCGAATGGAATTATTTGCACTGTCATACGTATTGCATATTACCACGAAGAGAGACGAACTTGCTGAAAGTGCAGACAGTTGTACATTTTCCTTTTTAGGATTTAACGATGTAACGAATTACATTAAAAAGATCTTTGAAATCTATTAAAACGATGCCTTCTTCCGTTAAGTTTCCATCTGCAGAAAGAACCATTAGTTATTGGCATCAGTGTCGTAAACAGACAGATGAAAGAGTCACCATTAATCCTCAAAGAATATCCTTCAGAAACCTTAATCACAAAAAACAGTGAAACACTTTCTCTCTTCATTTCATACTTTCCCAAAGTTGCGAGCCACAATTTCCAAGTTCCCTATAAAATTCCGCGCGATAATTCTTCGCAGACCAGCAGAAATGCGACGCGGCAGAATGGCGACTTGTCACACGGGACGCGGCCGTGCCCGCGCAAAGGATAAAGTAGAATGAATTAATTACAGGGGCAGCGTGCGTGAAACGCGGGACGCGCGGGCGGCGCTTCACTTTGATAGGAAGTAGTTCATATCGCGTATTAGCAATCGGACGAGCCGCGTCGCGCCTGGCAGGCCTATCATTCTATCGACATTGATTCGCCAAAACGCGTCAAAATTGGGGCTCGGCTGGGAGCAATTAACGGCATCACAGGGGCGCACTCTGTTCGCAAGGGCGGGCCTAATTCGGAATACCACAGATATCGTGTACCTCGGGTGAGGTATAGCGTGTCGGCTAATTGATGCCGGTTTATTAGCTGCCTCTTTCGGCCACGAAGGCGTGAACTGCCGGAATATTACTCGACGCCTGCCTGCAGCCCTGGTCTCTAGTTCGATGCATAATTAATTTGAAATTGCATTGCCGTCGCGGCGCCGGGGAACGTGTGCGCGCTCACGTTGCCGCGCTCTGCCGGCGCCTGAGTGGGAAAGAGATGGAAAGAGGGGCGAGACAACTCGACTGCCAGATGAAAGGGAACGAAGGGTTACGGCGGCGTGTATCACCGGAGACGTGGACGTCATTGCCGTGGCACAATACCAATGGCTCCGCCGTTTCCCGGGCTGATTGACACGGCTCCGCCATTGTTCCGCGAACAGTTTTAAGGTCGCGCCCTTCCGCCTTTGCGGCAGCCGCCCGCCTTCAACCCGATGCTCCCGCCCGCGAGCTATTAGTATGCGCCGTGCACGTAACTCAGGTACAAAGTTGAATTACCGCCACATTGTGGTACAAGACGTCGGGCCAGGTGATACCAACTAGTCGACCAGAAAGTCTTCTCGCATCCGGCACACGTCCGCCGGAGGTTAAGGATGCCTTGAATCGCTGCTAGCTTCCCATTCTCTTTTTGTAGTTATGGTCTTCGCGTGCCCGCCGCCGCTTTTCTCCCCGCCGGCACACGACTTGCTCTTTTTGCGCCCGTGACGCTGGCGACCGCAGCCATAAGAATGTATAATTGACGACTGACGAAGCTCGAGAAAGCGCCGAGGACACTGAGGCAGATTGTTCGGGGTTGCTCGAGACGAGGCTTCGATTCAATGATGAGAGTTCTTTTCGCAGACACGTCTCGGCGTGGAGAGATTGGTGGATGGTAACTCATTCGCATCGTGTGATAGAATGAAAAAGAAGTTGGTAAGTTGTATTTTTTAGTATGTTCGAGTGGTTGAGGTGTGTAAGAGCATAGAGTTAATTTGATAATTTTGCGGTATTGGGCGACTGCTTATTGGTGATCTAGTTTAACACTAGATTTACGGACATTTATTGTAGTTTATTCTATTGTTCCCAGAAAGACTGATGCTCGTCAGATCTAGAAAATCAACTGTTTAAAAATATATTATAAGGAACTATAATCACGTAATTGAATCAATCAAAATCGACACAAACATTTACCAAAGAATGTTTATAAAATACAATGAGTCAAATTGACTCGTCCCGTAAATCTACTGTTAAGAACGTGTATATATTCTAATGATTCAAACGAGTAACAACATGAATCACGTAAACGCGTGTACAAGCTGTTCCTTAGTATTATATAAGATATTTTATTCGCATTATTTCAGACGTCATTCATTACTTTAGAGTACAGTATTGGAAGCTTCATCAAATATATCTAGCGCGTTATGGAATAGCCTACAGTTTAATCACCCAGGTTAAACATCTGCCAACTCCATCTCCGATTGAAATCCACCATGGAATATGAACAAACGATTCCAATGTTCCACTGGAAATAAATAACATTTCGCGAATACTGAATAAATAAAAGGAGGTCCGACTATTCTGGTATCGGTAATCCAAACCGAAGCGTGGAATACAGTTACCTATCCTAGCGCCATGCCGTGCATGATGCGCAACCCGGAGTTTCGGTAAATAGACTCTGGTGATGAATCATGGTGCGGTAGATCAATATTATGCCTGATAGTCCGCCGTATTCGGAAAGCGAAGACGCTGTACTTGAAATCTGTTTATATTCAGTGGTGTTAAGCGCGAGCCGTACGAGTACGCCGGATGGCCAGGTTAGAAATGTTAGGGTCGTTCTACCAAATTAGGTACCTTCGATTGTGTTAGGTGAATCAGTAAGACCGGCCAGAGGCACGGTGTTAAGCTTGTATTCCGTGGTTAAGGTTCGTTAAATGGTTTAGATTGTGTTAGGCCTTTGTTAGATGAGTTAGTATGCCGGCGAATGTGTACGTGCGTGCGTGCCTGCGACGCGTGCGTGTGCGCGAACATGTCGAGGCGGTATTCTGCGATGCAGGTTCGTTAAATGGTCTAGATTGGATCAGGGTTGGGTTAGTAGAGTTAGATCTGGATTAGGTTGTATAATTCCAGGATAACTGCGTTAGGCCATTTGGGACGAGATTACGCAATCTGTATCTGTCTGTGGATGTCGGTGAACGCGCAGCATCTTCTGTCAAAGGTTACCAACGATGCTAAGGCAGTGTTCTTACCTTGGAAAAGATTCGAGGGAAATCGTGATATGGAAAATACGGACTATAACGTAATAATATTAGTGAATAAAGTAGTAAGATAATATGAAAATCTTTCCAATATCGATATATTTGCTTCGTAAACATCTGGCTGGCATTCCCATACTAATAAGCCTCAGAAACGTTCTTTAAAACTTTTAATTAGAAACTCTGATTACACGAGAAGAACAGTGTGTTTCACCAAGAAAGCCCCGAATCAAACAAAAACTCGACGGAGCGTCGTCAACATTTTTCGCTGCATGTATTGAAAAAGACCATCAAGCTCAGACTCCGTTTAGACCGGTACTTCCCTCGAACTTTCCGTCAGTCCATCAAACGAACTAATCGCAAACGAAACGCGCGCTAACTGGAAATCTCAATAAACCATCCAAACACCCGAAATCGCACGCAAACGTCGCGACAAATATTTCTTTCGCGTACACACGCCGCGCGCGTCGAGTCACTCTATTAATTGGCGAGCGCGCGCGCGCGCGCGAGTGCCAGCGAGCCTTTCACAGTCGCCTTGTTTGCGCAACTTAAACACTTCCGGAAAACTCGAGCCGTCGATAAATCGATTAGCCTAAACATCCCCTTTGGCAGGGGGACGCGCGTGACCCTCCAATCAGTCGGATGTCGGCGCACAATAAGTACCGTTCCCCCGATCACCCGGTCGCGGGTAGTTTGTGTACCCTCGTAGATCGGTTTCCATCGGACGCCGCTGTTCGAATCGATCCGCGTCGAGGAGCGACTCGCTGAATGGGAACAATACCATGACTGGTGTGGGGCACTGAAAAAGAAGCGCGAAAGAGGTTGGAACGCGAAGGAGGGGGAGGGTCACGGAGCGTAGGAAACCGGTGACTGATAGAATGAAAAGGAAACGCCGTTACGCGCGGGTCGGCCGGCGGAGGGACAGGGACTGGTTGGCAGAAATAGAGGTGTGACCGGCGGAATTAGAGGAACGGGGACGAATTGGGGGCGGTGGGTGGGGGTCGGTGGGGCAGAATTCGCGAAAGTGGGAGCATGGTCAACCGGATACGCGCGGTCGAGGGAAAGCTTAAATCAACTTGATTTAAATCGCTGAACCTAAATCGAACGAGTGCGCTTTTCGTACGTGTGCCCGGTATGTGTTGGCCGCGCGCGTGTCGTTGGTTGGTCGAGGCCAGCGGAGCGGCCGGTACTATTTAAACCGTAGGGAATTTCATCTGTTGGCGCGTTTTAAAAAGTCAAGCCTATCAAGCGTGCCGGCCCGATGGCAGAGCAGAGGACGAGGCCAGGCCGCGACAGGACAGTTTTGTGGACCGCCGACGCCAAAAACGTCGAGCAAGTACGCCGTCACCGCCGCCGCAATCCATTCTCACCCCGCGGGAGAGGCGGCCGTTGTACATCGCGTTTTTATATGCCGACACGATCAAGCCGATTACCCGTCGGCCGGCCGTCGCGTCCCGTCCAATAAAAACGCTTCGATCCGCATCGATTATTAACGGGCCACGGCGAAACAGATTAGTACACGTGTCGTATGCGAGTGCCGCGAACAATCCGCTTCTTGCTCGCTTCCGGTTGACCGATAACGCTGGAAAGGTTTTTTTTGTTGCCGGTAGGATTGATGATCGATGATTCGTGGTAGATGTTGATGGGAATGGAGTCTTATTAATTCGTTGGTCGTTAGAGGGATTTTGATTTTATGTAATGTTAATTATTCATTTGTAAGAGTGGTAGATGATAGTGAAAGTGATTGGTAATGATTTGGTATTGTACTTATGATTTTGTTGATTCTGTTAGTAGGTAGTTTGACTTGATCTCAGATTTTTCGTTGTAATTGTTTTCTAGCAGTTTGAGAGCACTGATTATCGGTGATCAGCATCATTAACGTGATAATTTAGTTTTGGAGTTTTTAGAGAATGATTTTTAAGATGTTTGTAAATAGCTTCTTATGAATATAAGAGTTGTTACAATTAATTGTGGACAATAGTAGATCGAGATGAGATTAAGTTCTAAATTCTGTCTAGGAAATTTTAAAATGTATTTCATAGTACATTCTAATGTAATTATAAATTATTAAACGCCACTGTGGTAATCAGGTTTATAGTAAGTTCCAGAGATCGAAGAATAATTTCGTTGATATCATGTAATATGAAATACAATGTACAAAAATGTCTCGTTACTATTACGTGACTCGTTAGTAAAACAGAATGTATATACTTTTAGGACTCCGTAAAACCGTAGTAACGATTTTGAATGAGTTTCCAGGTCGATCTAGTTGGACTTCGTTAATTTTCCATGGGAAGAACTTTTCTGAGCCGCGCGCAGAAAATAAAAATACTAGGAGCCCGAGCATTTCACTTGTCCTCAAAACTCGAGCATAATTCCGAACTATTAATAATCGCGCGACGCGATTTCTCATTAACGCATCGTCCGTGCATCAAGTTTCCAGCAGATTATCGAGTGTATGCTGTAACAGGTGGTACATTCATAAAGGAGGTAATCGTTCGAGAGGAAAAAAAAGGAAATACATTAAAACTCCTGAGCGAAATTTCTTGCGGGGCGCGTTGCCTTCGAGGAAATCAATCATAAATTTTATGAACTTTACCGATTCCATTCTATTATACACTTTTTCACTCGCACTTCATTGCTCGTGTCCCATGATTTAATTAAGAATACAAAATAAAAGATAATTAACCATTCATCCTGAAATATCGTTTACGAATCTACAGTTTAAACGACTCCTAACTTCCACCATTAACCGTACAAACCATAAACGTTGTCTCCCTTAACCTTTTATATGTATGTACGTTACCTTTTGAAACTGTATGCCACTATAGTGACTTTCGCGTGTCATTTTTTTAACGATCTGCCACTATAGCTATCATGTTTTTAAACGGTATGTCAATCGTGTCATTCTGCCCATAGATATGATTAACATATCGTCCGACTGCCTTCGTCATTTTTATCATTTCACATTTGTTTCGCGTAAACAACATCTCCTAGCAACTCTTCTAATATCATAGTAAGAAGCGTCATATACAATTTCGCGCGGTAAACTCCCGCCATAGCTAAAAGGTTAAAAATCCAATCGAATATTCCTTAAATTTGCACCGAACTTCACAATGTAAAAACTAATTCATCACTACAAGAAAACACACTGAGAAAGAAACAGATCCATTACAATACAACCATTAACACACCCGTGAAACAAGCCACAACCAACGCAACCCTCCGTAAAGCGAACGAAACAAAATCTCCATAGCTTCCCCCGCCGTTCACGAATCCCCATTCACGCGGTCGTTTTCCCCGCACACGCGAATCCCAACCCCGCCGCTCGAAGTCACATTTAATTGTAGAAAACACGGGATCGGGATCTCGCGTTCCGCGCGAAGGGGAACACGGTCCGCCGCGCCGCGCCGGTCGGGTAAGCAGTTCCAGCGCGAGCCGGTAAGAAAGTTGGCCGAGAAAGTTGGCCTCGGTCGGAACTTTCCTGTTTTTCCACTCGTTGCTATTCATGACCGGACAGAAAAATCGTAGAGCCGGCAAGCTGTCGAGCAACAGGGAGGACAGGTCGCGCGGACGAGGATGGGGAAGGGGAAGACGGCTCGAGGGTGGAACTTCCGTGAAAGTATTATCCCCGGGGTGTTCCCCGTTCGATGCCCGGTCGCACTTTTAAGTCAAAGCCGGGGACCGTTCCCGGGGAGAGCGTTATCCTCCCGTTCCCCGTCGCAGCCGTAGTTGACTTCGTGTCATCGAGGAACTCATTAAAATCATAGCGAGCCACTCGATTACTTATCCCCCACCTTCTGGAGCGCCGCGCGCGCTCCGCTCGGCGAGCGGCCTCGTCGCCCGGCCTCTAATCGACGGCACAAGTACGTACTGAATTAATGAGACGACTCGTTCGAGTGACCTCTCGTCATCAAGTATCGTTAAAAAATCCTTTTCAGCGGGGTGCAAGTCACTCCAGGAAACAAGGTGACGGGTCGAACGATAATAATCAGAGGAATTTGCGATTTCGAGCATACGAGCCGGGGGTCTTTGCGTGAATATTTTAGGTGGCCCCGTTGCCCGGCTTCGTGCCCTGCGAAAGCACCCAACCCCCACTCGTTTTACTATTTAATATTTATCGTGCCTGGCCCGTTCGGAATAAAAAGAAACGCGGGACAAGGGGCATGATAAATATTATGCTGTATTGATTTATCTCGCGGCCCGATCGCTCCGCTAGAGATACACGAGGGTTACGTGACGTCGACCTCTGGAAATTCCTGCGAAAGGGCCGGGATACATGAAAATAATATCTTCGATAGGGTTGTGATTTTTGCGGAGGAAAATGCGAATTCTGGTAAGTCGATCGTAACTTATGTGGGTGTTTAGTATTGGGTGGATGGTTACTTGGTTTTGGATCGTGAGATGTTTTCCTGTAACTTGTGAATTATCGAGGGGACTTTTTGAGTTTTGCGGAAATATTAGTTGTTTTGTGTCGTTTGAAGATTCAATTGAAATTTCGTCGTTAAGGTTCGTAACGATTGGTGATTCGTTTGATGAAATTATTGAAGTTGGGAAATTGAATTTAAATAATTTTAGAAATTGTTTAGCTGCCAAGGGATATTTTAGGAACGTTGAAGGACTAGTTTGGTTAATGTCTTGGGGAACTACTGAACTGTGGTGTCTGGAAAATGGGAAATTGATGTCGGATCTGGGCCACGTATATCAAATCTGTGAGGTAATGCAAGTAAGAACGAGAGACCTGATGAATCGAGGACCTCCAGAAATGCGGAAGAGGTTAAGTGGAAGATTGAAGGACTGCAAACTCAATTAGTTCTGAGTTTATCTGATTAGATTTAAGTCGAATAAGTTTCGTTCAATTGATTTAAGCCGAGCGCATTACGAGATTACGCGATTGTTGGCTTTGGACGAGTACGTAATTAATTACGTAAACTTTGATCTGTGTTCGGATTACGCTTGTGAATTATGGCTATTATTACTTTCGCGTTCCGCGAATAATTTACTTCACTCGCATGCGTGCTACACGAAAATATTCTACAGTCAAATTGTTCTTCGTACGCCAAATAAAATATATAAAATACCTCAAATAAATTTTCATTCGTACCCAAATTCTCTATAAAAGATAATCCACTAAAAATTTACTAACCGCGATACGATCATTTAAAATAAAGCACAAGTTACACAGATTTTAATGCTAATTATCGTCCAATCAAATGTTAATATAATCAAAATATATATTTTTCTCACAATTAGGTACCTATTTAACCCTTATGTTACTAACTAGGTTATTCCAAACTTTTCTTTCAAACACACTTATATCGCTATGAAAATTTCACAAAATTCCTTTGGATTTACATTTGTTTAACACTATTCCACCAATATGTTCTTCGAGAATAAAGGATTTACAAAAATTCTGTTACTCTAACATTTATATAAACGCAGACATTTTGCTTGGCAACATAGAGGTTAATGATTCCTAGCGTGTACAAGATAAACGCCCCGCGAATCGGTTAATGACGTTCATTCTTCCCAACGACGGAACCAACCGCGATACACGGGGCAGAGATCTGTAGCGGGCGGCGGCTACTTTTATCATACACCTCGGCGTGTACCCGCGTCACGGTGTGGCATTTACACGGGCGCAACGGGTGAAAATAAATTTTCGGGGGAGAAATCAGCTCGTCATGGCGTGACTGGCTAGCAGAAGTGGGACGAGGAGCGAACAGTTTCCTGAAGGGGTAAGTTTGACGTTGAATTGATTGGGCCGCGCGTGTCTGTTCCAGCAAGGCAGTCGACGTTGCCTGTGCCGACGATGTTAGGGGTGACGGTGCTGATAGTACGTATACCGTGGTCACGCGACGATGTTTGGCCCGGTGCGCGCCTCTTCTTCGCGCAAAGTGAAAAGAAAGTGCCGCCTGGAATGCTGTCGGGAACTTTTCGTGACATCGACGAAGGCAACAGTAATATATCCGGTAAAAGATAGAAGATGCTCAGTTGTACAAAACTTCGAACACTTTGTTCCTGACTTGTTAAAATTATTAGTTAAGTAGTATTATTTGTGATTAATTGTTTAATCCTTTCGTTTTTGAATTGTGCGATGGCATTCTTTCCACAACGACTTGAAAAATTCGATTCTTGCAAACGAACGTTTCGAAATTTCTGCGAATATATTTAGAATGTTTATTGTTGTAAATACTATTTTACTATAAAGAGCATTGAACTAATATTTGCGATATTTGAGTTATACGAAAGATTAAATTCCTGTTATCCGGATATCGTTATTTTTCTAAAATCCTTCAATATTTTTTTACTCTAATTTCGCCGATGGTCACATTCGAGCATATTGAAACTCACTGTTTTTATCCCTCGGTTTCGGGTGACCACAACGGCCGCAATCCTGTCAGCCATAGAAACGAATTCTATTCCGCGTTATTACAACAAAATCGCTATAATTCCACATCCAACGAATTTTCATTGAAAAGTAACATTCAGCAGGCCTCTTTGAAAAGAATCCCGTAAATCGCCTATAGTTGCCGAAAATTCATCACGGTCCGAGTCATAAAAGTGACAACCAGCACAGCAGCCACACCGGAATCCATCAATTCATGAAAACGGTCCGATTCGCTCGAACACAACGTTCCCATCGGCATTTCCAGCAGCCCCTTTATCCAATTGAACCGGCAACTGCATAAATAACGACACTCGAATCCATTCGCTCCGAGGCCGTCCTACGGTCCAACGTCTGAAGAAAGGATAGAAGAACAAACTTCCGAGCAGCCGCCGATTCGCGTCTCAATCATCGTTCCTCCGGCCTCGCTCCTCGTCCCGATCCTCATCGTCGCAATTCGAGCGCGGGGGAGCGTTTTAGTGTTCAACGCAGTTCGAAGGGCGGACGGCGATCCTCGCTGGATTGTTCGTTTCAACGATTGCCCGGGCGAGCGTACGAGCGAGCGAGCTAGCGTAGCGAGGACCTGGAACGCCCGTAGGTTGCCGGGCTAGGTTGTTCCCTCAGTCGAAAGATTATCGCGGACAATAAAAGTCAGAGCCCTGGCGTGATTCCGGCGTCGATCTGAAAAGTTGCAACTCTTGCCTCGGACGGATAAGGGAGTCGCGGGAGTAAGAAATACTGGCGCGGGGACGGAGACAAAGAAGGAAGCAATAAGTACGACGGGAAACGAAGGGAAACAAAGACGGAAGGGTTGGCGAAGGTGACAGCATGGCCGGGAGGGGTAGGGCTCGGAGAAGGATCGGACGCCTAGGTTGCCGGGTTGTTCGGTGACGACTTTACCCCCTTCCATTAATCAACTCTCCCCGCTTTTGTCGCTCTTACTGTTACCATTGGCGCGGCGCGACCCGGAGCTGTGGGGTGGGCCGCTGCTCCAAGCCGCACTCTGTAGCCACGTTGTGCTATTGCTCTTAACGCTAATGCTGCCCACCGACTGCCCGAAGAAAAACGAAGAAAACGCGGGCAGCCCGGCTTCGGAGGTAGGTACCTGTACCTGCGGGAGTTGCCGACGTAGATCGATTGGTGATTCTTGCCGAACTACTCCTCTCGCTGGACATTTTCGGACTTCCGACGCTTTTGTTCCGGGTAAATATCGATTCCACGAGATCGTTCCCGAGGTGTGGAACTGTGTAAGAGTATAGATGGTAGCGGCACTCGGAATCATTCTTCGCTAGCTCGTTAACGAATATTTTATGATTAGGGGCTGTGTTGTGTTTCCATTTTAGGGGATGAAGCGAATCTTTCCGTCAGATCTTGCGGAATCTTAATTGGACGGTTCGCGCGGGGGAATGAAGTGAGGCAGTCCTGAGACGAGGCGTCCCATGGTATCTCTTCATCTCTCTATCTCTTGGATTGTTTTCGGGGAAGTGTCTGCCGGCTAATGATCGTTGATGAAACTTGGTACACTGATAGAACTTCTGAGATTACTTGGAGAGAATTCTTTTAAGATACACTTCGACCGCGGTTACAATCTCCTTAGATAATCTCCTGAATATTGTGAACCTATGTTTCTTATTTCATGACGTTCTATATTTAATATTGTCGAGGTACGGTAAGCTTCCGATATAGAAGTCGTTAAATATCGTCGCTCCTTATAAATCCTTTAAAACCTCCAACGCGTTAATGGCGAGGAAATGCTCGTTATTGAGGTTTTTTTTAAACAACCGCGCAGCCCGTTCGTAATCATTCGGCCCACACTGAGAGGAAAATTATTACCCGCGGGGAGAATTAACGGTAGAATGAATAGGAGCTCGAGATTGCGAGGGAGTCTATCCGAACGGAAAGTTGCTAATAGCGTTTAAGGAAAAGAAATAATTAAAGATGGAGCATAATCAAATTGGACGGTAGGTAAAGTGAGTCAGAAATAGAAAGTCGGCGGGGATGGGGCCGGGGAACGAAGAATCAGCGGATAAAAAGGTGGCTGGCGCAAGCAAGAAAGGTCGAGTGAAAATAAAGAACCGGGAATAAATTTCCCCTGGATCTACGGCCACTGTGGCTAAAGGGAAACGTTATTTTGGATAGGAGGGATGATACCGCTTGGGAACCAATTGCTCCTGCAGTCGTTTGTTTAGTCCAAAGTCTCAATTACTAGGAACGTTGTTTCTTTTACCTGGAAATCGACTGAACCGCGTGTAATTATAAAAAAACCGTACTTCGCAAATCTTTGGAAAGAATACCGTATAAAGAGAAAAATAATGTAAAATATTCGAAGAAAACGTATAACAGAAATATAATCATAAAAATTGGTAAAACACGAAATTCTGTAGTACGAGGTAAAAATATCAGTAACCCAGGTTTTATTTGTCGAAAGAATGTTAAAAATGAACTATAGACAATTGATGCCTGAGAAATAGTGGGTTCTAAGCGAGAAACACGTTTTACGGAGTAAAGTGATAAAGAAAATTACTGTAAACGTGTTACTTGCACAAAGCCGTAAATAATCCGCTCGTCCCTTATCGTTATTCCTATCTCTTAATTAAAATTTATCGCCACAAAGAGATGCGCCCGGTTATTTCGACTAGAGGCGGGTAAGTAAAATTATTGTAACCTTATTAGCAGCGAAGAACCTTTCACGGTGATATTTTGTAATTTAAATTTGCATTTCTCCGTGTTACATTATTTCCGTATTATTCAAATTACATAACTCATTTCAATTAGACGGTTTTGTCTGTGCCCTCCCTTACGGCCCGCCCGCGCCCTCCGTCCTCGCTGGTAACTCATCCACTTTCCTCGTTAATTTTCAAGTTATCATCGTCGGTCTGATTCCATCCCGGCCGCCTCAATCTTTGCCATTTTGTCCATTCACGTTCCCAAACTTTCGCGAATAATATTTCCTTCGTTTCTCCAAGATATTCTTAAACTTCACTCATCCCCTGAAGCCCTTCCTTCAACCGCCAGTATCTTTACACATTAGAAAATCCTCTTGAGCTTTCTAAACTTTCCGGTGAAGCCAATTTGTCCCGCATGACCTGCCTTTTCGTGTTTCCGCGAGTTTCCCGTTACTTGTTGTTTAATTAATTCGTTTAACTGTCACGTCAGCCCGTTAGAGACACCGCACAACCGCTGACGGACAACGCTTAGATCGTCTGTTACGTAACACTCTAAAATTACTCTCCTGTCTCATTATCCTTTTCCACGAATAAGGTCACTTAAATATCATACGTCGAACTGAATAAGGAAAACATTGTTTCCCAGAAAAGATTTAAAAACTTTCAGAAAACCTTCCTGTAAGAAACTGGATTGCGCGAAATGATCCTAAATACTGACAAAAACAGGAAAACCACATACCGATCTCCCCTTATATAAACAATTTATATCAAACAACCTTTTGCAGATGAATGTCGACATTTAACCGAGATTAAACTTTCTTTGGAACACTGAGTTGCGATTTAACAACTCAAATAGCAAGCGATCAGTGCATAGTTTTCTTTGTCTCTATTATCTAAGCATCCAATATATAATTTGACAGAATCTGCCGAAAATGTTGTATACTTCAAAGAATCTTCGTCCGCAAGGGGTTAAACTATTCAATCGCATCTTTCAGTTTCCTCGACTTCAGATATTAAAACCCGAAGTCAACAGCGTTTGTTGACAGCCAAATGTTTCCTAGCAAAAATACTCCATACACTTTCTCATGAAATAAGGTCAACATTCCCCGAAACTAACGAGAAATTGCACATAAATTAAAGAAATAGGCTATTTTATTTGAACATTCCACATATTAATGCATCATACAAAACTTAACGTTAAATACTATACTTCATAATTTTGCTGTACCAAATCGAACAGCGACTGAGAAACGCCTACGAAGTGCAAAGAGTTAATTATCAACTAGAAGCTGATCGTCTTGAACCTTTCAATCCCCGAACACCGTGGTCACCCGCATCGACTCGCGTCCCACGTCATCCTCGGGCCACGTCCTACCTAGTATACGACGGCACGTCCGGCCGTCGGAAAAAAGTCGATCGAACGTTCAGCAATTCAGACAAAAATAACGCTGATATCCGATCACAATAGGAGTACAATGGACATAGGGGACGATGACTACCCCGGCTTGGGGCACTCAAAGAAATTGGCTGGTGGTTTCCTGACCCCGGTCGGCCGGACCTTAACGGATAGTTGGAAACTCCGGGAGCAGGTGGCTTTCGAATCGTTCTCCGAATCAGACCGCTTCAACAACCCCTTCCCTCCGCCGCCCGACTGCTTCAGGTTCCCTGGTTCTCTATCCTCTGACTTTCAGTGTCGGCGCGGTAGGGTGCGGGTCAGACGAAAGAACGGTTCGCCGGTCATTCTTTTCGCATTGCATCCGACAAAGAAGTTACTGGCTGCTGAGAGTTTCTTTAAATCCCGAATACTTTTCTCGCCTTTCCCCGTGTAGATGGCCCGCGCTCCACCCTTGATCGTCTGTCGCCAGTCTCTGAACACGCCGCCATCTCCAACCCCTGGCCATCTCCCTCCTCGCGCCGCTACCCCGTCCACAGCCGGCAAGACTCAGGTCCCATAGCTGATCCCTCTCGCGTTGACTCCAAGTTTTTTCTTGTAAACACGATTCGACGACGACGAAGACTACGACTACGACTACGGTGTTATCGGGAGGATAACCGTGGCGTGCTTTTATCGCGACTCGTTTTTCTCGCCGGTAGTTCGGGAACTAGGAGCTCGGGATTCTCCGGTATCACCTAAGATCGTTTGCCGAGATATTAACACGGGAGATGGTGGATCCAGTAGGACAATTCCCCACCTCGAACGGTTCTGCTGATGTCGGACTGTGGGGGACCCCTCGGAATTTGACGATTGCTTTTTCCACGACGCGATGCGACGCTGCGGGAGGGTTTTGTTCGCGCGATTGTACGCTGAATGGGACGCCGGAATTTCGGGTATCTAAGTATCTTTGTTATTTATGGTGTAAGAATTGAGTCCTCCTTGATTTGCGACGCTCGGTCGCGAACTGGGGGCGTTTTATTTCAGATAAAATGGTATGTCGGCGGGAATAACTGTTCTACTTATATGCTACTTGAAATAGAGCTTCGGTGTGTTGATCGTTATAGAAGAATAAACGTTTATTTTCGTATCATGTAAAAATAGAGTTACGCTTTTGTAATTATAAAGGCCATGAAAATATAGTAGAGAGAGAAATCTGTTTGTAATGCTTAAAAGTAGTTTAACTTTACTTTAAATTGATTCTTTTATCAGGATATCAATAATTTAGAATTCATAATGGATGAAAGAAATATTATGATTTTATGTTTATGTTAATAGAATAGATGATGAGGATACTATGTTCTATTTCTGAAACTGTTCAGCAACAGCTGTCACGGGAATTGATGATTGTATTACGGAAGAACGACGTTCCTACGTGAAAAAACTACGCCTAGAATATGTAATAAAATTCCTCCTAATTGGCTTTGTTTTCGAGAAAATTTAGTTTAAACTTTATACGAATACAAGCGCGCTGTAAAACAGTGGAGAACGCTCGAGAACTGGAGTGGCGTAAGGGGAACGCGATTCGCCATTCGCAATTGAATTCTTCAGTGCTCTCGTAACTGCGCCAAATTTAAACTCGATTCTGCCATCGCGATGCTCCTCATACACACTGCTCCGACAGGAATATCTTAATGTCGTTAAGGAAAAAAACTACTCACCGGATATTTAACAGCCCTTTTAATCGGCACATATGGAAACAAGAAAAATGTCCGACTCGTTTCTCGCGTGTATACTCTTCTCCAAGTTCAGCAACACGGAAACCATCGGGCAGAATGTTATCGTCTAAAATTAACACAGGTAAAATCAATAGTTGCGACGCAGTTACAAAACCGGCTCGCTGCCGCTTCGGATTCTGCACAACTTTTAAATATGTTCATAAACTGTTCGGTGCATCAAGCGGTGATTAAATTCGGCTTTCGTTCCGCGCGTGTTACGAAATTAAGCGAAAAAGCTTGCGCGTGTATCGAAATTCATGCAGAAGAAAGCCGGATAGGTGGAAATTGCGGGGCGCACGCAATCATAACTTGAAATAGCGCGTTCAGCAACGGTAGGTACCAGAGCGCCCAACCGTAGCATTAAATTCTCCCAAAAAACGGGACACCGATAGAGGGAAGTGAAATTGTAGCGAACCTGTTTGTACCGCCGCCCGAAATTCGGAAAATTTAGAAAAATAACGGCGCATCATACGCGCGTGCATGTATTGTTAACCCGGAACGGAGGTTCACGCATGCATTGTTCAGCATACGGCTGCGATTTATGATCATCAGAATACAATACATTTGGCGGGCATAAATATTTATAAGTTAAATATATTCTATGTTTTGTTCGCTCAAACTGTTGAACCGTGTTAAAAGTATTGAATCACAGCGTTGAAATTAAAAAGTTACATTGTGAACTATTGGGAACTGGATATCTCCTATTTCTGATATATCATCGTTTCGAAATATTTCGAATAATACCCGATTTTCTAGCATCAATTCCATCGATTTTATTTTTCTTACAATCGATCACGATTCCTAGCATTTTCAAAAATTCAACACATTTCATTCTAACCCAAATAGTGTCTTTTTCGTGTACACGAAAATGTATGAAACGTGCAAGTCAGCAACTGCAAGAACGAAGAAATTCATCGGGAGATAAGTACGCATTTTTCGGAAAATCTGGGTCAAAATTATACTCTTCGCCTTCGCGAATTAAGGTTACGAACTTCTCATGATATCCTGAATAATATTACTGCATTCCGTGGCAACGCAGCTAGCAAATATAACCCTGGTTAACTCCAAAATTCATGGTTTCCTTCACGGAGCGTAGTCACCGAGTCCGCCGCCGCTAGTTCTTCAGCGAGGACAATAGACCCTGATCAATCTACTCCGGCAAACACCATACATTATTTCCAACGTCACTTAAGCAGAAACCGCCGTATTCGGTTACCCTGCGCGATACAGGTTCAATAAACTGGTAACTAGCTTGCGGATCTCGGTGAATTTATAGCTTACGAAAATCTTCGCGCTCTGTGAACACGATTATCTAAAACGACGCATCTCGCTCGAATATCTAATTCGAATTTTTAAATTTCAATTTTAATGCACATAATTCACGTATACTGTGATTAAAATGATTTAAACTAAAGAATACAATCTGGAACACTCTTATAATGACCTACATTATTTACAGGTATAAATTAATGTAAGTAGAAACACGTGTATACGGTCAGTAAGGTGTTTAAAGTAAAAGGATTCTAATTGACGTATCTTTATTTAGAGAAATGTTTAACAGAGACTGCAATTCATTTTAATCACTGTTTACAGAAATGTTCAAACAAAGGTATTCGTCTGCGTAAGTATTCAAAAGTAAATAAAGCGACGAGTTGAGTCTAGCGAGGAGATCGGCTTATTTTCGTAAATAAAATAGGAATATAAACGGTGTTGCGTGTGGAACACGAAATAACATGTAGTTTCATCTGCAATAATTAATCATCATTTGTCGCTTCTCTTTAGTTGCCGACGGCTCTTTTCTCTTCGGGCCAAACTTTACGTGACTCGAGGTTGTACCGGATGCGCTGGACACGCGTGCAGCGGCCTATTACGTGAAAGCATGTTGCACGTGGAAAGAATAGGTGGAACCAGTCTACGGCTCTCAAAGAATTGCGGAATTTATTGTGAATTATTCCAGACAGCATTATCGCTCTCCAGATATTGCTTTGTACTTTATGATCCGCAGAGTTATATCGTGGTATTGGATATATTCCGATAGTGTCGTTTTCATTATCAATTACTTCGGAAACAATTATTTCGGAATTAGCTACGAACACAGGTGAAAATATTCCCTAAACGTTGTATCGATGTTAGTACACTTATTTCTATAAAATATTACTAATATTATTTCTTAACAAGTAAATTCAATAGAATAACGGTTATTATTATATTTTAATGAAATCGGTATATTAATTAATACATCAAACTTGGTTAATTTGTCGATGAATATTAAAAAATACATTTTAATATCAAACATTCCAACCGTGTTTTTCTCCCGGGAAAAGGGGGTAACATAAATAAAACATATATACCTCGTTTCCGCGGAGCTTTGTTTAAAAAAAAAAGTCATTTGTTGCGCTCCCGCTTATCTCCAAGAAAGCGTGTAAGTAATCCGGACGTAACGACGCGGCCATACCGCGGCATACAAATTTGAGAAAAACGTTCCGCGGTCGCGGTGGAGGGGGTAATTGTCACAATTTTGCGTTTGTTACTGCTCGAACTTTTTTTTCTCTGTTCGCGACGGCGACGAAAGTTCGCCGCGACCTTAACAATACAGTATTTACGACACAGTAGAGCGTTCAGAATTCCATGGACGCGGCACGGAACGTTATATTCTAATGAATGCGACTGCAAGGAATCAAGAAACCATGAACTGTTGATTTGTGTTGCGCACGGCTGTCGAGGCGGAGTGGGGGGAAACAGAAAGAGCTCCGAACTAGTCCGCGAAAATGAACCTCGGAATTCTAATTCCTGAGCACATTACAGCGTTTGGTCCGCGTCGAGTGGAAAAAAGAATGTTTGTTTTGAGACGTCATTTCGAAGAAGTGGTTTTTCGACGGTCGTTTAAATATGCCGCGTCATTATGATGGTCGTGCGCCGAATGATGCATTTCACGTGCAAACACACGTTATGCTTTTCTATATCGCTCTCCTGCTGGAATAATCGCAACTACGAGTTTTGTGTTTCTCTGGAGAAGCGAGGAACTTGAGCCTCGATTTGTACAAATTTTATTCATTAGTGACATTTTGTTCATTTCTAGCATTTAGTCCAGAGAAATGTTTAAGAAAGTTTAATAAGATTATTATCTTCTTTAGAATATGATTGAAACTGTAATTGGACAAAGAAGTTTACTTTTGTTTCTACTTCCAATGAGTTGTATAAAGATCCGCAGAATAGATACGCGTTGATATAATATAAACCCAATGATAGTCTCTGCTATGGAACACTGTTAAATCTATTCCATTATCGCTGACGCTATTTATTGTATCAAAACTGTAACGTCAGCCGATCGAATGTCAGTCACTTTACAGAACAATAGCATTGTCTTCGACCATCGCATCAATAATTCACGTGCACCGATGGTTGCCGGTTTGATAGATACATGAAAAATTGTTTCATAAACATTTTTAATCAAACACATCGTAAACATATTCCACAGAAACTGATTCACATACTCGATGAAAGCAAAAAATAAAATGAAATTAATCTTTAATGTGTTCTTCAGTTTCTGGTTTTGCAAGAATTAATAATATTAAGAATTCATTGGATCAGATACTTTATGACACAATTGATTCAATAATTCTTGAGACAGCAATGTTAAAAGTTTATTTCGGAATACAAGTCCTAATTTTCAATAACTAGAATCCAAAGTTTGCATAACGTATATTTTGAATAAAAGAGATATCGTAATAATATTACTATATTCTGTAGAATGATTCTCTTATTTCATTTTTTAATTCTGAAACTGTAGAAGACATTCTTTTGAATAAAAAGGATATCGTAAATAATATTTCTATATTCTGTACAATAATTCTCTTATTTTATTTTTTAACCCTAAAACTGTAGAAGATATTCTTTTGAATAAAAAGGATATCATAAATAATATTTCTATATTCTATACAATAATCCTCTTATTTTATTTTTTAATCATAAAGCTATAGAAGTCTTTTCTTTTTCGAGTTGGAGGGGTTAAATCGGCCCTATAGCACTCGCATTTTCTTTCTAAATAGGAGATCATTAGCAACCTACGGGTCGAGCGTTCTCATTTTCGCGTGCTTATCGAGAGCGTACCTCGGATGGAAGTGAATACATACGTTAGACTTCCCCAGATTTCAGCAGTAAATCTGAGTTTGCGGAGGATCCAGCGGACTCAGGGCTCTCACGGAATTTATGTGCAGTCGTTTTCTTCTTGGCACGGTTTTACAAGTAGATGCGCTGTTGCGTCGTTCCCGCGCAGGTTAGAACCCCCAGCAGCGGTCTTTGTAATGCATAGTAATCGATAGATGCCTCCTATCTGCACCTGTTTCCGGGATAATTTTACCAGAGGACCACTTGTTTGCCCGATTTAGTGTCACTCCGGCCACGTGCCATCGATAACGAACCACGACGCGAATCTTCTTTACCGGGCAATTAACAACTCCGCTGCGGACGGTTTACGATCTTTGTTCGGTCGTGTAATTGCCAACCGTAATTTCCACAATGTTTCAGTTTGAAAAATTCATAATTGGTGAACTTTTAATAGCATAAAATAAATAATAGAGAATTATATAGAATAACCCCGTGACACAATAAGCTTCAAACGTCCTCGTAATTTTGGGGATTTGCAAATTTATTTCGGAAAACTCGCGTCAAGCGGATACTTATTTCCTTTAGACATGATTTTAAAGCATTTAAAGCAATATACAAATTGTACAAAGTTTCCCAGTTCATGCGTGAAGTGTATTTTCTGGAGAATAAAATGTCCGACATGGAAATTGGTGAATAAATTATAAATTTTGAGGAAATAATTTCATGTTCGTTGTGCATTATGTTAAATTTTAGCAACCTTTACAAACTTGTTTGTAAAGTTCCAGGTTTCTGTAAGGGAATATTGAAAAGGTTAGCATTATTTGCATTAAACGTGTTGTAATTTTCTATGCAGTATGTTGAAGTCTAATGAACATCATTGTGCAATATGTTTTCAGATACTTGTGACCCCGCCGCAAGCTTAGCACGTCTTTGGTTTAAGAGAACGGAGTTGTGAGACCGTTTTGTCAGCCTCCACTCGAGGCAGAGAACGTGAGATCGTTATTTCATTATGGTTAATTTGAGACTGAGTGCGCTCACGGTTGGCTAACGAGATAGTGGAAGGATTCTCATAATTAGAGGAGAGATTAACGAGCGCCACAATGCACTATGTCACGGCGAATAATGTTTATTTATGTTTACTTTCGCATTTTGTCGAAGGTGTTTCGCTGAGGCTTGTTTGCCTTCAACAAAACAAGAAATCAACAGTGTTCGCAGTGATCCAAGCTACCTGTATATACAAGAAATGAATTTAACCAGAGCGTGAAGGTTCCTCAAAATCTGTACATGGTTAAATAAAACGGTTTGACTTGATGCGTGAAAAGGAAGTTCGAAAAGAGAACAAAAATTTCGTTCGTTTCAATGTAACTTTAAAAATGAAACAAGACAAAAATGTCTTCTAACAGTTAGAAACTAATACGTATAAATTTTTCTATACATCTACTTAATATCTGGACGTTTCATACCGTATTAGCTTAATAAGTGGCTCTATCGTACATCTTAATATAAGTGCTTTTCTTGGGTATCTAGAACATCTCCGTAATGCTCCCTACAAATCACACGTGAGGGAAAGATTCCACGACTACCTAGGCAGCGGTAAATATTCAAACTTCCAGCTGCGCGGTGGATGTTCAAAAATTGTTTGGAGAAACCGCAAGATTACGTTATCCTGTAGGCAGTTTCAAATCATTCTGACGTTAAAGTACGAGATAATTGTTTGCACAACAATCCCAAACTAACACGCGACAGAAATCATGGAACTAAGAATCACCAATAAAATAAACTACACTTTCAACGAGACTAATGAAAATCTTACATCGATTAATTGATGATTTCATTGATAATTAAAGTCTTACATTGATTAATAGAACTCGCGAAATTCGTATAATTTCAGTTCAGCTTCGAAGTTCAATATTTCTAATACAACGTCTAAACGAAGCATCCGCGCGACCATTGTTCACGCGAAACGTTCGTACGGCTCCACAACAGCGAGCATGATCTATTAGAACAAATTGGAACGCGCCGAGAAAATTTATTTTCCGAAAAAGAATCGGCCCCTCGTTATTTCGGTCGCGTCGAGCCGTACACATACTAAACACGCAGTTATAATATTGCATGCTCCACGCCGCGCCGTAATGGCGGCGCGTGTACGATAATAACGGCCGAAGAATAAAAGAATCCCCCGTGATGGACGTCGCCGAATTTTTCATAAAAAGCACGCGCCGAGCGTGACGCCGCGGTTGATTTACGATCCCCTATCCTGTAACGCGAACAATTTTTCTCACGTGATGGGCTTCATAAGCAAATGAAGCGTTATTAACTTCTTATGAAGCCGCCGGGTCCCTGTGAACAATGCCTTCGGAATTACGTACAGCCGTGGAAGGAAGGTAGAGGTTACTGGTTGTCGGGGCTATCGATCCACCGTAATTCCGTTGCCCTTTGCGCACCTTCAGGTAAGTAGGTAACTAGAGTTTCAAACTGCGAAATAACAGAACGCCCGTGACACGCCACGATTGGCTCGCCCATGCAAAGCGCCGCCGCCAGACGAACACTAAAAAACCTCGATGACACCTAACCCCTTTAGTCGCAGCTGGAGGTGCACGAGGACACGCGGAAAATATCGAGGACTCCATGATCGAGTCGGGTTCCTGAAAGAATAGAATTTAACACCTTGCCATGTAATTTATTTCTGAACTGTGATCGATTGGATGATTAGCCATTGATAATTTATCGAGAAAACAGAAGGATTTTAGGCTTGTTCTACTAGTATAATTACTGATAATAGAAGAATGACATTTAATTTAAATTCCGAAGAGTTGAGTAATATTTATTCTTGTTGGATTATCTTTAACACTATTTCTACCGAAGATGTTGAGAGACACCTTTTGAAATTTTAACTTAAAATTATTTTATCCGTTTAATCATTTTTACTGAATTAAATTTTGTACAGTTCCAATAGTTAATTTTGTAGTTGTTATTGGAAAGGCCGCAAAGTCAATGCAGAATATACGACTAAACTTAGGAAATAATTTTAAGTTGAAAATTCAAAAGTCTTTTGACACCTTCGGTAGACATGGTGTTAAAATCTGATATAGTGATTTGAAAAACACTAACATAACTATAGTGTTAAACTAAAATATCTTTTAAGAGGTATCGTTTGATAGTAAATGGTAACTACTTTGTACTCGCTATAACGCAAAAAATTTCCAGTTACATTAACGAAATCAAACTGTCAAAAGAATGTCATAAATGCATTAGCGATAACAATATTATTATCGTTACTTGCATCAATCTATTCCGGAATAAATTTTTAGAATACCTTTCAGCTTCTCTTAAGATATTCTCCAATAACTGCTATCCTAACGACTTCTTGCCGTTCTCAAACGGAAGGAAAAGTTAAAACATTATTGAATGTACAAACGACTAAGTTGCCGAGTTCGGGTAGTTACTACATTTCGTAACGTTCTGCGCTTTGTCTAACGTAGAACGCTAACGAACATATTTTACAAGTTAAAGCGGAATCACTGGAGCATTTAAGAAAATACTGAGTATTAAGATATTCGAAGCAGATTACGCAGTTTCAGAACAGTAGTTTCTTGAGTTAAAAGCAATAGAAAGGAACAGTTATTCGCAAATCTTATTTGCCTCGACTTCAACTGTTACAATCGCTACGCTACGTATCACAAGTTTGAAGAATACAAAGAGGAGACAACTTTCGATTGTATTTTTCCGCTCGTTGATATCTTCTTCCCGCGTGGGCTTACAATACTCATCTTATCGAAGTTGCCGAGAAAATTAGCTACACGCCCGATGACAGGGATAAGCTCAGCGTCCATACGTTAGCCCGGGTGTCGAATCCTATGATTGGACGAATTTTTCTATGGAGGAATAGGGTTACAAACCCAACGCCAATATTGGTTTGGAGGATTGGCTGATCAAGTCGTGTTCCCGTGCGGGATCTTCTTTGTCCCACGTGGCTTTTATATTGAATCGCCGGTACTCTTCGCGAATCCAACAAATTCTTCGGCAAATTGGATTAGACAGCATCTGTCGGGAAATATGTGCTCCACTTCTAACGTCGGTTTCGCCATCTTAAAACATTTATGTAAATATAAATATAAATACATAAACCTTTCCCGCAGTTACGGGTTTATTTAAAACAAACACTGACAATAAAAGACACGATGTTACTGATAAACACTGTTACCAGTGAACTCTATAGTAATCGTTATTTGCGTTTGTATTTCAAGTCGAAAGGAACCTTGTAACTTAAACATAATCAGTTTCCAAACATCTTCGCGCAACCTTTTTCATGCGCAACATTCATTTCCGAAGCTCCGAAGCGGATTGTTGGAAACGACCGACGCTTCGCCAAATTTATTTATGACAAACCCCGGTAACGGAACGCAGACGTTGTTAGTGGCGGATTCAATCATCTTTCGTCGAATATTCCGCCGCTACTTTAGTCTATCCGGCTCCAAGGTACAGCGGAGTATCTTTAATTAACGGACGAGGATAGAAGATCCGGATAATAGTCCCCTGGAATGAAAGGGGTTTTCAAGTTAGACGATATTAATTCAAAGTGCAGCGGTACAATTTGTAATTATATTTCTTCGGACGGATAGCGGCGTAAGCAATCGAGAGAATCAAGCCCGTCGTAGCTCTTACACGCGTTCGCACGCGCAGCTGGCTTAGGCGCGAGCACTTTAAGCGCCGCGTACAATGGTCGGGTACAGGCTCCGCGAGTTTCGGAGTTCGCAAGCCGGTTAGGATGCGATCAAATATTTCGGAACCATGCATCAGCCGGATTAAAGTTTCATCCCGCGATAAAATATTTTCGTCGTTCGGTCGATCTCCGTTACTCCTGACCAGGAAACACTGAAATGGTTGAACCAACGCGACGCTGGCTCGGCATCGTTTTCTGGAACAATGGTGCCGATCGATACGCTGGAATTGAAATGATAATCAACCTCGCTGTCCGAGCACGTGCCTTATTTCCAGAGACAAAAGAACGGACTGATTCTGACGTGAGAAGAGATTTCGGAAAGCTCTGGAGCAACAGTGAGTACCTTTAATTATTCAGATGGTACAGTATGATGCATGGACGATATATGTAAAAGTAGATCAGGGTCTTCGAGATTTATATTATTTGTTGAATATTGAAGAGTGTTTAACTTCAATACTGCCGGATAATGTTTGTTCGATATGTTTTCTTTCGTACGTTTTGCGTAATACTGGTGCAATCGTACAGTTTTTCAATAATTTTATTTAGAATTCTTTGTTGCTTTCTCTTGTCTTCCTAACTGGTTTCAATGATTTCCAACTGAGCAGTTTGCAAGTTCGAAATTCGAAACATTCTTTCGAAACGTTGTCTAATTACAAATATATAGTCGAATATTTTTCTATCGAACAGCTCGCAGTACTTCGGCCAGTGAATAATTCGTCGACAATCGATCTCCCGTCGCGTTTCGCCCCTCTTACGAAGTTCCCGGGACAACTAATTGTAAGACATCCTCCGAGGGGAAGTTCTTTAATCAAGAAAAATTCGAAAAAAGTGGAAGAAGAAGCTGTGAGTCAGCGGTTGCGAGCAGTGTCGCGTAAAACGAAAAAACCGTCACTGGTTACACACCACTTATTAACTGCTTAAGATCCAGACCGTTTTACAAAAATCTGTATCCGAACTTTAATCTACTACAGCGTGGGCATAACAAACAGCAGTATGACCTGTTCGCACATTTGTATGTGAACTCTTCCATGTAATTAAAGTTACCCTTCAATTATTGCACATTTAGTTAAGTTACCTTTTAATTTAATTGAGTCAAACAAATTCTTCAATTTATTGCATATACCGTACACTTAATACAAAGATAAAGCGTTGCCAATAACGAAATAATCTCTCACTTCAACGTACACGCAACAAGATAAAATTGATCTGTACTGAACCGTGTAAATCCTTACATCTCTCAAACGCCATTGTATACCAAGCAGCTAATTCATCCAGTCGACACGGGTACACTTGATCTCCCGTTGACTCCGCCGACAAGACAAACCACCGTTAACACCCGATAAATGAAGTCCGACACAAAAACTGAAACCGTGAATACACAAGCACAGTCTTTGAGCGGTTAAAAAGCTTCTCCGTTGAAGAACACTTCGTCAGCGAGTATTAACGCGGACTGCTCGTCGAGGGGGCTATCGATTAGCGGGCAGCCATCGCTTTCAAAGACAATATTTATAATGGCGGTAATGAACACCGGGAGGGGAAAAAGGGAAGCGAGAAAAACCAGCGAACACTACAGAGTATCGGTGTGCCTTTCGAGAGAAAGGGAAATCGCGGAGGGTCGAGGCCAGCGAGATTTATTCGAGGCGGCGACCGGAGGTCTTCGCCGTCGAACTCCGTGTGTACTTTCCGCTGTAAGATATTGCGGTCGTTTCCCTTTGGTCAGAGGGAAGCCGGCCAGAAGTCGGCCGGCAGTTTTTCCGGGCGCCCCTCTAACGGCCATCGGGCTCGTTCCTCCGTTTCCCTCTCGCCCCTATCAATTCATTGGATTTTTAGCGGCGACTGGTTATAACCGGTGCTTTCGCGTGAAATGTGCCCCCACCGAGTTAAAAATTGGCTTCTAATATGATATACGTAGGTCACCATATGGCCCGGAGAGCGCCGCAAAGCGGACGATATTTTCAGTTTCTTCGCTTGTTCCACCCTCTCCGCCCCGGACCGACGTATCCGACCTCTTACGCGGTTCCACGTTCGAACGGCCTCTCGCATATTCCTTCGCCATTCGGTCTCGCATAACGTACTATCGGAAAGCGATAGTATTTTCGCACTGGCGGTTCTCTTATTGCGCCGCCATATTTCAACCCTGGTCCCCTATCCCGGCAACGTTGGCCAGCAGGGAGCAGGAGCGAGCGAGCGAGTCGGGACGACTGAGAGAATACGGATGCATTTAATATGCAATCGTCCCGGGAAGCTGTCGAAGAACTGGCGAAAACACGTGCGACTCGGAACTACCACGCCGTACGTCGGCCGCTTCCAGGCTGCGACATTTGGCCCGCTCTCGGACAGGAACGGCAATAAACTTACAAAGATCGTTTTTACGCTTTTGATCGCGGACGTGCTTAAGCTTCTCCCGGTCCCGCGTGTACATGTGCGGCTCGGGCCGCGCGCGACGCCGGAAGCTGCGAAATCTTCACGTTGAAATTTTGATTTACGCTTTCTTCGTGGAACCCGGCGCTCTCCACCCCGTAGATCTCGCCGGGAATTGGGATTAAATCTTTTTCCACCGGGGAAATCGTTAACGACGCCGGGACCCCGTAGTTAGCGGACCCCGTTGATTTACTGTTCGCCCCTCGGATCGTCGCTGATTTCGGGGGATTTGACTGTTGTGGAGAACTTGGTTTCTTGGGGAATGTGTTTCTCGCGGGGAAGGTTCTCTTGAGTATGGTCTTGCATGGGAATGTGGGAACGATCATCTGGAGTTGTGTTGTGTTGAGAGATATGTGAATATTTGGAATCGTTTTTTGAGTAATCTTTGTGTGAGTTTCTTCGTGATTGTGTTTGTTCGATTTGTTTTATTGTTAATTATGTGAAGAATGCGAAGAAAGTTTTTGTTTATCGTAAGTACACGTTTATTGGGATGGTACAATATTGATTGTAGGAAAACAATGCTTAATTTAGATTTATTTGTAGCAAGTGAGATTGATTTTTATTACGTTGAATTAAAGGTCGTGGGTCTCAGATGTTGTTATAGAGTAGGAGATTAATTAGTTTCTTTCGAAGCAGGGGTAATTTCTCTTGAATTGGAGGAAATGGGAAATACATGGATTTCTTAGTCCTTTAGAATCCTTGGAATTTCGAGATGAAATTGTATTATTTTGAAATTTGTATATAAAATTCGTAGTTGAGAGAAAAGGGAAGTACGCGAATTTTCGAGATAATTGGAATGAACAGCTCGGTGACAGTTATTCGGTCAACTATGACAGAGCAGGTTGTTGCCATCAAAGTATAGCGTTTCATTAAGTGGCATCTGCTTGTGGATGTTGACAAGCGGGGAAAACGCGTTCACATTTAGCGTATAGTAGCTAACAATTTGGATTAAACGAGCCCGCTTAACTGGGACTAATTGCACAACTCGAGACAAGCCATTAAATCCTATTTGAGTGATCGAGATTACCAATCAGTAACAAGTAACTTAGTAAGTGGATCTAGATGCGGTTTCTGCCAAACTAACAGAACCATTTTCTTAGCAACTAATTTTGGCGAAATTCCGCCCTAAGTCAGAATAATCCCATTCCCTTCTTTCGCTCTCGAGGGATTGTTCATTCTCTGTTAGCTTATAATACATTAAATATTAACTCTCAATTTTCTTTTAATCTTTTTTTCAGCCAATAGCGTTCAGAAATTTCTTTAATCGTTAAGAAGAAATTCTAAAAAGAATACACTTCGAATATTGGAAATTGCACATATGAAACAAAATATTAATAAAACAATATTGTATGAAATTTCGATTCTTCTGAGTTAAATGAAACTCTTAATAAAGGAAATAAGGCAGACAGGAAATTGTATCAGTTTTGAGTACCTCGGTATGATCAATATTCTGATTGGCCTCGAGAACATCAGAAATGGAAATAGCGTGGATTTCAGACAGATTAATTAAGATATAAGAAGACGGAGTGCTTGCCGCTAACAGTAAACCCCTCGATAAGAAAAATAGGGTGGGTGTCTCGGAGGGAGATAATCCCGTGACGAAAACGAACGGAGAACGAACATGGACCCCGTGTGGATATAATTTATTTATGATAGCCAACAAGGGCGATAAAACCTTGGCAAAGGGCGTAACGAAACCACGTAAATACTACTCTTTATTGAGACGGATACCCCAGTAACATTTACATAATTCAGCAATGTCGGTCGAAAGCAAACGTCACCACAGATCCCCAAACAAATAATTCCGTATAAATTACAGGCGAAATATCCCACGTAACAATCAACTGAAAACCTCCATTGTTACAGTGTTGCCTAAATTCCAAATGAATTTTTACAAGTCTCTACTCACTATAAACTATAATTCATCGTATGATAGCCTACTTAAAAAAAACTCTCGAAAATCCTTTAAAAATTCATTCAAAAGATCCCATTAACATTTTCAACTTAATTTTTATTCTTCGCATAATCTACACGATTCTTCAACAAACACAAGAATCCCTCGAGTTCTCAGCGAAAAACGAAGAAAAACTTATCGATCCGATCTAACTCGGCATGAACGAAGCGACGAGGCGCCGACTTCACGAAGCCAAAGCCCAAAAAGCGTAAATACACCTCAAATGCACGACGACCCGGCTTATTCCGGTAGTACCATTTCGAACGCGGGATCAGTTGAGCCAAAGACAACTCATCGACGGGGAGAGCGGGATCGAGAGATGGCGAAAAGAGATGGAAAAAGGAATGAAGAATGGCGGCAGCTCACTATACAACTTCCTTCCTGAACAGAGAGTCTAATCAGTGCGATTCAATTCCAGACGATGAGTGACGTCGAGGAGAAGAGCGAACAAAACTAGACTAGCTCGTTTGCCGGTCTCTTCCATTTCGTCGACAGAGGATCAGCGCCGGATAATAGGATTTTTTGACGTACGAGAGGCGAACCCGGCCGTTCTAACGGGTGGCTCTTGGATGAAAAAATCATGCTCATTGCTGACGTAGGCGATATCCACGCGCGCATCGCTGCCTACGAAAATAATGCGACGTGGTACCGGGTACCGTCAGCTGCGTTTCATATTTCACCGAGTAGCTATCTGTCTATTTCGCTGTATCTCGATCCCCCTTCCAGCTCCAACCCAGCCACCCCTTTGTCTATTCCTTCGATTCCTTCCTTTCCTCGGCCATTTCGCTCTGTTGTCGCGCATCGGAATTTTGATTTCGCCATATTTCCGGATTACGACCGCCAGTTCGGGGATCATGCCAAGCTGAGTCATACGATCGGAATAACTGAGTCGCCCTTTCACCCGATAACTTTCGCGGAGGAAACAAAGAACAAGTGGAAACAATTAACAACACTCTTTTTGTGTTAAAGAACGTTGGAATTTTGGTTTTTGAGATATTCATCGAAAACTGCTGGAGTTATTAATTACTCCCTCATTGATTTTGGTTTAACTCCTTGCTATACAATGACGAATGAGACTCGCGATCAAGATTTCTAGATTAATTTAACAAAACTCAATGTTGTTCATTCTCCGCGGACCAAAGCAAACAACCATTTTGCTGTTATCAATGTATTATCTGCAAATAAAACTTCCATTTGAAGTAGAATAGAAAATTTTGTTACATTTCTTCCAAATTGTTGATAGTAAAATGCTACACCAGCGCAGCAGCGAAAGTAAATAATACGGCAAGGGGTTAACGCATTCGCGACTGTATATAAATTTATGGATGTTATAGGTGAGTACCTCAAGGTTCTGCTGTTGTATGTGAATGTGCATGGATCTAAAGAAAGTATGGTAGAAGTATGTTGTTAATTATTAGTTACAGAGTTTGGAATAAGGTAAGAATATAGCAGTGTTTTTTTAGAAGAAACATGAAAGGTAATATAAATGAAATGAAGAGGAGCATGTGGAAAATATAAATACGTTTAAAGAAAAACTGATTTTTAGAGGATCTGAGTAGTGTAGAATCGATTTTTCGAAATACTGGATCGTCGGATCTACATTGTAAAATCTAACCTTCATCTTGTTTTAACGGTATTGGCTGCGCTGCTTGTTTTATGCAACAATTCGCTACTTTCAGACACCTTCCACGTCGTATGATTATGACATCCCTCGTCTACTCAGTTTGACTTGGTAAAATTGCCCTTAGCGGAGTCGCATTTTTTATCCTTCGTTTGCATTCGAGGTTATGCCCGAGGCTAGCAACGAAATTTGAATTTTCTCGTATTCCGTGGGGCTGACCGTCTATATTGAGCTCACAAGAATATACAATGATGCATATTGTCACTTGTTCCTTAAAAAGTCAGTAAGAATTGTGCATGTATTTCGATTGCACGTTGGGCACCGAGTATTCCATCCATTCGCGTAAGTTTCACGATCGGACGTCGACGTCTTAATCCGATAAAAGACAATTAACCGACGGTTGCCTTTCTGTAATCGTCAGTTCCACGAATACATACTCTAATCGGACAAATAAATATTTCAAAATTCGATATTAAAGAGTAACGCAACAAAACCCAAGACTTCGCGAGACTTCTTCGCTTCTGCATAAAATTTGGCAAAATTTCCTCCTTAATTCTTCAAATTTTAAGACTTCCTTCCATAAATACACGCCATTAAACGAGTATAAACGTTTCGAGACGCTATAATAAAAAGAAACCGTGTAATCGTAGCACATGCGGCTAACGGAACTTCAAAATTCCTCCGACGAAGTTTCGAAATGTTCTGCAGGCGGAACTCTCTCGAAAACCGCGTCGCGTCGTAACGCGTTAACCCGGCATAAGTATTTAATTTCCCCGACAGCGGGTATTGAATTTTTCAGAGAAACAGTTGATTACGTGTCGCTGCACACGACACGGGGAAAACTATTTTTCTCTACGGATCCGTGAAAGAATTCTAACGAACTGCACTCCGATTTTATAAGGTACGAAGCCTGGAGGTAGCACGCTCGGGACCGAGCAGCCGAGCGTTGGTTTACCTAATTGTAAGGTGGCGGAGAGTGACTAAAAGAAGGACGGAAGGAAAGGCGAGCGGAAACGAAGATTCTCACACGGCCATGTACACCCACGTACGAGATGCGAAGTGAAGTCTTTCCCACAGGACCGTGGTAGACACTTTCGAGATTACGTTCCCTCTTCGCCGACGTGAACTGATCCAAGGACCATAAGGCATTCCCTGTCCGGCGCGTTATTTCCCCCCGAATAACCAATCGGGAAGAGAGCAGTTGAAGCAGCACGTCCCATGATCGCAAAAATCAGGAGAGTGATTTTTATCTGTTCCAATGTTTGCGCTGTGTTGGTAGCAACGGCGACCGGCGATCTATCGCCGAACGTAACGTATTGACACACATCCCTCGCGTTCTGAAACCGTGACTCTGTCCCGTTCGCAATTCCGCCTTCGCCGCGCGGAAAATCGCGAGCGTTCAGATTATCGAACGATGTAAAGCATGTATTTACTGGAAATTTCGACGCTGATCCTTCTTTCGAGTCACGTGTATCGGGAATAAGGAATTTCGTAAAAATGGAATGCATGCGGTAGATCAAGGGGATATAGTTACTATTCACTGTTACAGTCGTGGTTAACTGTAAAAAGTTAAATCAAAATCTTCCGTTTTGGGTTTTTTTCCAAGCAAATTGTAATCTATAGAAATGTGTTTTTATAAGTGTCCTATGTGAATAGAAAGTAGTCGAGTATAATGCTCCGTAATTCTATTGTTAATTTCTTGATAAAGTATTTCTTATACTGTATCGGTGAAAACGTAGATAATTTTAGAAATATCGATTACCAGAGAAAGCTTTCAACAAAGAGTATCACAAACAAGCATAATACATATTTCTCAAACACTAATTCTACCATAATCACTTCATATTAACTCACCGTGTCTGCGTTATATGACTTCTCGCGTTTCCAACAACGTCAAACATCGGTGTTGCCGTTCCCAGCGTGTGCGTCAGAGCGTCGGCGTTCGGTAACAAGCGCATCCAGACCAGGGATACCAAGTTCGGAGTCAACTTCACTGTTATTGAATCAGATGGGGCATCAATTTTGGTTTTCGGAATGTCAGGTACGACCGATAATGGGCACAAAGGAGTGGTAAATGGGAAACTACTAACTTCCGGAAGTCAGTAATGTCCCATAATTAGTAACTCGAGAAGTGTTGATGCCGTGGTAGCGTTGTAGACGTAGTTCCGCGACCGATATAAAGGCACACCGACGCGGCCGTGCGCCGCTTCCAGAACTATTTATTGTTAATTCCGGCAATGGTGGCCAGTATCCGGTATCTCCAAACTGGAGTACCATCGAATCTACCTATGAACATCGTAATGCTGCGTGACAGACTATTAAATCGGTTTACGCGTAATGCGGTGGCTGCCTGCAACGTAGTTAGCGATGTCTACCGGAAGTCCCGGGAGTTGCGCGGACGCGTTAAGCCTCCTATAACCTGGGAACGATACCGAGGTTGTTACAGGGAATTGTACATCGCGGATGTTTATGCAAATTTCTATTTCTACGGGGAAACGCGGGGAGAGAGAAGGTAAACAGAGCCGGTTGGTAGTTCTATTAAAGATTTCATTAGACCAAACGAAAGCGAAATCTTTATTGTTTTTAATTAACGTTTCTGTTTGCCGGTGAGCTTTGCATATTCGTTACCCGTAGCAGGCTTCATTGGTGAAATCTGTAGATCGTGGATATAAGATGTTAGATATGTTAATTCTACTGGGAATCGTCAAATTTATTGCATGCTTAAGGAGCAATTCGAAATAATTGCGATCAAGTCGTGTTTCTTATATTGTATTTCCTTTCTATGATTCTAAGGTGAAACTCTTGATTTTGTCAACTGTTCATTAGGTTTTAGTTGTCTTTGTAAGTAATACGATATAATGATTCAAAATTGAATCATCTGATTCTAATTGTTAAAATAAATTCAGGGTAAATCAGGTACGTTTGATCTGTACACGTGTAGGTTATGAATAGGTCGAATCGCGCGACTTGTTCCGAAAATATCTGAAAGATTAAACATTTCAACCAGTTTTCGCGGCGACGCGTTAGTAGACGCGTGTACCTGGCTTAGCGTATCGTAACATTTCCTTTGATGACGCCGTGGAGAGATTTTCAGGAAGCGTAGGGGACGAACGCTTCGCGCGAACGTGTGTACGAGTTAAAACAGCGCTACTTAGCGTAAGCCCCAGGGCTCAAGGACCTCCTCCCCACCCTGAACCCTTCATACAAGCATAATACTGCATGAGGGAAGAGATAAAGTCGCATGAAGTGTCCCAACCGCAGATTTTGTCGCGTTAAAATGCACGCTGCGAGAAAATCAGATTTAAAATCATTTCAAGGGTTCAAATCATAAATTTAATTTAACGGTCAAGACTGCTCGTCTAACCTCACAGCTCCTCATCATTTTTATTCCACTCTTCCACAATATTCGTTGCCCAAAGCGATACTCATTTCTAAGGAATTTACTTTGCATTAATTATTAATCATTTTTGCTTAGGCATAAAAAAACCCGGTGTCCATATATTAAATCATCGTATAAGTAACATAATTTCCTTTTAATGCTAACTGCTAATCTAAAAAATTAATACTTAAGTTTTTTTAAAATTTCCTACGTATTAACCATTATAGAATGCTACCTATTTCCATCTTTCGATTAATCTTTTACTACCGCTTTCGAGGCGGTGTTGAAATATATTTTACAAAGTCAGACCAGAAACGACATTACTCATGGGATGACTTAAATAACAGAACAAATCATTCGATTCGTTCTTGACGTTCGAACCTCGCCATTCAAAAGTACAAACACACTTTCCCCCTCGCTTCAATGGAGATTCCGAAACCGAGCACAAGGGAACAAAACGAAAATGAAATCGAGCCGATTGAAATGAAATATCGGAAGCAATTTTTATCGCAAATGGTGAATTAACTCTGTTCTTTTGATCCGTCCGTCACGCGATTCATGAATCATCCCGATACCGGTGAATCGTTCGACCGCGACGACGATGGTTGATCAATTCGAACAAAAAAAAAGAAAAAAAAAGAGAGGGAGAGAGAAAAGGATAAACTCGAATGGAATTTCTCATGATTGATTGGTCCTTTCGTAGCGCGCGCTGCTTTCGCCGATTTTCCCGGTACGTTTTTTTAGCCATTCGGCAATCATTTTCTCGTCGGCCGCGCCGGCGTGTGCACGCGCATAACTTCGACCTGTTCGCCCTCCGGCGACAATCGCCGATTTCAAATATACAGTCGGACAAATGCCGGATTGCAAAATCGCGCGGGTGTAAATAACCGCGAAATGAAACGCGCCGAGTGGCTGTTTGCCGAAATCCTTGACCGCTATTGACGCGTTTTGCCTTATGCGGCCAGTCACGCGTGTCTATCGGATCATCGGCTAGACAAAAAAAAAAACACCGGTAGGTTGTTCCTTTTTCTCTCTGGAATGGAAACACGGTAATATCTCGTAAACCGTTGATGATACGATAAAATTGTTATCACCGGATTTTTCTTTTTGTACCACGAAGAGGAACGTGGTGCGTAAATGCTCCAGTTTTTGTTATACGAAGGTAACTTTTTAAGCTTGATTTAAGTTTTTGAAATAAAATGTTATGATATAGTGGTGTGGGGTGAAATGAGTATGATGTGCCATGTAAGAATTTTACGTACGAAAGTGCCATTTGCACTGTAACGAGCCTCTTTGTGTGAAATAACTTCCTGAATAAAGATGTTTAGATATTCAGCGCGTGTGCATAAAAGAAATGCACTGAATTCATTTCCTCGCGAACGAATACTCGTGTCCGATAATGTGGACCGACGTGGGAAATTGAAAGTTGATATTATGTTGACACGTTACAAAAGGGAAATTTGAACGTCCACCTGTGGATACAAACGGCGAATCAGTTGCAGTGTCCACTTTTGTTACACTGTGAACGCGCACATTTTTCCCCATCATTTAATTCCTTTTTCGTTTGTCGCGTACTGCGTGCTTCGTAATTTGATTTACGCGTGAAAGGTACTGAAATCGGTCCAATGTGACGAGTCAGAGTGGCTGAACAAAACATTGGCTTGCTTTCTGTATTAACCATCCGAAGAACGTGAATTCAAGTCTGTCTCATCTAAGTGGTGGTCACGATTCTTTGTTCAGAACTACTGTTAAACGGGCTATAGTTGTGAACGAGTAAAGTAAACAGAACAGTACGTTACGTGGCGTAAGTTCGATCTCATTGGTAATTGAAACTCTAAAGAATTACTTTCAGACACCCAGTTTCTGATTTATTTAGAATTCTGCTTGTTCTTCATTATCTATCGTTTAACAGAAACTTGATATTTTCAGTAACGCGTAGTGTAACGTTTCTTCCTCTTTTCAAATTCAAATTCAAATTCAAGTTCTTTTCGAATCTCATTCGAATATCTTTGAAATTTTATAACTTAGATACAGTTTAAATTTAAGAAGAAAGTCTCACCATTAAAACATTCACCACATTTGCAGTTTATTATTTCAATACGGTCAGTACTAACTCCGATACACAGTTTTACCTACACTCACTACGAGAACCTAACGTCACGATTCTAAACAACACGTAGCTTGTCACCCCGGTACACTTTCGCAATTAATATGAATTGCAAATGAATTTGAAAATTGTACTCCGGTTAAAATGCGTGCTAAGTGAATGATACGAATATCACACTTATGCTCACGCGGCCGTGATTATTGCATAATCGATGAAGCTACGCGAAACCACGAATAATAATTCCAAACGGCAATGAATATGCATAAATGCCGTTTTCACGAATAGGACTGGCCGCGCAGCATTGTTTGCCACCTACATAGCAGCCATACGCAACATAGCAATTGACCGATCCCGAATAATGCTAATACGCCTGCCACAGATTATACATTTATTTATTTCAACGGATTCGTGTCACGTTTCCCCGTGAGTTGCATTCATCAACAAACTCCTCGTTTTTGTGAAGAGTTGATTGTTGCAGTTTTTACACTGATTGGTAGCTGCGACTCGTTGTTAACAGCATGTCGTAACATTTGCATAGAATTGAGGGAATTAATGATACTTTGCCATAAAATTAGATGTTAATTGTGAATTACGATAACAAGGAAGGAAAAATCACGTGAAATCGTGAATTTTTAGGGTTTCTATAGCTCAGCGACTAATTCGATGTTGAGAAGTCGATTCAGAGAAACATGGCAACAGAAAGCTGAGTATAAATGTTAGTCATTAATTCTAGAATTTTCGAGGCAGGTTCAGCCAGAATTGCGAGTATCCATTAGTGAACATAATTATCTTAAGCTTTACTACATCCATCCATAGGCAGGTTAATAGTCGTATAACTTTATTGTATTATACATGTTTTGTTCTATGATCATCACATGCCTCGATTATTGAAACAATGATAAAACACGAAACAAATTAACACCTACTTAAAATTGATTGCAAAGTAATTCTTTATACAGTTAACAACGTTCCACAAGGAAATAATTAGAACATTTGAACCTAGACGTATTTCCATGAAGTTTCTATTAAACGCTAACTTCGAAGTAGACGATTTAAAACATCTATCCAACACTCAAGCATTACGACTTACAATTACCTGCAACGAAAGCATTTCCCAACCTGAGAAATCGAAGAACTTCCCTTTCACATGAACCCGCAAAAGTCGCAATTTCATACGACGCGATTTATCAAAAAATGAAGAGAAGAAATCTTGAAATCTTCGCCGGCTAACCGAAGCTACCGAAACCGAACAGATCGATAAAGAAGATTGGAAGCTGGTACGTGCCGGTTAAATAAAAACGAGGAGTATCCATCTCCGACCCGGTGTGATCAAACGCATTCGGCGGACAGATTATCCGTCCATTTACAGAAATCTGCGAGGAACGTGAGAAGAACGTCCGCAAAACCGGTCGGAGGGATCGCCGCGACCAAGGGAGGTGGCGAGAAGAAAAATGGTGGCGCGGAACGTCGCCGGATAGCGAAATGTCGATGTTGCTCTAACCTTTTCCGTGTTCTCCGTGGAAAAAGTTCACCGGGGGTAAGGAACCGTGAGGCATTTGTCTCTCGCGTTCGGCGAGAGAAATCGATCGAGGGTATTGTTAAAGTGGCATGCCCGGAACAATGACTGAACGTGGACCAACGACGGAGAGGTGAGGGAAAAGGAAAAATTTTCACCGCTTCTCTCCACGGACGCCGACTCGCTCATAAACGTTTATCTTCCACAGTTCGCGGGATCACGGGCATTCGATCGATTAATCGCGAATGTAATTGACTTTTTGCGTTGCCGTCGGATAAGGATAATAAATTTGTCTCGCGGACAAGCCCGGCGGACGACCCCATCCCTCCACGGAACCTTTAATCCTCTATTTCTCGCTGTTTCGTTTGCTTTAATATCGTTTCTTGTATCGGTCACCGTTCGATTTCGCGCGGGTGATTAATTCGTACTGTTGCGTTCGGAAAGGAAATCTAATCATGGTTTGAGAGGCGAGAGATGAATGTCATTGATAACGCCCCGAGCAAGGGAGCTCGGAGCGATCGTTGCGGAAATATGATTTCGGGAAATGCGAAGTCTGGGAAGGGAATTTATAGAAAACGTATAAATTACGTTCTTTTGAAGAGGTCAAATAATCTATCTTCTTTTCTCAATTTTCATCGATACTCGGAAAGGCTATAGAATAATTATAATATTATTATATAATAACGTAATATATATTTCACGTAATATAATATCTCACCGGCGTTTTCAGACAAATATTAACATGTTGAATGCCGTGGGGGTCACCGGTGAATCAAATCAAATTACTATACTGATTCAATTAAACGGCAATTAAACACATTTGTACAATTCAAACAATGCTACCTAATGCGGCGACATTTAACAAGATGAGCGTGTAGTAATAATGCGATTCAATCTTAATATTATATCTTTAATATTATATCTTTTCCATTTCGTGCATTTTGTTCTGTGAAATCGTGCGACGTTCGACGCGTTAACGATCAAATTTCTCATTAGAAAACATCATAGCTTCGCGTTAAGGAATATCATACGTTCTCGCGTTCGTCGAAAAGAATGACGTGATCGTCGCGTACAATGTGGCAACCGGATACCGAACTAGACAACGCGGACCACGGACTATCGGACTGATCATTCCGTTACATATTGGTTTCATTACGGATGGAAATTACTCGCGCGTATCCAATATTTCAAAGGATATTAGGCGACACATCACGGAATTCCGAAAGATTATTACGTTATCATCGGATGCGGAACATCCGAGGCACTCGATTTGCCGCGGCACCGTCATTTCCCTTGTCCTTTCTGCACTGTTATTGCGCCTTACCAGTTTGCTTTGTACGCGACGCGACAGGCGCAGAGATTGTAAGGAGACAGTGCCAGTATACCGTTGCAGGTCAACCATAAACGCTCTCGGAGGCACGAAACTTGTCACACTTCCGAACAGGCACAGAGGATTATTATAGTTGCGTGCGGGATCACGCCGACGTAACGTGATGTTAATTATTTCCGCTCTTAATTGAACCGACCGAACTTCTGTTTTTAATGTCCGAACAGTTTACGGAGTTGCGTTACATTTAGATGCGCGGTAATTGGAAATACTGTAATTGCGAACCTTTCATACGCTTGTTCTGTTCCAGGTGAAACTTAATTTATTCGCTTTGGTCGTCTTCAATGTACTACTCTGCGAATGTTTCGTAACAACAATTTTCATGCGTTGGAATTCGAAATCCAATGTAATATTTGTAAATTATCCAGAAGTGGAATGTTGATGAAATATTTTTATTCTGATCGAATCTGTGTATTTTATTTTCTATTAAGGAGAGAAAAAGTTGTTACACTAACGATAGTTTGGTTCTTAAGTGTATTATAAAGTAAAACCATCACTTACCTTTGACGATTTCTCACCATTTCATAATTTTCTTTAAACAGACAATGGTCTGTTCGTTGTAAGAAATTAATGTCGTTGAATATTTTCGAAACAAAAGAGGAACTGACGAATAATACGAAGGGACACGAAAAGAATGAAAATCGAGGGAGGTCTCAAGTGATCGGAATGGAAGATTCGAGAATAATGAAATAGTCGTTTATAATGGCAGTCATGTATTCGATTTATTAAGATATTCAGACCGACAGTTTCACTATCTACATCTAGTCCTCGTCTCGCGGATCGCTTTCAATGTCCGACGAAATCGCATAAAAATTTCTCGCGTTATAGTGAAACCGTCGGGCATGATACATTAATAACGGTATCATAATTATTTAATACGACATATCTATGATCGCTGCAGCTTCGATTTCTCGTTTTCATTTTTTTTTTCATTTTCTTTTTCATTCTCTACTGGTTACGATGTCCTCATACGATCATCGCCATATCGTTTCCGAAACAGTTAGTGTATATGCTATCCACAACACTCGCATGTAGCATTCGTTTTAACAATTCCGCAGCCTCGAATCGTCACCCGCGCAAACGACGATACGGATTGATCACAGCACAAACATATCTACAATATTTACAGAATTAACCGGCAAAGACGCGTTACGTTTCTCGTATCTCCCGACTGAACCGCACACGCACGCCATGTCGCTGCGTATCGGAAATAGAACTGGGCGAAGCGTTCTCAAAATGGCGCACCATCTTTCAAAAGTTCGGAATCACTTTCTCGATATTCCTATCATATAATACAACAATATTAATATCTTATCTACCAACAGTTATTCAACAGTCATTAAAAATCAAGGTTAACAACCGAAGATTTCTTAGTAAATCTTTCCATAACAATAGCAACTGCATTTGCGAACTAAGCGTTCTAGAGTAACGTAATTAAATTCATTCTTCGTTTATTTTGATTATCACCAAAAAGGAAATTATTAAGCCTTTTGTTGTATTGGACTGATATTGAAGAGACTTCTGATAAGCGTGATGTTGACGGTAACACTGATTGTGCGCGATAATTTAATTACGATATGTTTGAAAATTAGTTAAATGGTAATGCATTATTATAGAATTATTAGGGTTCCATGGAAATTTTGATATTCGAGGATCGAGTAGAAAGTTTTACTTATTAGCGTAATAAGGATCTGGAAAATTGTAAAAGTTTGTAAATATAATCCTAAACGGTTGTAAAACGGTTACTATAAGAAGTTAGTATTTAAATAATGATAATACTATATAGTAATATTTCGTTGTGAACAGCGCAAAGTTTTTTTTGTTTTTAGTCGAAATTTGGATAGCTTCTAGAGGATTATTCGCGTAATGTATTCATAAAAAATGTTATCAATACTTGTAATTTGAATAATCATACTAAGAGAATTACTCTTGCTTAATAATTTCTTGTTTTATTTTCTGTTTCCCAGAAATGGTTATTGAAGAATTGTATAATTCGTAGAAGTTGTTACGAAGAGGTTGTTATGAAAAGAGATTATTAAGGATTGTTACAAATAATGATAATGTTCCCTTTGCCCGCGTTCCAAATACATCGTAAAATCGAAGAATATCCTCGGTACACAGTCGTGTGATTCTGAACCTTTCAATGACAGTGCATCCACGATGCACATTCAATTCGAACGAAACATGAAATCCGTTTGAAAACAATGTCTCCGTAGAAATTACAATAATGTATTGTCACGAGTCAGTTTTTGTTGGTTTCTCTCACGTATGATTATTACTATGTGGATTAGAAACGTATAGTGGTGGTAATATCCGTAGACCAGGAAAAGAGTTCCAAAAAGTGATGTTTTACCTAAACTATGTATAGTGGAATCTCCATTATTTATGCACTTTATCAAGCCACATACTCCCTCACGTAACCTTGCATTCCCATTCTCCTTGAAGCATTTGAATACTTCAAAAGCGTTGAAAATTCAATGTAACATCCACCAGAACACTTTACCATAAAGAAAAAAGAAACAGAGATCCTTAACAATTTTCGACGCAACAGGAAAGAAGATCTTTAACGATTCAACGTGCAAGAATGCAATTGGGAAACGTGTTACTCAACAACTACCTGATAAATGTAACATACGCAAAGGGATCCTATATTCTCTGTAAAATTTACGGTTGTATTACTAAACCATACGTACCATCAGCAGCTTATAACGTTTCGTTGTCGTCTCACGCGAACGCGTTAAAATCAAATACCCGGACAGTGTGTACACATTAATCTGAGCCGAGACGCGCTCCCCGGATAATGGAGATTCCACTGCGTTCCAGTGAGGTTCCACGGCGAATATGTCCCGGAATCGTTTGCTCTACGTTCGTCGCACACTTTAAAGTCTCATTAAAGCTAAAAATATTGTCGTCGACGTGTTGGCCCGCGCGAGAACCGTTCGGTGGTTCCGCGCGCGCGGCGGGTGCATAATTGAACTGAAACGACGAAGCTCTCTGCTCGAAGACACCGTCGTTGACGATTCGAGGCTACGCGACGACGACGACGGCCGTCGTTCATCTCTCTCTCTTTTTCTCATTCTTTCACTCTCGCTCTCTTTCGTTTTCTCTTCCTCTTTCTCTCCCATCCCGCGATCTCGTAGCGCGGGAACATACACGGGGTTGTATTCTCACCATTAAATTCATTGGATAGTTTCGCGTCTCGCGTAATAATTACGTATGGTACCGACTAGCTTCTCTGCCGCCACACGGTGCTCCGGATTATCGGATTGCGAGAAGATACTTTGAAAATCATCTCCATGATCTTCTGAGGCTCTTTGGACGGAGCCTTGAATGATAAGAACCAGTGACAATGACGAAAATAAATGATAAAAATAATTTCTTTTGAAGTATAATTTAAGATTTTCGAAAATTAGTCTTAAATAGTAGTCTACCAAATTGTGAAAACATCAAATCCCTCTTGTTCACATTGATCACTATTTTCTATGTATTTTTGCATTTCATACGAGATATAATTGAAAACAAGTCGACAGAATAACAGCGGTATTGCAGTGAAATTGTATATAGTAATATTGCATTTAAAATATTGCAAAATATTAATACGAATACCCGTATACAAGATTTAGTCACCTTCATGTTGTTGATTATTGTTGATCAATGGAATACCGGGAATTGTGCGTTTAAGTAGCATACACAGTACACGTTTCATATTGTTTGCATCGTTTCACCTTCTTCGGTTTTGCACACTGCCCTCGTAACTGTAGAATCCGGAGCACCGCGCGCCGTATAAGTCCATGCACGCGCCGAACGCGATCGAACGGCTAATGAAAACATCGGGGCTCGTCTCTCCCCGACACACAACTACGATTCGATTATATTGTATATGGTAATGTGTTATGTATGTTTTCGTTTATCCTTTCATGCGTACGTATATGCATTTCGTTATATGCACCGAAGTAGAGCCGCGTTCCCGGTCGCGGTTCGCCGTGGACGACTGGCCGACCGGAAATCGCTTTCGAAAGTTTCCTCGCCTTCCCCCTTTCTCGTATCCGAGTAATGAGATCGTCGAACGCGTAGACCGAGATCGAGAGCGTGCGCGGATATTCTGTTAAAAATAATGATTCTCGTCGGTCGAGGGCTCGCGTACGTCAGTGCTGTTCGAGAGTTTCCGTGCGCTTTGAGTCCTCATCGCGCACCGTCGCTATGACTATAGACGACGGACTTGTTGTCTTGAAAAGAGAACATTCGAGTGTACAACACATGATCGTTGTACACCACTACTTTCAGATTGATTTGGACAGCTATTATGAACATCGATGTGCCTCAGGTTTCTCCTTTCGGGAAGAAACTACAGTAACGGTTCCTGCTCCTTAGCGTCACGCAACTTGGGAGAGCCAGCTAGACACACATTGCAGAACAATGGAAGTAATTTTAACTTCGCCTTTATTGGCTGTTGCTGATAACGAAATTGACAACTACAAAATAAATACTCTTCATCTTGTACATTTGCAAAGTTGTCACCGTATACATAGGGAATTGCCCCTGATTAAACATTGATTGAAATAGAATACAGCCACTTAATTTGTAGTTATATTCCTTTTCACACAATGTTTCTCGTTCTCATCTCCAACTTCGCCAGCATCGAGCGAGCATCTCTGCGCCGAAGACAGAAACCAAACGGTAAGGGGGTCGGCATAGCGTGACGCTAACGAGGGAGAAACCACGGTAGACGGTGGCAATGATGAAAGGGAGGGAACACAAAGGTTATCGCGTTCGACGCGGATGACAATGACCTTACGATAGCGTGCCGGTATCCTTGGCGACGCGGCCGGAGCGGGGAAAGTTCGGTTTACCGTTGCGAGCGAAGCTTGGACAGCACTGACGCACACCATCGTCGCGTTTAAGGAGAGCGTCTTTAGGCTTTGGATATCGTGCCGCATTTTTCACGGGCGCGTATCGCGCGGGAACGTTTATCCAACACTCGAAAACACGAAACCTCCTACGGTGGTGCGGGAAGAGGGGGACCTCGCGACGGCTTACGGAGGGATATCCACGAATATTTATGGAATCAGTGATATTTACACGGGGTAATTGGCCGAAACGAAGAAAGCCCGATACACACATTCTGCTTCACCCTTTCCCCTCCACGGCGAGCGCACTCGCGCGAACGTTATCTAATTGGATTATCTAAAACACGCTTCTTTTTGATTAAAAAAATCAGGTTGGCGGAACGCACGACGAAGCGAAGGCGTGCGGACGAGACCGACTCGAGCCTCAGCTGGTTGGTTAAGCACTCGTCGTAAGTTGGCTGATTAACCGCAAGCTGAAAGTTATCGGGGCAAAGGGATTTGTTCAATCACGATGCTCTGGTTCGTGATTGATTCGATCGGTCACGATTCGGTAGCTATAGCAACAGCGACTCCTTGACGTTGACATATTTTTGTTATTAGCTCAACAGCCCAACGAACAAAGCAGATGAAATAGAATGCAACGGAATGATATGTAACGAATATTGTTGCCTGATTCCGTTTCGCTGGCTTCTTATCTTCACGAAATTTCGATTATATAGAGACCCGAGTACTATGTTTCCTGTAAGGACCGAAATAGACCGTGCGATCGATTCCTTGCCCTGTGATTTTTCAGCTTGTCGATAGTCGGCCAACGCGTCTGAGCTCGAGAATACAGTGTGTTTCCCAAGAAATGGCATCCGTGATAGCGCGAAAGCAAAAGTAGTCTTTTGCTGTGTGCTTTGCGTAACACGACGGAATTAGTATGTGCGATCGTTCAGCAAATCGCACCACTTACAATTAAACACGCATTCCTTTCAGATGCCATCTCCTAAGCAACACAAGATACAATGCGTCTCTCAGGTCTTGGCTAATTATCATTCACTCCTGTGACTCTTCAGTTTGTCAGTACTGCGACAGGAGTAAGCTGGAGAATATCTGCAAGCGAAAAATACACAAGGGCAAGAGTTTTCGTTTGCTCCGCCCCATTTCTTCCAAAGTCAGGCCTCCGTGTCGTTGGGATTCGTCACTATTGATTTTCTATCGTTGCATCTCAGTTTGTCGCATCTCGTTTCGCCCGTGTTCTATTAGAGGGATTTGATCTACAACAACGATGCGTCAAAGCGAAGGTATCACTGTTGCTATAACTACTCTTGCCCCTGCGCGGTTTTAGCTCGTCGGTAATTGGCCAAGACGCGAGAAACCTAGTACATATAACCTCCGCGCGCCGAGTTTCTTCGTTTCCGCGCGTGAACAAACGATTTTCAAAAAATCGCGACGGGATTCACGGGGTCGCTCGGAATTGTTTTGTTCACCGTGGCGCGAGAACGGAAAATGATTCGTTAACCAGAAGCCTAAGGATCCCATCATACTTACGGCAGTATACTTACACAACATATTATATTTTTTTCAATTTTATTTATATTTTTTATATATATATCTTTGTATGTATATATATATATATTATATATCCTCTTTGCTCTCTGTATACGTCCACTTTTTAGTATGAAAATAATTTCAAGCGCGTCTTGTCTCGTCGCACTCGTCCATCATCCCAGCCGGATCCGGCGCGCCGGAAACTGGCGGCCGTCCCCGGTCTGGTCACCGTCCAATAAACACTAGAACTGGAAGCCCCGTTCCCGCGACGTGAGAATCACCTCCGGATGGCTGGAAGTAGCAGTGACAGCAGACTCACCAAAAGATGAAGAACGAGCTGAGCCCGATGGGATGCGGCCGGACTCAGAGCATCGACTGGAGGCTCGCCGGGCGGCCTCATCGATGGCGACCCGTAGTCCCTGTTGTAATCTGGAACCAGAAACAATTCGCTTGTCCTCCGATCGTTCTCTGTTTCGAATTTATTTAATCCCTTGTTCTACAATTTCTTTGACTATGCTTGCAAGAACACTCGTTAATCATTTTCAGGAAAGAACGAGAACTTCTAGCATGGTGCTAAAATATAATCTGTCTACATTACGCAATAGAGAAACGAAGGAAAAGAAAACTTACGGGAATTGCCAATTGAATTTTGAAACGTAAGAAGATTAAAGTTTGTTTCGTAGTGTTATTTAATAGTCTTTGCATTGACGTCAATTGAAGCGCTTAGATGATTTATTCCGCGGGAAACGAAGGAATCCCGCGGAATTGTATGGAATTCCAGAATAACTAAATCGAGTCGTACTTGTTCACTGTTTTATGAAGAAACAAGGTTCTCCGAGCACAATGGGACGCTGACCGTGGGAACTCCGACTTACGACGATATGAATCGGTTGTATTTATTTTCCATGGGACTCGTATCGCCGCGTTATTGTTCGGTCGTAATCCTTCTAAAATTGTACACCGATTGTTCGCACAATTACCGTCCAAAGTTTCGATTATCCGAGTGTTGTATTACTATTCGAACGCATAATTATTCGAACAACATGTTCCGCCGTGAGCTTTGTTGTATCTTCATTTCTGCATCGCTTAACTCCCGCCCTCTTTCTCCTCCGACCAACGTGGGAATTCATAGTTAATTCTATACGGAACGATTTAACGCGGATGAGAAAATGGAAGCACGCGGGACGATTATGGAAATTAATAAAATCGTTACACGCGATACGGTGCACAGTGTTGGCCGCGTAACGAAGCTGTCGCGCGAAAATACACGACGCTCCTGAATTATTCATCTCTAGGAAAATGTTGCTACCAGATTACGAAGTGTCGACTGTTTTTTCGGTGGTTGGATGTAAGTCTCGAAACCACGAACAAATAATATGGATTTCTACTTTGAACTCTGTGTTCAACTTTACTGGACAAACTGTCCTAAAATTGGAATTTAATATATCCGTTACTTCATCTAAATTCAATGAATTATATGTAGCATAATAGAAAGATCCTCTAAAGAAAATTTTATACCTCAAAAATTCAAATGATTTGATAAAACAGTATTAAAAACAACATTGTATCATAACATTCCTTCGACATTTTACTCTCCTTCAAACCAAATTTGCATATGTAACAAGTGCAACAATCTTCCTTAAAATATGTAACATCATAAATGGTACCGTATTCACATTAAAACTACAGAGCAGTTAAATTAAGTTTTCGAAATTTCTCTGTAGCAATTTCCAGAGTGCATCTATTGAGACTTCAATTGATTTACAATTCAGTTTGTCTGGTGCTAAATCAATTTCTTTAATAATTTCTCAGAGAAACATTCGTCATTCTTTTAATCATTAAAAAAAAAGACATCAAGAATGGTCACTTTGACACGTTCGGTAGTTTCAGTGTTGAAGCTTATAGAGTGCAAAGATTTCCACAAACCACAGAAATCGATACGCTGAACAAAAGTGCCTTGCAAGACGTACATAAATTGTTTCAAACATATCCATCCCTACAACCTAGCCATGGATCCTACAGATCGGCGAAGAAGTACTTAATTCGCAAGTCCGTCAAGAGGATAAAGGGTGAAATAAGTAAGGGATGAAACGGGGACGCCAATTCTGGGATCATAAAATGTTATTGAAACTCGCGGGGCAGAAACGCGGTGTGCAGAGGAGCCGGTGATAACCGGGGACGCGCGGAAATCGCCCAACGGAGCGGTCATTATTTCAATAGCGCGGCGGAATGTACGCGCGCGCACGTATCAGTACAACCGGATACAGAAGGTGAATGCAAGGAGTTGCCGCGGATAATGCGGGAACCGGGAGCGATGCGCCGTTCTTCCGCGTCTCGGAATTAAATTCTACCAAATTCCCTGAGCTCTACGGAATGTAGGATATTTGGACCGCTCGAATCCCTTTTTAACGAGATAAAAGGCTCTCTAGGTGTAGCAACCGGCTCCGCGTATATTTATAACCTGCTGGATATCATGCGGCGGCTGTTAAAATCAGGTCGGCAGGACGGTGTCGTCAAAGAAATGGGACTCCGTTATATAACGAACGGTTGAACATTCTTCACTGCTGCGTCGATGATCAATAAAATATACAATTGTAGTATCGAGAATATTTATTGTAGGATGAATGGTTTGTTGTGCGTGCGTAAGGGCGACCAGGTCATATTGCGACGGACCGGCGCCGGGATGTTTGGGAAATAGTGTGACTGCGTTTAGACAATTTCGAGTGGCTGAAAGAATGCGAGGAAGAGTGTCTGGAACTGAGCGACTGAACCGTGAGAAAAGTGTGTACGTGACTGCGTGAATTTTGACTATGGACGGAAGATGCGAGTGAGAAGGATGCAAGGGTGAGAAAGACAGAGCGAATGGGGGTGTGTGATAAAAGCGAGTGGAAATGCGTGCATGGGGACATTTTGGTGAGCGACAGCGGAGAAGAACATTTTTGGTGCGAGAGTCGTGTGTTGTATTTTTACGTGTTGTCCGTATTGTTTTCTTTATCTTATTAAATATATATTGTTTTCCTAATTCTCTTTTTACTGAAGATCCACATTTTCAATATCATCTAATAGTAAAACCACCACTATACTATACAATCGAAACGATTGTCTTGAAAGATAAATTAGAAAGCAGAAAATCTTTGTGGTGAATGCTATTTTAATCTTCTTGGGTTAAAATAATTTATGATTTCAATGAATGTCGGTTTGTTCAAAACTGTCAGAAAAGTTCATTTGTGAATGTATATGGAAATTTATATCTCTTCTATTTAACGCGGTAGTTACGGTATTGAGGAAATTACGGAGGTTTGCATTTTACGCGTCAGATATATGATTCAACGTTAATTTAAGTGAATTTTATTAGATAAATTCTTTGCGATAGGGATTTCTATTTCACGGGTAGTTGGGTGTATTAATGTATATCAACGTGCCCACGTGTGCACCAGTATAACCTGCAGTATTCTCTAGCAATGTATGATCCGTTCGTTGCAGCGAGCTGAATTTGTTCGCGGGAAGCAAGATACTCGCTCGCGAGAATTAAACACGGCGCACGATACTTTTAGACTAATCAAACTGGGCTAGGTAACAATTCCAAATTTCCGCTAAAAGATTAAAACGTAGCATTTGCGTGGTACAACCGCGATTAAATTTGTTCTCGAAAGTTACTCGCAGAGGACTAAGAACATCTTCTCGGATGTTGCTATGTACAGCGGGGCTGCCAGCAGTAAACTGACAAAACTCGGCTTTAGAACAGTGAAGCAGACAAGTGAAACAGACAAGTGAAACCGACCAAGTGATAACTGAAGACTTATTATTCTGTGATTAAATTTTACTTGTCGTGCCAGCACCTCGGAATCCCTGATAATTAACGTTATACCGGATATTCACTTGTAGCTGGATTTCCCATGCTTGAGATTCTAATTCCGATTTCTTTTTCAATTAACGAAAATCATAAACGTCCTCTCCCACGAAGTATAAGTTTCTCTAAAAGATTTCCAATTAAATTCTTCGCAACATTTGTTCCGCGTAAATAAAATTACCCAAATATTCGCAATATCATGTTCAATTATAAACAAACCATCAATAAATCTGCATAAAGAAAATATCTGGCTCTTTTCACGTAAAAAATTTACAAAGAAGCATCTTTATCTTGTTCTACAAGCAAACTAATCTTTCAAGGTAGTATAACCACTCGAAAATTGAAAACAAAATTGTTCCCAAAGTAAAATTGATTATTTAACACTAAAACGACGGCGCCACAAATCAAATGGCGCAACTATTGAGACTTCGATTAATTTGTAGTTTCTATATTACTAAACCAATTTCTCTAGTGATTTCTCAGAGAAGCATCCGTTATCTTTTCAATAGCTGGAAAAAAATCATGAATGGGTCATTTTGATTCATCCAGTAGTTCTAGTGTTAAGTCCTTCATAACATCGTATTGACGTAGCAATAAAACCGACCATTTTCGTTGAGCCGTTTCGCTGCACGGGGAACCCGAATAATGTACTTTTTCCGAGGGTTGAAACAGGGTGCGCCGCCGTAAGTCATTTCCCGCAGATCTCGAAGATGCCCGTTAGAGTCGCGTATTACGACGTCGGCCTACAGAATTTCGAAGCATTTGATGGATTGCGTTACAGAAGGCCTGGAAACAATTTATGAAATTATTCCCGGGAGGATCGGGGGAACGTGAACGCGGCCGGACGTATCGCAATAAACAGAGAGTTTATCGTCCAGTTCGATTCTTTCCTGCGCCCCGTGGAACTTGGTTCAATTTCGCCTCCCCGAGCGGACGGCCGATTGTTCTAAGTTTTACGAACGCCGTCCGAAGTTAAATCAACATCGCCACCTGTGGCGCTAATACAAATCCGGTAATGTTGCCGGCTATGAATACATGAATACCAACGTGGGAAGAAGTCGATACCCACGTTTACACTGTTAACCCCCTCCGGAATTTCAACGTGGCCAGGTGTATCATGCGAATAGGAGCCTAGGCAGTTTCATGTGTACATAGGTATATGTATACGGTTACCTATCTACGTCAAACATCTTCAATTCCGCCGGATGAAGTGAAACTTCACCGGCCTAGCGTGCTCCAGAGATGATCCAACGTTTCCAACACTGACGGGTCGATACGCATAAAATTTAATTTTCGAAAAATTGCTGGCGTGTTAGCTGCCAAGTAAGAACGGTTTATGTGCGACCCTGTTCCTTCTTTTTCTGGGCATCTCGTCGGTAACCGTTTTCCTAGCGAGTCCGTCGAGTGCACTATATTTGGCGTTGCTTCGAATTTAGGGCCGCAAATTGATGATAAAATTTTGTGTACAAGTTAAAAGAAAAGGGAAATAATATTGAAGATGTATGTACCTAATGAATGTAATGGAATTGAGAAGTTTTTGATAAATCTGAGGATTCTTCAAATTCCCGTGTTTCTGCGTAATGTAAAGTAACTTGGTAAATATGCACCTGTATGTAGAGTATAAAAAATTGTTACATTAACACTGAATATTGTAGTGCTCTTATTATTATCAACGAAGAAGGTAAAGATCGCCAGAAAATTTTCTTAATGTCCGCAGATGATTGAACGCTTCCTCGAAAAGCTATTCCATTTTCATGTAGCGTATTCTGTGAAGAAAGGAAACGTATCGTTTTTCATCATTACTTACAACGTTTTCTACGTTCAGCAAATGGATAATTATTATGGCAGGCTATTCAGAGATTGAGAATAATGATTATTAGGAAACCTGCGTTAACGCACGCAGGTTAATGAAAATAAAATCCGAGTTCCAGTTGTTTCTCTTCATTAGATCGAGATCACTTCGCCTCGAAACGGGGCTGACAATTAATACGTCAAAAATCAGGGCCGATATATACAGTGCTATATATACTTGCCGAAGTTATAATTTGTAAAGTTTTAACAGGGAGCAGACCTTAAGTAAATGATACCAAGCAGAAAGTTCGGACGCATGTTATCTCTGGAAGTTTTGAAACAATACAAGTGAAAATTAGTTGGGGAAAGTTCTTTCGAACGAAAGCAATGCCATTGTTAATTATAAATCCCCCTCTACCCGCCTCCCGCCAAATCTTTTCTCCATCCGTTCGAATGCTACAGGAGCATTAAATCGGTAATACGGATAATGGAAAATTATTGTAAAACCTTGCTTCCGCGTCAGCAACTCCGTCCTCGTCCTACATCCGGCTCGCATATCGATTCTATTAAAAAATAAATATCAGCGCGTCGCAAATGTTCAAGAAACAAATTTTTCAGCGAAACAATCACGCTAATTGCCACGCTCACTCGTTCGTATAAATTCGAAAAATCAACGATTACGATCGACGTTATACTATCACCCGTTCCTCTGTTAACTCCAAACGTTCCGTTCCCTTCAACATGCCACTGGCACACTCTCGCAAAGACCCCAAACGAATGAATACACAAAGGTCAGCATTCAATGATCAGATTTCAATGATCCCCTTAGAGTAAATGAATTCAATAGACACCGTTTGCACAGAAATTCCCGAGTAATCCCGAAAAAACGAGCACCATGGTCGCGATAAGAATGAACAGACACAACCGTTCGATCAATCGAATTAAATGTTAGATAAAGTTAAAGAACCTGACTGACACCGACGCGGCCATTTCGTTTAGAACAAAACGACGCTGGGCTCGGCTGATACGTCAAACGCGATCCGCCCTGATCGGGCGAAATTATTTCTCTTTCCATTGTGCCGGGAAAGCTTCGCGATATCATACCGCGTATTATGAGGGTCGCTGATAAAACATCACGCCGAAGGCTCTTTCGTTTCGCATGCCAATAAATTGGCAGCAACTGGCACGACCGTCAAAGTTCCCCGAACTCAGTTTCAATGACTTTGCTCCAAGATTCCCGGGAGCGACGGGCCGGTCCGGTCTCCCTTGCCTCCCCGCCTCCTCTTTTCTCGAAGTTTACTTTCAATTAATGAAAAACGAGTTTCGTTGACCTGCGGCCGTCGACTGCCTTCGGTGGCGAAACGCAGAAACGCCACACGGGGCGGAACGAGCCGGGTTCTTAACGTTTCTTTTCTTCGTCTCGCCCGTGAACAACCCCCACGCTCGCTTCAATTTCCTCGTTCATTCTCTTTCCCTCTCCCCAACTTTCTTTGCTCTCTTTCATTTGTTAAATCGATCGCCTCGCGCGTCGAACGCGTATAATAAAGTCGGAGTTCGCGACCCAGCGATGAATTGATCCTTACAGCGGCCCGTACGCGGGGTCCATGCGGCTTTAGAATTTTCGTTGGCATGATAATTGGCTGCCCTCGACTCCAGCCGTTGGAATGTTTAAACAATTGACGTTTTGTGCCTGCAAAGACTTTTTGGCGCATAAGGAAATCATGAGGAGGGAATATTTTTCTGGAGTATAACGAATGCTCAACGTGATCTTTCAAGTTTGCGAGGTTATGTCGGAATGTATTGTTGTATTTAGAATAATATTGTATAAATTGTGTGTCGTATGAAGAAGTATTATATACTTATTAATCGGTTTGTTGAATGTGACGTGTAATTGATGTACAGTGGTGTAGGGATGTTTAGGATCTTCGAGCAACGTGTTCTTATTAAGGGAAAATAATAGATTAAAAGATTTTACTGGAAATATTTAAATATCTCCAGACACTTATTGTATCCCAATTGAATTCTAAATGAAGTTGTTGTTCGCGAAGGAGAACCGTGGCTCGTTCCGGGGGTGAACCATTTCACACATAATTTTGTATTGCCGCGCCACTTCCTGGAAGAATATTCAGACTTTCCATCGATATTCAAAATTTAACGGCACTTACACTGGTTCGATTGTTCGTCTCATGTGTATTCATAAGACATTAAAATGTTCAATATTCATAAGCTATGCGATACTTTAAACGGTGGCGGGCGAAATCAGACCAACGGCAGGAAAGAAATGAAACTTCAGGGGAATCCGTCTTTCGCTGGTGAAGACCCTTCTTTAAATGGAGTACGTTCCAGGCTTCGCGATTTAAATTAATCAGGGCGAATTGATTAAACGTCCATTAAACCGAAACGGAATATTCGTGCGGCGAACACGTCAGAAACGATTATTAAATTTTTACACAGAAACAAATTCGTCACTATAGTTGTGTATATTCGTAATTTGTTCGCGTACTTGTCACGTGGAAAAAACAAAGGAAAAATATATTAATCAACAGGAACATGATTTTGGTAAATTTGGAAGGTTCGCGTTTTCTCGCATTATATTCGTATCAAATACAAATATAGTTGGTGCACTATTGCATACATCACAGTCGAGTAAGATTAATATCGAATTCTGGAAATAGCGTTTAGCATTCTTTCCGAAACCGTGAAATTGCTACAGAAATGTGCATTGTTAGATCGAAGTAAGAGTGTTTACTTAGCACTATAAAAGGAATTGATAGCGGCGCCGATTACTCCAACTTCCCGTGTGAACGTGACTACCAGTCTAATTTAAGTTTAACGGTAGATCCAAAGTCTGATATGCAAGGAAAGTTCGTCGTTTGATTGATACAAACTTATTCGCAACTCCCGGGAAATTAGTTCTTTACAGATTCCACGATAGAAATCTCTGTAACTTAAAATAGCTCATCGTTCATAGTGCTATTAATGATAGTTAATTCGTCTAGTTCAAATATAAAGGAATCATACATAAATTAACACCCTAAAGAAATAGATAATCAAATCAATTAATACAACGAAAATGACCAATTCCTGATTTCTTCTTTTTGCAATTATTAAATAGATGATACATATCTCTCTAAGAAATTACTAAAGAATTCGATTTAACAATACGCAAATTGAAATGTAAATCAATTAAAGTCTCAATACATGCACTCTTGAAATTTCTATAGAGGAAATTCAAAAAATGAATTTAATTTCTCGGTAGTAGTGTTAACCCTTTGCACTCGAAAGGTGACTCTCAGTCACCATTAGATTTCACACATGGAAACTATAAAATCTGATATTTAATGTTGAACTTTGTATAATGCCACGATACGTGAAACGTTGGAATAAAATAGCTTCGTTCTGCAATGCACTTGATTTCCCTTCGAGTCAGTTTCGAAGAATATCGTCTTCGTCTGGTCAAAAAATGTTAAATATTTCTAGTGAGAAATTTCCGAGTGCAAAGGGTTAAAGAATCTGCGGTTCATCAATTTGATCAATGAGTGGCAGAAATCTCGGACGAGTACCTCACGCGAGATCGCCACCGTTCAAGGTGTAGCGCAAGAATTCATTTCGGTCATTTGACAAGTGCACGAGCAAGAAATTGCAGGTACGAGGTGGCGCGTGGGCGACCAGTGAAAGCAAGGGCTCGTTCACGAATAAATGGAATCGGCAAACATCGATGATTCACCGAGATTTCATCGTGGAGGGAATCTCCGCGCTCTCGAATACGCGCCGTTGACGAGCTTTTAATTATGCTAATTACTCGAACGAGCCGGTAACGTATAAGAGGCAGCGAACCGGCGTGTATCGTCGTGGGAAATGCCAGGGAGTACGGGCAGCATCCGCGTTAAAATAGATATTTACTGACCTGGATCTCGCCATTCCTCGAGCTCGTAGTCGATAGGTCCGTGTCGTAATTTCTTGTTACCATTTCTACCTAAAATACATTACACAAAGGCGGTTTTACATGGTGTGTTTTACGGGCTGGACGTCACGGCTGGGGGTGAGAGTTTAGAGGAACGGGGGGGGGGGGGGGGGGAGACACGGGAATGAATGTCCCTGCCTGGACGAAAAAAAAGCGGAAAGAAACCGAGAAGGAGGGATGGCGAACGAGAAGTGGAAGCGGAATGGAAGAGAGAGAGAGAGAGAGAGAGAGAAGGGAGAAAGGAGCGAATGAATGCGCCACAACTGTAAGGGCTGCCGGGGGTTTGCTTGCAAATTAATGGCGGGTATTCTACCTAATTCCGCGTTCGTTCGTGGGAAAATTTCGACGATATCGTTGTCTCGGCCAGTTAATTTGCTTCGCCGGTGTTCGCGTACTTGGCGCCGGAGATCGCGATCAAGATCAACGTCGCGGAAATAGGAAGAACACGAGTTGATGGTCTAGTTACCGTTTTTCTTCATTGATGACGTCACATGGTAGGGCGGCGGGATTGTCGAGGTCGTCGAGGGAGCTGGAATCTCTGTAAATTAATTTGACGATTGGTTTATTAGCAATGTCTCATCTGGACGTTTTTGCTAACCCTTTGCACTCCAAGAGTTTTCAAAAATAGCCAACACACTTTTTGAATAAATGTAGTTGACATTTCTTGCAACTAACTTAACGAGATAACGCATATGAAATAAAGAGGCTATTTTATTCTAATAGTTCACATACTACGAGTTCATACGAAACATAATATTAAATATTATATTCATAAGTTTACTGTACTAAATCGATCGGCGAGTAAGGCGTCCATGGAGAGCAAAGGGTTAATCGGGGATTACAAGGGTGAACGAAGGGAATTTTTAGTTGAATCCGGTAATAATTTAAAATTGACAGTTTTGTGTATGAACGTTGGTAGTTCCTTTTCTTTAGATAATTCCTATCATGACGGTGGTATTGAGTAACTAAGTACTGGTGTATTTACAAGAGACTATAGAATACACAATGATGTGCTATTGCATCTTCCGTAATTGGAATCTATACGATTATTTCACGAGAATTAAGCAGCTTTGCAATTTACGGAGCGTTGAATTGATTAAACTAGTAACGAATCTTGAATTATTTTGATAACATTCGAGTCCGTTAGCGAAAATTCGAGTAACAGTAATTACGTAGTAGTTCTATAAACAAGGTTTGTTTGTAATATGCTTCCTCGTTTAAGCGAACACTGAATAAATAATGTTGTGACGTGCAAGACCGTACCAGGTAAAAATGTGAGAATGTAAGAAATTCGAAACGAGAGTTGCCTCGTTTGCGCGATCGTACGGCCAAACGATATATCTTATTAAACTTTTAATTTCAGCCAATTTATTCGTCCACGGAGCTGGAAAGGTATACTCTCTTGGGATAAATATATCCTTCGTAAATTTAATCGCCAATTATGGACAACGTTGAAACGAAAGGGCCGTTTGAGCTCGTCTATCGATCGATACCTATCGACTTTGCGTAAAAGTCCATCGGGAATCAATTACTTTGTCGTTAGGCCGTAAATATAGACGCAATTATTCCAATTATTTTCGATGTCGCAGTTTCCGGCTGAACTTCTCAATTTTCAGGGAAATATTTTTTGCTAGTCGATACGACACGCGACGCTCTACAATTAATTTATCATTTCCCGGATGTCATTCCGAGACGAGCAAGATCATTAACCGTATCCACGAGAAAAGCGGTATGATAATTAGGGAAGAAATAGCGCTAAACGATTTTCGTTTTATATAGGCGCACTATATAACGGAATAGATATTTATTCATACACTCTTGATGATCAATTTCACGATAATTGTAGCGAACAATTTTCTCATGTGATTTCACTGAATTTTAGTTTTGCTTGTGTCAGTAATTACTATTAAAAGAGTACAGAAAATCATGAACATTAAATTGAGAAATTGCTTCTACAGTCTATTTATCTTAGTATAATTGAAATTGTTATAATTACATTGTAGATTGAATACACGTATAGTACTCTGAATTATTTGAAATCTATTGCACAGAGAAGTTCAAGGAAATTTCAGAAGCGAAGTTCCTTACGAAAACTATCATCTTATGTTCTCGTTTTATTGTTTTTATGTAGAATCATCTGCTCTGCGGTTGTAGTAGGATTTGGGAAAGATCCTGTATAAAATGTGCATCGCGCAAAACTCACCGTCCAATTTGATGTCACTGTCCGTTCCGCCGAGGGAGTTTTGTGCGACGCATTTGTACGAGCCGAAATCGCCTGGCCCGACATTTCTGATCTTCAACATCATGTACTTGTTGTAGCCGTTTTCAGTTTGCACCGTTTGGTACTTAGTACCTGTAATAAAATTGGAATTGCCTGGACAAATTAAAACTATGTATTTCAGAGAACGTTGTGCGTTGAATGCAGAGCATATTGTAATTATTAATCTGTACTTATATTTCAGTTGTAATTTAGATTCACATTAATATACATTTATCATGCAGGAATATTTTTAAACGAAACGAAATCTAAGATAGAAATGTTCACACAATTTCATTCTTTCTTAATACAGAAAATTTAATTTTTAATACAAAACCGCAGTGCGAGGATAAAGATACTACATTCGAGGATCGTTAAACATTTTTTTATGCTAACTTATTGCTATAAAAGTTGCGTTATAGGCGTGTAAACTTTTTAAATCGCCACGGTTCAGCTGCCGTAATTTAAGTTCGTCTAATCTTGGTCGCGTAAATCGAAAGTGTGACCTACACTTGTAATTGGTCGTCGAGCAAGTATAACTTTATAAAGCATAAAATTACCAGAGATGATCATGTCGCCGCGTTCGGTCGTCCAATAATTGATCGAGGTAGGAAAAGCTTCAGTGTGGCATTCCAACGTGACGTTCTGTCCAATGTACGCAGCCACCAACTGATTCGGTATGGAAAGGGTCGGGCCAACTGTAACAAACAAGAATGGAACACAACATAATTAATGCACATAATCTGTCACTATAAAATATAATATGATACATTAAACAAAATATAACTTAACATTTCTCGATTACTTGCTTCGCGGTGAATAATTAATTTCTTTATTATAAGCGATATTTCTTCAAATATTTTAATTTCATATAATAAATAAAATTTTTTAATTTGACATTTCACTTTCACAGTTTTATCCAGTGCATTTAATATCGAAAGATGAGTTATTACGACGAAGTTTATCTAACCGTGCGAAATCCCTCTCTCTTAGCAGCTGGAATAACAGGCTCGTTACGACGGCCACATAAAAACAAAAGGCAGCATTCACGCCTAAGGTAATTTGAATTTTAATCATGATTAATTATCTTAAGCAAAGAAGCTACCCATTCAAGTCAATGTTCACGAAACCGAAGCATTGTTCCACGTTTCTTTCAAACGCTATTATTTACCGTTCCCTTGCAGCACAATTGCGGCTCCTGATCGCGTAATTAATTTTTTTTTCCAGCCCGAGACGAATAAAGACGGTGAATATATTGAAGTTGTGATACCAGGAAAACACTTATTACCGTTCGTTACTCTTCCTTTGTGCTCAAAATGATTAATAATTCTTTCCTTTTATAATCCCTGTTCTAGTGGAATAAACTTCGTCCCTGCAACGCTTAAAGTTCATAGAACATTCCAAGCACAGTTTACAAAATTCTTCCCACCTTAACACTCACCCGTTTTTAACACTTTCTTCATTAAAGTTTTAATCTTGCGTCTTAATACAACGATCTTGAAATTTACATTCACAAGTGACTGCATCCCTTCAAATTCACCATTCACGATAAACAACTGTTTCTTCATCAAATATAAATTATATTAACCCTGTTAACCGTCATCATACCGTTCAGACCCTCAGCTAATGACCATTATCTTTCTCCACAACCTTATTAAATCGTTTAATTAGTAACATCCCTTACCAATAAGAAATCTGTATATAAATTCAAAATATTTCTGTCAACAAGATCTGATTACGGATCTTCGTGGATCCGTTTAGTTAGTAATATCCCTTACCAACAAGAAATCTATATATAAATACAAAATATTTCTGTCAACGAGATCTAGATGATTACGGGTCCCCGTGGATCCAGGCGTGGTGATCACGGGCGCTACAAGGGTCAAACAAAATTTAATCCGTTAATCGTATCTCTCGGCCATTATTCGAGGAAAATGTTGCCCGAGGCCGGTTCAAACTTCCCTTTACGGATTCTAATTAAAGAACACCTGTCGGTTTTCGAATCACCTCATTTCGCGAGGATTATCCGGGGCCCGGGTATTCTTTTATTCGTGCCACCGGGCCGGCTTTTAATTCGCTAAAAATAATGGGCTCGGAAGCCGGGCCGCGTTTCATGGACACGCTCTCGTACCCTTTAATTTTCTCCATTTTTCCGTGGGAGGACTATATAAAGTTTCCATACACTTGAAACTTCAACGGCGCCGACTTAAGGAATGCAAGGCTCTCTTAGAGCGAAAACATCCCTCTCAAACTTTTCCGTTATTATACGTGTAGCGGCGGGACCCGGCGCTACGCTCTGCTCTGCTCTGCTCTGTTCCACGATCGATATAGATATTCCGGAGCAGCAATATCATGTCATAGTTCCGTCTTTTACGGACCAACGTAAATCACAATTTACTGCCGCTGTATTCGCTTGAGACGATATCACGGTGGATGGTCGTCGCCCACCACTCCGCCGCAACGTCGGCCACTCGATATTCTTCCGTCGACGTTTTCGTTGAGCTATCGCGCAGATTGGCCGGCCATTAGCTGATCAATTTAACACATCCTCCGTCGAGCGTCAATTTTTGAGAATGACGGGATAAACATGTTTATGTATTCATCGTTCACGCGAGGCAAACATATCGTTGGATAAAATACGAGGGGAAACTGGATGCATCACGGTTTATAATGAGCATAAGTAGAATGATATACGAGTTTTCGTTATTAGGTTACCGAAGATCGAAGATCGATGATTTTTGGAGTAGCGGTTTTTGAAATTTGTAGGGTCGCAAGTATTGATTATACGTGAGAAATGAAGTTTCGTTTGATGTGTTTGATGTGTGTGTGAGGGAGGTATTAAAATCTGTGAATGCATGAGGCCTGTTAAATGAATTCCAGTTTAAAGTTGTTAGGTTTCTCATTTTTAGGAGAATATTGATGTGGAATAAAAATATTTAATAATGTAATTAACTAGATAGTTAATAAAATGAGCTACAATTCAATATTTTTTCATGAATGAATTAATAAATGGTCAAAGGAGTATAGTGTATGAATTTTACATTTCCCGGTTCTGAAATTTGAACAGCTTATTTTACAGTTTCACCAGTATTCGCTGAGATATTTTATAAGCTGAAAGTATTAACAATGATTTTCAGAGGTTAAAGTGGATACTCTCTCTCTCTCCCCATTAAAATTTTTCCAGGATCAAAATCCTTCTAATTTATGGCAATTGAAACAAATACAGCGACAGCCTGTTGTAAGGAAGCTTTTAACAAAACTTAATCCCGAAGTTGCAGCATTGAATGAATTGTAGAAACCGCGAATTATAATATTTCATTGTGTTCCACGGAAACTTGCGACAAAGCGCCTGGTTGATAATTAATTCCGCGCAAGTTTCAATTTTTCGTTTTTAAATTCGTCCTCCTGGCTGGTCCCGCTTCGACAAGTGTTAATTAACGTTTCGATGGCTGCTAAATATGTTAGGCGAAAAGTTTTGAAAGCTTTTAATTAATTCAATGGCGATTTATTCGGTCCATTAAATGACTTACACTGTGTTTTATACGCGCGCGAAACATCAAATCACGTCATCTAACGTCACGAACAGAAGCCAGCGAATAATTACTACCAATTAGCGATTAATTATACGAATACGTAATTCGATATATGTCGATACGTTTGCGTAAAAGCTGCCGTCCATAAAGCAGAAAATGCGAAAATTTGGTATTCAACCAAATATTCATTGAAAGCTGCTCAAACCTATAATTTCGTGTGTATGATGAACGCGATGTTGTTCCGTCAATATTTGAGAACTTAATGCAACGCTGACAGTTCGAATTAACAAGAACTCGATGCATCGTTCGACGAGATGCATTAAAAAGATCATCAGTTTCAGCAATTACGAAAAAAGAACATCGAACGTTCCTCAATAAAATACGATGCGCATGAAAATGCATTCGACTACAACCGATAATTACGATCGATCAGCAACAAACAATTCCAACAATTACAAATTCAAACAATATCCCAGAATGTACAGTATGAATAACACCTATCTGTTCCTCAAACCAAGACCTAACAAAACTTACTTTTTCAAAAACCATTCATATTTTGAATACATCACGCAGCAACGAATCCTCAAAATCCTCCGTTAATGGGCAATGTTCGTAAATTTTCGTAGCTTCAATAATCACTTAACGAACATAATTAAACACATAAACTAACAAAGATACTCAACGAGTTCCGATGCTCGAAAACGTTTAGCCAACGAAGAAACGTTGAAAGAACCAATGATCGCGCGTCGTCCGGTAACGAATTGGCAAAAACGGCGTGGGAAATTGTCGCGAGCGGCGGAGAATTGCCACTCGAGGATGCCGCCACGATGGCACGTATTTCCTTGGACAATTGTTAATAGTTGTACCTGACCGTGTGATAGTGCGCGGCGACTAATGTGTCGGGAAAGACGGAGCGGAAACGCAGTTTCGCACCCAAAAACCGGCTGAACGTGACGGCCGGGAGGGGATGAATGGACCCCGGCGTACATCGAGCATATCTGGGTCAAGTGGCTGCTCGTAAATCGGTGGCTAAATGAAACGTTGAAAACCGACCTAATGCATCGTGCCGGGGCGAACAACCACTCTTTATCAGGTTGCGCCCGGAATGCACTCCATTTCTGTTCCTCCCTCTGTCTTTGTCCCTTTGTTCTCCTCCAACTAGTTCCCATGGTTTGTTCAACAGTCCTGGTAGCCGAGCCCCGGATCTTCGGGAAGAAATATTTAACTTCGAAATTTTATGATGGAATCGCCACTTAACCACTAGCCCTACGACTTATATCATGTTGAACATTTCTGCTTATGCTACTTAACACTGGAACCACCGAGCATTTAATGCGATTAATACGTAATCTCTGTAAGAAGTGTAACAGATTATTTTCAGTTTCTTCGGATATTCGTTGTAGTATTCGATGGAAACTATTTATTTTCAAGCTCATTTCGAATATTCTATGCTGTTAAAATATCAATGATTGCGAAACAAAAAAATGGAAAATAGTTATTTTAACTGGTACGGTAGTTCTAGTGTTAATTCAGTTGTAACTCTGTGGACGTAACTGTTACAAAGAAAGCTGAAGTGTTATAAGTTCAATGAAATTTATTTATGAAAATAAGGAAATTTGTTTGCCTACGATACTGCAGATTTATGAAATAACTTATAAACTTAAGTTACGCACGAATAACACGCGCGGAAGACTCATTTTCACGCAAAGGGTTAACGTTCCTTAATGTTATTTAATCGAATTCGAATAATGAAATGGGTCACTAGCAACAAGAGGTTTTTAATAATATTCGCAGATTTGAATTATCCTGAATAGAATGTGATTAACTCGGAAAAGTCTAAGGAAACGAAACGGCGTGCAAAAGGTGAGAAGGTGAACGCGTCAAAGAGATTCGTGAAGCAGGGTTGTAGATTCGCGAAGGATTACGTAACCGTATGTTTGACACAATTATAATTCAAGTATCTGTCTTGTTGTATTCGTGTTTTCTGTGATCGGTATTGGAATTTCAGGAAAACTTGTTTAGAATAGAATTCAACTAGGTTTCCGTGTTGGACTATTGACATGTCGAAAAATTCGTGACAGAAAAATGTTACTGCATCTATGTAATAAATAGAACAGTTTAATAGAACAATGTAAACGTTTCTTACAGTATCTTAGTTCTTACAAGGGAAGTTATCGGACTCGGAAATTCAAAAAATTATGGGTTGCAATTTTTTTCGCCATGAATTTTACTTCGAATAGGTAGTTTCAAATCGAAAACTAAAAGCACACCTACTCACACACAAAGTTTCATAATTTCTTTAGGTTCTAAGTTTGATAACTTCCCTTGTTAATAAGAGATAATGTTTCTAAGCTACTCACATTGCACGTGAAGCACTATGCGTTGGCTACATTGCGGCGCAACGTTGTTCGACGCGATGCAGAGGTACGCCCCCATGTGCAGCCGGCTGATCTTCACGATATGCAGCACTTCGCCGTTCACGACATTCACTGAAACAGAAATGAAACACCACGATGCCAGAGTACCGAACGAACTTCCAACTTAACGTGAAAATACGATGGTTAATCGAGAAATAAACGGAATACAATCACGACGAGAAACGTTTTATCTCATTGTATGAAAAATGCTTGTTCACAATGGAGCCAGGCGCAACAGACAATATCCACGGAATAACGTGAACACTGCCTAGCGGGCGTAGAAATTTGACAGTTTAATATATATCTATATCCAGCAGCTCATTAATATCTGTCGTAGAAAGTAATTATTTATTCCATCATACAATAACCGGTTCCACTTCCGCGCGATACAACGGCATATAATTAAATTACAGTAAACGATTTATCATTCCGTGCAGTCGCACAGACTTGCAAAACTTCCGAGCCACGGGTTTTCCCGAAACTTTCTGTGTATTTCGGGGAGTCGTGGTTGGTCATCGGTTGTAATAAATTATGTAAGCGAGCCGAAACGGTCGTCTGCGCAGACACGGAACGGAGCTGCCTTCTCTTTGTAGTATCAAATCGATAACATTCTAATTAAATCTGTATTGAAAAATTGCGAGAAGAATTCTTTTATTTGCACGTAATAAAATAGTATGGATAATAAAATAAAATATAAAGTAAAATAATGTAACATAACATAATATAATATAATATGATATAATATAATATAATATAATATAATATTATTACATATTTTTTAATAGTATATTACAATTACATTATACATAATGTAATTTAACTGGTTTTGCCAGCAATAACAATATAACTGCTGCCGGCGCAAATGGTTGTCAGCAGTCGACTCGATAAAACTCAATAAAAACAGGAACGGGGGGTGGAAAGAACGTAGCAAAATGTCGCGGCCCTTGTATTTTTAAGAGTCGAATTATTCTGCGTTGTTCGGCTTCCCGGGGCCGACGAAGATGGAGGCGTGTCGTAATAAGTTTCGAGCAGCCGGAAACTAGACTCGAGTAAGTGTCTAAGAGCGATGGAAAACCGATTCAACGTTTTTCTCGATAAAGGTAAGAGCACATCGTATCGCGGGAACGTTGCCACAATTCTTCGACAGTAATGTTGGGGTAATGGGGACGGTGTAGGGGCTCAGAAATTCTCCGAATCAAGTAATACCACGCGATGTATCGAACCCGCTGTTACTCTTGTCGTGTACTTTAAACTAAAATACTTAGGCGCGTTTTATGCTACCCCTTTTTGGCCGGCTCCTCGCCGCGCTAATTTAACGTGTTCTTTTAAAACGCGACACTCGCGGGGCCATTTCGACGTTTCTCTTCTCGCGCGCGAGAACTGACTGCCGCCTGTAATTTGCTTTTCAGGTTAAACATTCCGGCCAATCGAGGAATAAAGGAACGAGATATAAAACGACACGGACGAATATAATTGTCGTCGCTTTAAGAGGCACTTCCAACTTGTTAAATTAATTTTCTAAACGTTTCTCGCGTGATTCGTTGAAGATAGAATCTCCGAAGGTTGCGACTGTTTTATTTGACAATGAGAAATGAAGGAGGTTAGTGGAAGTTCGGGTTATTTTGAAATACGTCTAGCAAGTTTCTTCTAATATTCTATCATGAGAAGGGAGTCCATTAGCGAATGAATGAGTTTAAATTTCAATATTTTCGTATTGGAGATAATGCGGTGGTAAATATTGGAATATGCAATGTACTTTATGATATGTATGTAGTGTAAAAAGGAATAATTTCCTTCATGCACGCATGCACACATTAAAGGTTACACCGTGGAGATTTTGTTCTAACATGGAATATAAAGCAACCTTTACGTAATTCGGTTAGTTCGTTTAGAAGTTTGCCTGCAAACACGGCGAAAAAAATCCATTAGAAGTTCTCTGATATCGAATAACTTCAATGAAAGACCATTTGAAATTAAGTTCTCCTCTTCCGCGTTTCAGAGAGACGTTTTCATATTTGTTTTTACATCCTCCATTGGTTGGCAATTTGATTTCCTTCCGCAATGAAATTACCTCGCAAACCAAGGAATTCCGCTTCGAATTTACTTCCGTTCGTCCCAGGTTACTTATATTTTGCAAATTAAAGCGACGACCAGAATCATATACACGATTGGGTAATTCGTACGAATATAAAAATATCTATTTAATTTATTGTAAATTCTGTCGGGCAACATTTTATTCAAATAACGAGCGGAATATAAAAATAATGCAATTTTATCCAGATGAAATCGTGTAACGAATAAAACAGAATTGTTTAACGGAATATAATTTTTTCAAATGAATCGAAATTCTTTGATAATCGAAATTTCTGTTCGGCGCTAATGAATAAATAATCGGATAAATATGAATTTATTCGAATAATCATTTATTCGTTACTCGAAATATTTGTACCGCCTAGCACGGGTGTGTCTGCTTAAAATAACGAATTGTCCAGCGAAAAATCGATAGAACGATTGAGATAATAATAGACAAAATGGTCACAATTTACTCAGCTAATTATCTCGCGATTAGGTAAACATTTGACTCGGTACGATTAGCACGATGCCGAAACCGATCGAGAAACGTAGTGGGGACGAAGGTCACATAGGGAATAAAACTCGCTGTCTCATTGCGCGGTGAGGCATAAGAAGATGGCGTGAATCGTTGTTAGCTGCGCCGCGGTGCGCGCCAAACCTATCTATTGTTCCGCAAACAATGCCTAGCAGTGAGAGACCCCGGCGGCTCGGTAGCACTTTCCGAGGGTTTTAATCAAGTAGTCCCGCAGGTCCCCTGTGCTAGTACCACCCCTCAACGGTTTAGCGAGAACCTTTAATACTTTTCTCTTAATGAGAAGCCACAATATGGAACCGGTTCAATAAAATTTCCGGTCGAATGTGCAACGTGCGCTTTGAATAAAGAAGCTCGGTGAATGATCACTTTCAACAACCGTTACTCACTACTTTCGCCTCTAAAAATGATTCTTATCATGCTCAATATTACCTTAGGTAGCATTGTTCGTAATATAGAAATGTTATGAAATAATCATCGATTGATGTAACGATTTATAATAATTTGGTTGGTCACCAGTGACTCTGATGATAGCGAACGTGTTAGAAAAGTAAATGTCGCTCGATTCTTCTGTGAGTTCCTCTTATCAATTGTTATATTACAAAGTAAACATAGATAAATGAATTGGCAATCCTACTTTGTTTCTGGTAATCCATTAACGACGAAATTACCCTAGAATGCTTAGTTATGTAAGAGACCGTAGGTCAAGGGGTCAACAAGCGATTCTTTACTGAGATTTACTGTTTCTCGTCACAGTAAGTCTTTAACTCTGTGTAATCCAGAGCAGCTTTTCAGTCGCCAAGTGATTTGACACAGGATTGTAAAGTTTGATATTTAATATTAAACTATGTATAATGCATCAATACGTGAAACATTGAATGAAAATAGTTTTCTTTCTCAATGTATCTGCGATTTCTCAAGTAACTTTCAGAAAATGTCATCTGCATCTCATTAGAAAGTATTGAGTACTTACAATGAAAAACTTTCAAAGTACAAAAGGTTAAAACAGTAATTTTGGTACCGCTTTGAATCGAAGGGCAAAGATCTCTCACGAAAGGACGAGAAGCACCGAGCAAGCCTTTCAGAATTGTAATTCCACAAAGCCGAACTTTTATCGTGCGATGAACACCGTCGAAGATATTCCACGTATTTCGCAATTAACCGGTGAACAATCTCGACCTTCATGCGTTTGAACGACCGATCCACATTCCTTTCCGACTTAACGATCAAAGCTGGCGGAGAGAGTCCGCGAGGAGCGCCGAGCGCAAAAACAAGGGGAACGTAATATTTATGAGAACTCGAAATACCCGTGTCAAGTTGCGCGATTCAAGGAACGTCTGGATTCCGCGGCGTTGACGGAGAGAAAAAAAAAGAAGAAAAGAGGCGAGCAGAGAGACGACGGGAGTTTACGCGACCGTTGAATAACGTTGATTCCAATTTGTCGTCGCGGAAAACGCGCTGAAGTTTTCATAATGCTCGCGACGCGGGCCGGACGATAACGCAGTGTCTTTCAAAGTCCATTTAGCCGGTTTAAATGTTAAGCGGGCACGATAAGGGCGCGCGCTGAAAAGAAACTGGGGAATAAATTAGCGGCCATTCACGTCGATGCGCGGCGCACTTTGCATAACATTTCCCGCATGCTTCTTAACGTCGTAAAAATAAGCGGACAGCTTACTCGAAGACGAAGCTGGGGGAGCCGGCTACCTATTTGGGAATTAGTAGGTGATGTATTCCGCCCCATAAGCGGTGGCTCGGACGTCGATATTTCATCCCCATTCCCTTTCTGCCGTATCCTTAAGTGCCCTTTTTCGCGTTATTACCGCCAGATAACCCGGCTACATTCATTCTCCGGCGAAATCCCCCAGTCCACGATCATCGCCGCTAATGTTGCTCCCTGTGTACGAAGGGACAGATGGAAGAAAGCTGTATCGTTTCATAATTTCATTGTTCGACCGAATACAATGCCACGTATCATAATTAACTCTGACCGGAGCTCTGGGAGAATTGACGGATCGGCTTTGATGAAATAGTTCGCACTAGATTGACGAACATTTATTGTAAATATTCTGTTGTTGCTAGATTGACGTTAGCTCATTTAGATTTTGGAAACTGGAGGTTTGAAAATAGAGGTTTATAATGTGTACACGTGTCAGATAAAAATTGTTCTAAACGTTTATTGAATGACATTTTTTATCCGTTTGATTGAAGAGTATATCTAGTTAAGGAATCTTACATCGTAGAAGATGCTGAGCAAGAGACTAGGTAAGATAAACTGAAAAATTTCACTGCAACGAAGTTCATCTCAATACTCCAGCTGGCAAGGAGAATCGATTTCCAATTGCCTTGAAAATTAACAGGACTCGCCTTATTCTTTACTTATCCAACAATTCGGTAAGATGGTTCCATCCAACTTCGAAGCTCCCTCGAAACTTAAAATTAACCCATTAAAGATCACCATACGGTCGACACGCGAGCACACAGCTACGAGGCTGAATCATCCAGGGCTCTGTTCTCACTCGATCAAGCTAGACAGTTGTTTGCATACAATTACTTGCTCCCATGGCGGCTAGAACCCGCGGATAAAAATGTTGCCGCGGTCTATGGCGAAGCGAATTACAGCAAGAGCAAAGACAACAATAAAAGTACCCGCGGATAAAGAGAGGAAACGAGGGAAAGGGACTTGGGCGGAGGGAAGTTGGAATCTATTCGGCTCTACCTTTGGACGCGAAATTTGCCAGACAATATTGATCTTGCGTGGAACACTGACTTCGTCTGTGCCTTCGAAAGTACAAAGGAACCTCAAACGGCAACAAGATAAGCCCGTCTCCGCGAGCTACGAGGATCGACGTCGGGCCGGAGTTTGGCCGCGAGTTTAGCTCATCTTTTGATGCCGGGGTTGCGCGAGAAGCGAGCACAACGTAGATTCGATTTTGCCGCGCTGTCTATATCGATATCCGTGACCCTCACCGCGTCTTTTTCCTTGCCCATCCACTCCCCCGTCTACCCACTGTTACCAGCCCCCTGGCGGGACAGGAATTCGCTCGTAGGTTCTTGTTTTCCGGTCGCGTCGTATTACGCCCGAGCCCGTGTGCATGCAAGACCTCGCAAAAATCGTATTACAGGCAGAAACAAGTGATTTCCCCGGCGATGGTAACGGGAAAATGCGAGACGAAATTGCTCCTTTAGGAGGCAACCCCTTTCCCCAAACGGAATCGCATTTCGAATCATAAACGTGTAACTTGTGTTTATTGTTGTCAACGGCGCGATGGTAAAGCGAGATGTGGTCGCGCGAAAATGGAACGTGATTGTAGTGCGACTAAACGTGAATGCATAGGACGTTTGAGATTTGCAAATTGAAAGTTCATTGGTGTTTGGCGTTGCTCAAGTGTGTTTTGGGAATATACGATCATTAGGATTTGAGGTTAACGTTTCCTTGTCTGTTAAATATCCAATATGAGAAGGAATATTTCTTTGTTAATGTTAGGTAATATTGTATTTATTGATTAAATGTTAACATTTGTAGATCTAGACGTTGGGTAATTCACTTTTCGCGCGACTTTCCGAAGAAACGTTTAATGGATGTTTTTGAAAAGGTTTAATGGCCGTCTTTAGAATGTATAGCCGACTCATTCGTTTTTCTTCTAAGCTTTTTGGACGATCAATGGGCACCTAAGAACTAAATCTTCCACGTACCCACAGGTATCCTGATCCTATTCCTTAAAAACACAGCCATGGCGCTCGTGGGAGTTTTACAAAATTCGATTTGCTTTTTCATCTCTCTTGGCTATTCTTTTTCACTCTCCTCGGCTCGCTGGAAACCGAGGGATGCCATTACGGCAGATGGTATGTGTAGATGCGCACAAAATTGTATAAAAGTCCTGTACATTTCTGTTACCTTCATTTTGAAATTTTTACGTCGTGCGGTATATTGACAGGTAGAGAAAACGCAAAATCGAAAAATTCAAGGAGATATCCGCAATTATAATAGAAATACGAAGACTATTAAATACCAACGACCGCTTATATCAAACAATCTTAATCAAGTATTATTCGTACAGACATAAGATTAAACAAATCTTATTAATATTATCAATCGTTTTCAACCTCTCTACGAACAATATTAAACATTAAGAATATTATCAGGAAGTAATATTATATAATAATATTATTAATATTACACAGTAATATATTAGAATATATTACAAATACAGAAAGAAAGTGAAATTCTTATTATTATTTATTTACTATAATCCACATATACTTTGTATTACTTATTTCTTCGAGACGTTTGTAAGCAGACAGTAAAATGGCAATTATAAATAGAGGTTTTATTTATTAATAATTCGATTAACCGCGGTGCAACACTTTCATCCAGTAATAACGCTGCGGTGATTGGGGTAGAGAGGAAGCCAACGTCAGACTATATTTTCCTCGTGGGCCAAAGGTGTCTAGAGGCTATCAGACGGAAAGTGATGGCGCTAGACACTCCCCGAGGCCCAGCGGCAAACACCTCAGTTAGCAATGCGAGGCTCGAGTGCGTGGCATAGTCACCGTCGTAATATTCCGTCCAATTACGCCAATAATCTGACGCTTCCATCGAATGACATGACGCTCATATAATAGTAGATATGTGCCCTTCAATATATGCATGTCGAACGATACCACCTCCTAATTAGCCGTTGATGGCCCGACAGACTTTACAAATTGATTAACGTTTTCGCGAACGACCTGCGTGCATGCTTAATGAGACTTTAGACGTCACACTTTTTAATGGAACTTCTTTTATTTCATCTTCGATAGGAGTATTTTCCACTTGACCCGACGGATATTAAAATTATTGACATTCAGTACGAGAATTACCTTTTGATCACGGAAGATCTCATCTGTATAAAATGACAATATTTAAGTTCGGGGAAGGTTATGAAGCTAAAAAATCGAATGCCTTTTATTTTTAATTAAAAATGTACCGTTTGACACGATTTTTAATTTGATCGAGACGAAAGGAGCAGTAGGAAAGACTAGTTTGATGTTTATTTCAGAGGTGATTTATTTAAGATGATTGTGATGATATTGATGATCTAAGAGAAATAACGAAATGTAAATCGGGTGTAAAAATTAGTTTAAAGAGAGCATACGACTTGCTTCTGATAGCTTAAATATCGTAAAATGTTGATAAATATGTATAATATGTACGTAACCTTTGTGTATTGTGATTGTGACGATTGAAAGAAAAAAACGTCGAAAGAAATTCTTTTGTAATTGGTAGTAACAGATAATACATTCAAATAAAATTGTTTATTATTGATATATGTATCTCTTGCGTCAGTCACGTGCTCATATAATAGCCTGAATTGTGTCCCCGGTAAATCAATTTCCCTTCGTTCCTATTTTCATGATTGCAATGTTTATTATTAATTCATGCCATTGGGAAGAGAGCTGCAATAAACTATTTTCATTAGTAATGACGTCATTTCATCAGTATAACAAAGTTAATATTCCAATATTAATCATTGTTTCGCTACGAATGAAATTTTAGAACGATCTAGTCTTTCGATTTTATAATATTCTACGCTTATAACATGTTCCGATTCAATTTCTTTGCACAATCCATTATATCATGAAAAACGTTTACTCAAGTCACACACAAATCGCAAGTTTGTTCGGAAGCGGTCCAATTTGATCCCTGAAATAAATATGTCTTAAATTAAACATGCCGGCAGCGTGTTCCTATTATTTATTAATCAACCGAAACAAAATCAGATAAATCAATATAAAACAGAGGACTATTAATCACGGAATACTGCGATAAATAAAGACCAAGCAATTAATTCATCTGAATTAGTACATTCCACGTGTGAAATTTAATTACGGAGCAATTTCGATGGGGAGTTCTCAATTACCCCGTTATACGCTAACACCTATAATATTACTTGAAATATAATATTAAACCGATAATAATCGAATCGCTTAAAAGTCGTTTATAAAAATTACATTATTTTATTAAAGTCTCAGCTAACGGAGTAAAGAAAATAGGTGCTACCTAATTCCAGCTTACATCCATTCGATCGACAGATGTACGAGTTTGCATGAACACCGTCGGTCTACATGAACCACGTGTGCCAACGAAACGAAATCTCCACCGGGAAGCATTACTCGATGAAATACACGAATGCAAAATCGTCCCCCTTAATCCCCCCTCTTCTCCACGCGGGACACGTAATGATCATTACATTTCTCCGATTGTTCGCGAGCAGACAATCGCGTAATGCGACCAAGTATCCGTCCGTCCTTTTTTCTTCCTTCTTCTCCCTTTTTTTTTCACCGCGCAAAAACGATTCGACGCATACATATTTATCAGTGACAGTTTATACGGCAGAGTTAGGACGAGACGCAAGCTTCGAAAGCTTTCTCTGAGCGTCTGAGCCTGAGTATACCTCGAGGGCAATGAAAATTTAAATTAGAACAGAAATTAAATCCGGCCTTTATCCGATATTGAGAAAATCCTTTGAAACCGACAGACTGTCTGACGTCCCGCTTCCCTGTACATCTTTGCCCACTAATGCGTGTCTGTGTTCGTGTATGTGCACGTACAGGAACAGAAAGACAGAGAGACCGAGGCAGACGAACCGACAGACAGGTAGTTGGCGAGAGAAAAATTGAGAGATAGAGAGAAGAGAAACGGAGAACCCGTATCGCATTTCTCACCCTGTCCATAATTAGTAATTAAGAAAGTAATTAGCATCGATCTACACTACTTCCCCGGATAGGGCCATGTTCTTAATTTACCGTGCTGGTTTTAGATCACGCCGTCGCGACAAACAGGAGAATCTTGAGTCAAGCATCGCGTTTCCCTCGCGTTACGTCAGACGTCGTATCGATCTCTTCTTTAATTAGGAACAAGAAACCTATCGCTCGCCGGAATACTGCGCGTTCGCTTGAAATTATGATTTAATTCGGAGATCGGTGTAACCATAGATATTCTACGAGTTCCTCGAAACTGATCGTTATTTCGGTACATTCTGAAGTTTCTTTTGAATTTTATGGTTTTCCGTGTGTGCGGTTCAATTGTGCTAGAATGTAATTGATATTAGCGAGGTACAAATTATAATATTACGGATTTAGAATGAATTGAATTATTATTTAATGTCTGAACGAGTTATTCACTTTATTAACTTATTGATAATATATTCTAATCGTAGTGTTTGAAACGAAGTTAATTCATTTTTTAAATACATTTCTTTTAGATATATTTATTTGAATGTGCTTTTACGTTAAAGAATGTACAACAATGAATTCATAAAATAAATAATTGGAAAATTCGGAACCTTCAACGATTGTCTAACGAGGTCACCGAATTCCACTCGATAGTTCCATCTTTATTGATATATTAATGACAGTACGCCCAATTGCAATTTCTGAAACTAATTTAGCCGGGGATATTCTGCGATTGCTTGTTTGCCTGACATAGCACAAATTTCAATTGCTGTTTGAAGTGCAACGTTCCCTGATTGGAACTTCCGCGGCCCGATTTGTCGAACACTTTCTTCGACAGGTCGCAGCCGAATGATAATTTATGGACTATCGCCTTCACTCGAAAGGGAATTACCTGGTCGTATATAAACCTATAAATACTGTTATGCAACGTTCCCAATCCTGTCACACTAAAACAACAATCTCCAATTTATTCAAAGGTATTATCATAAAATGAACATAAATTATTTAATACTCGTTTTCATGAAGTTTCCGAATGTTCAAACATATTTTCTTCGTTAAAGTTGAATCAATTATAAATCTCTCCATGTTCGATGAGAAAATTCGATGATAAAATATATATTAGATCGATGAAGGGGTCAGCGACTTTCATGAAAATTGATTCTGAGTCTTCAATTTTATTCTAATACTACGTCTGGTGTACGTTGCCGCAGGTGACAGCCAACCAGCGACACTTATTGATGGATCAAAATATTTGACGGTGTCTGATTGATCAGAACTCACCACTTTCGCCGTTATAATTTATATTCGTCCCATCCTCTCTGCGCCACATGACGTAGGGCTCCGGATATCCGGAAGCTTTACACGTCAGCGTCACGTTCGAACCCTCGCGGACGACCATGTCAGTGCTGGTTTCTTTCGAGATAATGGAGGGTGGCACTGCAATAAGAAAGAAATGCGAAAATGGAATTGATAATGTTCTCCTTCAGCCAATAAAGTGATGAAATTCCCGACTTTGAGGGCGCGCTCACCGATGATCGATATTAACTTAATACTTTAATATTAATGTTCGATCCGAAAGAGGCGTGCGCTGCCATTCATAAAGTAGCGGACAGTTCGCTCCTCAGAGGGAAACGTTGGATAATAGTTCAGACGTGAGTTTTACAAGTTACCTTCCAACTTACTGCCTTTCCCCGGCTTTATACAGAGTTCTCGATCTCAATATCAATCGAATTCTGTTAAAAATGATTTCAAATAATCTGGATGTCACGATCAACCTCTTGCCTTACAATATCGTGTTAGACTCATGGTGAAGATTTCTAACAGAATGTAACAAATATAAATATAACTGAACTCTTTTGAATTCAAATTACCCATTATTCTTTCGTTATCAACTATTATACTTTAGAGCAAACAAAGACAGAACATGCCTAAAATTTATGTCTTCTTTTCACTAAATTACTAATGACAAACTAGTTGTTTCGATCATAGTTGAGAATGAAATCATAAGTCAAGGGGTTAATCCTTAAAGTGCAACGTCTGAGACATTTTCAGTAAGCTAAGCATTTCTCGGTGAAATTGTGCGGCAATTTTCGAAAGAATTTTAACAATTACAAATGGCACTCAAAGAGTTGATGAATTATGCAGCGTTTTCAATGACTCATTGATTTTGAATTCTGCACGAAAATGGAATATCAGAAATATCTTTTCGTGTGTAATTATATTTGAACGTTTACAATGTGAATTCATTTTTCCAAACTCCTATTCGAGAGATATTTTTCTTAAACCACTGTTGTATTCTATTAAACCTTGAAGCACATTGCTTCTATCTACTCCCACCGTGTAATTATCTCGGTTAACGTTTTATAAAATAATTATCTGCTAACACGGAACTTTGTACCGCCGGATTAATTACGTTCTGCGTCATCGTGTTGCTATTTATTATAGACAGGAGATAGTATCGATAAACTGCCCTCGGAGAATTTGCTTAGTCAAATGAGCAAGGTTTAAATTCGCGGTTAATTAGATATGTCTATAACGAACATTTGCGAAAATAATGTGTATCACTGAAGGGAAATTGTATTCACTGTTTTCACCCAATGATTAAGATCTCCGTGTTCACTCGACTTTGAAATACACTTCACAGATAAAAGCGATAAACGTTGCACAGTCTATTGCTAAATTTTTAAATTCAATGTCATTCTCGGTTCGGGTAAATGTTCAACGCTGGAGGGGGAAAACAGAAGCGCGTACATATTACTGCTCATAAGAATTTTCTCGCCATCATTTGTCTCACTTTACCAAAAAATACGCGATACTCGTAAAAGAGGTAACTTCTCGCTCGTTAATGGCGATAGAGTAAGTAAAATTTACGATTCCAGTCGAGGAAATCCGGAATAAAACTAAAACGAAAATTAAATATGCTTAAATTACGAGAGCAGCTGCAATATGCGATGAACGAAAGTTTCCCTTCAGTGTTCCATCAGTAACGGGAAAACAATGAAAATCGCAAACCTTTCGACAGGTTGAACAAGTCGATTCGAATTTCTTGCTACAGCTTTTAGTATCGAATTCGCAGGACAAAAAAAAACACGCGGCTGCAAGAATGTTATGGTTCCATTTCGACAACGCTTCGGCCGTTTTTCGGTCGGCGAACGCGGAACAGGAAAATGCAATATTCATTGTGGACTTACCCACAACTTCTAGATAACCCTGTCGGCTCCGCATCGGGTCCGTGTTCACTTGACACATGTACCACCCGCGATCCTCCTCTTGAACCTGCGTTATGTGAAGGGACCACGTACGATGGTCATTGTACGACAACGTTATCCGTGGATTTTGCGTGATGACATTACGGTGGATGGTCAAGATAGTTTGCGTATCGATACGCACCCATGCCACCTAGAACAAACATTCCCGTTGACGTGCCCTGTCCATGAAAATCGCATCTTACGCTACTGCAAAAATCAACAGTTATTTCCTCTTGAATATTTCTTAAATCTCAATTACTAAATTCAAATTGAAATCTAAATTACTAGATTCAAATTGAAATTTAAATTACTAAATTCAAATTGAAATCCAAATTTATTTAAATTATTACGAAAGTATCTGAAAAAAGCGAACATTCCAAGAGTGAACAATATAAAGGATGAAAACAGGAATATGAAAGGCACAAAGAAAATTGAAAAGAATATTCTAGAAAAGCTACGAACTCTACCATCCACGTTGTATAATAACATATTAATATATTCTCCAACGCGGTACACCGTGAACGTTACAAAACACGCAGACGCAAGGACCTGTAACCGACTTCCCTCCTTCGTTCAGCTTTTTACCAACCGAAGCCAAGAAAAAAATGCCGAAAGGTGAAAAGAAAATTTCAGCCGTGGATTGCCCAGGCTTAACTTTCTGCAACTCCATTCGGCCCGGCCAGTTTATCGTTCCCAATTTTCCCGAAACTTCCACGTTCAATTCTTCGGAAACCGTCCGAATACAGGGACCCGCGGAAAGTTTTGCAGGTGTTGGTTTCCCAAGGCAACCAATAAATTTCGTCGAGCTGAAAGTAAGAATTGAAAAAAGCCGGGATATTTCCCGATGCGCAGTCCCACCTCGCAGAATTGCCTGTACATACGTATGTATTACACACACTCGAGCGTGTGCGCGTGTGCGGGTTCATTCATGTCGGTTTTGCGTTTGCGGAGCTTTAGTCGTCGTGTATACAGGGTGTCTCTACCGTTTTCGGAGGAACCGCGAAGGAAATTTAACACTAGAACTACCAAATGGGTCATTCTGACCCATTTCGTGTCACTTCTTTTGCAATTGTGGAAAAGACAGGCGATTTTCTGAAAAATTATTCAATCAATTGATTGAGATAAATACAAACTGGAATATAAGGAAATTGAACACTAAATAAATGTATTTTTATACATTTTATAAGGAAATACAGAATAATAAATTTTACTGCTTGGTAGTTCTAGTGTGAAAGTGTAAAGACAAAAGGAAAATGTTCAATGAACGTGAGTTTAAAAGTGTTTTGTTGAAAAATTATATTGAAAATATGAAATAATATTTGAGGCTATTTAACTGTGTCAATTCTACTTGTAAATATTTTAAAAAATTTTTCGGTATTATCTTGCCATTATCACTGATTACCTTCAACAACTATCACTAAACTATTGACAAGATGATTTCAATAAACTCTTGTGTTTAGTAATATACTCATTATCATATTTATCATATTATAATTAGAAAAGGAACATTGCCACTTTCAAATTAATGAGGAAAGAAACATCAAGAAAAGATGGATCAGTCGCTTACCAGCAAATCTAGCTTGAGTGTACTTTTATATAACATTTTCCCTAGTATTCACAAAGTATTCTTGAATCTACGTTTATAAGAAAGTTTTGTCTCACTTCTGCGTACAATCTGCTAGCGTCGTTATGCAGAACAAAATGGAGCTACTTTATATATATTCACGTGCGTTCCATTCATGGTTTTGCGATCGCGAGGACACCGTATATACGTATGTATATGTATATGTATATACATACATATATATATATATATATATACACACACACACACACGCACATGTGTGTAACATATATATATGTATGTAACAAACCCTTCCCTTCTTATCGCGCGCTTAATCCAATACACTGGCTGGCTTGTATCCCGTATCCTTCGCGGATCTTCGAAGCCTTCACGGGATACAGAGAATAGAAGGATAAGTATAAGAAGGCTTAGAACCTCACTCGTTTTCTTTCCCTCGTCGCCGAGGTTTTCGGTGCGCGCGGCAGGCTTTTGCGGATCTGCGAAACACGCTCCAAGTTTCCCGAATGCGGTACACGGCAATACCGGCTTCTTCTTAATATGCGGGGGTGCACGGTTACCGATCGATCCGAGCCACGAGGATAATGAAATTTCACCATTTATTTGGAAGATGAAAAGATCTCCTCCGCGCGGACAATAGAGCGAGCCGTTTTGCTAAAAGACTTCGGGAGGGCTGTATATCCTTGCTGTTTTCTATTGCTCGCGCCACATATGCGCCTCGGGATTTAAATGCATGGAAATTCAAATTTTTAAGAACATAATTAGAGAACGGAATTATGATGGAAAATGGTTTTTCCCGCGGAACATTATGGAAAGCATTATACTCTGGATATTTTAGATGTTCTCTCCACATTACGATTATTGTACGGAATCTTGGACATTCAGATTTTTCATGAATGTAGGAAGATCGGTAATCTAATAATTATGAAAATTGATGACGTCTGCATTTGGCTTTTAATTAGATACAAACTGTTGTGTTTTATAATATTTGTATTTTGCTGGTGGTATTTTGTTTAGTGCAAGCCATTTTTATGGAAGTTAGTATTGTATCATTTTATGTGGGCTATTATGTAGATGAAATGTTTTCGAGTCAATTGCCTGAACAAACTAACTTCGGTGGTTGAAGTGCTGATAAGGTGTCTTTCGGGAACCACAAGAGTATCGTAAAAAAAACTGAATGATATGAAATTCTGATGAAGTATTTTAGTGCAGCTTCGTGTTGCGGCAGCCTGAATATGAGACTTTAACCCCCATAAGATGTACGTGCGTCTGACGACCGTACAGCAGCGACGGGTTCATTTAAACCCTTTTTTGTATTTCCTTTTAGACATTTCGGTTCACATACCTTCGAGCAGCATTCGTTTTATCATCGGACTGAATATAAATGGTTATCCTACTATACGAAGCACGATAAACTGAATAATTATGTGAATTCTTTACAAAACCAGGTCAATGTTCATCCAGATAGAACGTCAGAGATGAAAACGTAACATAAAAATAAAACAAAACGAAGTAACATAAATATTCTCTACATCAAAATTTTTGATATTAACGTGAATATCAATATCTCCGTTGATTTGAAAAACATCGTATTTCAGAAATACCAATTTTTAACAATGCATGTTAATACCGATCGATGGAATACTATGAACTCTAATCTATGTATCTTAATATCTTACTCCATCTTCAAATTTTCGAGTGCCAATAATATCATAATTCCCAATTTTCAGGAATACAATAAAATATAAAATCAATGTTCGTAGGTTATGTCAATATGTTAATACTGATCAATGTAATAATATAAATACCAACATATGCACCTTAATTAATCTCTCACGCGACCCTAGAATTTCAGAGGCCAGTAATATCATAATTTCCAATTATCAAGAACTAATTCAGTAAAACATGGAACCAATGTCCATAAATTCAGCGTCCAGGAGTATTCGTTCGATGAGGTAAGCGTGTTTCAAGTTGCCAGTAGTTACGTCTGGCAAGTATCAGCCGTAGGAATGGTAATCCGTAACACGAGGCCCCTTTACGCGCGCTGGGTACACCGTAGGAGGATCGCGAGGGAACCGGTGTGTCGTTATTGTATTACTTTAATAATTCAACGTGACACAGTCCATGATGTATTTCCGCTCGCGTAACGAACGACGTAACCGGCTGAAGTTGACGTTGTTACGAGTCACGGCTAGAATTACCGGGCTCCGTTCCCCCGCGTCAAATTCTCAAGCGGAGCGTAAAAAAGCTCCACTTAATGACGAGCCAACGCGAGCAGCTACTTATCGACAGACGCTAGGTAGTTCGACTAGCTGCGCATCTTGAGCTTAAACGAATCTCTGCCGATCGATGGGAAGGTTCGTTGCGTTTTGGCATTGATTTCATTCACAGTTAGCGACTGCGTTGCTTCTTAACCTCACTGTCAGAACGTCTCTTGTTCTATCGAGGCTACAACAACTGACAAATTTCGTTGCACAGGAGTCCAATTGTTTACAAAACCCCTACTATAAGCAAATTTCTCCTAACCTGATAATTCCGGAGATTGTCAACAATGCAGGCTAACAGAGCGTCCCGGCCTTTGCTGACAGTCACATTCTGTATTTCCTCAGCGAACCTCGGCATGTCGGAATCTGGAAAACACGAAGAAAATCATGTAAGGTTTCATCTTAATCGTAACAGTTTGATCATATTGGAACAAAAATAATGTACTAATTATATCGTATGATATAAAGCATTACTTCCGATTAGCGACAGTGTTCGTTGTGAATAAAGAGTGTCTAAAGATCCCAACGATCACAAAAGATATTCTAAATTTTCTAAAGATAAAATACAATAAAGCAAAACGCTCCTCCCGAATATGTCAATAGTGTACATTAAGTGAACAAATTTCCCAGGAGCGGCATGAATCACTGGATATACTCCAGATTTCCCGAAGATAAAAGCTATCGCGTTAAAGTATCTCCACTTAAAGCGTCATGCATTAGAGCATCAGCGCGAAAGCGGGCTAAACTTTCATTATCGGATGGCTCGAGCGTATGGTCGCCCGGCAAAAAGAGAAGGATCGCGGCCGCTCGATGGTAAATACATATATCGTTGAACAATAGACCGTCCGGCAGAGATTGCGAGTTATTATCGTAAGAGCCGCATAACGAGTTCAGGATTCAGCCGGGCCGACCTTAAAAGCTTTTACCTTCGTTAATGTCTTTACGACATCCTGAGCACCTGAATTATTTATGGGCGCAAAGAACCTGAGGAGAACGAGAAACAGCGGGGAACGCGGTGGTGAGCGGCAGGATGAGCATGAGAGAAGGCTGACGGCGGGAGGGAGAGGAGGGGCGAAGGGGTCGATAGAACAGAGAGGAAAATGGAAAGTGAGCGAGTCGCGAAGCGAGCTTCAGGATAAGACCGAGTTGCTTTTAGATCTTTTCAGTATTTACAACGCCACGGAATGCGGGCCGCCATTAATTATGTCACTCGTGCTTTATTATGCAACAGTTCGGTCACGTTAATTATGATATTTGAAACGAACGCGAACCTACCAGTCGGAGCAAGGGGAAGCTTCGCGTGTCGGCGAACAGATTTTTCGCATTGTCGTTTGCCGCGTATCCTCTCCTTCGGCGAGAATAAGTTTACCAAGAAATGAATATTCACGAACGCACGGAATTTTCCCTTCAACCAATGTAAATTCAATGATACTTGTACCTATTGAATTCTATTTGGATTTTTCATTTTTAGTTTGGCTCTGCGTTGCGATGTAGAGTCGATGGTCTGACACGTTTGGTAATGTCATTTGTTTTGGAGATGGTGTTTGTAGTTTAAATATTTTATTCAACTTATGAAGACGATATTGAATATTGAATATTGAAAACGAGTTTATCGGTCTATTGATATTCTTAACCATGATGTGTCTTGTAGCTTTAAATGACTTTATTTAGATTGATGTCTTTAAATCACTGTAGAATATCTTTACCGTTCAGCTCATTTTCGCCGGTTACGCTAATGAAGTTTTAATTCGAGATCCGCCGTCTGCCCGGAGAAATTTCCGATCGATTTCTTCCGACAACGAAGTGGACGTCTGAATCGTTGTCAATGAAGGACCGTCGGACCTGCTACTTCCGCTAACTGGCTTCCACGGAAAATCAACAGGTTTTCCATTCTGACTGGCGCAATACACGGCCATCGAGATTCAGAATCGATATTTCAATTCATCACCGGCCACCATCGTCGTCTCGTTTTCGCGGTGTTGCGGATTGCTCTCGTCTGGAATGCGGATTCATACGTTTTTACGGAAGTAGAACAGTGTGCACGCTGGCCTTCCAATCTCGAGAGGCGAACAGTTTCATCTATGATGTCGCGCGCGCGCTGTTATTTCGCTAAGTGGAGTTGAAAACTATTTTTCATCGGGGATAAGTGTACACCGTTGCGCAAAAAAGACGAGCCGCGGGCGAATGCAGAAATTGATATGGAGCGCGGGACCTGCGCGTCCTTGTTCCAGAGTCAATTTTAGGAACACCGATTGATCGAGGTAAATGAAATGTGAACATCTGAAAGACACGTTCCCGTATTTTCACCGAATTTTATTCGCTCGATGGATTTAAAAGGGTGTACTTAATTGAAAATGTGAAAACGTTCGACTGCTATTCGATTTCCCATGTTCCTTGTATTTTTTGTATGCTCTTATATATAAAGATTAATTCAATTTTTGGAAACTGTGCTCTTGAAAATGAAAGGACGCGAGCTGAACAATGCTAATTAGTTTCTGTGAAGGATAATCATAGACGTAATTTTTATGTTTGTAGATTGTTATACCTCTGTGATATTTATATGGTAATTAGGTGATTGTTATTTGGATGTTTACTGATCTACACTAGTTTATCGTGATTCGTTATGTTTTATATTATTATTTACTCGCATTCCGACTGCAAAATGCTGCAACAAACGTCGTTGTGATACTTTCTTTCTGTGGTAAGTTCTGTATTAAAAATATTATGAACTTTACATTCGCAGTTGGTAACTTCGTTCACAATTGAACGTAAGTTCCTCGGGTCGTGTGTGTCACGTAGCGGATTAAACGCAACACGAAGAGGAGATTTAATCCTTGTATTTTCAGCTATAGGGCCTAGTTAATGATATTGTTAAAACTGTGTACGACGCACTGGTGCACACCGCGAAACAGTGATAAGAAGTTTCTGATAATGTAATACTGTTACGCTGCAACCAGTTAATTCAGACAACTACTGTTCTACCGTGGTTCTTCGAACGTTGTAGACTTTTCTGAATTACGGTATTAGAATCCGTTATGAAACATTCAATTTTTCCCTTAAAATTCAGCGTGACTAATTACTTTCAACTGAAAATAACATGAAAATATTAATACTGAACAGTAATTAGCAAAAATAAATAAAATATTATAAATCGTAAAATAAATGAAGAAATATTCATATTCTAAATTAGACAAATAGAAAACAATAAATTATGTGGAAAGTAATAAATACCTATGGCAATTCTCTTTTGTTACGTCATTTGCGATTAGCAATGCGTGAGCGGAATACAATACAACTATTGTTACGGAAGCAACTCTCAGCATTACTAGTATTAATGACGGCACGCATTAATTGCTGCTGATTACTGTGAACATTAATTAAGCAGACCAAATAATCAGGCTGAAGAGTACAATAAATGGTTATCCATCGACAGAGGCAGAATATTTTAAACAAATCTCGAGTTGCTTCGTTCAATTTAGATACAAAAGGAAAACGCATGTGCAACTGCACTCGATATTATTAAAGCGAAACAAAAGATGAATCCTGATTACGGTAGCAAGCCATTCTCCATTGTTCGATCAAAATCCCTGCTGCGCGGCGTTTCTAATGAATATGTACCCCCGATGATATCGGTTTCGCGGTGCAAATCACGATTCACTTATTAAATGGTATTAAAGCGAGCGATTGCAATTTCGGGGAGGAGGAAAGAGTGAACTTTCATCCTGGATTAACTCTTAAGCGCTACAGGCGGTCCGTCAAGTCGCTCAAAATTTTAATTGAGATGCAATTTGTTTCGCGGATGACTTACAATGTTGATACTCCATGTACATTTTAATTCCAATATAATGTTCAATCATTGGAGTTATGGATAATTCGGGATAAATATTTAATTCATTATGAATCATTTTTTTTCTATTTTAGCATTCATTTATAATTCGCCAACGGACTGAGAGATCAACTGTATGTTAAGAGTTAAATTAAGACTGCTTTTAAACAAAACTTTGAAAACGTGTGAAGATTTTTAATTACACGAATTCTAGCTCTCTATTTTTCAAGCTCTAATTATCATGATCTATATATTACCGAAATTTTTCTAGAAACAACGGAACAAATGTCCATAAATCTAATGCTAATAGTGCACCGATTTCACTTATTAGATATTATAGTTTTCGATTATATTGTAATTAATTCCATGGGTGGAAAGGATCGACAGGGATAGGTAATTAGTGTTCACGATATAGCTACCACCTACGCACAATACGGTAATGGTAATGAGACCGAGAACCGGTCGTAGCAGCCGGAATTCGTAAGCACGTTCCCCGAAAGTCGTTATCAAGCTGATTAACAAGCTTTGATTAAGGCAAATCTGTGCACAAGTACGACAGACAACGTGGTCGTGGCGCAACCTCAACTATACTAATGCTTGTCTCACGAATTGAAATCGCGACGCGCTGACAGCCACGGCGTGTTACTTATTTGCAGTCGAGTAACTATTAATTAGTCTACGTGACTTCTGACGGCTTCGCGGGTTAATCCACGAATTCTGATAAAATCATGCTACGTGCTGTTCCATGCAATTTATGTATTTATGCATTTTAATATACAACTTAAAGCATGTTCTCGCTGTCAGCGTACAATCAATTTTATTTAATCTTCCATATACGTTTTAAATGCTTCTGTCACGTCCCTCATCAAAATCATGTACTTACGTATTACATAATTCACGGAATTAATTAACAGTTTACAAAATTTATTCAAAACTCCTCGAATATTAACGAGAAACGTTGAATAGCTTCCAATGATATTAAATTACAATAGAAACTGGTGCACCAGTTCTGAAGTTAACCCTAATCGGACCACGATGTGACTTTGAGTTACATTTGAACTTTTTACTTAAATTCTTTTACTATTTCATATTGCATTTTCAAAAGTTTTTTTTGGCCTTTTACAATTTGGACCCTATAAACAAAAACAATAACATTTTAATCATTCCTTTCATTCTCATAAGTGACTGAAAGTCACATCGTGGTATGATTCGTTATAAAAACACGTAGTACGATTAGGGTTAAACACAGTACAGATTCTGTTCTACGGTAGAAAGATATTAATCTCGGTATTAGAATATTTGTTTTGAAAATCAAAGCTTGGTCGGCCAGTTTTACGGCGAGGGTCATATTTCTTTGACGAAGTACCAGACGCCTCGGGATAAAAAAAGACGCTCGGGGCGGGGCACGGTGACAAAGGGGCCACTATACCGGAAGAAAGACTGTATACCAACGATACTTAGTTGTTTGAAAAGCACGCCCGAGCCAGCGGAACTTGACTTAACTTCGGAAACCGCAGGTATGCGGGCAACACTTGGTTCTAGTCGTATGCCACCATAATAGTGCATAACTTACAACAATGTTTGTTGCGACACACCGCAGTGCAACATTTGCGTTGTGATCACGCATTTGGCTACAGGCTTGATCAAGTACACTATTCACACTTTTATTTTTAGTCTCAGAATAATTTTCTCTGAAAGAAACTTTCGTTCACTTTCAACTCCTTCGAATTTTGAATTTTTCTAAATTGCAGGTTTTTGGGTCAAATTTGAAGAATTGTGTTAAGATTGTCGATTCAAGTGAAGTTTAAGTAACTTTAGAAGCTTATAAAGAGGCTGTGGATCTTTACTCAAGTTGAAATTATTAAGAACATAATTAGAGAAGCATTTAGTTATGTTATAAAAAGTATATTTTGGATATTTTATGTACTATTGATAACATTAAGATCATTTAGCGAAATTCAAGTTTCTGGCTTTTCAAATTTTTCGTAAATGCTGATCCATAAATGTCTATGCATTTTAAGTGTATTGTAATACGTACAGCCACGACAGGAATTCCTTTTCATTCGCATGCTATTCCCGATGTGAAAGCAATACGGTCCTCGAGTTGTATTCAGTCGTTACGGTAACACTATCCCCAAGTTCTACACAATCATTACAGTAACACGATCCCCCAAGTTTTATCGTGTCGTTATAGTAATGTAATCCTCAAGTTACACTCGCTCATTATAGTAATGCAATCCGTAAGTTGTATTCGATCATTACAGCAATACGATCTTCCACTGATCTATTATACATTTGCTTCGAGAACACGGTGTCAACAGTAATGGTTTCGGTTGATCAGGCGAGTGAATTCTCGCTGGAACCATTATATTGAATACATTAAAACGGAATCCTTGCGTGGACCAAATTACTTAAGACAATGAATATAAATTCCCGTGTGTTCCCTACTCCGATATTTCTCAAATAAAAGTAAAAATAACCATTCGTATCCATTATCTATTTAATCCGCCATACCACAGCTAAAGCAATCAAAAGTAAAAATTTAAAATCGTTTCGAAAATTTTTATTTAAAAACGTGAATACTGTATTGTGAACTGTAGCATTTTCTAATACGTGTACGTGACTAGAGTTTTGCTACATGGATAAATAAAGATGTAAAGAAATAACTGTAAACCCCGGAGGAATATAAATTAGAAGATTTCTTAGTGTTTTGAAAAATTCAAAGCTCGATGGTACAGGTGCTGTTCGCATCGATATATCGACCGAACAGTTTCCACCTGTTCGACTGAGATGTTGTTGCAATCAGAAATTCTAGATACCGAAAGACGTACAAATACGTTTCTATCTCATGCTCGAGGTAGACTAATGAGAAATTCGGATCACAATGTATCGTTGTTACGATCTTCGATTGCATCGGGTGTATCGAATACACAAGAACTTGCAACCAATACCGGATCTCTCTTTCAATTTTCTACTTCCTATCTTGAGGCCTCCTAAACATCCAATTTTATTTCCTCCCGCTTTTTCCTTTCCACTTGGAAGAATCTTTTTTCCTACGGATTTAAAAGTCGTTCTCACGCGAATCAAATTATATTTATTTTCAATTAGTGCGACACAGATGAAAAGAAGAACGATGGCATTTTATAATAATTTCAATTACGAAATATCGAAAGAAAAATATTCCGAAGCTCAGAATTTGCAATTTTATACGTTTAATAAACGCTCTTTTGCACTTTCCTTTCAATACGTTATTTAAGGATATTACATATTATAAATTCGAATAATATTCAAACATATAAAATAATATAAATATTCGAAATATTTCACGTTTTCACGGATTAACCATAAATTGAAAGTAGTTGTTACTGCAAGTTTGACATTATATTTTATTATTCTTAGTAAAAAAAATATCGTAATCGTCGCTACCCATTTATCGTGCAGCAACGGTTCGATCTATTTTAAAATCACGTTCCACGTTGTTTGAAAAATCATTCGGAAGCTGTCTCAACAGGCACCTTAGAAAATTAAGGACAACAGTTTCCACCCCTCGAAAGTGGCAAGCTCTGTAACCGTACGTCTGCGTTTCAACGAAGAGTATTTTCTTAGTACACCTCATCAATCCTAACCATTCCCAGAGACCGCAGCGATGTTTTCAAGAAACCCACGGCTCAAAAGGTGATTCAATGCTTTCTCGTTAGATGAACGTCCAAGTTGCGCTGTTTGCGCTATTTTTCTTGTCAAGATCACCTTCCGGTAGACAGTAGCTGTTAGTCATCTGCCAAGCAACAGAGCCGAAGAAACGAGAAAAACGAGGCTCTTAATTGGCAAAGCTTTTCCTTCGTCACTTTTTCTCCAGACTACATTACATTAGCGCGTGAAAGTTTCTTCCCAGCGACGTCCTCCAGCGCTACGTCCTCCCGCAAGTTTCATTCAACACGGTTCTTCCACCCGTTCCATTGGAAACGCTCCTAAATAAAATTCTTTCATACTTTAACCCCTTAGCTGCCGAATTTTCTCGGTAAGTAGCGTCAATCGAATCAAGTATCAGTCTTGTTTTCATTTGCTTATGAACAGATAATTCTTCCCATCCAGTTGCTACTAACAGAAGCTTTACCTTTTATAGAAAAACTAAACTATACTCCTCGATTTAAAGAATTTAAAGAAATAAAGTTTAATATTGTTTATTTAAATATGCTAAGTATTTACAATAAGATTTAATGGTTATGCGTATGCTATTTAATATTCTCGAAATTTTGTAGACGCAAGTATTATAAAGAAAACTGGAATATTATAGGATGAATTAAATGTATTTAGAAAAATAAGAAAGTTATTTAGCTTACGATACGGCAGGTTTATGAAATAAATGACAGAATCATGTGTTGTACGGAGGACAAGCACGAGTGAGGCTCGTAATTTTCATTCAAGGCGTTGAACGAAGATAATATTATAATCCCGTAGATATGAACTTGCTTTCAAAAGTGCATCGACTCTTTATTCACTAATACATGCTATCCAAACATTACTAAGTTTAATCAACAAAATGTATATATTCTGCGAGGAAAACATCCGATAAATCATCGTAAAACCTTTACAAAAGCCAGAGATACATTCGATTCGTGATGTAATACGGGAAATATCTACAGAATCCGTGCATCATATAACATATTCCTCATTTTTCGTAAACGGTGCTTAACGTTTCCACCGCACAAAATATTAGACCGTCCATCAGTGCGCCCGATATTTTATTCCGTATATCCCGCAACTTCCGCGGTAGAATTTCTCGTTACAGCCGGGAAACGTGGTTGAAGAAAATTCCCTCTTCTCGCGTGGATATAATTTCACAGCGAGCAGAAGAGAAAGGGAGGGGAAGACGGCGAAATTTCGCCGGAAACGTCAATCGATCATCAATGGAAATTCCTGGAAAGTTGCGTAAAATTTTACCAGCGAACTCCGCAAACCAATTCGCGAAGTAGTTTCACCCATGGCTCGCAACGAGCTGTAGCGACCGGAGTAGACGAATCGACTGAGGGTCGCTACATTCTCTGGGAATCGCGCGCGAAAAAGTTACCGGGTAGAATCAGCCGTTTCCGCCGGGTATTCCCGCGATCAGTCGAGATAACGTTGCGGATTGTTCTACAGCGAGAAGAGAACACGGATGGAAGGACGTACGAAGATGTTCTCGTGTAGCCGCGGTCGAGAGCGGACGTAGAACCGTCGAAAAACGGTTCGAGATGTAAGTACGATATTGAAACGGGAACATGAGGAACATTCTCAGATCGGGAATGACAAACTTTACGAGCGATACCATCCGCAAGGAACTTACTCCTCGTAATCCCTTGGAAACGTACTTCCACTTTTATGGAAAATTTATTGTAATAAAGGAAACCCGGCGAAGCACACGCGTACCCGTCGGGAAATGTCTTACGGCACCGCTCGCAAGCGTTCGCCCGCTTTCTTTTACTTCGTTTTATTAAAGAACGCACGACGTTCCCGCGGAAAGTTTCTCTTTATCGTCGAACGAATCGCTTACAGTAATTTCCAGATTTTTATTTGTAATCCTCGATGAAACAACCGTTCCGAATGAACGTTACTTACGGAGCGAAAGAGAATTTTCTACGCGATGTGTCAACGATGAGTATATTTTAAAAAATCCTATGATAAATGTGCAAACATTCTATTCCGCGTAACTTTTGATTCATTAGAAAAAGGCCAATTCGATTCCTCGTACAGGGCAAGCAACCAGCGAACGGTTCTTGAGTCAGACTTTTTCAGTCTCATCGATTCCAATCGCGGGCAATTAAGGCGCCGGTTCCCGCTCTCAGTCGATCACACATTCGCGGTTGCCGGGGAATATGGATACAAAAGTTTCCTTTCGTTCTCCCCTGTCTTCGTTTTTTTCTCCCTCCTCCCTCCGTTTCTCTTTTTACAATGGGGGAGAAAGTTTTAATCGGCTCGTTCGCCGGACTGAAACGAGATTTCCGAACGAGGAAAATCACCGAAGTCGAATAGCATGAGGCATGGAGCTCGTAAGGGTTTACCTTAAATGAAGTTAGAGTTTATTGGTTTATCCGGGCAAACGGAAAAGAACTTGTACCGAACGTGCTCAATAATCCGTGCCGCGAGATTATCCGGGACCTGGCAGCGTTTCTTTCGACTTACCCGACCCCTGCCCGACTATCGTCGTGGCTACCGCTTGGAAATCAGGATGGAATTTTAACAAGTTGCGACCGCTCCACGCGTGAGTGGTGTACTCGAGAGGAACGTACCCAGGAACTTATCAAAGTGCAGAGTTTTTATTCATTTGCCGTGTCGCGATATACCACACGACAATGGCACGTCCGCCGGAGAACGGGTAGGCGTATTTGACAGTTTATAATGTTTGCGCTCGAGCGACGGTGCGCCGCATTCGGATATAAAACTTTCGAATCGATCTTACAGTTACGACATGATTGATTGGGCCGGTGTTTATTGAAGTGCTTTTGGCAAGTTGTGCCTGGTTTTGAAGTTTTTAGATTATTCTGGGGAGAACCGTATTCTGGAAGAAGTTTCTTGATTCGATGATTGATTAGCACGCATTGATGTATAGGGCTTCGAAGTTGGGTGATATCAACGAGATGCAACTTTCTGTAAAATCAAAATAGTATAAGCTCGAAAATGGTCCAAAGGAGATTGAGGCTTAACCCTTTGCTTCGTGGTATCATATCGGGCTCGCGGCAAAGGTTTCGAAGCACACTGAACGTTTATAAGTATCATTCGATTCATCTGTATTAACACTAAAACTACCGAGCAGTGAAATTTTTTAAATTCTTCTATAGAAACTTCAATAGTAGATTTATTCAGACTTTAATTGATATAAAATTCAGTTGGTGTATTGCTAAATCAATTTCTTTAATAACGTCTTGGAAGAACATCTGTTACCTTTGTAATAATTGCAAACTGAAGAAATCAGGAATGGATAATTTTGACTCGTCTGGCAGATCTAGTGTTAAATATTATTCGTCTCTCCTCTACTGTTGACGTTTGTACTAGATATAGAAGAATAGATTAGATCGTTCTAAAAACGATCGTCTTAAGAACCTTTTTGAAAAATCGTCAGCAAAATATTCGAAACTAACGAAAACTACGAATCAAACATAAAAGAATCTCCATATTCCGCCTGGATCTACCCAGACGTTCGCATCTAATTATTCCGAGCGCAGGAAAGAACAGTCAACGCGGCAAGCGATTCGTAAATTCATTAAAACCTTGAAGAGGGGATAAGTGTTATCGAACCACCGGATGCTAATTGCGAATCGATTCAATCCTTCAGGAGCGTCGCTTGTTTATTGGTCCTCGCATAAATTTCCGGTAACCAGCGGGACCCGAAATCTCGACTATTCATGCGCCGCCGTATTTCAGGATCAAATTCGACGGAGATAAAATATGTTCACGGCGTAGGAGGGACAGTGATAAATCAGGCAATAAATGAAAGCCCAACGAGGCGAGGGATGCTGGGCAAAAAGAGGAAACAGGGGCGAGTGGGGGTCGGAAAGCGGAAGAAGGACAAGCGGTCTTCATTATTTCTGAAAGCGCACCGGAGGCAGCCCCGCGACTAACCAACGAGCCTGTTTTGTCGCGTGTATCAACTTCCGGTCCCCGTGGACCAACGCCGCCAAAGGGTTGACAACGACGACGCCTCGCGGAGAAACGGACGTATATTTTTTGGCACGGAAGAAGTTTATCGCCACACTTTCCAGGCTAACTTGGTTTCTCGAGCTCTGGGAATAATTGAACGGGGTGTCGTTTTTTACACCGAACACTGCGCCGAGTATTCTTGGTACTGGCGGAAGAGATCGTTGAACAGGCAGATTCAATCTTAGTCTAGAATAGCCGACAGTAATCGAGCACGGGAAGGAATTGTATTTGTGGAACGTGATTCTTTGGTTCGACGATATTAGATTGACACGATATTAGTGTGAACACGTTCGCTGCCACTTGTTTCTGTGGCAATCTTCTCGGTTGTAACATTCTGATCGAAAGATTGTTTTAAATAGAATATTAGGAAATTGAAAGTGAGAAGAGTTACTGGTTTAACCGTTTGAGTCCCAAAAAGCGCGATCGCGCTAGAATCAGATGAAGCGTATTTATTTGCTTTCCTTCTAATTATTCATTCTTATTTTTATTATTGCCCGCCTAAAACTGGAAAAATACAACGATCGCGATATTTAAAATTTACTTTTGTAAGAATAGAAAAGCTTCTTTCGGTTTCTGAATTAAAACGAAAGAAGTGCGATCGCGCCGCTTGGTATTTTTCGAGCGAGCTTTCGCGAAAACCGGTGGAACTCAAACGGTTAAATGTAACGTCAAATCTTGTGGGGTTAGGTAATATTTGTAACGTTAATTTCGTTTTCTTTGGGTAAAGCGTAGAGTCGGATGAAATACGGGACGTTGGTAGCGAATGCGTTAAGCGAGAAAATAAAGGCTATGACTTTGTACCATCATCGAGCTTGTTTAACAAGAGTTTCTTTGATTCAGTTAGTTGTATTCATAAATGCAATTTTGTTCTCCGATGGGGTATTAAAAAACATGTATGCACTTTAATCAGATATAAATGTTCCAGATTTATAAAAGCGGATTAAATGTGAGCCCCGTGAAAAACCAGTAGAGTTATTAGTTGATCCATTATAAACAGCGATATCGGGGGAAAGTTGTGGATGTGTGATTATCCGATTACTGCGATGTGCGCAACATCTGCTGAAAGTGTGGTTACGCCTTTGTGGTATTCATGAGAGTTAACGTCATAAACAGCTTAACTGAAAATTCAATCGAATTTTAAATAGAATCAAATCCGTCTGTGTGGCGCAATAAAAAGTTTCAATGTGTTCGTATTATTGCTCGTTAAATAATTGCGGGAACACGTTACGTTCAACTATTCCAGTGTAACAACAGAATATCCCTTCGAAATCGTGTTAACCGAAATGGAAACACCAATCGACGGATATTAAAAAAAAACAAAGATAAAACGAATGAATGTTTAAATATTCACAGGAAATCGCTTACAGTCTATTAAAAAAATAAACAAAATAAAATCGTATCTCCTCGACGAACCTCTCTATCCGATCTTAACTCCTTAACCTGCAATATCGAGTCAGACTCGTAGCGAAAATATTAAACTGAATTCGAGAAATCTAAGTGTATTTATTGTTCTTCAATATAAATTAAATACTATTCTTCTATTATCAATCATTCACCTTTGGAGAAAACTTAGACGTAGAATAATCATAAAAATTGTTTCTTTTCCTAACAAATAATTAACGATGTAGTAATTGTATCGATCGCACTGATAAAATGAATCATAAGGCAAGGGGTTAATGAAACCAAGAATCCTCGGATCTCACGTTCACTAATAATTTATATTCATAAACACCCAAAATTCATTCGTTGAAACATTGAACACCGTGGGATCACGGTCGGTCGAAGAACTTTCCGTTGGCAGGGATTCCGCGAAATTTTTCGGTAACGTCAACGTAATGGAATATACGTGTACCAAGATGGCCGGTTTCCAAACGAGGTCCCCCCCCATCTAAGTTGCGTATCGAAATTAAAAGAGCGAACTCCGTTTATAGCAATAAACGAGCAAATGGCAGAATAAATTAGCAGTAAATCCCCGGGTGTAATTACTTTACGTGTACGTCTAGTTCAGTTTCCTTCATTCTGCAACCGATTTGCACACGGAACGCCGGAGCGCGGGGATGGTGCCGGGGGTCCGGGGGGGAAACGGAAGATCAATGGCAGGGACGAACAGTGAATAACGGCGACAGGAAGTGACGCTTTAGAGTGAAGTTAAAGGAAACGACAATGGTGTGTTCTTCACCGCAGCAGTAACAGGACTTGCCACTTTAGCCAGTGGATAAATAAGAGCCATTTAAATGTGATATCCAGTGAGATTGAGGGACAGACCCGTGAGATTGGAAACATAGAATCCGATACGTACATACGTACTCCGCGCGCCGATACACCGCTCTCTACTTAACGTTTACTAACTATTCACCGACTGCCGTCTGCCATTCCCACGAATTCTATGCCGTCCATGGTACCCAGCGGCACAGATTCTTCGCCGGCGTTGAATAAATAATGCACATTACTCGCCGCCGAGGATAAAATAATTCAATATTAACCGTTCGAAATTTTTCATCGCGGCCCAGACGCTTGAAACAGCGCAAATTGAAATTTATTTTTCACGCGACGTCTACCACCTACGCGATATTAAATTTAGATTCGCGTGGATGGTATTATGTACCGGGCAATGTTATCTATTAATTACAGCTGCGTTGTTAACCTTGGTTCACAAGTTCACTGCGCGAGGATCTCTGAAACCGTGGATATCGTGTTTCTTACTGTGAATATCATTCGAGTGAATTATTTTGTATCTAGTTAGTAACGATTCCAGGATAGAATAATAGTGTTGTATTTAAATACTTAACTACACCAATGATTTTGAGGATTGTAATTCAATGTCACCGCGACGAGATTAAAGAACCGCAAAGTATTTTTAACCAACCACAAGCGATCGTTGCGTAACGAGTCGCTGAAACGCGTCGGAGTTCGCGATATTAAAATCCATTAATCAAAATTTGCGTAACGCGCACGGCGAAGGTTAAAAGCTTCCTTTGTTCGCGTTAAACACGGCCGCCGTTGAAATTTCCAATTATCGGAAACAAGAAATCCGTCGGAGGTTGAAAATCGTTTGCCCGTGTTTCACGGTTTCCATTCGTTTTTCCATTGTGCCTGATTTATTTCTCGTGGTCCTTCGCCAGCTGAAAGGAGAAGAAAACAGGGCGTAGGGGAGAGAGATCGAAGCCGCGCAACGGAAAAGGAAATTATTTTATTTCGTGCTTCGGAATATCAGCCCGAGGGCTCATTCATATTCATGCCAACGCCCAGCCACTTCGTCTCCGAAACGCGACTTACCGCGATCGTGTTGGTTACTTGAAGATTCAAGGACTGTCTCCTCTGTATTCGGACTGATTCCCCGTTCCTTATCTCCTTATCGTTCTCTTCCTTCATCTTTGATTGCGCACCGTACCCCGCGTCCTGTGATGGCGACCGATTTCGAGCAACGGTATCGGCCGTTTTTAGAACGTAAACAGAGAAATTTGTACGGTCGTCACGTCAATGATGTATCAATTGTTGCCGGCCGCTCGTTTCAATCCCCCTCATTGTTTGCTCCCTCGTTTTATTTGTCTTGTCGTCCGGAAATACTTAAACGACACTTCGTGACGCGACGAGCCGGATCGAATTGCCGTGCCAACGGATTATTAACAATCGGTGTATGTGCCGTTTTTCGAGCACTTTTCGATCCGCGATTCGCACCCGTGATGCGCTGATCGCCTCACGCTGGAAATGTTTTTCTTTTTTTAGACTCGAATCGCCGTATCGATTTCGCCTACTCGAACGTGAACTTATCCTGGTAAACTTTTGACCTTTTAATTTCTACACCAGACACTTTTTCATTGTTCACCTGAAGAGTTCTTTTCATTGAATACTGCGCTGGTTTCGTTATATTTTCACACGTTTTTGAAGAATTCCTTACGATAGGGTTTACAGGGTCAAGTTTGAGCAGCAATGAATAATTTGATGATTGTTGTACGAATGGAGAGCGAAGTGTCGATGTATTATATCGAAGAAACGCACATCGAATCAGTGACCGCCCGTTCAAAATTATTGGCACTGTTATTCGAATAAATTACCGGAACAAGTGGCTGGGGTAGTTTGCTACGGATCATGAATAATTGGAAGCGCGATGAAATACTCGACTAATGAGAATTTAGTCGGGTGATTAAATGTTTTGATGACGTCCGACTTTGATCTTTTCTCTTGTTGTATAGAATTGCATGCACATTAAATATCTCAATTCGAGTCCGGTGTGTACGAATATTTTTCGTTACTTTCGAAATCGTAACGAAGCATCATTTTCAATTACCATTTCAATACTCATTGGAGTGAATAACATGAACAACATTTGTTCCTCCACTGAAATTGTTAACCCTTTGAAGTCGAATCTCGGCGTAATAACGACTTCAAGTTTTAATATCTGAAGTCTGAAGCTGCTAATGAATAATTTAATCACTTTAACAATGAGAAATTCATATGTCATTCTCTTCTTACCCATTCTTTGAAACTTCGATGCATAATGCAGTTTCTTACACAGAGTCTTTGAATATTTCACGAACTCTCGTCCGCAGAGAGTGAATGAAGCAACTTTTGTAAATAAAATTGAAATATGTAGTATTCTGTAGAATATAATGTAGCTTTTGTAGCTTCAAGGGGCTTACATATGAAAGAGATGATAATTGTGGATGCAAAGATCAATTGCAAATAAAGTTGTCAGAGTTGCTGTCAATGGTTCTCAGTCGAATTCTCGTTATCGAGTATTGTTATTTATAGTTACTACTTGAGAATTGCTGCTTAATAGTAATAGTTTTTGTTGTAGCTTTTAATTGTAATTGTTTAATCAGTCCTTAAGACATTGCAAATACTCTTAGCTTATAATATATTTTATGTCTCAATCTTACTTTCACGCAAATATTGTAATTTATAAAATTACAAAGCGAGAGTCTGATAGAAATGGTTCAATCCCGTGGAATATCAGGTCTGTCGATCTCTGCGACTCGGTTAAAATTAACATTCGATGTTGTTTGGACCGGCGCATCGGCAATGTGATTATATCGCGCAGCCTTGTTACGGGCGATGTGTAACTCATCAAATTCTGTCACCTTCCAAGCTTATGTAAACATGTAACTGCAATGGTGTTACGCGACGGTATTGGCCGCTGCACGCGGGCCGTACTCTGATTAGCACGCCAACGGTTTCTCAGTATTACATTATTCATCTCCGCCGCGATAGTGGTGACTATTAATAAACAACTCTGCGTATAATCGATTCGTGACGCTGACAGGGCTTAATTAGAATTTTTTCAACAGTCACGCGTCGCGCTGCGAGGAACGTTCCATTCTTATTTTCATCCGCGACCCGCACCGTTGGATTAATGAATCAGAAAAAACATCGCGTTGCCCGAAACATTCGTAAAACATCACTGAAAAATATTCAGATACACTCGAAACCTAGAGAATTACTCGAATTTCAAAATAGACTATAATTTTAATCATCCGCCTTGCTCGAACAGTAACTGTGCATCGCTTCTGTAATTTTAAATCACTTCTAAACATTTTCATTTCAAAATTCAAGTTGTTCCCTTTATTCGTTCCTGAATAATTCGACCCAATAATTCCTAGTTAGAACTCGTATTTTCATGTAAATCCCCGTTTTCCTGGATTACTCAGCGAAAATCAGAATTACCCGTGGCGGAAAATATTTCATTAGAAAATTGCGAGCACAAAGGTCAAGATCGCTTTTAACTAACGACGAAGGAATCATGGTATTATTATAAGCCCCGAAAATACCAGGAACACCCGTAGAAAATCACTGCAACGAAATCTGGGTCATACTTTACTTAAAAAGCGGTACAAATTTTTCGGAAACCCAATATTTTCTAGGGAAGTCGTGCTCGCCTTTTAATTCGGCCCGGAATATTTTCGGGACGCTGCAAATTTTTCTGAAAGCTTCCGCGCAGTACATTTGATCTACCGCGATTGCGGATACGTCGATACACCTCGCGTTTCAGTGTCCGCCGCGACGAAAATGTTTAGAAACGAGCTTCCATCGCATTCATCCGTGAACTCTGTCCCCGCAGCCGCCGGAGAAACACAATGGCGGGCCGATAGCGCGACAAGATATGTAAGTAATTCGTTTGATTAGAATGGAAACATGTTCGCGTAAAATTTATACTATCGAGCGAGCAGTTCCCGTCATTAATTAAAAGTCCGGCGAGCGCACAATTGGGCTGTCATACCGTCAGAGGCTAATTAAACAGTTCCTTTTTCCCCCTCAGTTTTTCTTTCTCCTTCCCGTTCAATCGAATCGCGAGAAAGTTTCTGCGTTTTTCACTCGGAATCTAGGTTACGTGTTCGATCAATACGTCGTATGAAATACGCTCTGAAATCGAACCCCGTTCCAGTGATATATACACATTTAATCTGTGATCCTCTCCGTTATTATTGCGACTCGTTTCTGATACGAGCCTCGTAATATTCTGACGATGAGCGTATCGAGACAGTCTCCCGCTTTCGAATACAATGTCCGATTCGACAATGAAAAATGTCATGCGAATTTCTCTTCCGTTACAATATTATCTTTAAATTTTCACTAGCATTCCTGCCTTCGATATCTCGCACTCTAAATTTCCGTCTTTACTTGCCGTTTGCGCAGTATATTTTCGTTCTTCGTTGGAACATATCGGGCTTACGATATCGTATTAACTTTCAGGAATCATCGCGACGTAGACGGCAGTAATTACGTAAACAATCATCTAGACGATCATCTAGACGATAATACAATTACTTTGTCTTTAATAATGTATCGAAAAAAGAAATTAGAATAATTTTAGACGCACTTTATCTTTATATTCCCTCTCAATTATAGAATTCCAAAGAATCGAGTATCTAATCTCCGCGTCCGTTCAATGTTATTTTAAATCTCCGCCAGTGTGACACGTTATTACAAAGCAAGCAGTTCAAATCGGTATCTGCGATCCGTAACACACATATATACACCCGTTCACTTTTTAGAGTTTACTGGAGGAGATTCCAAAAATCCCGGACGCTTTCAATTATCCCTGTCTGGCTCGTTGGGAAATCTGATTTTACGGTAACGGTCCCTAATAAAATCATTAAACCGGTGGCCGGCAATCGTAAAGGATCGGGAATCGCGGGGCTAACAGGCGCCGTGGCGGCCGGTATCCGCGGAATTCGCTGCGGAATCAACCTAGCAGTGGAGCCCATTATCAGAAGAGCCGGCGGAGCGGAAAACGTCGACTTAACGCGGGATATATGGACCCCTCTCCCTAGCGCCGCCCGCCGTGCCGGAATTGGTCATATCGTGGGATTTCTCGGGCGGCGATGCTGTTGATTAGTCGCCCGCAGTTCACGGCAGGGGAACGATAGAAATAGGGTGGGCGACGGGAAGACGTTAGGCGGAAAGGTGTTGCTGACTAACGCATCTAATTATCCTTGCGTAATCTTAACCCTTACGTTAAGCGGCGCGAAAATCTTGACCGGTTTTCCGTAGAGTTATTCTTATAGTAGAATTTAATCGTCCACTTTGTTTGAATAGTAATCGTGTAGTACTTCTGTAATTTTAAATTACTCCTGAATGTTTTAACCCATTTGCATCATACGAAAAAGTGAAAAATTGGTCCTCACCAAAATGTTTCAATTGCATCAGAATAAAAATGGTTCGAAACGTATAAAAAGGCAAAAACCTATATGGCCACAGGGAAATTATTGCACTCATAAAGTGTATCTTAATTTTTCGTGATATACAAATTACACGATGGTGGCGTATATGTGCTTATGATGTAAATGGGTTAATTTTAAAATTCAAGTTGTTCCCTTCGTTCATGGATAAGTCTGTTCAGTAATTCGTAACTAGAACTCGTATTTCCATGTAAATTTTTCGTGAAAAGTCTCAATAGATGCAGTCTCGCAGTTTCTAGAGAGGAATTTTAAAAAGTCAACTCCTCGGTAGTTTTAGTGTTAAGGAACGGAGGTATCTTATTTCAGTGTTTCGCGTATTGCTACATATAAAGTGTGATATATATGAGACTTCATAATTTTGCATCGATATGCAAACTGGAATTGCTAAGGATAGAATTAGAAACACAGAATCGATATCGAAAATGAGTTTCCAGAACGAATATTGTAGATAGCATTAGATTTTCAGTGTTCAATACATTTTATTCGTGTTATACGTATTCTGTGCACGTTTGTATAATGATGGGAATCTAATAATAAATGTCATAGAACAAACGACATGTGTGGCAGAATGTAACAAAGGAAATGGAAACGAATAATGGTGCACCGGCACGAACCACGAATCTTCTTCTCTTGGGGAAAGACGAGAATCGAACGAGGGCGAGTCGATCTCCGCGGATAGGTATGATTGACATTCGTTCCTGTTGCGAGCCACGAGCTCTACCTTCCAATTCGTAACGATTACCGACGGCTTTCAGACGCTTTGAATCGGGATAGGTCGAACGAAGTTCCGTATTGTCAGAAGCGGCAGTGAAATTCTTTGAAAATTCGAATTCTTTGAAGGTTCCGTTGGTCTCCGATTTGCGTAACCGAGTTCGATGCTACTTGAATTGATTTGAATAAGTACCTATTCAAGGAATGAATTCTGAATAATTAAATGGATATACAATAAGGATGATAAGTGGTCGTTAATTTCGACGTATTATTCTTTTTCTTTATTCCAGTTATAATTTTTCTTTTAAATATTTTTCATTCGGAAATTTTCTAGTTGAAATAAATTCTGAATCATACATTTAGAGAATTTGAACGTTTGCGAATTTATTATTCATATGATACTATCTTATTAATCGCGGATGAAATATAAAAGTGTCAGAATGATTTTCAAGAATCACGGAAAAGGAAATTTTAGTTAATTATAAGAGCAAGAAGGAAGCGACCGACAGGAATAGGAATTTCACGTGCTCTCTCCGACATCGGTGATATACTCCCGTGTAGATGCAAGAACTCTACCCTCGGCTCAGTTCCGGCACATTTAGCCCGATTTTGCTACAATTATTGATCTTCGAATACCATGAAAATGTTTACGATGGAATATTGAAATGAACGTAGCTTTTCATACTTTATCGGATACATCGTGATACGTCTGGAATTTCGATACGGTGATATAACTCAGTGATACGGTAACAGTGCGCGATGGGAATACGTGTAACGGATATTTTAAGTCAGCCGAGGAAAGATTGATTTTCTAAATCTTCTTCTTACGATGTACTAACATTCGAATTAGATTTTCGATTGAATTCATACAAAGTATCTACCTACATTCTGAACAGTAGGTTCAATAAATGGGACCATTTGTAACTTTCCACTCTGATAATCAAAAAGTATCATATTCCAATAAATATCGTCACTTATTTGATAAACGGAAGGGACAATTGCAAACTGGAATAAAATCGTTTATCAATATATACAATTACACCTTTCATCGTTCGATTTAATCAATCCAAGATTTCTTCCAATATCATTCAACCATTTTCCTTTTTCTATCATTAACACGTTGAATACCGCACGATTTCACGGAGCAAAATACACGAAATGAGAAAAGACAATATTGAATTATTAAATTGAATAGCGTTATTGTTATTGCACGATTATACCATTGAATCTCGCTGTATTTGGTGGTATTACGTATAATATAGAAACGTTTCCAAATAATCATCGTTTAATTGTTTCAATTATAGTGATTTGATAGTTAACAATAACGTTCTCTCCGCCTTTCAACCATTACCAATAACAAGCATCAAAATGAAGCTACAAGAACGATTCGGAGTAACCGAAAGCGACCGAGCAAACTTCACACCGATCGAAATCACCCGTAAAAAGCGCAATAACAATCGGTTCATTAGCAGGCCGCATTAACGAGCTTAGCGTTAACCACAAACAATTTTCATTTATCAGTTTCCGACATTGATAATATCCGAGTGGCACGGACTGCGTCTGGTAATGCCGATGAACGGTTATTCGATATCGGGTGAACGGTAAAAATTCAGTATCGAGTGCCGTTTCCGCGAGGATTACGGCCCTCGGGGATTAATTAAATATAGTTATCCGCGGGACGCGGTGGTGAAGTCTCACTTCCGGCACGGCGATACCGCGTCGAAGAAGGACGAAGTTGCGGGCAGACAAGAGCCCGGCGCTGGGGAAGTTACTTTACAATGGCGGCGGCGCGCGGGGACGGCCACGTGAAACGGTCCGTTTCATTGCCCCCCTGGCCGTATAGCGGCGCAGTCGTTAACGCAATGTGAAAACACGGCCGTTTCCTAGTTTATTTCGGCTTTTACCGGAAACAACAACAGCAACAGCAATAATGCTGGCGTTCCGCTAGACGTTCATTGTGCCGCGAGTGTGTGATTTTCAACGTCCACGGCGGGAACGAGCCAGAGGGAAACGGAGGAAGAGTGAAACACCGAGAGAGGAACGGATCGAGTTTTCTATCGCGATAATCTCTCGAGATTCTTAGTGCTGATTTAAAGCTGGATTATGATCACCGAATGACCCTACCTCTCATTACGAAAAGGAATAATAATCTTTTACTCGGCCTCAATTTCTGTAAGTATGGGTTGCGAAGGCGGGTAATGAGGTAAATAGCTGTACACCTTTTATGCTTAACCGCGTAAACAGAAATGCTTGAAGAGTTCCGTGGAGCTTATCGTCGCTACCGATTTTTTACGGTAGATAGGATTCGAGATATTTGCGGCTAAGCAGAAATCCGCGGTGAGGTAATTTTATAATTTCGTTGTTTGTTCATGGAAAATTGAATTGGATAGTTTGAACTACATACTACTATAATAGTTGCTTTTATGGGTTCAGCAGTCTAATGAAAAACTTGTATCATATAGTCTTATATAGAATTTTCTAATAAAATTTTTAAAGAAATTTTAATCAATTTCTTTTGCATTGAATATTAATGAACGTACATATACCTGTGTACCTGTGTACCTGTGTACATATTAAATTGAAGTATTCGAATTGCGGGGAATTAAAATTTAAAGGATATGATACTGAAACATTCTCATTTGATTAATAAGAACGTAGTATCTTCTAATAAATATTTCGAATAGCTCGTGAAGAATAATAAACAACTTACTGTTTTTGTAGTTCTCTGATATCGACGCGTACTGCCTCCCATAATGGTGGCCCGATATCTGCCCCAATATTTCCAGATTCCTCGATTGCCGTCCTGGAAAAAGGGCAAAAGGAAAACGGGGACATTAATGACCAAACCACGACGAATCGTAACGGTAAATTAGGTGCTCTTGCGGATAAAAGAATGCTCTCGATGGCTCGGAAGCTTCGTCGTTTCCCTTACTCGACCGGAATATTTCCAGCTGGATCTCCGTGGACAATTTAAATGAATCTTTATTTCGGTAAAGAGCTCATAATCAAGCGGACCGGAATTTTAAGATGAGAGCCTGGAATTCTTCGACCAAGCGGTTGTTATCGTTTCAATCTGATATTCGTTCTGCGATTTGAAATGGGGTGGCGATGTTAAATATAAACCCTAGAGTGACTTATCCTCGTGATTAAAAAGTTTCCAAAGACATTGCTAATTAGAGACTAAGAAAGATTACTTTCTGCGTCTAAAGAATTTTTCTTTCTTTATTTGCAGGTCGTATCGAGGGTTATCCGTGATGGTTCTCTTCTCTCGAATTCTTTGTAATTGAATGAAAAGGGAGAAATATTGGTTGATAAGGAATCGAGAAATATCGGTTCCATTATTGTAGACTCGTTTAATTTTAGTTTGATGTTACATGAACGGTAACTTCGTGGAACAGCGGCTTGTCAAAACAGGTACGCTTATTGCGAATAATTACCCGTACTCTTTTGTCGAGTATTCCGGACCGAGAAATGGTAATTTAAAGTTGGAAATCATGACCTACTGTTGGCGGGTCCACCGATGTTCCACCATGACAACTGCGGAAAGTAATTTTCCTAACTTGGACGGACCATAGGTCTCTTCCAAGGAAAAGTACAAGAAAGTACGAGTAACAGATGGAAATGTTGTATGGTTCGGTAACGAGTAACTTTCTGCGATTTTATTTATCTTTTTCCAGAGAAGTACCATACTGTGATACTCTCCAGAAACTTCAATGGAACATTCTGAAACACGACTGCACACATTTTTGATGTCATATACCAATTTTACGCTCGAAAAGTAATTCTGCTTAATACGATATAAAAATGGATGACGATTCAATGAAAAAAACAATCGAGTTACTCAAATCTCATCGTGCAATAAGTATAATGGAATTTCTTTAACATCTCTCACTCAAACGCCTTCGAAATAAATTCTTAATTGTCACTCCGCATTTTGAAAATCAGGAAACGATAATTGAATATCCGATTAGTTGGCGTCAACGATGAGTCTAATAGTTGCAGAATTTCAATTGTATACGTTTGCGTTCGACCCTGTCGCGATTCGATAGAAACGAAATTACGGATTTTGAATGTAACGGAAAATAAGAGGGAAAATGGTACCAGAAGCTCGTTAAACTGACACTGTAAGAAACTAAAACATCTCGCTTGATTTAAAGTGCAATAACTGTCAGAACTTACACGTTCCTCTTTGTACGAAATTAACTGAATAAGGTACCAGTGGCTGTTGTTAACTTCTCCCTAGAGTTATGAAACTCGGCATTCGTAACTTATTAAACGCGAATGCTTATGTTGAAAGAAAAGTTACCTCCCCAGAAAAGAATCGATTATATCACGACTCCATGAATAAATTAATTATACACTCGTCATACTAACTGTTTCTTTTACTACTTATGCACTTAATAAATTATTATATACATGAATTATTCTATTTGTTCACAATGGGAGATGAACTAAGTTTCGTGTAGTAATTGGAAAAACGAAATTTCGGAGGTTCTGCCAATTATCAAAGTTCGAAAGTTGAAATACTGGTGACATGGCGGCGACTTCAGTCCCGATGTAAACTACTTCAAGAGTCTTAATGGAAACTTCGAGGTGGCGATGTTTCCACGGCTGAAATTTGAGAACGTAGAACTCATATTTCCCGCGGAACTCGGATTTAAAGAGCAATTTCTGTTTTACGAAGTTACATTTAAATCAATAAGAACAAGATTATAAGTCCCCAATGGAAAAACTTTCTTCTTAATCACCTCCATTTACGTGTCGGCAATTAGCGGACTTTGCCATCTCGCATTATCATTCATCTCTGTCGCGTTAATTTATAATTAGAAAACCTTGAGCGAAAACGAAACGAGTCGTATATTACTTTTGCGCGGCCCGTTGCCGTTTAAACGGCCGCTGTAGTTTACAGTCCCGTAAACTTCGTTGCCGGGAATCGTTAAAATCCTGTATTAGTGCAAATACAAATTAGTGTTACGCACATATCGGAAGTTAACTGAAAATCTCCTTTTCTTCCCACGTATTCATACTTCATTTTCTCATTCGCTTCTTTCAATCTCCAAATAACGCACTTCCCAACAATTCATTAATAATCCATTTAATATACATAATTGTCATTGCATTTATTCATGTATAATACCCGTACTCGAAAATATTCACTTAGCTCACAGAAAAACTTCATGGTCCACCAGATAATCCCAAAAATACTGTCGATCTCGAAAATCCTCCCTCTTAATCCAGCGAAGCAAAAACCGGTCACGCTCGCTAATGCCAAGGGTCAAGACTCGATCAAGGAAACCCGCAATTCCGATCTCCCAAATGCGAGTGTTCAACTCAATAAAAAAAAAGAGGAGGCGAAGGAAAGAGGCAGAAAAAAAACAACGTCGTATTATTCATGAGCACCGCTCATAAATAATGTATCGTGATACTTTGCGCAGGGTCACGAGTAGAAATAACATGAGCGGCCTCCGGTCGAGATCCACATCCAGATAATACCCTAAACACCGAGCAATAAGTCGTAAAGTATATTTCCCAGTGTCGAATAGATCGCCACGGACCGTATAACCTGGGTAATTCCGCGACGCGTGCATCCCGCGCCTGATGAAAAGCCAGAAGCTGTCCCTCAATTGCGTATAACATCAGTCCCAGTCGAGATTGCTCCATTAATCGCTGCTTGGTCGGCTGTAATATTATCGTTTCATGATGAGACCGCGTCCTAAATAAACGCCACCCTGGTGAAACTATTCGTCGCGACGCGAGGCGACGCTTCGTTCCGTTCCTTTCTGCTCCGACTGACGCGTCATAGCGTCGAGGTGACGCGAAATCCGTTTCAAAATAGGCAAAGATGATTTTATTTTCCGCTCAACTGGAATTTATTTTGTTCAAATTGATACGAATTGAACAATACGAAGATAAATGGAGGCAATTATAAAAGATATACGAAAGAGAAGTGTCTATTGGATGGACTTTAATGTCAAACTAAAGTCAAATCTACACATACGTGCCAGTATGCTTGAACAGGTTAAGCTTGACCTCTGCAACTGTCTGATTTTCTTTAGTTTTATTCGATGTATTACAGTTAGGCTTATGGGACGTTAGTTTGATCCACGGATTACGTAAACATCGTCTATGTTTGGATCTCTGACTCAAAAGATCTAAATGAATGGACATCAATTTTCCTAAGAACAATGGAATAAACTTTACCATCAGTGTCTACAAACGTAGAGTTGTAGGTGTCAATTTTAAACAAGTGGAGTTAATATGTACGAAGATGAGTGATGTCATAAAAATGATTAACAGCATCAGTAACTAGATAACAGTGTAACGTAAGAATACGAAAGGATAAATACTATACATATAAAACGATTCAATGTTACAGTGATTTCTGATTATTGCGCGATATGGAGATAGATCTAATTGGAGTCGGTACCTCGGGACCCATTACCCTGGGGTTGATTAGCCAATTAATTTAGGTCCCCACGGGTGTAACTCTCCCCGAATCTAAAAAACCGGCTATTCCCTTATACAATATCATATAATATAACACAATAGTACATATATATAAACACGTTGACTGCCACGAGAATTTCGAGCGTTTTGTCATAGTAAGATTTATTAATAGTAATCGTATTCTATTAATATACCACATAATACAAATTCCGAACGTACAGATTCGATAGGGTCGACTACGGTCAGCCCTTGAGCATTCCTAAAAACGGTGGTGGTCGGCCGACACGACGTGGCCAAGTCGGGCAACCCGAAAACCCGCGGAACGAGGTGGTGGAAAGAAGAGGAAATATAGTTCACGTTAGAATTTCAACAATGAAAGCTTTCTTAAGAGTATGAACGTCGCTGGAGGGGGAATGGGGAGGGGAGAGCGGTGAATGCTGGCACAGCTCGCGGCGACCAATAGAATTCAGTTACCCAAGTTCAAGCGTAGCTGGAAATTTGAAAGCGAAGAGCACAAAGGCGCTTTCAAAAATACAGCCACCCCGTCGCCGCCAACCCCCGGTTACACGCGGACGTCATTGTTTCGCTACCCCCTTCTTTGCGGGCTGTTTCGAATTTCTTGAATTTCCAGCTGGAAGTTCCGACCGGGGCCGAGCTACTGTGACGCCCAGCGAAAATTCGCGTTTCGCGGAACAAGGGGGAAGGACAGGTTACCGTATAGATCGATTCTGACCCCATTAAGTTGCCATTGTCAGCGACGCGCCTCATGAAAACGGCGGTAACTTTCGGTTACGCGTATCCCGGCATTGTTTGTAACGATGCGCTGCGAAAGCGCGAGCCGGAAAATATGCGAATTTCTGGCCGGAACGGCATTCGCCCGCTCGACGGGAGATGAAATGCGTTTTTTTGAATGATTTACACTTCGCAAGCGTTACGTGCAGCCCGTGTGTACGCGCGCGTGGTTTTTTTTTAATTCTTCGTCCTTTTTCCTTGTTTCTGTTTCCGGTTCGAATCTCGTGACTCGACGGAACGGACGATACTATTCGGGCAATCGGTGATTGGTTTTATTTTATGGGAATTGAGTGCTGAAGTGCGGCAGATTGATGTAATTAATATTGCCACTTCGACGGTCGCGCGTTTCGTTTGTATAGTTTGCCGAGAACGATGGATGTTTTTCTTTCGAGGTTTGTGAGCGATGTAGACGGAATTAGGTGTATTTATTGATAATTGAGTTACGATTGTCACACTTCCGTTGTGGAATGCAACGATTTTGTTGATCTTTTTGTATTCGGTTTGTTTGTTTATTCAAGACAGGGATTTGAAATGGTTCTATGGATTTTTTAAACGAGGATTAACCTTCGAAGCTTGCATTACGATATTATTTCATTGGTTAGTAGAGAGATTGATAATTCAGTCGCTTTCCAGTTAATCAGGATCATTGGATAACGACGGTTTTGTCCAGCTTCCTGGTTGAATACGTTTTGCGTTGCGCGACTAATTTGCCAATACTGTTCGGCAAAATCGGTGATCCGAAAATGACTGAACCCGGGAAGCGTAAGTAGATTGTACGCTACGCAATCGTCCAGGGGGATTCGCGCAGCGAAATATTCGGAAATCATGCGTTCGACAGATAACGTATACGCTGATGATGATTCAAACGTATCAACGACTGAGGACCTGTTTTCTCAAGTCAGTTAATCATTAAAATAATTTCTAGAAAAATGATATTCTACAGAATCTCCATAAATCATTTCACGATGTATAATCTTAACAAGGAAAACAAACCGAAAATTATGAATTCATCCTCAAACTTGGCAAAACTACTTCACCGTAAGAATTTGTTAGGAAAAGAAACGAATTTGATAATAAGAAAATGACAATTGATATATATTTAAGAGAAGTAAACATGTAAGTGCTTTGAATTTAGTTTGAAATTTTCATCGTGGGTCTGACACGGTACTACAGGGCAAGAGGTCAATTAACCCTTTACGGTCCAAAGTGTTCTTGGTTTCCCAGTTTGAAACTTCCATCAACGTTATTTAATCCAGTTGTAGTTTAATAATTTAATAATTTATCTAAGGACATTGGGAAACCGCTGAAATTAGAATATTATGAGTAATTGCAGCGACAATTGATAGCGTACTTAACTATTGAAACAAAATTGAATGACAGGACGGCAAAGGATTAAGACCGCGAGAACAGTGTATTCCCAATTGTAACTGCTGCTAGTTATTAATCAGATGTATGGCCGTCATTTTGGTCGAGGCAGGCTTCAATCAATGCTCACGTGACACGTATATACTCATAGACGTCTGTAAATGGCAGACAACTTCGCCGATATGAAATATTGTTTAACAATCACACTGAAATTTGTCCAGGTAGCTTTAATAGCGATTTAACAAGGTACATACATCAATTTTTCAACTGCGTCATCGCTCTTCCCTTCGTCGTCCTTGTTTTCCCCTTTTTTCACCGTACGCAACATCCTTCTACGCCGTTGATAGATAGATCCGACCGGGTTCGCTTCTCAATACGAATTTACGAGGAAAGACAAATCGTCGCTGGGTCCCGGGTGACTCATGGTTTTATAATAAATATTCGGGTCGACAGACGTCGATGGCTAACCCTACATTATTGTATTTCTTTTTCCGTAAGGTCACTACCGGCGACTGGCTGTCCGACCAACTTTATGAAGGCAACGACAGCTAACATATCGACTATTGCGCACGGAAGCAAAAGTCAGCGACGCCCATTGTCGAGGTAAATTTGATGAAAGAGATTTTAATTGCTAAGTAAAACAACATCGTTACAAATGAATTATTAGCTTGAGCCATTTGTTCTTTTCTCGTTTTGTGTGCAGATCATGTAAGGTACAAAGTGAGCTTTAACATGTACGCAATCAAACAAGCAGTTGTAGAATTTCAGTTACAATTCCACCTTATTTTTTTGTTCATTTCACTTTATGGAAATTCTTATATCGTCTGATTAATCAGTTCCTCCATTTTTCTCCTTATTCTTGTTTCTTTTCTTCATCGAGGATTTATTGTCTGGCTTCTTTAAATCGGTTAATAGACCTGTCCATGACTCGCTATTTTTATTTCTTATAAATATCAGTGCAAAACTATTGAATAAATTTTCGAAGTCCAGTCGGAAATAGTCTCTTATTAAAACATTCTATTCTACACTTTCCAGTTACTTTTGCGCGTAGATTCACCTTTGAACCGTGTATCTTCCAAATGAGAATATTCATAAAAGCACAATTCGAGACGAATTAAATTAACATAATAAACACTGTACAATGTTATGCTTCAATATTATGCTCTGATGAAACACAAAGATTATTTATTGAATGAATTGTTGAGAAATGAAACTGAACTTGACGAGTTAAGAAACTCCCTGTATAGAACGCCGATATATTTATCGTCAAGTTGCGGTAGAAACAGCAGAGAAACAGGACAAGTGTCTCAAATATGAAATTTTCATGAAATGAAAATAAAACGGAGTAACTTTTTGAAACGCGGTTAATCATTTTTCTGAAAAATGAATTTCAAACGCACTCGAATACTGATTGACTGAAATCTGATTGATGCTCGGTGTAACGGATTTCAATACACGTCGCTCCCTGCCCGTCTCTGCACAACATACAGTATCATGGCTTGATTACGATCAGGATTGTAGCACTACAGAGTACAGGTATTACCAATCGGTTTCCATCGAGCGAGTAACACGACGCGATACAACGACACAAAGAATTCACGGATCTAGCGTCCGAACGCGTGTATTCGATTGATTTTAAAATTGATTTTCACCACGATACAGTATGGTAAAAAATAACTCTATCATTTTTATGAACAAGGCGGAGAAGTAAAGTAAGTTAAAAATGGCTCAGGAAGAAGCTCAAGGTGCATGCATAACAAGAAGACTGATACCAGTTGAAGTAGAAGTGATACGTTACAAAAGGAACAGAAAACTTCTATATTTTATAAAAAAAAGAAGAATCGTGGAGGATATTAAGACGCAACTTGAACTAGTCTACGAAGATATTCTTGAAGTTTAGTCGCCGCTATACCGTCGCATGATAAGTGAACCAAAATGGTTGCGTCCGTGGTACAGAAGGTGTTTCACGTTCCTCGATTAACTGGAATAGTAGTTGTTACTGTTGTGCGACGGAAGTTTCGCGCAAGTGAGAGTGAATATCTCTAATATGCTGTAACAAAAGTACAGGAGAGTCACTAGGAAACAGTGCACGGCGCGTTTCATTACTTTATACAATTCCTTTTTTTATAAAACGTTGACGCTACTTGTTGAAATTAATGTAAAATTACTGATTAACTGAAGTATTGTTATATAGTAAGTAAAAATGAATAGATGTCCAATTGTAATAAAAAGAAATCAATCCATTGAACAACTACTTAGAATAAACAGTGATTTGTGAGAAAAGATGCACGATCATCGAAGATACGATACAAAAAATCGTAAAATACTGAAAAGTTTGATATAATATAAATGAAATTCTAGAATGTAAAGGTGGAAGAGCGGAAAGTAAACAATATTGCCGCGGCAAACTCGATTCTCCCTTAATTGCCGCTGGATCTCTGATATTAATCCGCCGGCCGTAATCAAAATCGCAACTTGTTTAAGATAATTTCACGACATTGTTTATTCACTTTGTCCCGTTGAATGGCTCGAAACCACATGTAAACTCTCGGAGGATTGAAGGTCCCTGGCCGGTGCTATGAAGTTGTACGAGGAAGCTACGACGCCTAATACAGCTTTATATGCCCGGAGGAGTGTTTTAGCCAAGTTGCTTCGTTCCGGTCTGTCGCCACTTTTCCGATAGGCTCTTTAACTAATTCAGGTGCCGCCGGCGCGGGAACCGAGATAAAATTTAAGAGGAATTAAAAAGGTAACAAGAAGAGGGAGTTCATATGATACCTAGTAACTGTGACCACGTTTCATTCGAGCAAAGTGTACTCGATGGGAATTACCATGGTTCTTATCATAACTCTGTATTACGTAAATAAAAATGAAAATATTTATTATTTTAATGTTTCATACAAACATTGATTTTTTCGGATGTTTATGCGAGGATTATCGTTTTTAAAGTCAAATGAATGTAATTGATTCTCTGTGCTATTGAATTAATTATGAAATATTCTTCGCGATCGGATGCATTAAGTATATGACAAAAACGAAGGTATACATTTATAGTCTGTAGAAATGTTTAATTATGTATGAAATGATTTCGTACATTATAATAGGAAACCACGTTTTTGTTAGCAAGAACAGTCGAGTCAGAACTCTATCAGTTACGAGCTGGATAAAATAGGGAGAGGATGTCAGTGTATCGATTTTTTATTTATCATAGGAGATAAAACACCCGGCAACGTTGCGTGACCGACTAAATTTGCTGCGACGAAGACGTATGAACACGGGAGAATAGCTTTCTTCTTCCTTTCCGTATATAGAGCATTTTCATTTAAGAATTTCTTCCTCGGATCAAAATAATCGCTGAAACTTTTACTCCTGTGATGAACCTTCTGGCAAGTACAACTTTCAAAGACTTTTCAAAGACTTATCAAAGACAAGAAAATTTAGAAATGTAGAAAGTTGAGTACCTATAAAGGTAGAAATGTAGTTAAATAATAATAATGGGTGAAATCTAGATCAACTGTTTCAATCATTTTGCATTTCTGAGGTAAATGTCCATGCTCAAATGTTGTATATAACAGCTTCAATATTCACAAACATTTAGGTTGTCCACGCCAGGATTTAAATAATCTGTATACAATCGTGTGAAATTGTATATATAGAATAAGCGTACAAATAAACTTGATAAACGACGTTTTCCAATTTTTTTATGTACCGTTATTTCTCGCAGAAACTGAAAGAGCAGTTTCTTGCAGAAATAACGCCGAAATTCAGGGTATAACTACACCTTTAGTCCCGCGCACCACGAGCAAATTAGGAAGGAAGGAAACACCGGGTGGAAGATTTCTAAAGAGATCCGGATTACGGGATTTCTGGGAGAACGAGGAAGAAAATAAGGGGCCGCAAGAGCTAGTTTTCAGCGCAGCGAGACTGAAACGAAATCGAAGGAAATAGTGTTTCGGAGTTCCATTCAAACGAAGAAATAGATTCACCCGATCAAATATCTTTCTCGTGCAATGCAGTCCTCTAATAAACGTATCACTGTTAATCAGTCTCATGAAGTCAACGCGCGACGCTATTAAACTGAACGTCGTTTCAATCTAAACTGCTCAATCTAAATTGCTCTAACAAAGTACACAGATCAACGGCAATCAAGTCTCCTCGATTATAATATTTTCTTAAATCCAATAAATCTTCTAAAGAAAATATTAGAAAAATGAAACTGAAACGAGTCATTGAGTTCCTAAATATAATGTCGTAGTTTATCATCTCTAATAACAATACTTATAGAATTAATTTCATTTTCATTATATAAAATATAGGATTACGGTCGTCACGACGCTGGTAGCGAACGCGTTAAACAAACAAAATCGCCCACACAGCGCTACAACGAAACAGCTAACCCAACTAACAAAAAAATCCAAATCCCCGCGAAACGTTTGGCAACGAGCAGATGAAAAATTCGTCGACGTGTTAAGAGTGACGCGCCGGACGTTAACCGAATCACCATCGAAACGTCCCCGGCATTCGGGGGTTAAAAGGATCGCGCGGGCCCCGCTCGATACTCAATACGACGGAACGCCGAAAAACCGGGGTACACAGCATAGAAATAGATTATTAAATATTTCCCGGGAACAATTTCACGCGGCGGTCCGCACCGGACGTTTCCCGTTTCGCCGAGTAAACCGTCCGACGCGGCGTGCGCCGGGCCGGTCTCTCCGCTTTAAATTTAATTAATACCAGCGTTCGAATAACAGCGGATAAATCAAAATCGCGGAAACGCCGGAGATACATGGGCCGCGCGGGGCCACGGAATATTACGGGAACTTGCGAGAGCATAAATTTAATTTTACACTCGGCCGTGTTAATCCCGCTCTCTTTATACACCCGGCCGGAGTCTTCTTAGCCGGTGTAAGCCGAAGGACAGCCGTGAAAGAGCAAGCGGGACGAGGAGAGCGAGGTGAAGAGAGGCCGGGTCGGACGAGAACCGTGCGAATAAAAGGACCCTGGCTTCGGTTGCCGCAGACAAGTTGAAAAACTGGGCGAAATTAGATCCTAGACGGTATCCTCGTTGGCGGCGCGGGCGCGCGGAAGTGGCAATTGCACGGCAAATTAACTGGCGGCCTCGTAAAAGTGCGAAAACGGTTATACCCTCGCCCTAACCCTTGGCCCTACCTATTTACCGGCATCGTCGTTCCCGGCGCCGGCCACTACTATTGCCCCGCTACCAGCAGCTTCCGCTCTTTTCCTCAAACTTTGCCCCTCCCCGCCGCGTTTTTCTCCCCCGCCGTTCGCGAGAACTAAATAAAATATGGATCAAAGTAACGGAGTTCTTGGTTCGTCCCAGTTGAGTGCGAGGCCCCTAGCCCGGAGCCACGGGGGCAAGTTCTCAACTTCGGAATGAAGAGACACCCCACCACTTTTGCGGCGAGTTCGGCCGCCTTGTATCGGGGCGGACAAGGGAGGACGACGGTGTACGCGGGGTTTTCCGAGACTAGCCTTGTCGACAAGGTGCGACAAGCGGTAAGTAATTAGTGATTTTAAATGGCCCTCGCGTGGGGATCCGTGGGAAGATGTATTGCTGGTTGGAAGCTTCGGGTTGCTGTGATTTTCGTTGATATCGTCATGGTTTGGTTGTTACAATTATATGTTAATTATTCAATTGTTTATATTTGAGGTATTTAGAAGTACGATGCTTTAAAGTTTGAATTCTTTGCTTAATAAGCTTAAATATCTCCGATGAGATATAGACGACACTATTTGAAACGAACTAATGAGAGAACATAGTAAATTAAGAAACGAAATCATTTTATAGAGATATTTCACATATTGATGTATTATACAAAGCTAAATACAATATATAACACTTAGTAATTTTGTTAGTTCAAAGGGTTACCGTTTACAACATTTGTATTCTTTAAAAGTTGAATGCTTTTAGATTTGAATTCCTTGCAAGTTCGACGCTTTGAAATTTGACTTGCATAAAAGCTTAACGCTTTACAATTTGAATATTTTAAAGGCTTAATACTACAGAATGTAATATTAAGGAAAATTTAATAATAATTAAATGTTAATCCTCAAAACACTTGAAAGAGAAAAGAAATTACATTTCCGAGGTGATTGTCTTCCCTCAAGCTAATCTAAACCTTTGAACTATTACTCTTGTAACGGCCCGACGAGCAACGCACGAGATCACTGGGAAACTTGCACGGAGTACAACGAACGCGAAACTGTTCATTGAACAGGAACCGGAAACACGGAGACATTTCGAGGATCGCCGAGACGAGGTGGTAACTTTCTATGATCCTTGTTTCGGTCCCGCGGAGATGATGAGCGATGCCAGAGAGTTCGAGCCGGATCGATACCCGATGCAAATCGAACGTGAACCGGATTCCGAAACAAATGCTGTCGCGAGCGGGGAGAAAAAAAACCGTCCACGGTCTCGGTCGGCGGTCATTCGTCTGTGTTAAAAAGGGATTCGCTGTCGAGATCGAGACATACATCATACGCGTGATCGATGATAACGATTCCAGCAGATGGCCACGGCCAGTTGTTTCACGCGCGGATTGAGAGCGGTACATTGTTTCGGGCCGAAGATAACGCTTTGTTTTCGCTGCCGCCGGCGGGAACAATGCCGCACACGCGAAAATCGAATAACGCGCGTAAAACTGCAGATAAGCGGCTGAATAGACCGCACGACTCAAGCATATTTCACGACAGCTACACGTTCTCGATTGAAAGAAAATGCAAGTATACAACTTTGAATTAGTACTCCATACTTTTCATTTGTCGTGTGACGAAATCTATTAATAAGTTGTACGTACATAAACATCAAGCTACAATCGGTAAATCATAGTTGAAACGTTTTATATTACACTCGAATAAAATCTTCACAATATCCAACAACAAACAAAAAGTATACTCTGCTTAACACTAGAACTACCGAGCACTTAAACCGTCATTTGAACATTTTTTTATAAAAGCTATACACGTGAATTTAATAACATTTTAATTGGTTTATACTTCAGTTTAGTTACTAAATCAGTTTCTTTAATCGTTTCTTAAACAAGTATCTGTACCTCAGCAGTCATTCTAAAAGAAGTAATTGGTAATTGGTCATTTTGACCAATCTGGTAGTTCTAGTGTTAACGAATAGTGCCTGAATTCAAACATAAATTCCAAATCGCCTCGATCCAAATACCCAACTGCTTAACACCACAACTTTCCACCATTCTTATTCAACAACTCCTACTCTCACAAATGCCCATGCATTAACCGAAACCGTCGATCACCCACAGCATCCACATTCGCAACCCAACCGTCCACCCGTCAAAGTCCAACAAATACCCAACAAAATCACCGATCGAACAGCCACATTCCATTAAGTAGCACCGTGTTCACGATGCAACGTATCCCACGCGTCCAACCCCCGGAACCAGCGGGAGCATTTAAAATCGCCGAGCGGCAGGTAACCGGCGCGACCGGAATAATTCCAGTGGAGTAATCAACATTGGAGCGTAGAACGGCGAGGCGTGAAAGATCGTGCCACCAAAATTCCCGATCCGGGGCTACAAGTAACAGCTTTTTGATTTATTCGTCCAATCATCGTAATGCACGCCGGCTGGCACCCTCTTCCTCCCTCGGCCCGGCACTGTCGCACTTTCTCTCTCTCTCTCTCTCTCTCTCTCTCTCTCTCTCTCTCTCTCTCTCTCTCTCTCTCTCTCTCTCTCTCTCTCACACACACTTTCTCCCCCCCCCCTCTCTCGCGAGGGAATCAGCGTGGCCGAGCGGCGAGGCGTGCATATCGAGTTATCGCGGGGGCTGGGAGCTGGCAAGAGGACGCGATGCGGAACGTGTCGACGCGGAACGGCGGTCCGGGGCCCGCGGTCCGATCGACGAGTCCGGCGTGTAACGAAATGGTAACGGGCCGCGCGCGCGGATCAAATGGAGCACTCTTTGACGTCGCGCGCGACGGTCACTGCGGATCCATCTTTCTCTCTCTCTCTATCTATCTATCTATCTATCTATCTATCTATCTATCTATCTATCTCTGTCTCTTTCGCTGGCTATCCCTCTGTTTCTCTCTGCCCCTAGCTAGCCACCCCCGAACTCCCCACACGGTTGTTCCCAATGGTCGTGAACGATCGATACGCGAAACAAAGTGCGCCGGCCGGTGCACATTTCTATACGTTCCAATCCGAAGGGCAATTCAATTGCGGCGGACGTCCCATACGGCCATCTGCAATATTCTCCGCGAGCAATCGTCCTCCGGGGACCGTCAATGTATGCACTCGCGCACCTCCCAATGACATTTACATTTATATTGACACGGCGCTTCGAATGGGATCTTGAACACTGGTCGGACGCTTAAATGCATTTGCGGTGACGGCGTAACGATCAATTTCACATTCTTTTCCCATACTGCAACTAGCCCCCGCAGCCAGCCGCTTCGTCGCGGCAGATACGGTACGGCCGGCCGATTTAGGCCACGCGGTTATCAACGGCGCTGCGTTATCGCGTTACACCCGGCGGATCGGAATTGTCGCGTGGAAGGAGCACCGACAAAGCACTTTTGTTTGGTCTTTGGGGTAAATAGACGCTGTTGTCTTGCGAGCACTTGTGAATGCTGCTCCAGTGGTCTGTTTGGCTTATTGATTGAGCGAATGATGATTCTGGTATGTTATTTCATGAAATTGTATGATCTTGTGATTATATTAGCAATGCTTTGTCGATATTGAATTATTCTTATATATATAAGAGTGTAAGTATGGAATGATGTAATCATTTATTAATCATGTGGACGATGTGGAACTTGAGGATTTTCTTTATTCATTGTTATTGTTACAGAAATATTATTATTCATACGCGTATTAATTCTGTCGGGAAACGGGATTCCACCGTTCAGAGATATAAGTCCGTCGAGAGTTGCTTTAATGACCGAGATTTTGAATATTATTTAAATGATTCCACGGTGAAACCGTGTCTCCGTTAGCCAGTGATTTACCGATAATTTATTTGTGGACTCGCCCTTTTTATTGGGTAAACCCGGCTGAACGCTAAAGCTTTTAAAACACTGGCGATTAACTAATGCAGTTCGAAGAGGAACGATAAAACAACATTTATAAATCAGCGGTCAACCCGCTGTCTTCTGTTCTCCCTTTTCCGTACGCCGAGTATTTGCAACTGATCAAATATTTCTGAGCGATAGCGTATCTCGCGTACAAATGAACGACACCGAGTCACGAGATATTTTGCCCGGTGAATGGAACGCTCGGAGATTCGTGCGTCAGATATCTCGTCCGCGGAATCGAAGGGATTAATGAGGTTTTTATTGTATCCGAAATCAGATAGCGCCATTGATGGGATAAAAAAGAGTGCCTTTCCGAGTCCCGGGGCCAGCGCATCGACGACCTCCGCGTCGGATCCATTTCCGCGGAAACGTGGAGCAGTCCGTTTGATTTTCACAGGAGCAACGGGGGGTGGCATTATGTATAAATTTCGCGAGGAATTAGCGGCGGATTCAAGAAACGCGGTTTGGAAAATTACAAAGCCGCATAAAGTAACTGCGAACAACGCTGTTCCGTAATTTGCATTTCAAACGAAGCGCACGTTAAGGGGGTTAATTGAATTCAATTTTTAAACTTTGTACGCGCCGCGTTGCATTCGCAGTAACACGGTAAACCTCGCCGCGCCGCTCGCGATACACGATATTCCGTCCGGCGAGAGCGCAATATTAAAGTCGTCCTATCAGCGGTGCGTTTCCTTCGTATTCCTTTTTTTGCAATTTCACTTTTCCCCTTCTCTCACCCCTTTTAAAACCTTTAATGCAATGATAAGCTGTACCGCTCGACACCTACGGCTACTATTTCGAGAGAATTGGATTCCCGTTGGCAAGTAGAGAGTTGGAGGTGGGCTCGAATTCGTTCAAGTGACTATACTTTGTTTTATGAAAGAAGAACTTGTGGAGGTAGGCCGCTTTTAACAATAATCGTACCACGTGATTTTATGACCAATCATATCACGATGTGACTCTCAGTCACTTATGAGAATAAAAGGAATGATTAAAATGTTATTGTTTTCGTTTATAGGGACCAAATTTTAAAAGTTCAGAGAACCTTTGCGAATGCAATATGAAATAATCTAAAAATTTAAGTAAAAAGTTCAAATGTGACTCAAAGTCACATCGTAGTCCGATTAGGGTTAACAGTGTTTCGATGGGGAGCCAACTACGACAGCAGAACGTCGAGACGTTCAGCGATATTTATGGTATGCGCAATTTAAAACGTTTTTGAGAAAATGTCCTCAACGTTTTCAGACATTTGATGGACAGGTAGGTCCACATAGCTTTTCCACAGTTTCAATAGCGTAAGCGAACGGCATAAAATTTAGATCATCGAAAGGGCTGCAGATCGAAGTGTTCTAATAAGGCGTGCGCCTGTGCTTCGTCAACCGAAAGTCAGAGTCCGATTACGCAGATGCTAGACTGTGTGCCATATATAGACTGGGCCCGGAAGACACTCGGCTGCATCATCACCAGTAATTTAGAAAAAGCATTAACTTCTACCCTCGCCGAAGAAACGCGCTGAAAGCAAAGAGTGGGCGGGTAGTTGTAAAATTACCTGATTGGCAGAAGCCTCTGTTCGGGACTTCACCAGTCGGCGAAAAGCAAATCAAGCTTTTTCTTAGGAGGGGGAAGTTTCCTTATAAGGTGGAGGCCGTGGCAGCCGCGGTCAGTTCAGACGAAGTACTGACAGAGTTCGGATAGAAACTTGCTTCCACTAGAATGTTGTCTGAGGGTTTTCATTTCAATTAAACAGCAAGCGGTAGAAATCGAAAGTATGAGTGGGTCCCTCGCAGCAACCTCCTCGTGGTGGACCTGGAAACTAGCAGCATCGCTGATAGAGTAGTTCCTGTCGAGGATGGTGCTAGGTTAATCGGCTGCGGCATTGTACAAGATATGTCGAGTAATTATTCTTTAGCTTGATTCACTGCTTTCGCCTGTTTCTCCATTTACTCCGGTTCACTCACCATGTTTGCAAGTGCATCGGGCCGCGTGTCGCCACTCAGTTCTGCCGTCCGCGTACCTCGACGTACCGACTTGAAAGATCACGACGGACGCACCGTGGGGCGGTGGTGCTCGCACCATCGTAGTCACGGCTGCTTTTGCCAGGTTCTTATTTCTCTATAATTCGCCCCCAGTTCGTCTGGCAGGACCGCCGGACAGGGCGTTGTGAAGTTAACGGGAGCCTGGTACGAGCATGTGGCCGTCCTCTGATTCGTAGATGAATCTCTGAGACTTCTTCTCTGGATTCTCCAATTGTCGAATCAACGACTTCTTTCTCGATTCGTTCCCTTTACTTCTTGGGCCGATAACTGCTCGGCATACTGCGACCAATGTATAGTTTTATAAGGGTAAAGTAAGTTAGAATTAAGGTTGTATCCCCTCATTTTGCTCTTGTTGAATCAGAGACTTCTCCTCTGATTCGTGTCATGTTCGAATCAAGGACTTCTTCCTTGATTCACTCCCTTTACTGCAATGATTGTATAGTTTATGTTATCCGTTAAGGTTAAGCTAAGTAAGAATTAAGCGTGCGGAAGAAGACATCGATCGTCCACCGTGGGATACTTCATTTCAGAGTCAAGACAGAAAACAGCCGCCGTGGGATTATTTTTAAGTACGGTAGTAATAAATGCGTTAAAAGTAAGATTTAGAATTAGAAAGGGAGATGGAATTGAATTTCCATTCACCTCCCAGGGTCTCCACTCGCAGTGACGTCCATGTGGTGAAACCTGGGCATCTACTATTTTCCTTATTACAATATCTTCTGTAAAAGGATCATGGTAGGCTGCGATAATTTTACAATTTAAATGTGAAATACGCAATCATCGGCAGAGAAGTATTTAAATAGTATTTACGTTTTTCGTGGATTATGGAGAGAGTGTTTAACTTTTGTACCTCTTAGTATGTTCACCATTCCGGTGCATAATTAAAATGGACGGAAAATCGATAACTTTTCGAGCTCGAAGGCGAGGAGAATTGTTAGATGGTATATTTACGTTGCGAAGTATGTACTTTACAGACTAGTAATTAAGAACTTTATGGAAAATAATTTTCAAAATTTATGTAGAATAGCAGCTTTAATTTTTTCAGATATTAAAACTAATTGTTCGAAAGTCGATAAGAACTTCGAAGATTATATCATGCAAGTAAATTGTGTGCATTTTTAGAATTTATATTCTACTGTACTTTAAAATTGCGGATTCTGCTTACATATTCTGATAAATGTCTATAAGAAATCACGAGTACGTACATAAATGTAATATTGAGACAAAAGAAGTGACAAAGAGCATGTTCTTTAATTATTTGTATTTATTTGCACAGATTTAAGCAAAATCATTATATCCAAGTTTAAAATAATACCTAAAAGTGTGTTATACATTTTAATCCTGAATACTTAACAATTTTGTTAGAAATATTACAGTTTATATATGTATATTGAACTTCAATCTTATTTGTCCAAATTTCAATTATTGAAATAAAAACTATACATAATTTATCGAAGAATTAAGGTCTAACATAATTAAGATCTACCTCCAAGGGTTCTTCTTTCATAAATCAAAGTATAAGTATATAGTTATTGGAGGATTCGTTTGCGATCGAATCTCCGAACAGTGCGTTATCGAATTCAACTCACATATTTCTTCGGTTACTTAAACGCCCTGGCCAGCTTGTCCTCACAATTTACTCAGAGTGACGGCTCATTAAAACGAGGATTGGTCGCCTTCACTGAGTCTTAGCGTTTCTTCTAGGTGCCGTGAATCTTATCGTTTCACGATGAACATCGCGTGGCTGACAACTTTTCGTGTTGTAACACTGAGACAATCGGACGGCTCAGCGTAACGTATTTCAGATTCTTTTTCTCCTTAGCTAGTGACATTGTAGAGAGATGTTTTATAAAGGAATTATTTATTATTATTAATTACTTATCAATAATTAATGAAAATTATTAACTCTACATTGCTAATTTATCATCGAAGTAACCATTGGATCTACATATTTATGTCTGTCAAATATGCGTTCGAAGCAACTGAAGTAATTGAATGTCGTTCAGTCCTCTATGGTTAAATTGATTCGTATTTATATGAAAGCAAAAATAAGTTGAATCTTAATAAATGAACTGTTGGAACTTTTCTGAAGAAGTAAAATTAGTAATCTTTATTGCTCGGTACTTCTAACGTTGAAAGATCTTTAATTAGGTCGTTCCGTTGTTCGCGAAAACAGGTTTTTATAACTGTTCCAAATGCGAGTGCTCAGTGTAATCAGTTTCAATCTCCTACGTCGCCATTACGCTTGTCCATTTTGCTCGTCATGAACAAGCCGTGCATTAAGAAATTAAAGTCCCCGCGCGCAATAAAAGCGCAAGCTTAAATTCGCGAATTAGACGGCGTTCCAGGGACCCGATAATGTCCCAATGTCGCAACAAGACGGGAATTAATAGTTCAGGAAGCCTCTTGTAGTAAACAGTACTTAGCAACCACGTAGTTAGGCGGCAAATCAGCTTGCCCTATGCCGCAGCTTTTCATTCGTTCGTTCGCGTCGCGTGTACTTGTGTTGCTTTCATTTCTACACACGCGTTCCGTATCAGATGAATCGATTCTGCTTGTAATATACTGGATTAATTAAACGAACAATTACGATCGACCTTTGGGAAAGGAATGATTTATACTTTGTACAAAGAATCTTAATTTTTTAGGAAATAACTATTGGTTTACGTGTTCCCCTTCAACATGGAGTAATGATCGATTCGTGTATGAAATATAGAAATGAATTCTTGTTGAACCTTCGATTTGATTAATGCATAAAAATATCACACCTCGTAATTACACCAGGAATATGCATGGAATTCAAGTATTTATTGATAAATTTTCAATGTTTATGCGTAACAGAAATTTAACGCAGCATCTTGATAAATGGTTCCAACGGATTCAAAGTAACATGAATATTTTACGAGGGGGAACATGAATATTTAAGAAACGTTTCACTGTGTCCCGAATAGTAAAATCCGCAATAAGCGCATAAAGATCCGCAGTCTATTTTCAACTTTCATATGACCTCTTTCCTCGCAAGGAGCATAATACAATTTAATTCCTACCTTAACGCGTTGACTGTCGTGCAAATGGATATAGCCGACGAAGGAGGTCAAAAGTGTCCTTGAACCAAATTAAATCGACGGTAAACGGTTCGATAGCTTACCAAGAAAGAACATTGCACGCTAAGTTTCAACCTTTTACCTTGACCAGGACAATGGTTGCAGTCAAAATTCAAATTAAAGGGTCCTGGCTCCTACATACTCTATGTACTCAGTTAACGAAACTCTAAAAAACTCTAAGAAACTCAGACTTAAGACACCTTCTGCAACCACTCGAAAACATTGTCCTCTAAAGAGATCGTCATATAAAGAGAAATATCATAAATATATATGTATATATACATTAAACAACGACAGAATCATGTTCAGTCTAAACCCCAAACTCTAAAATCCTACTCGCTCGAGCAATTACACTATCCGCCATCGCAGAACAATGCATCCGCAGGCAGGCTCTAAAAAAATCTATAAAACCTCCGGGAAAGTGTCGAACTCGTACTCCCCGGAGCAAAAAGGAGTAAAAAGGAAACGCCGGAGAAAAAAAGCGCCGTCCGAAGGACCGACCGACCGAAAGAAAACTTTCAGGTCGAACGAAGATCGTATCGGAGCCGGCCTGAATATTTATGCAAGCGGTATCTCGCGGTGTCCATCGAGCAGTCGGCAAGAAGTTCCCCGCGCCGAGCCGTGCCGATGGCGCGCAATCAGGAAATGCGTTTGTCGGTGTCTTCTTATTGCCGGCTGGAAAATCGCCGAGGAGACAGGCATACGGAACAGCCCTTTGTGAAACCGCGAGTGACCCGGTGGTCGGTATTTGCCCGGAAACTGGGAGAAAGGAGCGTACGCGTCACCGAGCTTCCCGCTCGCCCCTCGACTCCGTATCATCGTACGACCCGAAGTTATCCTCTTTTCAGTTTCCGGTTGAACCCGGCCGCCACGAGCGCCGTTGTTCCCGTTTGCCCGCAAGAGGAAGAAACAAGAAAGGCAGTCGCCGGAAATATTTCGACGAATCCCCGGACGCATACGAGACGTTCTTTTCGCGAGAATTCCACTCCGAAACGTGTACTTTGTGGAGAGCCGCCGGAACAGACGGCGGCCAGGTTGAACGAGCAGGCGTGGATGGGATGGGGTTGGAATGGGGATGACGAGAGAGAAGGAGACGCCGGTTCCATGGGTTCGGGGGCAACGGGCACAGGGCGGTGCCGGCTACATCCACGGCATAATACCGGCGACATACGAGCGTGTCGCCTCCGCACGGCTCTCTTGACACTCGCAAAGCTATGAAACGCCCACCTCGGACCGCCAGGACTCATCGTCCGGCGCTGGATGTCTCTGGCTTGATGCCTCGATGCTCCTCCCGGCGATATGAGGCTCGCCTTGTTCGAGAGGCTTTGTCGCTCGAGGACGCGGACCTGACTTTGGAAATTGTTTTTGGCTATTGCTTGTGTTCCGGTGGTCCGGTCTTTGTGTCGAGTGACGGATCTTTTCATTTTTCGCGTTCGGAGGTATCTGTTTGGAAAGTCCTTGTGAACTACTGGCATGGAATTCGCGTTGGATGATGGTTCCTTGGGTGAAGAATGTTTCCGTTTTTGTCATTATTCCTTTTATGTGTGAGGCTTTGGATTGATGTTTAGGGGGTTAAGAGTTATACGAAGATGTTGAGATTTAGATTTGTTGATTTACACTTTTTATTTCGACATAGGTTTTCATGTAATGTCTTTAAAACTGATGTAGTAATAAATTCGGCAATTCAGATATTTTCCTCTGCTTCAGAGTTTCCATATATTCACTGCGTACGAGAGAAATCTTCGTCCTTTTTTTATAATGCGTGCAGAGTCCGCACAACTGCGAACGGTATTGACAAATATTATATCGTAAATAATATTCTATACATCAAATTCCAGTTATACACGCTGCTGACTTGTTTCGTAAATTTTTCGTGCGTATTAGCATATTTTACCCGGGTATTTGCATATTTTGCGCTCGTAAACGTCATACGCTTTTTGCCTATCCAATGTGCATAAACATACGTAGTCCAGTTATTAGCTTCTTCGTTCACAAGGGAAACGTTTCGCAGAGCTTTCAATTTTCCAAAATCACTGAAGAATATTTACGAATACATCGCAGTATTTCTACGCGAAAAATTCCAAAATCTCTTTCCGGAATAACGAAATCCACCAACGTTAGTATCGTTATATTTCCATAAAAATCCAAATTTCCCTTTACACATATCTGAAATAAAATCCTTGTTCCTAATACAGTTACCCTTACGTGTACTCGTATCATAAACGAACCACAGAAAACGTGAAAAAACCAGCGAGAAAGCTCGCTATCCGACTCCAATATTTTCTCCCTGGCGGACCATAATTACGCCCCGTGATTCGTTGTTCCCGTGGCAGGGTATCAATCTAATGAACCGCTGTAGTATCAACCTGTTTACCCTCTTAAATCTCTTTCCACGGCACATACGGGATGATAAAGTATCTTCGTACGGCTCGAAATTCCGTCGAAGTTCCCGGAGCCGGCGGTTTCAAACTTTTTTCCTGCGCCGCGGTTGAACACTGTCATTATTCTCTTAGCGAGGAAAACTTCTACCGTGAAGACAGCCGGGACTCCTCTCCGACGGTCTTCCTCCTTTTTCTTCGCGCGGTGATTTAATGCCATCGGGAGAGAGGGGCGGGGCACTCGGCGGAGGACGTTTAATCAAAATCATTGCCTGCGGATTCGTGTCGCGGAACGAGCCGGGAGAAAGGTAATTTCGCGAAGTGTGGCTGGATTAGTGCTGGTCCGTTGTCAATTTAGGGGTAAATAAGCGGAATAAGACGGGCCGGGGATGATTGTGCGTGCTTTACAAGATAGTTGAGCGGAATAATAACGAGGGCGGAGCGGCGAACGTTTATGCGCCTCTGTTAAACGACTCGACAAATTGTTCCCTTTCCTTATCCCGCCGGAAAGCGGCACGCTCTGTCTACGTCCGGCCGTTTACCCGGCACTTTTTCCCGCGGCGAATACGCTCGTTTTTGTTTCCGCCGAAAACGGCCTCCTTGCGAAAATAAATCCTATTAACTTAGTTAGCGGGCCGCCGCGCCGCGTAAGCCGGGTTCGTTCAACTGTAGCTGATATGAATATGGAAAACCTAATGAAATAAATTCCTTTCGTCGTATCATTAAGAAATCTAATTAAACCTTCATCCGGCGTTGCATTAAAATAACCAACGAACGTGCGAATAAAAATGACCTCGGAGACGGTAACGTTCCCACGGTATTCTCCAGTTTCGTAACGAATTTAGATGGTCGGATTTCTCTGAAATTAGATGTTCTGTTTCGTGTAAGTGTTGTTTCTTGAGATCAATTGATTTTTTTGTTTGTTTGTATCGAGTAAAAGGAGTAGAATAGTTTCGATGTATATAGTAGATTTTACAGACTAACAAAGACGACTTTATTTCGAAATGACATTGAGTAATTATTTGTAATTAGATGCAGGTACAGTGGATGATATTTATCAAGTTAATGGCTTAACCGTACTCACGGAACGAACGTGGCGCGACGATGATTATCAAAGTATACCAATTACATTCTTCCGTGCGCCGACTTCCTGGCCGGCGACTTGCTTACGTAATCGCGGCTGTGCAACGGTCCGCGTAAGCTCGCCGATTTCGTTATCAATTTATTGTAACGTGAAATCCGAATTCGCTAACGCGAGCTCGTTCGCAATTTCGTCCCGATATGACGGCCGTGGTATCAGCCGGATATCGATCTTGCCGTGCAACACGCTCCACGGAACGTGAGCGTACATCGTGTACATACGTCGGGACCTGTTGGTACACGCGCCGCGACTGGAGAATCTGCGGGGATTCGCGGCGGACTCTTTTCGATTGTGTCGACGATTTGTGGTCGACTATACGGGGTGTTACCGAATGATATGTCAATCGGGAGGTTATTACTTACGGGAGCATGAGGAGAAAATAGAATAGAATTTGTTTGTTCAATGGTTATTCGATTGTCGAGAGAATCGAAATTGGAAATTAGCTATGGATTGATACGCGAATTTCGAGAACTTATTTAACGCGCAAAGGTGCAACAATAGGTGCAACTGTAATTGTATCATTTCCTTCGGCAATAACCAATTAAATTGTACTAATGTAATCGTGCGATTGTAGTAAATCATACCGAATCTGCGAATTTAGTAGATGCATGGAATACGGTAGACACGGTGGATGCAGTTTATTTCCGCATAGCCAGCACTTTAATCGCGATTACTAATACAAACTTCAGCACTTTACGATCGAATCATGGAGTGAATTTAAGTAAGTCCATTATATATTCAGAGATACGTACTAGAAATAATAAACACCCTACACGATGAGAACTAAACAATCTATTCCATCCTCGAAAGACTAAAGCAACAGCGATTGCCGTTCGACTAATATAATTCTACGAGTTCGATAAAACCAAACATTCCATCGGTAAAAACAAGGAAACGCTCATTCCAGCAGAAATTTCAAGCAAAGATGACCACCGTGGTTCGTCGTTTAGCGAAAACTTTCATTTCAATTTCCTACAATTTAACGGAACTGATAATCAGGGATCCGCGTGTTTCGTCAACCATGCGGGCAACGTTGCTGGTTTCACGACAGCGTGAAACGGGCTGCGGATTATTATGCAGATAATGTGCATTTGCAATGTAATGTCGGCGGGATGCTCAACACACCGGCGAACCGAGCGAGCGGGCGTTCTCGCGACGCTGGTCGTCAAAACGACGAGTTTCGAGCGTGCGCGGCTCGCTTGTCACGGCTGTCCGGGTACTTGTCGACGTTTTCGACCGTTCAACCGCTCCCGAACCAGCGCACCGACATGGTGCTCTCGCGAGCATAAAAAATCACCCCGGACTGTTCCCCGCTATTTTCATTCTCTTACCGAGCACTTTTCTCCTCTTCCGAGCGGCTGTTTGCATACATAATAACGCGAAGGAAACTGGCGCGGCATGACCCGCAACGACTACTGCACGCCCACGCCACGCAGTTCCCCGCGCGACGACGTTGACAGGCGTTACGATATTTTTTTCGAAATTGAATTGCTGCCTACGAACGTTCCCGTTTGTTTGGCCGCACTTGGCGCCGCGCGTTCTGTCAAGCGGTCGGATTAAAAACGTATGATTCACGCGACGCTCACGGGAATTTTTTTCCGACGGTTTGCAACACGGTTTCGTCGATTTTCGTGGGATCGTTGGATTTTTCATGGTTCGAATTGTACTATTAATGGTTTGGTACGATAGTTAACGTGAGAATTCATTATTTGGAATGTGTTGAGGAATTTGATATAGGTGGCAATTAGGAAATTCGATGTTTGGCGGAGGTTTGATTTAATCTTTAGTTTTTATTTCAGCTTCAAAGACTTTTAGGTTGTATTATAGAATCATTGTTTGATGGAATTCGATTTGGTCGAATATTGGACGGAATCATTTTCTTTTCGTGGTTCAATTTTGTAGAATTTATTTCTATATTCCGAGAATCAGAGATTGCGTATCGTGTAATATTAGAGTATTGGACAATACGGTCAAGAATCTTAACAATGGTCATCCTTCTTGAACAGGAAGGCGGGCAAGACAGTTTGCCTGCGCGCATGAAGAACAGGACACGAGTGTTGCCAGGCGAGTAGAGTGAGTCAGTTGCTGCACGGACAAGAGGAATAAGGTACGGCTCCCGCAAGACAAGTAGAATAGGTCGGAGTTGGACAGGCGGGTAAAATGAGGCAATTCATGGCCGGACAAATTGGACAGATACGTTTCTAATCGGACTAGTAGACAGAAGCTAGCCCTGTGGCCACTTAATCTGCTATAATTCAATACTCCCCGCAATAGCTTACAATTAAAATTCAAATATATAAAACCCAAAATTCATTGCTTACGCGAGAATATTGAAAAAATACAAGGATTGTTCTCTTAAAAAACAAAAAATATATTGTAGCAGTCAATACAAGTATACTGAAATGTTCAAAAAGTGTTTACCTATAACTGAAGCAGAATTGAAAGATTTCACAAAACCGTGATCCCTTTTACCAACTGCGAAGTATCCTAAATCAACCAATTGAAACGTAACATCAAAATCATTAACACCATTAATCCCTTCCCATGCAATTATAAGTGGGACTAGTGATAAAGCGTTACTGAAAATACTATTTCGCCACCAATTAATTATCTGCCAATTGAATCAGCATTCGTAGTTGAACAGATAACTTATGTTTCTTCCACATTGCTGGTAATATAAAGTTACTCAAGCTTAGCAGACAATAGGTACAATCAGTGCAAGGGGTTAAAGAAACATCCTTGATTCTTTCATTCCTTCAATCTTAACCACTTCGGTACGAGCGTTGACTATAGTCGACAGTCACAGATGAAGGCGTACAGCCAAGCGACAGCCACTTTATCTGCTGTGTAATTGTAGCTGCATTATATCACGCACTTATTGTATTTTGTAGCCACGTATATGTATACTATTGATCGTATTGTAGCCTTATATGCTTTTTTGTATTTTTATTTGTATAGCTCTCACCGTACAGGCGCAGCACTGTATCTACCGGTTGAACTTTGTAAGACCGGGGAAACATGATTTGAAAATAAAGCGCTTTGTATCTAGGTTCAGCCAATAAGCTACTCCGAATATGTAATCTTTCGACAAGTCCTTAATACAAATTATTGCAGCACGCTTTTGATTCACATAGGTAATTTAGTGACCAGCGCCGTACCGAAGTGGTTAACTGTAACGTAACGACCACGGTTGAAAAGTGTTTGAAATATATCGCAGTAACAGATCCCCGACAAAACGGGCAGAAAGAGTGCGATTCATCGAAACCGAGCATTCGATCAGCCCGATGTTCCGCTAGCGGACGCAACAATTCCGAGACAAAGAATCCCGCGAGACGTATACATCAAGCGACGGCGTATTCGCTGTCGCAGCACGCGCCGTTCACCGCGTCATTGTCTCCAGCGATCGCTCACAAGCCGCGCGGCGCTTCGCCCGAGGAACGGAAAGAAGGAAGCGGGAAAAGAAGAACGGGCGTCGTTAGGCCATAGAACCGGAACGGCGAATTACCACGTCGCGTGTTTCGTTTTGCGGGTCGGCGTTGCCTTGGCCGTCCCCCGCGCGCAATAACCCCGCGGCCCGGATTCCCGTGCGCCGTAGCTCGCTGCGGCTCTATCGGTCTGCGGCGCAGGGAGCCGTTAAAGGCATCGCGGCACCTGCTGACGAGGCTTTCCCAACGTTGTGCTTTTCCCCTGGACCAGCGCTGGGGGAGGCTGATCCGAACCGGTTAAGGGGGCTGGGGTTACTTCACGAAACGGTAACAAGCTGGAAGACGAGGCTGCGAGCTAGCTGGCAACATTGGTAGAGAAAGGGATTGCTGGATGAATGAAGGGATAAAACGAGGGAGCTGCGGATAGAGAGAGGGGGAGAGAGAAGGGCGGTGCAAGAGAGAGTGCAAGGAAAGAGAGTGAGAGAGTGAGGAGGGAATAAGGGTGTAAGGGTGAGAGTGAGAGAGTGAGGAAAAGTGAGAAACTGAGGAGGGGAATAAAAGTGTGAGGATGAGAGTGAGAGAGTGAGAAAGAGGCTAAGAGTGTACAGATGAGAGTAAGTAAGTTAGAAAGAGAACGACAAGCTAAGAAACGGAATAAGAGTATGAGAAAGCGAGTAATAGGGTCAGAAATATCAGAGTACAAGAAAGAGTGTGAGACACTGAGAAGCAAAATAACGGAGAGAGACTGAAGGAACAAGAAATAGTAAACGAGACGGCGCGGGAAGCAGAGAAACAAAGTAAGAATGTGCGAGAAAGAGGCTAAAAGTGTGAGAAGGTACAAGACACAGTGATAGAAAGCGAATCAGAGCAACAGAGGGCTCAGAATAGGGAAAGGGTTGAAAGAGACAGAGAATGAAGGAATGGGGGACAGGTGGAAGCAGAGAGCCAGAGCTTAGCGCGGAATCGGCCAGCCGGAAAACGCGACACCACCGGAAGATTGCACTATCGCGCACCCACTTGTTTTCTATCCCCTCGCCGTGGTCTTTCGCCCCTGTCCCTCCTTATATCCCCAGCGTGCATTTCTCCGGCACGGCCCAGTGCTACTGCCACGCTCGCCTCCGGCCAACGCTATACAGAAATCTGTTTCTCAGGTTCCTTTTGTTCCGTGCACCGATGCGGTCACCGATCGCTTGCACCTTTTACTATTGACCCGATCCGCTCCTCTCCTTTGTGAAACCGGAGACCGCGGGGGCATTCCTCGTAACGCCGATCCCTACATTTTATTCGCCAGCACGGATCGGTATCTCGTTCTTCCGTTTCTCGGATCCTCCTCGGCCACGCCCGTGTGTTCCGTTCGGTGTCGTTCTTCTAATTGCGTTCCCGGCTCGTCGACACACGCGCGATCGCGATAAACCCGCCGCGTTCCCCGAGCGTTTTCATTGTTCCTCGTTTCGGCTTGTTCGGGATATGTTTCGGGCGGGCGCGTTACAGTGAACGTGCAATGAAAATTGTGTTTAGAATTCTAGTCAGCGATTTACGTTCACCGGTGAGCTTCCGGTAACGATTATTCAATTCTTGTTTCACGCGGCATTTTGCGCCAGGCATGCGTGAAAGTTCTGTATGAATAAACGTGAAAGTGAAACGCAGCTTTCTCGCACGCGGCTCGTCGGGGCAGCTGTACACAGCGAATAGGGGTTTTTTGGAGGTTGTTCTGTATACAGGTTGGACAGGTTTATTAGCGTTCGTTAGCGATGAAATTCTGTATGGATAAGATCGATTTCAAATATATATTTTTATTGTGTTTTATCGTTCCTTCGTGGAATCCATAGGAATATGGGAAACAGTGTAGAAACTACAATATTTGTTCAGACGCAGCAATTCATTCCTCCATGAGCCCTTTATAAGATCATTCTGTTGGATATAATATTATTTAGAATTTCGCATTGTACGAACTGCAACGTTTAATTTACGGATATCATACGTTCACAAGAAATTTTAATCTACGTGGATAACTGAATGGAAAATCGAATGAAACTGTTTCTGGTCTTCTCTTTTTTAATTAATTTTTTACGCGGCCAATTCATGTAAACGTCCACATTTCGGTCCGTGGAAATCCGCTTTCGCCCCGGAATGATAGTACTCTTTTTCCGCGCGGCGATGACAAAGGATGATGTTAATAATGGACGCAGTTTGACGCGGAGTTGGGATGAAAAATTTGTTTTGCAAAATGAATTCGCTCGTTGCGACAGCAATTAAATAAAATTATAAACAATCTCTACTTTACCGTGAACTCATTAAAATTCTCAATAAAGAAATGTGTTTCACTCAGTTTCTCTTTAAAACACAATGTTACAGAAAAATCCGCGTTGTAACCATGAACATTTCATTTCTGAAATAAAAAAACAACGGGGAACATCATTTCACACTCTGCAAAGAATCCTCCGTTCGTTCAATCAGAAGTTATCTCACAAAATCTATACTCATAAAATCTCACAATTTCAAACTACTTAAATAATCCCAAAAAAATTACCGACAGAATCAAACACACAGTATCCCATGTCGAACCATAATCAACCCAATTTGCAAACTCAGACGACAATCGTATTCGAAGCATCGTCGAACGCGTAAGCGCATCCGCAGTACCGCCACAACTGCCATTTTCCAGGCACTCGAGTCGCTCAAACAGACTTACTCAAACACCGTCGAATTCCCGATCTTGCCCTCGAACTGAAAAACTCGTTCCGATGCATCGATCGAGGCCCAACGGTGCCCGCGTACCGAGGCGGTGCGCGCGGCGTAGAGACCGCAGCAGCCGGTTGCTTTCGTTTCGCAAAGTCCACATCAGTTTCGTTGATTAAAACTCTTCTGCAGCCCCCGCTCGGCTCCCTTTCGCGACGGCGGCGTCCGACGGGAGGCGGTGGAGGTGAAAGAACAAGTTGCCGGAGAAAGGGAGACTTCTTATTCCGGAAATTGGAAAAAGTACCCGGAGCCGGTCATACCGCGGTGGGTTTCGAAAGCTGCCGCTGGAGACCGTCGCGGAGAGGAGGCTGATGGGAAAAGAAGAAGGAAACACGGCGCGAACATACTTATGCATTGGAATTCCTTTTCCTTGAGTATGACGAGGCCTGGCTGCCGAGACTCCGCTACCGGCATTCGGGGACAACAGTTTTCTCGCGCGAAACAGAGGAAACCAGGAGCGCGTACGTGTTTATACGCGGGCGACCGGTCGTGTTTGTTCGCGTGTCCCTCGTGTGTATACGTGCGAGGAGCTGAAAAGCGAACGGAAGAGAGATAAAGAGGAAAAGGACAGGGGAACGGAGAGATATAGTTCGATAAGTAGGAGTGGGCACGCCGCGCGAGCTCGAAAACGAAGTTTGCCAGAGTTCGGGCTTGCCAAACGCGGGTCGAGAGAGCGCAAATACGGTCTCGGGCTCGGGCACCCGGCGAATAAAGGATTTTCCCTGGCACATGACGTCAGATTTTTCAAAGGTAACGTTTCCGACGGCTTTCTCCCGGCGCTTATGTCGGTTAATGCTCGAGAGCGAAGGATAAATAAACGATAAGGTCATTTTTGGGAACGCACCGGCTCGGTCTCGGCGAGTTCCCTCCTAGCCTTTGACTTCGTGCAATTGGACATTCTTGATGTTTGCTTACGGTTCGCGAGCGCTTGATGGATTGAGCCGCGAGGTCTGTTAGGGGATCACAGTGGTTCGCGCGGAGTTCCATGTCAATTTCTGCGAATGGTGTGCTTCTATTCTCAGGAGTGCCATTCGCGAGTGTATCTTTAGGTCGAAGAATTTACTGCTCGTATGTGCTACAGTTTGTGGATATTTAGTGCACGATATTGGTGATTAATGTGTGCACGAGCTAATTCACTGAGTTATTGGACTTCACGTTTCATTAGGACTATACATGAAAGTTCATTATAATTCCGAACGATCCGATGATTGCTTCTTAAAATATCGAAAATTTGGAATATAGGAATTCTATTAAGAAATCACAATAAAATTTGTCGAATACACTCGAACAGTGTGTAATCACAAAATACTGAGTCAATTCGAGTATCAAACCTTCGTCGAACGTTCGTTTTCCCACTTATATATTCCCAGCGGCCGTAGATCAGGGGTATCAAAGCATCCCCGGTTGCTATTCTTTAACAACTTGCCACGTTCTCGAGATTGCGCCGGTGCGGCCGCGTCCTTGCGTGTATGATCATTTCGCCGTCGCTCGTACGGCGGGGCTAGCCCCCGGGCCGTGGAATAAACTCGTTCCAAGATACTTGAGAGGCAAGTGTTTCGTGGTACGTGTGCAGCGTGGTGTGGCAAAGTTTGCGTCGGTACCGGCAGCCGCAGGTCGTAAGGACAAATCCGTTTTCGAGTTCCGTTGGATTACTACCGAACAAGGAATTTCCTAGATCACCAATACGATCTCGGGTCAAGGGACGCCGGTGCACATATACATCCCTATATACTTGCTTCCCGCGCCGTCACCTTATATACAACTTATGTACATTTGCATACATAAATACATAAATCGATACATAAATATTGTACATACACCTATACATACATGTATACATTTACGTGTATAGATATATATGTACATATTTCTCATAGGAAGGTATAGCAACGCCACAAATCAATGGTGTCCAAAGTTTAACGTGGCCCGGGGCGTGTTACACGCGGCACCGTGTAATTAACCCTTAACCCGTGCGCCGACAACGACTTTATAACATCCTGAGTTTACATCCGGTGGTGGTGACCCCCTTCGCCCTTCGTCGTGGCGGACTAATTACAACCGGTTCCAGAAACGGGGAAAGAGAGCCGCGACGTGAAAGCTGGCTGAACGGAGACGAGGCGAGGGTATCGAGCAAACGTCGCGTCCCCTCTCTTAGGCCAATCGGAATCAACATCTGGACTCCTGTTTCGGCAACGATCCGCGATATAGATAAACCGAAGCGACGTCCGCGCGCGAAGCGAACGATGGAGAGGGTTAGAAAGAGGGAGGGAGAGAGAGTGAGAGAGAGTGAGAGAGAAGGAGAAATTTGAAACGCCCGAGGACAATCTCGAGGAATCGCGAGCGTATCCTCGCACGACTCTGTCCGACGACCGATCGGACAATTCCTAGCCAATTTCGGGCGATCGGCCGAATCCTCGAATGTGCCATTTCGACGCGGAACGCGCCATTTTGCGAGTACTTCCGCTGATCGGATTGCGCCATCCGGTCGGAACGATTCGATCTCACCCACTGTAACCGGTTTAATTTCGTCGGACCTGCCCCACGCTACTCTTCCATGAGGCGGACGACTATGACGACGAGAACGACGACGACGCTGGTCACCGACTGCGATGAAACTCGATGGGGATTCGTAAATTCGCACGGTTGACGTTTCATCGTTGAAATGCGAGCCGACGCTCGGCCCGTGGACCGAGAATTTTTAATCAACCGGAAGAAGAAGTGGGAGGGCATAGAGTTCGGGACGCTATCCTGACAATCCGGAGTTATGGGGAAACTTGGGGAGTCCGTTAATTTCGACGGAAGCCTCGAGTTTAGACCCGGCGCAGAGCGGTGCCCTTTTGTTCCCTTGGTTTTCGCGAATCGGTGTTTAGTCGGAGCATGAGTCACGATATCGGGAGCTGGTATTATGCGAATTCGGTATTTCTGCGATGAACCGCGGAATGTTGTTTAGCTTTTGAATTTTGTTGCGTCGTAGGAGGTGGCGAATAGTATTAAGAGCTGAATTCTTCATATTTCCACTACTATAAATCGAATAATTTTTAATCGAAGTGTGTTTTTAATTAAAAGATGAATTCGTTTCGATTATCTCCCCATATGGTAAAACAAGACAAAATATTTGTTCCTATCTATAACACCCAAGGTGACCTTTACCATGAAAACAAACTGTTTTCAAAATTCCTGTTACTGATATCTATTTTACACTCCGTAGTCTGCAATATAAACATTCTACCTTAATCTAAACATTTCTTTTTGTCAGATGGCTGCAAGAGTATGACAAATCCTGCTTCGCGTTAGAAGTAACACCCTTTACATACAAATCGGTATATTCCTACCTTTTGTTTCATATTTTCAGTTAATTCTTTTACGTGCAATTATCTATTCTCACAGTCTGTTGCGGCTATACGATGCATGCGTTAATACAAAAACAGACAGCCAGGTGTTCACCACTAGAATTTCAACTGTTACGATAAAAGGATGCAAATGTTTACTATGCTCTTTCATAATTGCCGTAGCTAGACTACAACGTAAGTTACGTAGGTTTACCGGGGTTTACGTGCACCTTCGCTGAAACTCGCGAGCGCGCTCTTGCTCACCGTTCTGTATAAATGGCATTAAAAGATTTGAGAGAATATAGTAGTCCTCGAGACGAGCGAGAAGAAAACCTTAGTTAACACAAATCCGCGGAATAGCGTTATGCGAAACTATGTCCGCGGCGGGAAAGATAAGAAGAACGATGATCGTATGCGGTTAAAGCTTAATTACTCTATGTTGACGAAACTGGATTTCGAATCCAGCGGTTCACCAATGTAAATGCTCCAGCGTTAAGAATACTTATGAAATTGAATATGTAAGCTCTTGCGCAATAAATAGGCCTGTCAGTGCATACACCTGGGTCTGACTTAAAATAGTTACACTCTACTTGTCGAGCCTAAAGTGATATGTTCTACTTGTCCGATTTGGGACGAACATACATCATCGTTTGAATTTCAGACGAGAAAAGTCCATTTGCCTGAGTTAGGAACATGACTTGAAAATCGAAACGATTCCGAGAATATCTGTATCAAACCATTAAATATCCATACTAACTGAAATTATTAAGACAACCAAATATCCATAAATATTATGGATGTATTGGATTCCACCATTTGTTAGATTTAATCTTAATATACCACAGCCAATATTCTTCGAAATTATTAATTGCCACGATTGTCGTTTTTCAAATTGTACCGTAACTGACACAGAACCAAAAGTGACAGTTATAGAATGCACATTCGATGCGAATCCGAAATAATATCGATGCCGAAGAATCGAAGTCAAAACCAATAACGACTTAAAATCCATTTACCCGTTAACATCAATTGCGAATATTCCTCTGTTATCCTAACCATTTTAGAAAATCAATATCGTAATATTCAACGCCTGGTTTAATCTCCATTACGCTGCAACATATGTAAGAAACAGACGGATCAACAATTGCACCGACAAAACTGACACATTAAAAACTGGTTAAACAATTGAAAACGATTAGCTGGCTGTGCTGGTCCTAAATATCTTTCCACGTTTACAAGCGCCCGCGTTCGTCATACTCGGCCGGCATTGTAAAACCAGACGGAACAATATTCATTCCGCCCGCAGATCCCAGTCACGCCATCAAATTTCCGAGCTCCCCGAATGAGCGGACCCCGACGTTAATACCGGCGATGACCGGCCACTTCAGCTCGCGCAAATTAAATTTAGATTACCGAACGACAATCAACGGAATCCATAGCACGGCGAACCACGTCCCCGCGGCAAATCCCTCGAACATCGGCCTCGCTGGAACCGGGTCGAATAAAACGGCGAATGCATTCCTTAAACCGGAAGTTTATCAAGGTATCCTTCCACCCTGGACCCTTTCCGTAGTCGTGGTCAAGCGGCTCCGCTCTCGCCGTCCCCGTTTTCGCCTCGGGCTCGCGCGACCGGGGCGCCAGGAGGGTGCAAAATATTCGAGCAATTTGGTGACACTGCCAACCGTCCGGGGCCCCGGGTCTTTTTATCCGTGGTGTTAGCCGGCTTAGTTTTATCGTGGCCGCATTATCCTTCCTTCCCCTTGTTCCATTCCGTTCATCTGTCCTCCCGCTATTCAGTCGACGCTCCTTCCCTCCTCGGTTTTCCCGCCCTCTTCTACCTAAACTCTAGCTCTTACCTATTCTGGATTAATGCCAGTGGTCTTTCCGCCTCCGAATCTCTCCCTCGCGTCTATCAAACGTTCACCAGACACACATATATATGCACACACACTAGTAAACTACACCCTGCTCGCAATACTCGCTATCAGCCGTTTGATCTTCCTGCGATGCTTGTTCTACTATCTTTCTCCCTTGATCCTTCGACAGCGACCTTTCCACGTCCCTCCGTTCTCCCTTCAGCTGCCACCCTTCTCGCTTTCCGTGTCTGTTGCTCTCGTACTCTTAAGCGACTGGTCGCAATCCCTGTTTTCTGGTTTACGACGATTCCTCGGCGACGCAGGGCGCTCGCAATCGGAGGGCGAAGAATTACGAAGTGGAGCGACGCTGCCGGCGCCGCGCTGCGCCACGCCGCGCCGCGCCGCGCCGTTCCCGTGTATATTCGTCGCGCTCGGTTTACCCTTCTGAGCCGAAACCCGGAGTTCAGAGCTCGTCGCCTCCGGACGACCTCGGGGGAACGTTACAGGTTGCTGGAGCACACTTATCACGATGGCGAATTCAAACGCCCACCGCCGACGCGCACCGCTTGCCGACCCCTTCTTTTCCCGCGCCGCCCATCGTGTTCACTGTACATCCACGCTCGTACGAACGCGCGCGGAAATAGTTCGCCGAGAGGACAAGCGTAATTGAATCGTTCTTTTCTGCAGTTCCCTGCCCCGGTTTCTGATCAAAGCGGGACAATATTAGCATTTATTTCCACTTTAAGTGGAACGCCGGCCAGCTGTTTTATTTTCACCGACGCCCTTTCGCCCTCGCGCCGCTGGAAATTAACGAGAGATAACGAGCCGTATTTTTGACCCCGGATAGAGAACGACGAGGGTAATTACCGGCGTTATTACTTAATTAATCACTCGGCCACACGTTCATTAATTCTTTCTTTCTTTCCCGCGTGCGGGGAAATTGTTTCGCAGCGTTCCACGGGCTGGTAGTATTTTCGTCCTTGTTTTCGGGTCTGTATTCAGCTGGGTGCTGTGTTTGTATTAGTCGCTCGAGTATTGGATTTCATCTATATTCGAAATTACGCTCGACAATGTGTTGAGGTTACTACGAGGTTTTTGTGTGTGGGGTTACTATTATTATCCTGTATTCGAGGGTGTACCGTCACAGATCCGGCTCGAAGGATCAACAAATGTGGCGTAGTAGATCCGGCTCGAGAAACCGAAAAATGCGACGTCGCACGTACACGAATACTAACGCGGATTAAATTCCTCGGCTGGGGTTGTAAATCCCAGCTTTAACTTTAGGTCTCGTTAATACTCGCGACGCGTCGATTTACGAATTTCTTCAGAAATCGACTGATTCAATTCTGATCTCCGACTGGTTGAGATCAGATCACTAGTTGCAGTTGTCCCGAACGATGGACTGACTACTGTTTGAATGAATGAATGATATCTCGTTACTCCGAACGATTGAGTATCTGAGATATTGTCACTCCGAACGATTGAGCGACTTATGTGTCCCGAACGATGGACTGAACGTTGAATGCGTGAGAATTCCCGAGATATCGTCACTCCGAACGATTGAGCGACTTATCTTGTAATGAGCGTAAAAACCTCTGGAGTGCGATCCTGTAGGTGTTTTTATACGACACCTACAGGTTTTGTGTCGAGTGCGCTGATTGGGAAATTGAAAATACCCAATCAGCATATAATGCCAAAAATCGGGGGCGTCTTGGACGACGCCCCTTGGCCAGCCCTCTTGGTGCAAGGGTGAGGGCAATGGCCACGTGCGAGGGATCCTCGAAGATTTGCCGATGCCTTGGAAATTTCCTCCAAGTTGACGCATGGCTGGCGGAACCGTTACGAACGAGGTTCGCGTCGACCCTTCGGAAATTCCCGGTTTATGATATGGTCGGTTGTCTGTACGAACGACGAAAATTCCAAAACTATTGTCTGGTCACGCGCGGATTGACTAAATGATTTTCTCATGATTTAGGGTGCAATTGCCCCTTGTAACTAAAATAAATAAACTGAGTTCGAAAAAGGCTAATCCCGAAAGTAAATTTGTTGGCACGTCCATATCATAAACGAACCTTCGAGGATTTTCTCCGTTTTGTTCCGCGTCGGACGGAACATGCTCCCCCCCGTTGATCGGTACGAACGATCAATGTATCCTGTGCCTGCGTCCTTAGCGTTGCGGTGCTGTTAATCTGACTCCGAGTCAGGTAGAGGCGCCAATTGCCTCACGTTCCGTCGGTAGGTCCCGTGGCTGGTCCGAACGGTGACTGCCCGAATTATCCCATCCGCCCCAGGATGCGTAGCTACCACTCGTCCGAGGTGCCAGGCCAAAGGTGGAAGGTTGTCCTCCTTCATGACCACGACGGTCCCCTCTCGTATGTGGTGGGTGCCGGTTGTCCACTTATGCCGCTCGTTCAGATGGTGGATATACTCCTTATGCCACCTGGCCCAGAAATGTCGCTTGACCTTCTGGATGTGTTGCCAGGTGGACAGCCGGTTCGTCGGTGTTCCGCTGAAATCAATCTCAGCAAGACTCGTAAAGGAATCACCGATCAGGAAATGGCCGGGAGTCAGGGCGGACGGATCATTGGGATCCGCGGATAGGGGGGTGAGAGGACGCGAATTCAGGATGGCCTCGACTTCGATTACGAACGTGTTGAATTGTTCGAGGGTGAACAATTCGTCGCCTACAACCCGTTTCACGTGATGTTTGAAGGACTTCACTGCGGCTTCCCATAGGCCACCGAAATGTGGCGATAAGGCTGGCATGAAGTGCCAGGAGATCGCCTTGTCCGTTACGAATCGCCGCAGTTGCTCGTCCTTTGAGAGTGATTGATATAATGCCTTGAGTTCGTTGTCGGCTCCGACAAAATTCGTGCCATTGTCGGAATAGATGTTACGGCATAACCCCCTCCGTGCTATGAACCGTTTTAGGGCCGCGATGAATCCCTCGGTGGTCAGGTCGCCGGCTACTTCGAGGTGAACGGCCTTCGTCGCGAAGCAGGTAAAAACTGCAACGTACACCTTGACTCGGGTCCGATTTCGGAAGCGCCGCTCCTTGACCCAGAACGGACCGCAATAATCAACGCCGCAGTTGTAAAATGGCCGAGCGGCGGTGACGCGCGTCGCAGGTAGATTTCCCATGATATAATCCACGGCAGGTGGATTAAGTCGGAAACACCTGACGCAGCGCCGGATAATCTTGCGTGTTGTGTTTTTCCCATCAATGGGCCAATACGTTTGCCGTACGTTGCAAAGCGTTGCCGTGATGCCTGCGTGGTGGTATCGCACATGCGTCTCGCGTATAATTAGGTCCGTCACGTGATGACCCTTTGGTAGTAAGATTGGATGTTTCCTTGCGAAAGGTAACTCGGATCTTTGCAGACGTCCGCCGACGCGCAATAATCCCCTTTCGTCGAGAAACGGTGTAAGGGATCGGAGTTGGCTCTTGGGGTGCAGCCTTCCGGATTCCAGGTCCTTAATATCCCTTTCGAAAGCCGTGGATTGGACCATTTTGACGACGCGGAGTTCGGCTTCACGAATTTCCTCGATGGTAAGCGGACCAGCGGTGCGGTGACGAACACGGAGGCAATACGCGACGATTCGCGTGAGCTTTTTGATACACGAGTATCGAGTGAGAATCTCGTCACTCCGAACGGTTGAGTTCGCGAGACATGTCACCCCTTTCGTTTCGGGTATCTCACTCGAGACCGTGTATCTCGAAATTGGCCATCTTGCTTGCTCCGTCGCGAGCCAGTCCGGACCGTGGAGCCACAATGAGTTTCGAACGAATTGAGCGGGCATTAGTCCTCTTGAAATCAAGTCGGCCGGATTGTATTCCGATTTGATGTGGCGCCACGTGTTTATCTCGGTTTTGCCCTGTATGTCGGCCACGCGGTTGGCGACGAATGTTTTTAACATACAGGGCTGTGTGTTGATCCAATTCAACACTATTGTGGAATCGGTCCACAAAAATGTCTGATGGATCTTAACCGAAATCGCCCGTTGGATGGAGGTGACTAAGGACGCTAGAAGCACGGCGCCGCATAGCTCTAGACGCGCGAGCGTAACCGTCTTGAGTGGTGCAACGCGGGATTTCGCGCAGAGCAGGTGTGTTTCGACGCGTCCTACAGCGTCTATCGTACGTACGTACACGCAGGCTCCGTATGCGCGTTCGCTGGAGTCACAGAATCCGTGGAGTTCGAGACGTTGGTGGTTCCTCAGGGTCACGCAGCGGTTGAACTCGATGTCGTTTAGTTCTTGAAGTTGCGCTGCGTATGTGGTCCATTCCGTGTAAAGGCTGGCGGGAAGCGATTCGTCCCAGTCGATCTTCAATTGCCATAGACGTTGCATTAGAATCTTGGCGATAATGGTGACGGGTCCAAGAAGTCCTAATGGATCGAATATTTTGGCGATCGTTGACAAGATGGTCCGTTTGCTGACCTTGCCAACGACTTGAATTTCGACCGCATAACGAATCGCATCGTTCCTGGCGTCCCAGGATATTCCCAACGCCTTCATCGTTGTGTCATCGCCGAGGATCTTCGGGTGGATTTGGTCTTCGCGGAGTCCCTTAAGAAGGGCGGGTTCGTTCGACGCCCATTGACGAATGTTCAATCCACCCCGTTGAAGAAGCTCGCCGATTTGATGTTGGATGTGCCGCGCTTCCTCCATTGTGTCGGCGCCCGTGAGGAGATCATCGACGTACAGATCTCGTTTGATGATCTCTGCTGCTTCCGGATATGCGTCGCCCTCATCGTCTGCCAATTGATGAACGCATCTGATGGCGAGATATGGAGCCGATGATAGTCCGAACGTGACCACATTCATCTCGTACGTTCTTATGCAACCATTATCTCTCCACAAAATGCGTTGATAAGCCCGATCCTCTGGTCGAACGAGGAATTGGCGGTACATCTTCTCGATGTCCCCGGTTATGACGAACGCATGCATCCGGAAGCGCAAGAGTAGGGAAAAGAGGTCGTCCTGTATCGTAGGGCCTATCATTAGCGCGTCGTTTAATGATATTCCGCTACTGGTCTTTGCAGACCCGTCGAATACTACGCGTACCTTAGTCGTCGTGCTCGATGGTTTTACGACGGCGTGGTGCGGCAGGTAGAAGCCCGGTGCGTCGAAGGTTTCTACCTGCGTCATGTGCCCGAGCGCTATATATTCCCTCATGACCGTGGTGTATTCGTCCCCCAATTCCGGATCCCGTTCTAGTTTCCGTTCAAGCGAACGGAAACGATGCAGGGCGCGCGTGCGTGATTCGCCGAGTTCTTCCCGTTTTTCGTTAAACGGTAACGCAACCACGTATCGTCCGGAATGGTCGCGTCGAACGTTTTTTGCGAAATGTTCTTCGCACTCGTGCTCCTCCGTTGATAAATGTCGACTCTGAGGTCCTTCTTCCACTTCCCAGAATTTCTGTAGGTTGAAGTTCAGGTTCGCGACGAAGGCCTCGCGGGTCGTGCGTGTGGCGGCGACGGTTGGGACGTTTCCCCCGATGATCCAACCTAGTTGCGTCTTCTGGAGAACCAAATCGCGTCCACCTCGATCGGAAAGGTCGATTTGACCGATGCTGAGGCACGCCAGTGCTGGGCCGGTGCCGATCAGCATGTCTATCCTTCCTGGTTGGTGGAACGATGGATCTGCCAGAGGAACGTTGGCCGGTATACGCAACCTTGATCGGTCTAACGGGACGTCCGGCACCCGTTCAGAAATTTGCGGGATCGCGAAAAACGTTAGTGCCCGCTGGAAATTGGACAACCGCGATTTAATGGTTGTGGATACCAATTTGTTTGATACGGTGTTGACTCGGTTGAGGCCTTGAATGGCTACGGATGCCCGACTCGACGGCAAACGTAGCTTCTTCGCGAGGTCCTCCGTTATGAAATTCGCATTTGAGCAGGTATCAACCAACGTCCGACATTGAACGGGTTGCCGGTCGTTGTCGAATACCTGCACGACTGCTGTTGCCAGCAATCCGTTTGTTTTCCCGTCGGATATGAATGAAACGCCTTGTCGTCGTCGTGATGTCCGTCCGGTACGTTTCCGTCGCAGTCAGGTTTTCCTGGCTTCTTCCTTCGGCGATGCATCCCGATGGAGCTTTGTGTTGTGCTGCCCATGGCAGACTCGACAATTTCCTCCATGGCAGGCTTCGGTGGTGTGGTCTCCTTGGAGGCAGTTGAGGCAAAGGTTTGCCTTGCGTGCTGCCTGAAGGCGACGAGTTACCGTCATGTCAAGGAATTTGGCGCATTGGTACGCCCGATGCGTACCTGCGTTGCAAATTTTGCAGCTTGATTGTGTCGTTGCCACGAAAGTTTGCTTCCTGGCCGTCCGCGGCGATGACGGCTTCCTGGGAGGTGCAGGCGTTTTCCTTGGGAGTACCGGTATCCCTTTTGCGGGTTGTTGCGATGACGCGACGGTTGCTGGAGATGCACGATTCGCGATCGAGACTGGGGGTTTCGTGGGCGCATCGTCGGTCCTGCATCGGTGAGACGCGTTACGGAGATGCCGAAAGATGTCAGCGATTTTCGGCATCGTCGTGTCGGACAAAGTTTGCTCCCATTCTCGTTTCGTCCCCGTACTCATTTTGGAGATCGCGATGCTGGCGAGTAGATCGCTCGCGATATCTTCCCACGATCTTCCCAGCGCGTGTAGCGATCTTATATGCGACTGCATATGGTTTATCAAGTCGCGGATCGATTCGGCTGTGTCGTCGATCATTACGGGGGTATCGCGAAGCAACGCCGAATGTTGCAGCACGAGTGCTCTCGTGTTGTCGTAAGTCTCGATCAGTTGATCCCACGCTGCCTTGTAGTTGTCTTCGCTGATCGTAAACGACTCGATCGCGGATTCAGCCTTGCCGGATAGAGAAAGTCGCAGATAATGCAATTTCTGTATATCGGTCAACCCCGGGTGCGAATGTATCATCGTTGAGAATGCGTCTTTGAATGCGACCCATTTCTCAAGACGGCCATCGAACTTCGGCAGTTCGATTTTCGGCAAGTGTACCCCGATCGCGGACGACGAGGCTGACAACGCGGGAGAATCGTTCACGCTTCTTGTCGCCGTTGGTGGTTGCCTGCCTGCTTGCTCCGCGTCTTGTAGCATCGTGATGGCCGTCGCGATGACGTCATCGTACTGCTCTGTAACCGCTTCTCGTTCCGCTTCCGTTTGCTCGAACTCCTCGATGAGCCCCAGCTGGTCTTGGATGTCGTTGAAATTATCGAAAAGCTTTCGCAGCCTCTCGACGCGTTCACGGAGTTTTACGCGTTCCTTCGCGGAATCTTGATACGTCTCTAGCGCGTTGTTAAGGGACGTAATTTGCGACTTGAACGCGCGGCGTTTGTTTTTTAGTAGGCGGACCGTTTGTGCTTGATTTGCGCTCGACTCGTTCATTGACGCGTTCGCCATTTCGATGGTAAGAAGTCGAGACGTGGGAAAGTGCAATCAAGGATATCGTACGAGAGGATTCGATCGGTAAATCTTGACGAGCCTACCTTGACTGATGCGGAGGACGTGTTTGTTCGTAGACTTCCCGCAACAGATTGGACTCGTCGTTCCTCGCTCTGTGGCCTGCTGCTCGGCTGCTTTGGAGTCGTGTCGTTCGTCCAATCTGGATTCTCGCCGTCAGACCTTGAATCGGACGGTTGACAGCTTCCGTTGGATCCACTTATGCACTGTATTTTCACAAACGCGGATCCGACTCGAGGGACCGAAAATGTGTTCTGTGAAACTCCGGCTAGTAGGATCCGGCTCGAAGGACCAAAAATGTGTACCTCCGGCTAGTACATCCGGCTCGAAGGACCAAAAATATGTACCGTCACAGATCCGGCTCGAAGGATCAACAAATGTGGCGTAGTAGATCCGGCTCGAGAAACCGAAAAATGCGACGTCGCACGTACACGAATACTAACGCGGATTAAATTCCTCGGCTGGGGTTGTAAATCCCAGCTTTAACTTTAGGTCTCGTTAATACTCGCGACGCGTCGATTTACGAATTTCTTCAGAAATCGACTGATTCAATTCTGATCTCCGACTGGTTGAGATCAGATCACTAGTTGCAGTTGTCCCGAACGATGGACTGACTACTGTTTGAATGAATGAATGATATCTCGTTACTCCGAACGATTGAGTATCTGAGATATTGTCACTCCGAACGATTGAGCGACTTATGTGTCCCGAACGATGGACTGAACGTTGAATGCGTGAGAATTCCCGAGATATCGTCACTCCGAACGATTGAGCGACTTATCTTGTAATGAGCGTAAAAACCTCTGGAGTGCGATCCTGTAGGTGTTTTTATACGACACCTACAGGTTTTGTGTCGAGTGCGCTGATTGGGAAATTGAAAATACCCAATCAGCATATAATGCCAAAAATCGGGGGCGTCTTGGACGACGCCCCTTGGCCAGCCCTCTTGGTGCAAGGGTGAGGGCAATGGCCACGTGCGAGGGATCCTCGAAGATTTGCCGATGCCTTGGAAATTTCCTCCAAGTTGACGCATGGCTGGCGGAACCGTTACGAACGAGGTTCGCGTCGACCCTTCGGAAATTCCCGGTTTATGATATGGTCGGTTGTCTGTACGAACGACGAAAATTCCAAAACTATTGTCTGGTCACGCGCGGATTGACTAAATGATTTTCTCATGATTTAGGGTGCAATTGCCCCTTGTAACTAAAATAAATAAACTGAGTTCGAAAAAGGCTAATCCCGAAAGTAAATTTGTTGGCACGTCCATATCATAAACGAACCTTCGAGGATTTTCTCCGTTTTGTTCCGCGTCGGACGGAACAGAGGGCAAATGCTATATTATATTTCAGTTGCCTCCAACTATTTACACAGCCTATATTCCCCGAACTCATTACTGGACTACGTACCTATAGCAGAGTATATAATAGAGAAACATAACAATCGAAAACCACCACTTCGTATTTAACTGATTAACATTCCCAAGGAAAAAAATCAAATCCCCTATTCCTCGAAACCCGAGAAATCTCGAGTGAACATAGGAATCTGCAGTACGCTGCAAAAAGATCGGCAGGTACGGTGAAAAGATGCACCAGTACGATGTAAGCGTACGGGCACCATTACACGGCACAACGCGCCGTTTCTCCGCCGGCGGACCCTTCGGCGCGTTCTACATGGGGAGCATCGTAAAACACGTTGATCCGTAGAACAAAAATTCCCGGCCGGCAGTAACGACAACACCATTCATCCTAAACCCTCTCGTGGCACGTATAGAATCCGCGGCTAAATCCCGGCGGGACGGTGCACGTTTATGTCTCGAAAGCTTTTTTTAGTGGCCGCGCCGTGCACAGAGGAGGCCATGTGCCGACAAGCACTTTATTTCCTTGATTTCCTACACTTTTCATTCCCGAAATAACAGCCGTTACGTCCGACGTGGCTATATGTACGCGCAAGTTCACGCTCACCGGCCGATCCACCGTGCCGCGTCCATTCAGCCCGCGCCCGCTTTCTAAAGATCGGCTAAATTGTTAAGCGCGCGCGTTCCCGTGAATGTGTACCCGCGTACAGCCGGCACTAAACATGCCCGGCCGCCGCGAATTACGATATTTACCCTCGTTACGTCGAAAAAGCCGGAGTTACACGGCGGCGCACGCGCGCAAAACTTTTCACCCCGACCCGGAAAATTCGGGAGCTGCTCGTCCGAGCAGACGAAAAACGTCGTAATAAATAATACAGGCCAGGAATCATCCGTTCCTCGAGTTTTCGACGGTGAAATGTTCGCGCTTCGGTTCAACCGCCCCCGGTCGTCCGTCAGGTTGGTCTACGCCGTGTTCCGCCTCGCTGCAGCTGCGATAGACTTCCCGTGTAAATCGAAATACCGGTTACCACGGATCAGGAATTAATTGCGGCGAAGATTCGTTGCCGTATCCGGTCTCGAGTTCTTGCGTTTCTTAATTAGAAAAGTTTTATGACTATGATTTTCAACGTTTTTATCGAATTTCGAAGCATCGAGGAGAGTGATTTGGATTTTTCAGTGAGAACGGTACGAGTAGAGTAGGATATATCTAATTGTTGTTTTGTGGGAAAGCGGACCTGTGAGAACATTGATAATAATGATAGGGATGTGACAGAAATCGAGTAATAATTAAATATAATTTAAGAGGAATATTTTATTTTTCATTAGATTTTGATTTATAATGTCCCCGCTTGAAAGATCTCCGTATGTTCAGTCGACGTTGAAGGAGGCACGTGAAAGTTACGTTGAAGTATAAATTTTTATATTTTAGCTGAAATCGACTGAGACTTCTGTGTGTAGACAGTAAAATATTCACTGAATCCGAAACATTGTATCAACGTTCCTTTCGTTCCCTATAATACCTGCGTGTATCAGCGCGGAACTTTAGTATAAAGCATCCCATATTTGCCTACGGCCACGAATGTGCTGTTTCAATTGATTTACCATGATTATTGATCTCCGCCGAGCGAATACGGAGAACCCCTATTTGATATGTATTTTATACGCGGCTCAATGAAATTCGTCCCATTAACCATTCATTCTTGAAAGCAACTACGAGCTCGTAATAAATAGAGCCCGATTCATGCTCATTAGTTCATGTTTACGTAAATCGTCGCGCAAGTACCCTGCACGGACTTATTACCGAAGAGGATTATAACTCACTCATCCGCTACTTCTCATTTATGACGGTTTCGTAGCTTCCTGTGAAACAAATTCCACAGATAATGCCCGTTTCTCTCGAGCGTATTATATTAATGAAACCAAGTGCGCATTATATTAAATCAGTTAGCCAATTTCTTCGAGAAACCGCCTTCGTCGAACATATTAATTAATTTCATGCGACATCCGCGATTAACTCGTCCTTAAATGAAAGACACGAATTTCGAGCAGACGTGAAACGTCTGTTCCGATAACCTGAATATTAAACTTCAATAACAATCTCAATACTGTATCACATAACGTCTCGTATCAGTGGCAAATAATAAATAAAACCTTCCAATTAAAAGACAAGCAATAACGAAAACAACAAATATCCCCGTCCTTTCAAGGTAACGAACAATCGCGAATCGAGTATTGAATTCTAATACGCTAACACGATTTCGCGGAATAATCAGCCAGTTAACAATTGCGAATTCCAACAGACCCGACCACGGTTGTTCCGTCGGAATTGTGTAGTTATTCAACTTCACGAAAATATCAACCGGCCTGCCGCGGGCGAGCGGTTGGATTTTCATTGGAAAACGAAAAAATAAAAGGACGGGAAAAACAGGTAACAGTACTCGTTGAACCGACATTGAACGGTAAACCGATACGTATAATTTTCCCGGGCAGCATTGCGGACTTCTTTGCGCGCTGATTACGTATCTATACCGTGGCATTCGAACCGCCGCGGCCGCGCGCCATTGTTGCACCGGTGAATGGCTGCGAAAGCGTCTTTCCGATTCCAGGCCGCTTTTTGCCCTGCCGTAAATCCCCCGTCCGGTGAAATACTTCTGCTATAATTGGCCAGAACTTCCGTTTCCATTTTCTCTCTTTTTCGGTAAACGGGACAGCGACTTATACCCGGTCCCCGGGAAAATTATTCCCCGCGGACGCGCGTGTTATGCAACTCAGCCGAGCGAGAAGGAACGTGGCGGTAGGAGAGGACGTGTGTTTCCTTCCCACAAAATGGCAGCGCCGTTACGAACACCCGACCGCGTACGAAGACCATTACATTAGAATACGCGGAATCGCGGGGAATTCTCTGGCAACACGCACGCGCTCGGCCGGTGCACGACCTGCAGCGAGATTCCGAATCCGTGCCTTGAAATGTGTACGACTGTAATCATATTTTCAGTGTATTTGAAGGGACGTCGGTGACTGAACCCTTTGACACTAGCAGGTTCTTATGAATATTCATTGTTTTACGATCAAGTATCAATGAAATGTTTTGTAGCCGTTTGAGTCTCAAGCGACGCGATCGCGTTTCTCCGTTACTCTGCCTAAAAGTGCCAATCTATCGGTTCGTGGAATCAGATGAAACTTAGTTATTCCTTTTCCTACCAATTATTCATTTTTATTTTTATTATTATCCGTTTGGAAGTGGAAAAATGTAAAGATTGCACTATTTAAAATTTGTTTCTGTAAAAAGAGAAAAGCGTAATTCAGTTTCTAAATTGAATCGAAAGAAGCGCGATTGCGCCGTTTGGCATTCTTCGACCGGGTTTTTGCAAAAAATCGTGAATCTCAAACGGATATCTAAAGTAGTGTATAGAATAGTGCAGAGATTGTTTTCTTTCGATGATTCATGTGTTGATATATTTTAATTCGTGTTCTGATATGAAGCGGTTCTGATGAATTATCACTTCTATTTTTAGCGATGACAATACCAATTCTATGTTGATCAAGTGAAGTTGAATGTAATATGTGTACGTGTTCTTAAACATGTACTTAAATACGAGTTCACGTTTTTACGATCAGACGTTTAAGGGTTGATTGGATTTTGCAAGAGCGAATCAAACTGGTATCTGGTATCTTATTTACAAATCACTAGATGCATACAAATGCGTGCAAAGACCGTTACATTAGAATACGCATGACCTGCAACGAGATTTCGAATCCCTGGCATGCCGTTTCCACGATATCCGCACGGATATTGTTGTCCACTGAGTCGAAATATAAAATTTTTTTAATATTCAACGGCGCAGTTCAAGGAATTGGAGCAAAATCTTGATTTTAACATAGTCATAGATATAAACATGTCATATTAGAAAGAAACCGATCAACTGGGGCGCTGAAAATGAATTTTTTCGAAGATTTCCGGGTTAGGATTAATTTTTTATACTCTACTCAAGGTTGGATGTTAAAATAAATATACTTTTTTGTATTTTAATTGAAGCGTGTACGAAAGGAATATTTTTATTACGGAATAATTATGTGGAATAGTATAGAATTATGTTTCGGTGAATTAAATTTTACTAACAGGTCGAGCGAATGAAAATGTAAATATTCATAATTGTCATTACAAAAGCTTCCGTGTAACGTAATGCAGTTTTTCGCCGTCAACATTATATTTGTCGAGCGGCCGATACAAAATTAAATACTACATATGAGATATTCAATATTTTGTATATCGCGAGCGCACGTGTTTACCTGGCGCGAAGGAATTTTAATTTAAAGGAACAATTTGTTTTTACTAACCACCGCAATTCGGCGGAGGAAAAAGACGACTCCGACGGTTGTATGATATTGAAATAAAATACGTACAGCTTCTTGCAACTGGACACGCAAGCAGAAAACGCGTGTAAGTATTGTATTTCATATAGTAAACGCACTCGCATTTTAAATATACTTTTGGCTTCAACAATTAAAATTGTACAATTATTTTTCGGACGAACCGTTTTGAAAGAAATTTTCGACGTTTTACTTAGTCTGCTGAATTATTTACTATTTCATAACATCTTGAACTTGCACTACGATCTTCAAATAAATTACTTACATTTAACTCTTTACACCCAATATCACTTTATTCAACGCAGTAGAATTGTTGAATTTAAAATTCAATATTAAATTTTGTGTAAGGTATCAACAGGTAAAACATGAAGACAAAACAGTTCTGTCTCTTAATTTATGCAAGATGTTTCTTTACGTCAGTTGCAAATAGTGTTATAGACATTTCATCAGGAAATAACGAATACTTATAATATCAAATATCGAGTGCAAAGGATTAAGCCTTCGACTGCGGCGCACGCTGGCGGAGAACCATCAATACAGACGGCGCTGGCCAAAATGCATATTCCTTGAATTCTAATTGGTAATTGAATATAAAGAAAAAGATCCAAAATTTATAATTAGGAACAAATTTAATCTGACAACTTTAACATAATGACAGTAAAGATAATATAAACGACTGTGGGTAATAAAAGGACACTGAAAACAATTTAATATTTAATTTACATGTGATATATTCTAAAACATGGATTAATGCATAAACCTACATGGCATTCTTTGCGTTGATAGAAAAATGTAGATGGCGTATATATAATACGTATTTGTAGTTAAAGAGTTGGTACTGCTTCCGATGTAATTATGTTCATAGCTCATATTAAATTAATCATAGTCCTCTCAAAAGAATTGAATAAATATGTTTAACAAAAGAGATTGACGCGAAAAAGCAACGAAAAATACGTATTTAACAAGATATTAGTAACGATTCTAGTTCGAGTTTTTCTTTTCCAGATATCTTTTCCGATCGTAAAAGTTTCCTTAATTATTCTCGCGTGTAGCTGTTACTGTATTTTTTTTATAAATCTTACTAGCTACTAATTGGCCGTTTCGCGGCGGGAGGGCGGGCGGACGAAGTAATTTCAGATTGATCTTGGTGGTCGTGGCTGGTATTGGCGTGGTATACGAGTCTGTCGTTATAAATCTTGCAATTTTGACGTTCAGTCGAACGGAACTTTTATTGCAGCCGAGTCCCTCCTTCGTAATTTACGCTCGAGTTTTCTGGTCGCCAGAAAAAGCTGATGTTTTGTTCTTCGAGAGAAAGAAACTCCCGAAGAGACTTTAAAATAAGCAGCGAGGTCGGCGGTATGAAATAAAAAATTCCACGTCACCTGCAGAATTAATTACGAGATTTTCCATTCGATCTTTGGAATCAAGCTCGTTTTATTATTCGATAAAGAAAACTTAGAAGTAGTATTTACTCGGAGATATTACAGAAACAATGAAATTTAAGCAAACATTATCCTGATTGATGTCATTTAAATAAGATAAATTTCATAGCTCTGGAATTGTCTCTAATCTTAACTTTAAAATTCGCCAGTAATAAAAGTGACGAAGTTATTTGAATGTCACAAAAAATGAATAGCGGATATGGAAATATCTAGAATTATTGGATTGCATTGAACAAGCGGTGTAACATTTAAATTTAGTATTAAAACACTTAACTGCCTTGAATGTGCATAAAATTCAGGGTATTTTCTATTATTTCTCTGAGCAAGTTAAAAGTACTCGTAAAGATTCTCATAAATCTCACTTTCATATTTTTTAAAGCACAGTAGGACTCACTTTATTACTCTGTCCTTAATGTCAGTTGACAAATATTATTTAGAAACTACAGAAACCGCGAGACGAATACACAATTCACTCCTCGAGCGAATGATTTTATTAAAGTTACATTCCTCAAGCAGATAGCTACATTCATATTTTGTTATTGTTTCTATTACGATAAAAAACGTGTCCAAATTATCAGTGCTGATTATCGATAAAAAAGAGTATTTAATTTTCCATTTTAAAATCACTTTCAGTTTCCATATTTCTTCTAAGTAGTAAAAGTAATACATATTGGAATCTAGAGCAAATTCAAAAGGTTTCGAATATAAGTTTTACAATCTTGAACATCAATATAAATTCTATTCGATAGTTGAAATGGTATTGCTTAAAGAACCCGTGGCTTCTGTATCGAACATGTCGTTCGCCTTTAGGGCGTGATTAACTCGCGCGCCAACTGAAATATGAAAGTACAGCGGGCCCGTAACTCACGCTGATTTTCGAGATTTGAATTTTAGATTCGCCGGCGTGCAGTTGCAATAAATAGAGATACATTCTAGGGAACGTTTATGAGGTAAATTACTTATCCGAGATACGAAGTATCGCGTTCCGCATTTCCATTCGCGTAAACGATATATTGACTAAATATTTGCGTCCTCCGGCTCGCGGACGTCGACGCTGTTCACTCTCAAGTTTCCCTCCAATATGTACTTATTAATGCATTGACTTATACTAAACTGGATACGTTTGTTTCCTTTACGGAAGGAAAACGTTTCTTTATGGTAATAAGTGTGCTGGGACATATCGCATTCGTGTTTCCGCTTCCGAAGACCGCGCATCGAAAAGTCGGAACTCTGGAAACAATTCATTGTACGACATGTTAAACGGAAAAATACACATCGCGCCGTTTATAAACTATCGAACATTTATATCAGTCAACGTACAACTGAAAGATGTTATTATTCTGCAGAAATTATATCGTAAAAAATCGAATCTAAAATCGTTGCTGTCTTATATTGCATTGGAATTAAAGATTATATTTAAAGAAACATGGGGAATAATTAAGAGAGATCATAATTACACTTTTGTGGTATATTATTCGACTTGCTCGATAGGTGTTTCTATATCGGTGCGATTATTAGTTATATTTTCATCGACACGTTTAAGGGTTGATAGGCATTTATAAAAACAAATTAAATGAATTACTTGGTATTTTGTTCATAAACGACCAAACTGATATACGTGTTTCCATTTACCGTAAATCCTGTACTCCCGTTTCTGATCGCCTGTTCGCGGATAAACCGGTTGGCCAATTAAAACGCGCAACAATCGATAAATGCTAACGACACCTATTCCATAAAAAGCGCAATCAACTTTATTTATACTATTATATTTCATTCTCGCGTTGTAACTGGAATATGAATAACTTCACAAAGAAAGCAGTTTATTCATTTATTCAGGCGTGATCGATCAGCGAACATTAGAATCCACCTTCGTTTTACGCGTACACGTGATCGTCGACACGAATATTAAAATCAGACCCAGCTAACGCAAACATTTTCGACTTATATCTCATTATTTTACTCCTCTTTATTTCTAAGGAATATTCTATTAACCAAACAACCGAGCAACGCGAAGATCATAAAAGGAATAATAACTATCAGCTCAGGGTCCAAACCGACCCAAGCACAGTACGCCGAGGGTATCGAGGCAGTCCTGCTCGATAGAAAATATACATATTATTCAGAGAAAAATATCGAGCCAGCTCCATTGGAACGAAACAATCGAGTGGACGTGCTTCTCACGTTCGTTTGAAAGTCATAAAACACGCAATCCCGAGCTTCCTCTCCCCGCTGAACACAAACAGCAGTTCACCGAGTGACTCCAAGTAGTTGAATTACGTTTGTATTGAAAGAGCTTCCACTCGTTTATCCGTTTCTCCTGTTCCCTTTATTCCCGCGGAGTTTGCGATCCCAGCACCGCGTCTGTTTGCCCCGATCACCGGGGAAAACGAATCGGTCGCTAAACGATAAAACGCAGCGACAATTGCGCACCGCGGCGCTACGGCCCGCAGGAATTATCAAACGAACGCGAATGAATTATAGACGGCTTGTCGTCGGTCGTTTAATAATTAACTTGGCCGCTCGCACGGCGCTGCCGGCTGTGATGCAGCAAGAACAATCGAACGAATTGATTCCGCGTGACGCGTTGAGACGAGCCGCGGTGCCTTCGGCGCGCCGCAGCGGATCTGCTCGCCCGAACACCCCAGCGATCCGTTATTCTTTGACAAACAACACCGACGCCGAGCGTAAACGCACGTCGAAACCAACCCCCGAATTTTGATGAGCAATTACGTCGTTGGAAACAATTAGAGGATCCGAGCCGTTTTATCGTGTCGCGTTCTGAATACGTGAAAGATACTCGTGCCGAGGGAAATATTGATAGTCGCAATGTTTCTTTGTGTAACAGTTGGCTGTAGGAGCTTGGTTAATGGAGCATTTAATCATAAATCAGTTGTTTTGCTAGAAGAAGATAATAAACCATGCAATGCTAGGAATTTATAGCAGAAATATTGAGAATATTGTAGAATCAGCGAGAATAGGGAATATAGGATACCTCTTCTCTTCGAATGATACGGATAAGGGAATATCTAAATTCGATTTAAACCTATAATATCGCGTCAGACTCGAGGCGAATATTTCGAGTAGTACTTAAATAGCATATAAATATTACTCAGTTCATTTGAATAAAAATTACGTAATATTCGTCCGTTATCAATGATTATATCTCGAAACACGTTCACATAGAATAATACTGGAATCTTCTCTTATTTTCACTAAATTATCAATAACAAAGTAATTAGGTCGATCACCAAAAGAAATCATAGTGCAATGGATTAATACATTCTCAATGACCCGACATTACAAGAGATCTCGTTTACGGTGAAAATGGCAACACAAAAGTTCCATTCCAGAAGTCGTTCCTCCAGTTAATACGTCCTTAACGGACCATCACACGAGCCAAAGGGGAAAAGAAGGCTGCCCTGGCATTCCGAGAAACATGTCCAACCCGCACGTCCCCTTGCAATTTCCAGCATATCGATAACCACGGTAATCACCTTCTTATCGCGGCAGTCACGGAACCCGCGTCGCACTCATGGAATCCGCTTAGCGGGGCGCGTTCCCTTCGTCGCCAGAATATTACCGCGTTTCTCGTACAAATACGAGAACGGTCGGACGCTCTCCCGCGCCTAGGATTTTTTGTTCCGGCTTTTTGTCTATTTTCCGCGGTTTTTTTTCCGTCGGTGCTCGCACTTCCGCGGGAGCGGTAACAAACGGAGCGAGCCGGCTCCCCGCAGAGTACGCGCGGCGTGGCGCACTCATTCGTACAGATAAATTTCCAGCGTGGCCGGGGATACACATGAGGACGGCTTCGTTTTGTAGAGCGTAATTGCCGCAACCGAAATCGATGAATATTTTAGCGTGTACCGTGGCGCGGCGTCCGCTCGCGCGTTTCCACGCTTGATGGCGTACGCGCACACGTGCCGTGCCCCCCTGCCTGACCCCTCCGCGACCCTTTTAGTCCCATCGTCTCTTCGGCTTCCTCTATTAACCTCTTTCCTTCCCTGCCTCCAGCCACAGCACACCCCCGCGAATATGTTTATTCATGCAGTTATTTATTAGTTCGGGCAATTAGCATTAATTAGCGCAATCTGGCACCGGCTACCATCCCTACCCTCCTACCATCCACCGGCCGCTCCGCGTGGAATAACAGTGTTAGCTTAAGAGCAGTTACAGCGCTGTGCGGTCGCGATGTTTCAGGGGTGCGCGACGACAATGTTCTCTCGTTGAGAACGCGTTGCGGCGCATAGGCCTCCCGGCCGCTGTGAATGGCCATCTTGACTCCATTGAAGCCGTTCTCGGGACGGCTAGGGTGCTTGATCTTCGGGGATACTTCGGGAGCCACTGTTTCGCGATGGAAATTTCAGCGAGGGTCGTGAGGGCTGGGGACGGCGATGATGGCACACGCGTGGAGAGTGTTGGGGATGTTGACCTTGGAAAGGCTGCTCGTAGGGATTAAAAGCTTGGCTAATAGCGTTGCGTCGAGTTTATGGAAGTTCGAATTGAATTCGAGCAGCGTTATTGTCCTTTTGCTTTTTAGTCGAATACGAATATTGTCTTTGTTATCAATGTTCAATTTCTGTAGTGATCTTACAGTTGCTGTTTAGTTGGTTTAGTTGGTTTAAGCTTAATTTTGTTGAATTTTATTTATGAGCTTGATGCAATGGTGAATTATTGCATTGAACGATTAATGGTACTGAACGAGGTTTTATGTGCCATTGTGTACCACGAGCTCAATGGAATAGTGAATGTCACGGAACAATGATCCGTAAATCAGCGATAAGGATTAATTGCGCGTGACTTAATATGAAATAACTAGGAGATATGTTTTTAACAGATTATTGGATTGCGTTTGAAACGAAAGAGATATGAAATTGGGACGTAAAAAAGTATACGATCGTAAGGAATACCAAGATTCACAGGACTAATGCACGATAATGGTACACGGATACGTTCATGGAACCCATAGTCCAGGGACTTTTAGAAGCTATGTAGCCTGGTTCACCAACCGCTGCTGAGGTATACCTAAGGATTTCAATGGGCTACAATGTGTCCGCAAGAACTTCGCCAGTAGTTTAAATTGTTAACGCGGGAGTTAACGTAGGTAGTAAAGGAGACTCCGTACCGCGCCTCCTATGACTTAGGGGAGACTAGCTGGGTTAATAATGTCGTTGTTATTGCAACCTTAAGATACACTGCCTCCTCAGTTACCGAACCAGTGTATTGCACTAATCCAGACTACGAAATTTACCAATAATGTGAGAAACGATCTTATATGCATGTGTACGTGCGTCTAGATTGTACAGCAAGTTGTCAAGATTAGCTCTGTCGGAACCGTTTTTCGTTGCCTTGGTCATTATTATTCATTTTTCATTGAATCCACATTATAGTAAACACGCCACTCACATAAGCTTCAGACATCCATATTTATGAATTTCTGGAGTCTGACTTATAGCTATGTTCATTTTCGAAAATCTTGAAAGAAAGCTAAACCGGTTTCATCGGATTTCATATTCTCTTCTGTCATTCACGCTCGAATAACATTATAAGCATCAGCTAAGTAGTTTAGTTGAAGCACGTATTGCACAGTTAACCTTTATCGCCTAACAGAAAGTTCTTTACTCGCGAAGGAAGAATCATTCGAATTTAAAGAGGCGCTCAACGCGAGAAATAAAAACTTGCGCAATCTTTGCCTCGCGATCCCTCGCTATAAAAGTGTAAATTTGCATGAAGATCCACAGCCGTTAATCATCCGAATATCGCGACGTCGACAGTTTCCTCGCAGCCGAAGACGGCTCTTAGTGGGCTCATAATAAATTTTGATTTCACTTCATATACGCTTCATACCCCGTAACCCCCTTCGCTATTCGCAACACCTTTCGCTGACAGTTTCACATGCATTTGAAGTGCAGTCGAGCTTCGTCGGAATCTCATGCGAGACGTATATAAGTTTACCTGCTCGAATACGCGGACATCTCGCGCCCTTAACGTGCAACTCGGTTCACACGTACGAAGCACCCTTCAACAATGTTGCCACAGCCTTCGCGCCGCGATCTCGCTCCCATTCACCTTCGCGCGTTGTACGCTCCCTCGTGCCGGCAGTGGCGGTGCCTGCCCTCAATCATCACCAGCAAATCATTCGCATACGCTACTGTCTTAGAGTCACGCCTCCCTGATTCATGCAGCGACTTATCCATCACTGTGCTCCGTATCACGGGCTCGCTAACGGAACCCCGCAGCCATCTCTTCGCGCCGATCCCCTTGCCACTGCATTGCTATTTATCACGTGCACTCCCTATTTCTGGAGTAACTTCGGTGATCTCGATTTTTAGCATGCAACTGAATATTTGTTTATTTATCCGTTTCGATCTTGCGGGAAGCAATACTGAATAAAACATGAGCGAGAGTACGAAAAGGAGACACTTTTCATTAACGAAGAGTTAACGGTTGAATAGTAATTCGAATGAATTATAAATTTACGTATTGGAAGAAATACTTGTACAAGTCTGGAATGTGCCGCAGTTTAAATTGGATTGCGTTGAAGTAGTCGCAAAAATATAAATGTTTCGTGGCATCTGTTTATGAATGATATAAGTGTGATTAGCAAACGAGTTTCTTAGCTGAGATATTATTTGCTCGCAATGTTGAAATTTACTTCTTGAAACATTGCTCCGATCATAATCAACAGGTGAATAAACTGACATGACTGGACGCCGAGTCAAATGTTTAACTACCCGATTCATCGGGAAAGATGTCTAAAACAGTTTCGAGCGATGTCGAGTGCAATAGTTAGATTTAAACATCAAACTAAATAGCATTAAAGTCCAAGTATCTTCCATTCGCAGGAACATTTTAACAGAAGTGGCGCTTCAAAGTGCCTCCAGGAAAGTGTTAAACTCGAGATCGGAATCTCCGCTTCACGCGATAAGACCGTAGCAGCTTATACGATCAACCCGCAATTGTCGGGGGCCGAGGTAACCAAGAAGACAAGCCAGCTCCTGAAGTTTCACAACGACCCTCCAGATAACCGCAACATCCGCCGGGGATGGAGGATTTTAGCGGATCGATCGATTACACGCGCGACTAAATGCGCTCCCTGAAATCCAAATCTTCCAGCGTCATCGTCGAGTGATCACCGGCTAAGAGAGGAAACGTAGAGGACTCGATACCGGCTTGGCCCGGCCACATCAAACGAACCTCGAGCCCGGCAGGATCGCGGGCCCGATCTCCAATTATCGTTGATGACGCAATAGAAGTCGTCCTTTAATCGTTTATCAAGTAGCCGACCGGCGCGCAAAGTTCAGCCCCGAAGCGAAAGATCGTGACGGGTCAACGATCGTGCACCGAAAGGGCTGCCCCCTCTGTCGATCGCAATTCCGCGGCCTGGAAGAAAGACTGCCGCCGCCTGAATAATAGGTGTATCGATCACAACCGGTCGATACGCAATTTACGAACGATTAGACCCAAATTGCGCAACGATCGGCCGGGCGTCGATTAAACGCGAATTTAAGGCGCAGCCATGACCGACGGCCGTTAATAGTTTCGACGAGAGACCAACGCGTGTGCATTTTTAATTGACCAACCGTGCGAACAAGCGCCCGGAAATTTATTTATTTGCATGGGAACCTGGGTAGCCTGCTAGAACAAGGCCGAGATGAAAGCTTTAATCAACTGATCCTCAGTGCTTACGTCGCGTACACTCGAAAACTCTAAATATCCTTCATCTTCTAATGAAACTTTACAATTCCTCGATCTATTCAAATTCAACGACTCCGAGTCATCAAGAAAATGGCAACGTAGCGTCACACGAAGCAATTCTGTTCCCGCTTTTTCACATAAACTGAACGTCTCGCAATTACGGAAACACTGTCTAAAAAACCGCGGACACCAATATCCTCGGCTTATAAGAGAACCAGCGAAACCAATATCCCAGCTCAATAATTTCAACGCTCGTTTCTAATTACCGTCCAGTCATACCGGACGGCGATCGTACCGATTTCAAAGGCGGTACAACCGTGTGGGGCAAATAAAGAAATAAGCACCCCGATAAAACAGGGCCGGCCCGTAGAGACCTCGGGGCTCGGCCGTGCACGTGAACATTACCGCAAGGGGTAATCGGCTGAACGTATTCTCACCGGTTCGAAGGTGCGCCGGCCTGTTCACCGAGTTTTATTACCCCTGTTTTTGTCAACCCCCGCAGGGGACGGAGGCGCGTCGTTTCTTTCTCTTAGCAGTGATATTTCACGATGGCCACGAGAGACGCTCGCCTCTTAAGCGTCTGAACTCGTTGGCCGGATTCGGTCGGCGAAGAAGAGAGGGAGAGAGGACACGCCGGGTAGTTATCCGCACTGCAGAATTGCCATTTTCCGGTCTCGCCCCTCCGCCATCCCCCTCGTTTCACTCCCCTAATCCCATCGCCATAAATTAGCCGGGACGGAAGTTCGATACGTTGCATTTGTCCACGGCACGAGGCCGAAATAAAAACCGAGTAACCCCATAATAATGGAAGGCCACTGTTCCGGTCGCGAGTCGTTTAATTATACCGGTCGTATCCCGACCCGGGACCCCGTCGGCTGCCATTTAAGTTCGAACTGTCAAGAATCCGTTTCCACTTCGCGCGGAACTTAACGTCTTCAGGCAGCTCGGCGGATGAGAGGGCTGGATGGTGTTGCGTGTAGCGACCAGCGTTGCCGGGAGCAGTTCAACGGAACTTCCGGGCAACTGAGATAGGGCCATACAATTAGATAAACACGGAACAGCACTAGTGGGAATAAAATGGAAGTCTCGTTGTCGGTCGGTTTTGCGCCGGTGCGTTCCTCCGCGAAAACTTCATTGTTTTGCGCTAAAATGGAACCCTCCTCTCTCCGCTTCGCCCTACCTTTCCACTGGCCCGCAAGTTAAATTTCTAATTTAGCCGGGGCGAGCGTGCGGAGTGTACCCAATTGATGGCGCGACCGGGACCCGAAGGATCTTGTGTGACGCAACAATTTCGTACGGTGCGCTATGCGAGCCTTTCTCGTGCACGTTGTTGTCCTTTTTACTTTGCACGCGATCGTTCAGAGGAAGAACGTTCCGGAAGTAACGGAGAGAAATTCGGTCCGATTGATCGAATTGTCTTGGAAAGTTGGAGCTGTTCCGGGGGAACTGTCGGAACGGGGAGATTGGTTTTTTCTCCGTTCGGGATTTTAAGGACTGAATTGGATTAATGGTTTTGTTCGGATATTTCAGTTATATTTGTTCCGTTGCAGCGATGCTCTTGTTCGAGAGGAAACGTTGAATTGGAAAAGATCTGATTGTTAGGAGGAATTGAATTTGAATCACGTGACTTGATACAGTGTAATAATTGCAGTAATGAACCAATTCATCGAGGTATCTGGATATTTGAATATTATTCCCATTAATCGTCGTGCAAATAAAAATCGAGCCGTTGCGAAACAGAAAATTTCGTATTCGCTGGTAATTGCCAATAGAAGAACAAACGTAGGTAGCGTCACGACATTTTAATTATAGACTGTCACGAAGTGTTTCGTATTACACGCCGATCGCGTTTTATATTCATCGCGGAGCAGTTGCATATTACAAAATGAAACAAGTCAAAGGAACATCTATACTATGGCTGGAGGATCCAATATGCGGAACGGTATCAAATGAAATCGTTAAAAGGGGACTTTAATATACGGGCTACGCGTGATGCATTAAATCAGCGGTCTAAACGATAAACCAGATTGAATATAAACGTAATTGATGTAAAGTGAATTACAAATATCCCTTTTTCATTCCGGTACCGCGCACTTCACTGTTCCAATCGAGAGAAATTCCTGAGGCCGCGCGCCAAGTGACACGATCGGAAAACGAATCGTGCAAAAATGTTCTTGGTATCAGTGTCTACGTACGATTCATTGTAACGTTATTCAAAGTTAATTATTCATTATTCAAGAGAGCGACCCCCACGAATTGCTATTCTCCAATATTTAAATTTTCTTTGACACTGCGGATAATATACATATTGTACTTGCACTGGTGAATACGTTATGAGTTTTCTGCGTTGTGAAAAAACCTGGAAACGTCGAACTTTGTATGATAGCGCAATGACACGTTCTTCGGAGTTTTTCAGTGAAAGTACAAACGATTTTTTACGATGAATTTTTAGGGAAGTATGGTAGACGTCGAGTTAGCTATTTCGGTAAGTGTTTCAAAACAATTTCGTTACATTCGATAGAATATTTTATAAATATTGATAAGCGACTAATGCAAAGAATTAATTTGTCGGATGTTCAATGAATAAATAGTTTGCTCAAGGAAACATGTCACTTCGCAGGAGAAATCTTTTATTAATTCGTTATAATGTCTACATGATTGTAAACGAAACGTGTAGGAGTTTTTAGTAGCTGGTTAATCAATATTCTGTGCACAAGAGATCGTTCGCCCGATTTTCGGTGCTCGATGACGTCTTTTGGTAGCTGTATATTAATGACCGCCCCCGTGCTATACGCTCTGCGTACAATGGAGCCCCGCAAACAATGCTGTGCATCAATTCGAATGACTCAATCACGATGGACCAATTCACAGCGATAGTGATTCGAAGTGCGTAGCATTCAATTCAAAGAAATTTCGTCACAAGCCTCATTTACGCCAAGGTTTTTCTAGGATACTTGGAATGTGTTGCTCCCATCAAATAATATTTGACAGGAATAATATTATCAAGAGTTTAAGTGTCCTAATTTCTTTTCCAAATTCCAATTTCCAAGAGCTATATCAACGAGCAACTATTTTTCTAGGAATACAATAACGTGTACAATGGTATTAATATAATATTATTAATATTTCAGTATTAATATTTCAAATAAATAATTTGCAGAAGACGTTGTTTTTGAATAATACGTCTCTTCCTAAAAGAAATACTAAAACAGTCATTAGCATGCGGTACAACAATATCCCCTTCCCAGTTGAGAACCACTGCTTCACTCAATCCGGATCTGTCTTTACACCTGCAAGTTTCTCACCATTCAAATCCTTATTAAACAACTTTCCGTACTATTTATGAACCGACGTTACTGCCCGTGTTTATTTAACGAATGTACCCTTACGAAGATAATAGTTTTATTTATAACCTCTGTGCTAAATAAAACTTCTACAATTAATCTTGCTTAATGTACAATATCGTGAAAAATATTGTCCTTAAACTGTAATCTTATATTTTTCTTATTTCATGTTCTAAAATCTTCTTCGCTTCACAAGTAACTCTGAGAATGAAAAGGAAGTATCAAGGAATAATTCAGACATTCCAAGATTTAAAACTAAAAACGCTGCCATCGACCTGAATCCATTATAATCGTTCGGAGCACGAATATTTATAATTGACCCGGCTTGTAACTAACAGATTAGGCGACAGAAAGTTCCCGTCCGAGTGAACTTCCTCTCGCAAGTACTTAATAAACTTAGGAATCTATGAACTTATGAATCCTCGATCGGACCTGTCGGAAGAACTCCTGCCTGGACGACTTATTACCAGGATTCGACAGACTGATCTCGCCAACTTTCCACTTAATGAATACCTCCGGCGATCAAATCCACCCCCGCGAGCCCCTCGCCACATTTCAATCCGTATCCATAATGAAACACACAAACTGAGTTGCAAGAACAATTTCTATAAATCACTTGGAGCAATCGTTTATCACTATCACGCGAATGAAAAGTGTCAGCTGCCATCGGGATCCAACAAGTAGACAAATGAGACGATCCCCGCGGAAATACAGGGTGATTAAAAACGGGACTCGAAACTTTAAGGGTAGGCAGAGCCGGCCGAACGGAGGGAAAAAGTTTCGACAAACTTCGGTCTAAAAATTAATATTTTCGAAGTCGTAATCAACTTTTCGTTGAAACGCGTTACTTATTCGCTTCCGACGTACCAGCGCGACGAAACAATGGACCATCTATCTTCGTCGCACTTTGTACAGACAGGTCATAAGGAAGGAGTGTTTTATTATTAGAATTCGACGAGGCAACGACAAGCGAATAGTAACAAAGAATTGGTACAATATTTCCCTAGCGTGGTAAGAATAATATTGCATCGAGTAAAAAAACACGAGGAAAGTAATTTCGAAGAGAAAACACTGAATTCTCTAATACGAACACGTGAAACGTGAAAATTTGGAGGGAACACAAAATCCACGCTCCAAAAAAGAAATAGCGAAAGGGTATTATTTTTATCGAATATTAGATACGTGGCAATTATTCATTTCAAAACGAAAAATCGTTAACTCTCCCTCTCCATTTAGCAAGTACGCTCGGTATCTGCCGTGAAAGTTCTAAATCATTTTGCAGCATCCTCGCACAGCACGCTATAGCATCCGTCGACCCCGCGTCGAATGAGCATCGTTATGGTGCCAAGGATTTTTTGGCATCGGGCGCGAACAGATTTCCGGTCTATCAGTGAAGTATTTTATTCCGAATGAAGTAGAAAGGCTAGAAGGAGGACAGAGAGAAACGGCTCGGATGAAAAAGGGCGGAAAGCTTCGCAAGCAGTCGCCCGGCCGGGCCCGCCATTCCTTATTGTCGGAGGGCAAGAGCACAGCGCCCCCGAACCTCTGGAAGCGGACAAAAGTTTCCTGGCCCGTTCCACGGTTTCTCGCCTTCCCGGAAATTCGACGTTTTTATGGCTGACCGTGAATGGTCTGGGACGGAGCCACGGAAGAAGGGAGGGAGGTCGGGTAAATAATGTACCGCGATATCGAGGGATAATCGCACGTCGACGAGAGAAATCGAGGCCCCCGGAACACGAAATGAGATATCCGGGCTGGCACTCGCGTCCGGGATAACAGCGAACTTCGCGCAGGATCCGATGCCAGATAACACAGCCCGCAAACTAACTAGTCCTAACGAGGAAATGATATTTCCCGAACCGTTTACGCGCGATCGTTACCCAATAAATCGAACCCCAATGAACGTCTTCCGACCGGTGTTTCCCTTTTAATGCTCGCGCTCGATTAAATCCTTTGGCTCACGTCGGAGGCGTATGAAACGCGTTTCCGGGGATTCGATGAATTCTGACATTCAGATTCGCAATAGAGGATTCGCTATAGAGGATTCGCTGTTGAATGGGAATTGACATTTTCGGACGATTATTGCGTCGGGTTGCGGTAGCATTTGAAATCAAATGGATTCGTGGAGACTTCGTTTGTTAGGGTTGGGATCTTTTTTTATGTGGCTTAAGATACTTCGTGATGAAAGTTAATTCAAATGGTGATAGATTCTATGGTTTGTAAAGTATAGATTTGTGTATTTTTTAATAATACACTGAATAAAATTGGTTTAATGGCATACAAGAGGTTTGAAATTCAATTGTGGAATTTGTATGAATACTACTTTGTCGGTGAACGCGTCAACCACATGGCTAGGAATTCAATGTACCCGCTACCAACAGTTGCGACAATTCCGAGTAGAAAGAACAATAGTTCTTCTAACACTTTACCAATATTTCATAAATTAGAAACATTGCATTCAGATCCAGAATTTGATATGTAGAATACAATAACAAAATGAACAGCTGAATAAAATATTAACAGCAAATATATTAATCTATCGACCATTCTATTGTACTCGAGCTCTCATTTAATCCAACAATTCCAGTCACGTAAAACTTTCCCGAGCCAAGCGGTTAAATCTTTCCTCCCCCAAACGAGACACCGTTGTCTACATAAGATACAAGTTCGATACGTTGGTAGCAGCGTCGACGCTCGAAGAGAAAAGAAAAAGAAAGGAAAGCGTGCGCAGACGATCTTCATCGGGATGAACTTCATCCACTCGTAGTGCATTTTCACTCAGCCTAGATCGCGCGGCGTCGCGTCGCGTCATCGAAAGCGTGAATGTCTGGAACACGGCTCCGATATCGGAACCGTGCAAAAATATCCCGCATGCAACTAGACGCCCAAGGAGTCGTTCACGGCTAGAAAACGCGGCGACGATCACACCCCTTCCCATCTACACAAACGCCAGCGACGGAACAATAAAATTGGAAACGCGATCACGATGCATCCACTGGGGTGTCGTGACTGCGACCCGAGAGCTGACGTCCTAGATTCAATTCCACGGCTCACGGGATCAAAACGTTGCTCGTGAAGTTGCGAGGTTGGTTGAAAAGTGTTCAGGTTCAAGAGGATTCGGGACTCTCGATTGAAACAGTTGGCACATCGGTGATCGCGTTGCTTTAAGGAACAACTACACGATCTAGAGATCGAGCCGACCAGCTTCACACGTGTTCACTTTGGGCCTATCCGGATGATACGGGGGTTGGCGGTGTTTCCGTCGGCGGTTCGAGGGAGCTTTTCTTATCACTGACCTTCCACGAGGGCCGCACGGGCGAGGAGCAGCTGCGCGACGACGTAAATCGTTGACACGGGTACGCGGTTCAGCGACATCCATCTAGGCTCGGCGTGAACGCCGCGACGATCAAGCACGATACGCGCCGGAATCTCGGTGCGGACTGGCACACAAGCGGGTTACCCGGCTCGCCGGAGACGAGACTGAAACGCGAGGGTGAGAACGGGGATGGTTGTGGCGGTCGCCCGCCTGGCGGGAGAAAGACGGCGGCTCGGCGGAACGGAGAGGGAGACAGAGAGGGAGGGAGAGAAGCATCCTTTCTCGATTGCCGTGAGCTTTAGGGTTGGTTCGCATGCGCCCGTCCGGGTTCACGTGCCCTCCGCCATCGCGAACCACAGGACCCGCCTTCCTCATACGAAAGACACGTTCCCAGGATAGCGAAAAACACACGTAGACATAGGTTCTGCCGCCGCTCCAAGGAATCCAACCGCGAAAGTCCCCCTTAGGACTGATAGACGACCAAAAGGAGCCGACTCGCCTTTCGACCAGCCAGACGTTTCGACGTGCAGTTTGCTTTGATGACACTTTGCCATTTACGTGTCCGGTTCCCTTCTTTTTCTTAGCATTTTTTTTTCTTCTCCTCGTGTTTGGTCGTTTGATAAAGGTCCAAGTGAATGATCGAAATTATTGGGTTTGTGAGCGAATTTCAGGGGATGTTGGTGTTTGTGGTTCGAATATGGAAATTTTGTTTATGTTTTGAACTTTTTCAGGTTAACTGGATACTGTATGATTGGAGGTTAATGTAAGTTATGACATTCTGGTATTATTGAACGTGGTTCATGAATATCAATTGCAGATCTGATACTTTCATTCGTGCGACAGGTGTATTTTATATGTTGGTGTCGGTCAACATTCGTGCACCTTTGTCCTTAAAAATAAATCGTACAATTTTAGTAAGGTTGCTCGATTTATGCAGTATAAAAATAGCCTGGAATCACTTTTTGGTCGATCGGTGAAAAAGACTATCCACTTTTTCTTGTCCGATGGTTAGATTAGGTTTGTGATTCAGATTCACGGCACTGAGGTAGGTACAGGGAGTGCTTTAATGGACTACTGATCGATATCTGTAATCAGGGGTTCCTATCGACCGAGATCAGCTTCTAACGGACGGAGAATATTTGGAAAGGTATAAACTTCTCTTAATCTGCTACTGCGTGATACGTGGACTACATGTAAATAAAGAGAATTCATACTTTAATAAGCTCCATAAAAAAAGAAACGAAATATAATATGCCGTGTTCATCATAGAGAAAAAGGAATATTACATTTAGAAGGAAATATGAAATGATTGAACTTTATTACAATGGAAGTATAGAACTCGGTATTTCGCAGAAAGTAGAAATATCAAGCAATGGTCAGACATACACAGCATCTACTGTAACTGATGCAGCTGACAATATTTCCACTTTGACACTTAAGGAAATGAAAATGTATAATTAATTGTCACTAAATATATTAACAATTTAATCATTTATTGCCAATCACCACTCCATTCACTAATTTATATTATTCACTTCCCAGTACATACAAACACACACAATTCAAAAAACCCCAAACCTAAATCTTCTAAAAATACTCAAAAATTGAAATCAAACACAAAATCACAGTACCCTTGCAACAAATAAACACAAACTACAACTAACTCCAATCATTTTTCAGTCTACCCCTAATTAACATCATCCAAGCATACCGAATAAATTTCAAATACTACTCCTTCACTGTCAGAGATGCCTGTATTAAACCAAGGAGCAATATCCCTTCTTAAATACTGTCAATAAGGGAGCGTGGAGGCTCCATCGTCTCACGCGCGGAAACGAACATGGCCGTGTGGTGGAAATCTCGTCGACTTTACCTCGCCAATGAAAGCAAGCGAGGGGAGAAAGTTAACACTCCGAGATAGAGAGAAAAGGACAGCGATACCTACAGATAAAGAGAAAGACAGCAAGAAGTAGACAGAGAAAGATGAAAACAGAAGAGAGAAAAAGGGAAAGAGAGAGCGATAACGAAAGAAAAAGAGAGAGAGAAATAGAGTAGAAACAAGAAAGAAAGAGAAGCACGAGGAAAGGCCAAGGAAAAGCGTAGAAAGAGAAAACGAGAGGAAGAGGGAGAGAAAAAGGGGGGCACAGTGGAGTTAGGAACACGTTTCGCTTCCTGCCGTCACCTTGAAGCCATCTCTTACCGGTTTACGAGGACACCCTCGCGAAACTTTTGGTACACTCGCACTTAAAGTCATTCTTCGAAATAGTGCGATGTACGTAGGTACTATAATGTCTGTTACGAATACTGGCACAGCCCGTGCGAAGGGTGGCGAAAGGAGGGGCAGCGCGAGGTAGGGGTTGGGTTTATGACTTGCACTACTTCGCATGCCACACTACCGAAAGACGTGAAACGCTTAAACTCTTCCCGAAACCTTTTTCGGATGACTTCCACTCCCCTGGCATCGCCTCGCCCTCCCGCCACTGTTCGCCACCCGGGCTCGAGTTTAAAGGTGAGTTTTCTATCGTTCCAAACGAATCCGCTCCGTGGCGAGCTACGGTCTCGGATTACGGTGTACCGGCTCTATGCTAGCGCGGCTACGGACCGGCTATGCGATTGCAGAGGAAGGTGTACGCGTTCCTGTGACCGTTCCATTGGCCGTTCGGCAGGTTCCGTCTTGCTTCTTTTGCCTCGCTGATGACTGTTTTTCTATTCGATGAAGAAGGGGAATTCGAGCGCACATACGTTTCGTTATTAGTGTTCGGTTCAGTGAAGGTTCGTGTATGACGCGAGTTGTTTAACGTTACTCTGTTGATCTATGCCGATGAGAAGGACTTAATTAACTCGCTGGTGATTGAGAAGATCTTAGCGAAGATTGTTTTTATGAATACGGACTTGCTTCGGCGGTTTGACATTACGAGGGAACGTTAAAGGTGATGTTTGGGGACGTGTTTCTCGGTATAAGGGATCTGGAATAAAATATTTTTCTATAGATAGAAACGTTTCGATGTACATCTGCGAATATCTCTAATAATGTGGTAGCTAGATAAATATTAAGATAAAATATATTGTATATTATTCCTCATTAAACTCGGAGGACATCGATTACCCGCCGTTTCAATGTATGCTTTAAGGTGCGCAGTGTTCACCTGATAAAAATATATCAGCAGGTATCAGCGTTTTTCTCGCTGTTCACGAATTTAACACATCTTTCAGTCGCGATTACCAGGAAATACGCGTTGAAGTTTACGCGGGCCGCGCGTGCTGGAATTCATAGTGCTATTCCAATGCTGTAATAGAAGCCCGCGAGATAACGTTTCACATTAGAGGGGGAAAAAAGTGCTCCTCGAGGAAACCGTTATCTTAGGTACAGCCATTTTAAGATCTACCGTGGATCTAAATTCAGCGTGCCGCTTCAGAATTTCAGATAGAAACACGCCATACATTAAACATTTCCGCGGCCAATGAGAACGCGCGCGCGCATGCGGCGCCTCTCACTAAATGAAATTAGCTTTTCCTATTGATCAAACGAAATCCTTGCCAATGGATTTCGTAGCAGCCGCGATTTTCATTATTCCCAAGAAATTTCCGGGATAACGTTCCCAAAACTTTTAACACAATAGCAAAATTGCACATTCTTTGTAATTAACCGACGTCGTTACCGCGATGCACATTCTCCAGAGATCGTGGAGTTTATTTAACCTAACGCGGAAATAATTAATGAGGGAGATTGGACATTCATGTAGTCCGAGTTACAAGCGCGAATTATTTAACGGTTCACGAAGTTGCTACGTGAACAATAGCTTTAATTTTTAAGAAACGCGCGACGAAGAAAGCCCTGGAATTGGTGCTTTGTAAATTAATCGATTTTTGAATGGTAGACAAGTAATTTCTTCTCATCGTTAATTAAACTTTAGAGAATATTTAATTTTTCACGTGTACTGTAGCTGAAAGAAACATTTCCTAATTGGATAGTGAATTTTTCTACAGATTTATACTTTAAAAGTGAAGAAAAGATTGAATAAGACCTTACTTTCAAAATCTTCGCAACCTTAATATCATTCTTATAACCGCGTGTGTCATAAATGCGTACAATCTCCAATCTATTTACAAGACTTTGATGTTAAATATAACGTAATACGAAGGAAAATTTAATCAAGCTTTGCAACGTTTCATTTCAGACGCAAAGAAAATATACTCAAGTAAATTCGAAGCGTCTTCTCAGTGTAGGTAATTGTCAGTTAAATGGAATTCCATTGCAACGGGATGTATGTTGTCACACATTACGCATGTTACATTTAGGCACTGAAAATAGATCTCATTATCGCTCTCACAAAATCAAATTTATGTAACATCCGTTATTGCTACATGATATACATCTCGCCACCAGTAATTACATTCGGTAACAATCCAATTCATTACGTCGTATTGAATCAGCCAGACAACCACGTCGATTTTTAATCAAATTAAAATTCATTCCTGTTCAAAGTTACCGAACAAGTTAACATTCCACGGAACAATAGCACAGAATCGTAAAAATTAAAAAACGTTGCATACTCGACTAGGTAAAGTGTTAAAAAAACAGAGTAAATTCACTTACTCGACATAACGATCATTACCTTTGTAGCAATCGGATATTAATGAAAAACACGATCCAATTTTCTCATCGTGCAGAGCGAAACCGTTCGAATAAATTTTTAAACATGAATTATCGACACCGAACTTTCCTTCTCAACGTATTTCACGTCCTATTTTCAAGCAAAGCTCTACTTTCACCTGTTTCGATAACAGCAAACGCGTTAAATATCTTAAGCGCGAATTAAAAGGCGTTAGGAGGACGCACCATGGGAAATAAAGCTGTGCCCAGCGTATCCATAATTCATTGATACATCTCGCGGCGGCAAACGTTACGGAAATATAGCCGCGTCCCATCGATCGAGCGCTGTATCCTTCGCCTAATCGTTCTGGCAGCCCGAGGTGCATGACACGATAGTTAATGGAAAGTCGTTTTATTGCGCATCGACATGAAATATCGACGGAATTACGCGTGTAATGTGCGTCCCGTATCTCCAAGTGTACACCGAAGAGATAATTTGTTTCCACGTTAGACGTTACAACACCGTATGCAATCGTTACACTCGCAATCGTATGCAATCCAACCCTGTCTGAATGCACTGTTATGATTCGTGGAAGGATGGAATATTATCGAAGTGAAGTTTCGTGCAAATAATTAGCTTCCTTTACACTTTCAATTTATATTTCGACTTTCATTCATTTCTCTTATTACTATACATTAGTAATAATGTATTTGAACAACAAACTGTTTTAACCCTTTGTACTCGGATGCTTCCCACTAGAAATATTTAACATTTTTTTACGAGACGAAGGGAGATCACAAGTACATTGAGGAACGAAGATATTTTATTCCAATATTTCACGTATCGAGGTATTATACAAAGTTCAACATTAAATAACAGATTTTATAGTTTCACTGCGTCAAATCAAGTGGTGACCGAGAGTCACCTTCCGAGTGCAAATATTTCTCATTTCATTTGCATTTATTATGCGACTGTACATTAAGGTTGTTTGCAAAGTTGCGTAGTTTCTATTTAATTCTTCACTTTAATCAGTTTCTCAATTATCTACACTGTAGACTCTGCAGTGTTGAATGGAGAAAGTTAACGAAATGGTTGATTTAATACAGACTGAGTCAAGTTAGTAAACAAATTGAATGTAATAATATAAGGATACAACACGCAACAACGAGTTACAGTTAACGACACTGTGTTACCAACTAACGTTGATGATTCCCTAGACACTGGACCGTGCAATCTTATCCTTAGAAGGATTTTCAGCCACGGTATACTCCCCAACCTCGAAACCCTCGTTCTTGCAAGACCGAGAACGTGCATTCTCCGTATCGCGCTCGCTCGAAATCCACTCGAAACTCGCGCGAAAGTCACACGAAACTCTTCCACCTTAGCTGAAACGTATATAATCCGGTCTCAACGTTAGGCAACCTCTATCAAACAGCGACAATCATTCCTACCACCCAAAGTAACCATTCACGCTTGCCTCGCACGTGTCACAACTGAAATTTGAATTTATTCAAAAGTCCGCAAGTCGACTTGTATGCTTAAAAACAGAATTAACGCGGAAACGGTTGTTCTGTGCCTCCCGAGAGGTTTTATATGCGAGCAACATAATTTCGGAAGTACTGGAAATATTTAAAGAATTCAAATGTTCATTTGAATTCCATTTTACTTCATACTGTTGCATGATTCTATATATATTTTCTTTGTTCTTATGCAATTTAATAATATCGAGGTCGCTAATTGGACGAATTCCGATCCCTGTCGCAACATTTTATTATCAATGAGTTCATAACATTTCATTCATTAAATGAAATTGGTCGAAACAGCATTACACTGATGATACAGAATTTGGGTACATATTTGACCAAACAATATTACGTAACTCACCGAAGCTAAATGATCAGATAGCACACCATTGTATTTCGAAATAGCGAAATAACATATGTCGCTACCTTAACACCAACGCGATCGGCCGTTCAATTTCCAGCTGCACGAGCGGAAGTAATTTACCAATTTCAAGGATGTGATGTTTTAAGAAAAAATTGCAAGGAAACATTGTAGAAATGCTGCATCCGTTATTCAAGTGTCAATCATACGCCAAGATATTCTAATAATAATATCGTATTCTACTATTACTACACTAAAAATTATGCAATATACATTTCCAGCTTCGAAAGGCACCAACAAACTTTTCCCAATAAACGAGCATACACCGTCAATTGCTGGGAACCTGGCACCCGCACGTCATAGGGGCGGATACAGTCGCTGTGAGAAATCCAATTTTAACGTCCTGAAACAGCTCTCCCCTCTTTTTGCGTGGTGAATCGGTTAATGTGTGTGAGCGCCTCAGCCAATCATATACTAGAACCGAACATTCGTATGGGAAAGACGTGCGCCTTCGAGTCTGACCACTCAGACGAGAGTGCCAGGTTCGCTGCAACGGACAATACTCATATTGCTCGGATCAGTTCCAGGGCACCATTCTTTTTCGCAAAATTTCAACCGCCAAAGATCGCAGCGCTCCGCCGTAAGTCGGCCAGCCTAAAAACTTGCCTCTACTGTACTTTCATTACCGCAAAGATTAATCCGTGGCTGAACTTTGTTCGTTAATGCGAGATCATAAAAGTTTAACAGATTCCCATTTGCCGTCGAACGACGGTTAGATCAAAAGGATGCCTTTAACTCGCGTTTCCCATATTTTTCGTCATTGAATATACGCAGGAAATAATAGGGACGGGATTGGCGGCGGTGTCGGTTGCTCGCGTGTTCACGGCAGGTTTTTGTATACTTCTCCGCCACCTCTATAAATGTTCATCGCGTCGAATCCATTCGGATATTGAAGTGATCGCGCATGACAAATAAATTGCTCTCCGCTTTAACGAGCTCCTCGCTTGTTAATGAGAACTGTTTCATCGTATCGACAAATACAACGGGCGCCCCGTAAAAATCGCTCGGAATATGAATGTTTATTGTTCGAAAATTTTCGTCCGCACGTACGCCGGATTATCAAAGTTTACAGAGGTTTGCGCACGAGAATGCGCTCTCGCGTGTGCGCTTGTTTGTGTGGAACGCCGAGGAAGAGAGAGAGAGAGAGAGAGAGAGAGAGAGAGAGAGAGAGAGAGAGAGAGAGAGAGAGAGAGAGAGAGAGAGAGAGAGAGGGACAGCTCGCGCGCGGATATTACTTTATGTTAATTCGAAAGTTAACGATTTGCGATTATGTTACATTCCCGTGCTCGGCCGTAATGACGGCGAAATTTTAATTACCATTAAAGCCGGTTATTGCAAATTCTAATTCCGCCCCCGTACATTCCGCCGTGAACGTCTCTTTATTGAATGATGGTGGAACGCGTTAAAATTTTGCGACTTCGCAGCTGCGTGCAGTACTCTGAATGGTGCATGCTAACGACCGGCCCGGAAGCTTCTGTTTCTTTTCTGCTCGCGTGCGGCAGGAAACGAATGCAGTAATCCGTAAGGTGTTAACCCCCGTGTTCGTTAAAATTGCGAAATATTTTCTGCGTTCCGTTACATAAAAGATCGTTTTACGATAGCATCTCAATAGAAATATTTCACGCTCGAAAATTGTAAAAATTAATTTCCCTGAAATTGATTTCTATAACCTATCGCCTGATTGCTATAAATTTACAAGAATTACGAAATAAGTTAAAATTCACGTAACTGTCCGGTTAAAGTTAACCAAAGATGCTCGTACCTAAATCAAATTAACCACATACTAGTCATCCATTACGAACAGTAACGTCGACTATTAAATACCATAGGCAACCCAACGCAACAAACAAACAATAAAAATTGAGAAAGCAATTGAATAAATCTATCACCGAGTCCCCTGAATCCGAAGCACAATAATCACCGCTGAGGAAGGCAATAAGACCCTCGTTCCTTTGAATCGGCCGTGAAAGAGAGGAAAAAAACCAGCGGAAAACCGTAAGGACAAGGAGGACGAGGCGAGAGCAAGACGTTGCAGCGCCGGTAGTAGCCTTGGCGAGGCGAGACGTCGAAACTCTCAGAAAACGTTCATTCCGCCAAGAACTGGAAGCTCATTTCCGGGCGGCGGGGTGCCGGCGAAAGGCGCGTAATTCGATTTTCGCTAAAAGAGGCAACCGAAAGCTGGGCGGCTGACGCGGCGCTGCTCCCCACAGTCGCGAGCTGTTCGGTGCCGACAAAAGAAAGCTGGCCGGGGCCGCCGCTTTATTCACGCCGTGGTACGCGAGGCTTTGTTATCCACGCTTAACACGCTCTAATGTGGCCCGGCGTGAAGCTAAAGACCGTCGCAAACGAGAAAACTTGAGGAACTTCGTTAATAACCGTGGCCCGGTGTTGTTTAACCTATCGCACGCGCGGAGTGTCCTGTCGCGTTCAACGTTGCGTACCCATCCCCTAGTTAGAGGCCGCGTTAGCGCGGGCCCAGGTTGCCGGGCGAGGCCTTAACCGGCGCCGCGAACGAGTTACAACGAGACGGCACACATAACGTCGGCGTATAACGCGAGCCCACGGGAAGCCGCAGTGCGATATCGAGTCGTTACACCGTTGCCAATGGTTCTGATTGCATCGTAAAACTTACCTCGTAAGAGGATGTCGATCATGAATCGCTCGTTCCGCGCGCGACGACACACGCCGCACGGCGAACCGTGTAACGAGCCCGGAAACTTTACGTCCCGCTCTCCCCCTTGTGACCCCGCAACCCCTGACCGACGCGAATGGCCGCGTCACCGGCCCCGCGGGGATCGCGGCCGTTTAAGGGCTCGCGAAATTCCAGTTCGTTCCCCGAGTTTATAATGAAGAGTTTTGATGCTCGCGCGCTGAATGACCAGCCACGCAGAAAATTTTCGAAAACATTTCATTCAATCAGTCCCGCTGAACAGTTTGTTAACTGGAGTGCGCCGGGGTGGGGCGGGATTCCCCGTGTACCGGCGACGATAAAAGTTTCACCCCCTCGTTTGCTGGCGTAAGTAGAGGCCACCGGGAACTGAATATGCACGTCATTTGTGACACGGTTTATGGTTTCTTGTTTGGTATCAGTCGTCGACCAGCGATTTCCGGGGGTTTCGTGATTTCTGGCGGCTTGCGTCTCGGTCGCGGCAGTTTGTTTGGGAAATGAGTTTGCTTTATTAGCATTTCTCCCGAGGGATGTTTTTGTGATGTTTTTTTTTTTTGGTAGAGTTTGTAATTTGATGTTTTCAGGTTAAGCGTCGAAATTCATCGACCATGGGTTTGATGAAATAGTAGATGATAATCTAGGAACATACGTGGGAAAGTAATTATTAGAATAGTGTTGAAGAGGAATAACGGGTCGACTGGAATAACCGATTTGAATATTTGTGCGCAGATGAAACTTTTATGGTTGATTATAAATCATCCGATGTACATTTTTGCAGCGACAATTAAAGCCCGCAATATTCCAGCAATTATTCATTGATAAACAATTTATCGCCGAAACGCGATTCATGCATTTTAACACTTCGATTAAAGATGAATAATTTTTCGCGCAGCCCGAACTAATTATTCCCTTCAATTTTCTGCAGATTAATATCCGATGTAACTAAAATATCCCAGGAGGTTTGAAGTTTCAATGAATTACCGATTACGAATCGCTGTCGAATTCGCATTCGAAAAATCCGTTTAAGGATTGTGAAGTTTCAAGCAACTCTTCGTGCCGTTCTTCGAAACGGTTCGACGACACGTTGCGGGAGCAGTTACCGGGTTCGTTGTTGTTTGCGTCACTCGAATTACTTACCGACGGTTAAAGTGTCCGTCGTTATCCACGATGTTTAAGCGAATTTCAACGCATTGCATATGTTAATCACAAACAGGACAGAGCGCACGTTTCGTCGAACGTTTGATACGCTCCCAACATTCAAAACCAATTACACGTTCCACTGACCGAAGATATTCGGCCGGTAAATGTTTCGCATTCAATCGGAACCTATTTATACAGGGTGAATCGAAATTTGTAATCCGACGTAACGCGATCTCGTTGCGCGGAATAAATTGGTTCTACACAAAGCCGCCTTTCTGAGAAAACAAATAGCTTTGTTCGGATTCTGTAGAATTACTCATGCGTGAATATTTTATCTGACTTTGTACACTTGTCAAGTGCAACGGGAAGATCGAAATGCAACGTTATTAACCTCGCTCGAGCACCGAAAAAAGAAATTTCAACGATTATCGTATTTACAGGATTAACGAATTCCTGTCAGCTTTCTATGAAAGAACACGTTCGCTTATGAACTAAACTCTACGTAAATTCGAATTTCGATAAAGGAGAATTACAAGATATTCTTTCGTTATGATCATGCGGTTGTTGCCTCGATGGTAATAAAAAAAAAAAGATATGAAAAGAATAAAACGAGTGTACTTCTTGCCGAGTCACGCAGAAACCGTCGACCGTAATTAAATGATCCAAATCTCCCGTGACACGAATAAAGAGTGGCGAGCGAATTTGGTTTCATCGATATGACATCCACATGAAATTCTGAGCGGACGTTCATCTGTCGCCGAGCCATGAAAAGTGAATCCCGCCGATGGACAACACAGCACGGTTCAATAATCACGAATTACTGTTCACAGCGAGTCCGGCCCCCACTTCGTCATCAACGCTGTTCGACGCGACTCATCAGTCATACAATTTCAATCAAATGCAGCTTTTGCAGGCGGAAGCTAATTAGAGGCGCAAACTGACCGAAAATCTTTAATCAAGGCGAGCTTGTCCCGCACGGGACCCTTCAATTAATTCCTCGTAAATGGAGGAAGGCCGATGGGAAGCAGCGCATATGCGCACCTTTGACAAACGAGTTTCGTAAGAACGTGTAATTAGGCGACGTACCTTGCGCGAAACGGTTTGAATGGTGTGTATCCGTCACCGGTCAGTGTTGACCCATACGCGATACACGGTGAACCATTTCGAACGGATCATTTGAATAACTGGTCGATTGGTTAGGATTTAGAAAGAAAGGATTTAGAATTGAAATATTAACCCTTCGCACTCGAGGCGTGACTCTTACTCACCACTTGATTTCATATAGTAAAAATATAAAATTTGATATTTAATATTATACCTCGTATAATGCATCAATTTGAGAAATGTAGAAATGAAATAACTTTGTTACTCCATGTACGCGTGATTTCTGTTCGAGTTAGTTTCGCAAAATATCATCTTTATTTCATTAGAAAATGTTCAAGTATTTCTAGTACAAAAACTTCCGACTGCAAAGGGTTAACCCTTTGCTGTCATTTTTATTGTGAGTTAGCTATTTCAGGAGTATTTACAATGCTGCAAGCGCGCCTCTGTGAAAGATTGAAGCTCTTGCTTTGTCATTAAAAAGAACACGTACATTTTAAAATTACGTTTGATTAAAAACGGTGTAAATCAACTTACCTTACAATGTCGCTGACAACGTAGTGCAAAGAATCAAGCGCGAGATATTCACGCCTATCGCAAAACTGTAAGAAATTATTCCACAGGTGAATCGTTTCAGAAGGCTATTACAGAAATGATTCCCCGCAAGTGTCAGTGGACCCTCAAAATCGTCGTATTATCGAAATTGTATTGTCCGTCCACGCAATATACATCTCAAGCATTAATTTTTCCAGGAACAATATAATAAACTGCACAATATACGTCCATGAGCCCAGTATTAAGAGCTCCGTTCCAAGTGACGCACCCTATACACAAGCATCTGCCCATGAATCAGTGTCTCTTCGAGTTTTACAGGCCGGGAACTCTGGGAGCCGTAACATCACTGCGGCGAGCACAGTTCGATGCAGCATATTATACCGACGCGAGGCTTCGATGTCTACTTCGAGACAAATTGACCTTCGGCTTGGCTCCAGAGCTGCGTTCACGCTGACGCACGAACGTATCCACGGCGCGCAGGTTCGAGGGATCGCGGACGACGCCGGGTAGCTTAAACGGAAATAATTGCTTTTCCAAGCTGACGCTTTCAGAGCTAGCGTCCCAAATGAATCGGTCAGGAGATTTGCGACGGGCAGCGCACACGTCACACCTGATTTCCCCAGTAACGCTTCGGATCTCTTAGGAGCGCCAAACGTTCTTTGCGTTTTGCCAGCGTCCAAAGGGACTACGCAACGTCGGGCAAATCAAATTACATTTGCAGTCCCGGCTGCGCGCCCGTCCGCGCAGAACGCAATTTTAATCGAGTAACGAATAAACGGACCGAGTCCGTTAACGGAATGCTTTTGCCCGCGATCGGCAGCGAATTGTACGCGGGTCTCCTCGTTGACTGTTCATCCGACGCGCCGCTCAGTTCGGCTAAACACCGGTAGGAATGCCGGCTGATATTTTATTCGCCTGATAACGTCAGGATCTTTCGACGGATTAACATTGGCACGCGTTATCTGGGTCGTAACCGGGTGCCGAGACAAATTCAATTACGAAGATCGTTCCGAGCGACGCCAAACATAAAACGCCGCGAATTAACTGCACCGATAAATCGTGCGCACTAGTTTGTCGGCGAATCAATGTATTCGAAAAGTATCCGACGCGTCGAGTAGTGGAACGCATAAATTTTATAATGGCCGAAGCGGCGTCCCGCTGAATGGAAAGCCACGGTTTTATCTTTTCGAGCGCAAGACTTTTATCAGCGGAACTTTATGCGTTCGTGTCGTATAAAAATCTTCAAAAATATCACTCGCCCCCTCTAACATGGGGGAATTTAATAGAATTGAATACTTCATTCCAGTTTCCATTTACTGAAACCGTCACGGATGGGAGTAGAGTTTTATTTAATCGCCGTTGCGCCAGCTTTGTCCACGTGAACGTGCGCTCGCGTCGGACTCCGCTGTCCCCGTGTCACAGCTCGATACGAATTACCGAAATGAATCGATGCTAACCTCTTTGACCCGAATGAGGTTCGAGACACCGTAAGATTCGTACCAAGGGCCGGACAGATTATTGTACAGGGTCCGCGGTGTTTCGCGAACTGTAAATCTGTAAACACCGGCGTACTCATCACATATTCATAACCGTGCTATATCGACGGCGGACGCGCGCGGTTACTTCGTTCTATGCAATTGCGGTCGCTCCGTCAACATTGTGAATACATTATCGCCGCGTTTGCAGATTCCCGTGTCGCGTTAATTGCAATTACACTGCGTAATCTCCTCGCGATATTTCTTTCGATGGGCATCGAGAGAGTCCGCCGCCCTCGAGATTACGTTTAAATGAGTACACATCGGCGATCATTATTTTTGCGCGCGATGGAGCAGACGCGAGGTGAATCGGTTCGAAATAAAAATACCGATTGCGTTTGTTGTATCGCAAATTATATTTCCTACTTCTTCCTTTCCTTCTGGAAAAGGAAGGGTGTAGCGTTTTGTTTGTTTCTTGTTATTAATGCTCGAATACTTTGATTTTCCGACTGTCAGATAGAAAATAATTCTATTCCCCTTGATCTACCATATTATTTTCTTCTTCATCGATGGGTTTAAGATTGTTTTAAGGATTATTAAATAAGTACACGGTTTTATAATTTTCAATAAATATAGGTTGCTCAAGTGAGGATCAAATTGATCTTTTTTTCTCTCTACTTTTGATCTCTACTAATTAATTGATCTCTACTCTTTTAATTTGAGTTTTAACCTTCATTTGAAATTACGATTTATTTCATTTGAACCGATTTAACAGAAAAATGAAGTATTTATTTAAATGTAACGATGCATATACTCGAAGATTCAGATCGGAAGATAGGTTCAACGTTCAAATATTTTTAGATGCAAGAGGGAGATGATTTAATCTGTAATTTACGAAGGGAGTTACTCATATGATCAGGGCACAAAAAGGAGGATACCGCCAAAGGGGCAGGGCAGAAAACCGCGGGAAACACACTTCACTTCCTCTTTGTGGGGAAATTATCTCCCGCCGTTGTGGCTCTACTCTTCCTCCTGTCGTTATTAAACCTACACCTCGCTGGTTCAAGTAAACTGTTTTTAATAAGCCGTCAGTTGCATAACAGCGTTTAGGCTTGTTAAGACCCTTACGTTAACAATAATCATTATCCACATTATCTGTTCACTTTCTATTTAACTCGTCCCGGCGAATAATATTTGGAAATCTGACGATGAAAACAAAAGTAAAAAATATTACTTTATTACATAATTCGTTCAACTATTGATTTCAGCCTTAACAAATTGTAAACCCGACGAATGTAAATTGAATAACTGCGGAAATGAAGAGGTTGCTGGAATTTGCAGAGAATACATTTGAAACAATAACGAAACAGATTTATATAAAAACGAGATTCTACAGCGATCGTGTGCAATGATTTCATACGATATTGATTTACTCGTGAAAGTTCAGTTGGCGGGTAATCACAAATTTAATAATAGTTTTGATGATGAACGGGTTATAAGATATACGCGTGTGGACGGGTAAGTTTATTTTTATATAGCTGCAGTAACCATAAACTGGAATGATAAAGTTTTAGATAATATAAAACGACCACTGCTCGCTATAAATATAAAACGATATTGAATAGTATTCAGCGACAACCAACTATGAACGTTAAAGTAACGTAGAACCGCGTTGGCGGCAGTGAATATATTAATAAACCGGATTAAAGTAGAATGGAGTTGGAAATAGTACTTCAATTAGAATTTTAGATTTAACGATTCACTGTATTACTTCATTAACCAGAAGATGAATGTAAAAATCAATTCCGAGCTAACTTAGAATTTAAATGAATAATCATTCATTATAATTACAATAGTACGTTAATATTGCATAAATTTATCTAGTTATACTTTCACGCGTCAATTCGTAACAGTTATTTCCTGAATGATTTTAATATTCCTGCGCTACTGATATACGATCACTTTATATAGATCACTGAAGTCGATTTAGATGCAGCTTTAACTAGTCGGTCAAATAATTCGATAAAATTCAATAACGGTCTTATTTTTCCTGCAATGCATTCGTTGTACGCTCAGTTTCCTATCTGAACAGAGGAATGTTTGATCTGTTAACAAATTAAATATAAAATAAATCAATAAATTTGCGTACACGAAAATTTCAACGAAATAAAGGCCGTACGAGAAACACAAGTAAAAAACAAATATTTTCAGTAAACTTGTAATACGCAAGAAATGTTTGCAAATATTCATTTTTTATGCGTTGGCCATTTGTAAGAGTTGCCTGTTCAACCGAAATGTATGTTTGAACATGAATGTTTGAACAAGTAAATAGCAATATTTCCCGAAATTCTGTTAACGTGAAGTGAATCCTGATAAACAGCAACGTATGGGGCTCGTGTTCTCAGTGTTTACAAGATGCTACGACTTCTTAATGCTATTCGTCGAAACATGCGAACACTATTCCTCGGAAGGAGCCCCGGATTACCGTGATTTCCCGAGACGAGGTCGAACACCTCGGAATACCAAGACTGGATGGGTGTGGTCGGGTTCATTTTCCTTTTATTTAGTTCGCCGGCGGTAGCCTGGAAATCTCAACGTAAAAGGCTCGTAGCTTGCCGAGAAACAACCCGAAACAATACTACTGGTAACAATGGCCGAGCTGTTGACGTCATACCGATATCTTGCTGATACAGTAAGCTACAAATTCCTTCTTCAAATTTCTGCTAAAGGTGGAAGCATCGGGATGGGGCCGGGGTTCACGGGAACCAATTCAAATTTGTGTGCCAATACCGGCGTTCTCCGCATCGTTTTATTCTGTACCTACGACGCTCGAAACAAATTGAGTTATGTATATTTTAATAGATGACGGATTGAAGAGGTATAAATGGCTTCGGCGAATTGTATCTTCGACAGACTACCGAAACCTTTCAATGAAGGTGTTTGTGAATACGTACGTTTTTATATTAACGGATTGTCTGTCGCACGGTTAGTGATCAAATGAGGTGTATGATAATCTTTTCGAATTAAAACTCTGATTGAGCATTGAACGGCAAGTAATGATTTAATGGTGATTTAAAAGTTATAACTTTTGTAGTTACAGTTATAACTGTAATGATTGTTAACTATTTTTTTTTAGAATTCTTAACGCATTGTTAGTCAATGACGGAGATCTTTCGTTCCTCTCGTCAAAGCGTTATCTTATGACCTTTTTACTTTCCATAGCTGTAATTATTAAGTTATAACTGTAACTATAAAAGTTAATTATAGTTTCAGTTATTACTTCACGAATAATACTTTAGTATAAAATTTAATTATAGTTACAGCTATTACTTCACTAATTATAGTCATTACTTTCATAGTTATAGTTATACCTTAATAATTAGAACTGTAGATAGTAAAGAAGTCAAAAGATAACGCATTGTCGAAAGAAACGACAGCCATTGTTCGACGAGGCGTTAAGAATTCTAAAAGAAAGAAGTGGTTAAGTATCATTTGCAAAATGATCTGTTAATTGGCGGGAAATTGCTGCGCAAATGAACAACGTTATCAATTCAAGTTTCGTTTCACGGAGCACGTGTTCCACGCGAGCGTACGTTGTTACATGATCTTCGCCGTAGTTAAGAATGCACTTGCCCAAGGCTCCGGTATGCAACAATGTTCGCTCGTTTCAAAGTCATGAACGTTTACTATGGTAACTTAAAGGCGGTTCACCTAGGCTGTTTAAATATTCCACTTTGAAACTTAACTTCATGAGCGATAGTACGTAGTCGTAGACGAGTGGCCGGCGCTGTTGACGTATAGTTTTAATGAGGTCACACATACGAGACCTTGTATCATGAGATATTAATCGTGGCCTCGTGATTGTACACCCTGTCCAACACCCACGAAATTAGTGACCAATTTCCAGACAATAGAATGGTCACCTTTGAAAGGAACCGATGCGGAGGGACAATGGGAATTTTCGATATATTCTCGAAATGGTCCACAGAGCTTACCATGGTAATACGTTTCAATACAATTGAAATAATAATAAATTTTCAGGCATTACTTAACGATAATAACATTATCATTAATTGTAAATTTCACATTATTACATTGCATTGCAGCGAATCCTCTATGCATAGAATCCTCTGTGTATAATTAATTCTTCTAATCTGATCATTAATACTTAGGAAGAAACATTACAAACGTTCGTGTTCGATTTCCGAAATTTTTGAATAAAGAATTATTTATGCAACTCTGTGTGCGCGTCTTCGTTAGGGGCAAAAATTATTCTAGGATTTTACAATGATCTAACATTGCCGTAATACGACTTTAGATTTTCTCGAAAATTCATGGTGACCTGATCCGTCCTTCTAGCGTTCTCGTACCATCAGGATGAGAATATGCTACTCCATTTGTAAAATGCAATGTAACGTTATTGAAAGGGATTTGAAAAATTAAAACGCTCAATGCCAGGTGGGACATCAGCGACCTACATTTTCCGGGGGGCAAACCTTTTTTTGGAGTGACGTCCATATTGATCCAGTCGGTTTTGAAATATTAGGTTATCCGGAAATCAACTGCGGATTTTCGCTATGTTCGTCGGAAGAATGGAACTTCGAATTTAAAGACTTTATTTGAGCGAAGGCACGCTCCGTAGAGTCTTTCAAACGCGTCCGACTTACCGGATTCCATTCCGAGAAATATATTATCCGAAAGTTTTTACGCGTTGCGCGGGACTGACAGGTTTCACGTATTTGTTTTTCTTCAGCATTCCGTTCTTCTTCTTGTTCGAGCATCGTGGTAACATCCATACGTATATATTCATTTTTATAACATAAATTTCTCGCAAGAATTTATATCTTCTTGCGCTTCTTATAATTTCCAAAAACGATTCACTTGTACGTTAGATCCCCGAGAAACTTTTTCTGAATATCATAGAGATCATGCAAGTTTAATTATCCAATTTCATATGATTCAGTTTAACATTGTTTCTGCCGGAGGTGTCAAAAGACACTTTTCAAAATTTTAAATTAACATTCTTTTCCAAGCTTAGTGGTATAGTCTGAATCGACGTTTCGACTGTTCCGATAACGATTATGATATTAATTATAGAAAATGAAAATTCAATTGAAGGGAGTTATTAAACTGAGAAAATCATTTTAACTTGAGATTTCGGAAGGTGTCTTTTGACATTTTCGGCAGAAATACTGTTAACTGAACGGCACGACGTAATTAAACGAAACTAAGCTTCGATAACAATGTTAAAAGAGCACAATATCGAATTCATTTTGATGAGGATTCGCGAATGATTGACTGCTTCGTTGATTATGCACGTTGATAATGCTACCATCGCCTCGTTATTATGGTATGTTACAATGTAATATTACATTATTGTGTTACGGTTTCCCAATTTAAAACCGTGACAGTTAATATTTCAAGACATTTTCGGGAATAAGGAAGTCCTAATATATCTCGTCGGTTCGAGCGTGAATAATACAATTTGATTCAACGTTTCGACCGGAAGTCTCGCAAACGATCGATATTTTCAGTACGTTCTTCATCAGTATTACGATGTTAAATCGAAAATCGACGGTCAGAGATAGCTCGACCGCATTGTATAAAGCTCAAACCTCATTGCAATTAATGGTGGCTTTAACAGCATTCCCGATGCGAAATCTATAATATACTGATCAACAGCAAACGGTTAAAAATATCAACCTTTTCTGATCTCTTCCTGTATTCTGACTTTTTGGAACTTATATAAGGCTGTCTCAAAACATGTGGGCAAAGCTTCAAGTAGAATTCGAAAACAAGATCACACTGGGTATACGTTTATATGAACTTATTTTGTTATGTCAGCGTTCTAATTTCGCCCTTAAGTTATGCCCACATATTTTGCAACAGCCTGTATACACAGCGTCCATAGTACGCGTATCGTCGCGTGAAAACGTTCTTACGTTCACCGATGCGTTTCGCTGACAAGTTCACGATTGTTCTCGAAGAAAACTGCACGAAAGGCTCTGTTTCTAAGGTGGCAGTTCGTCGGTAGCATCGATAGGGGAGCCATCCTAGCCTCTGTCCCTCCGTAATCCCGGCTGCTCGGGCTATTATCCCGGAAAAGCCAGTCGAACATCCGATTAGGAAAACCGAACATACGTTATTTCCTCCGCGGAGGAACGTTCCCCGGTCGGATTGCGACAAAATGACATTTTATCGTTATTACATTTAGGGAGCAAAGCCAGAACTTGTCGATCCTCGCATAAACGAATTTCCTATCGACGTCTTTAGAAATCCCAGAATCCTGCCAGCCGATAAAACGAAGTTAACGAGGAAAACATTCCCCGATTGGGATAAGATCGGTCGCCATTGTCTTCTTTCCGATGGGTAAGCGTGTTACAATGATTTTTCATGTAAAATGGAATATACTGCGTTGTTTCGATGTACACTTAGGTTTTAATAGAGTTTGACCGACATTAATTTCAGCTGAATCGAATTTAATTCAGACTGATTCTGTTCGTTGACGGCATCAACGGTTCAAAGTTTTAATTCATGGATAAATACTTCAGTTCTATCGACTTGTTATATTTTAATCTATGTTTTAACGCTCCCAGAGAATGTTCGGTAATTGCCTGATAATGTTTGTTAAATCCTGTACGTTGCGCATGATTTATGTTAGGGTAAGGCCTGGATTAAACTTGGGTTAAATCCGAGATCACGCGGTACTGGAAGTGAAACTTTGAATGAATATTACATTCCTGTTACAAGTGGCTGGGAACGTTGAATAATTATTTCGAACTACCGAAGCCGATATTTTGTAATAAACAATGCTTGAACGAGATGTTGGTTGAACAAAAAATCTGTACGGGAAAGTAGCCTTTATCATCATTGAAACAATTCAAGGAAATACAATCGTAATTAATCCATTGCATTCGAAAGTTTTTCACTAGAAACAATCAACAATTTCTCGTTCGAAAAATTGAAACACACTATTACCGGTCATTTTAGTAATAAACTAAATAATTATCACGCAGTGTATTTTTGTTCGAGGAAAACCACCCTTCCGAACTTCCGCTTACAGATATAGACGACATTCTTTGAAACAATCTACAGAGCAAACACAGTATGCACAACCTAACACAAACAAGACCCCATAACTCATATCAAATCAAATACCGGCTGACAGTCAGCTCTCGAGTGCAAAGATTTAACACAACTATCCACGAGGCAACAGAAACGACTTCAATACCACTATCAATAAAAAGTACGAAGTATAGAAAGGAAACGCGAAATAAACAAACGGCGTGGAACTTTGTCGTCGACGGAACACGGGCGAAACCGGGCCGATACGAATCGGCCGCAATTAAAACGCTACATCGATCGTATTCCGGGGGAGGGGGGCATCGATATTCCACCACACCCTCATCAGGAATTCTCTGGTTGTCGTATCGTAAGGCGAGGAAAGTCTCCGGGTAAGTTAAATGGAAACAAAATAAATGCAAGGGCGCAGGTTCCGGGCGCCGATAATGGGATTTTTCAGCGGTTTATTCCCGCCGGCGCTCCCGCAACTTGTTGTAATTGATAAATGGAGATCTAAAAAGGGTGGGGTGGGACGACGACGACGACGACGACGACGACCAAGGGAAGGGGGAGGAAGAAAGAGGGCCGGTGGGGTCGGCGAAGGGGATGAAAAGAATTCGCGATGGGCAGAGGCGAAAGAGAGAACAGAGAGAACTGCAGTTTCACCGCATACCGGAAGATGAAGGCGCGGCCGTTCTTGAAGCGTTTCATGGCAAACCAAATATTCGCGGTATGCTCCGGCGTTGCACGCCGGAATTTCTAGCGTGGAGTCGTTATACTGCGAGACCACTTATAATTAATTGCTTTAGTTTATAATCGCCTTGCGGCCATTGTGACGCAGTCATCCGAATAACGAGGATATCCCGTATTCCGCGTCGAGTGGCCGCGCCTGCTAATCCCGCGCTTTTTATTTACGCCAACCCGACCGTCATCCTCGAGCTTTATATTACACTGTCGCTCATTAGAAGTGCCAGGGCGGCGGGACGATGGTCGGCGTGATTAACGGGGACATTGGAATGACGTTCCTGAGATGGAGATTATCGAATGAAGATTTTGCGTTTCGCAGATGCTATGGGATTCTTTGTTGGATAACAATGTTACGTAGGGGTAGAACTCTTTTGTTGATTGTTTCCTTTGTATTATAGTTGTATCCGATTGGTTACGTGCAGTTGTATCGACGAGTAGTAAGTAAGTATTGGAAATGTGATGAGAACTGACGGGAATTGATTAATTGGGACTAACGTTTTTGTTTGAAGTGCGTTAGACTTTCCTTGGAATTTCATTAGGATGAATATTTAGTGAGTTTTCTGTGTGAAAGAGGTTCATTAGTTAGTTGAGCATCTTTGAAGTCTGATTTTATTATAGGCGTCTTCGAATTCTTTAGAATTTAGGAGTTTTAATTTCTTAGTCTTATAAAATTCGACGTACTTAAGCGTTTCATACATTTCATTGAGCTTGTTTATTTTGTTTGGGAAATATGAATCGTAGTAGTTGCGTTAAGCTAATGAGTTTAATACTGTTTGTGTACTCGTTAGTTGTTCCTTACAGCGGCGCTCCGAGGATCTCGAATATGTGCTACAGTAGTTAAGGACAACCTGCAAATGGGTTAATACATTCAACAGAATCGTGTCGAATTTCCAAATCATTTCGAACGTTATTGGAAACTCAGGGTCTTTCGAAGTTTTGACTAATTTTAGATACCTCGTAGATCTGACAGAGATAAATGGTGCAAAGTTCTCGGAGGACTTCGAAGTCCTGACATCATTTAATCTATAGTAATAAAGTTTACATGTATCTGTGTTGCCGGTCGAATGACTTACATACAACACAAACGCGTCTGCATTAACGAGAAGCAAAGTGTTTCATTTCGTAGAATAGTTCACAAATACGTACATATATTCGTATACATATTCAGAGAGTCCGCAATTACTTCCGACCGGCAATTAAATTTTCACGCGCAGAACATTCAATTTATACCGATTCCTTCGAAATAAATTCAACCATTATTAATTTGTTCCGCAAAATAATCACAAAATAGCTGTCTTTAACAAATTGAATTTCATTGAACTCGTTTGATATGGAACCCATAATAATTCCATTTATTAATGCTTATTATATAAAAATTAAAGCTTGAAAATGCTTCAGGATTATAATTCGCTATTTGAAAGTAATAAAAACTCTAAACAGGTAATTCTGAATATAAAAGAGTATCTAGAGAAAGAGGTCTAAAAACTACCCGGAGCATGAATAAATCACAAAACAACGAAATTCGATTTTTTTATACAAACCCCGCTCGCTCGACGCACCGTGCGTCGCGTAAATCGCGAAATGACAGATTGCTCGCTCTCCTTGGCACAGCACGATGGCATCTGCTCGATCGATGCGTCATCCGCGACTCTGCAGCGGCTCGCTCTGAAATCTAAAATTCTTCCCGCGGGTTTGTCCATTAACTTAAACGTCACGATAGTTAATGAACCGCTAATAAACGTATCCTCGAACGTATCACCGCGCGACAATTGAGCGCTACGTGACAAAACGCAATAATTACAGACTTCATTAACGCTCATATGTCGCGGCCGATCATATATTTCGGTTTTCACACCAATTACCGCGTATAGTCCATTTAATGCTAATTTCACATATTTCCCACGACAATTTAATCAGAAATTTGCCCGAGCCCCGACGCCCGGCGCGCGAATGGCGACACCGTAATTGAGATTTATCGACGACACTTTTAATCAAACACCAAACATTCAATGCAAACAGGTCCCGGTTGCTGCAATTATTATTACGTTTGTTGTCGATATAATTACCGGCATACCAAACTCGGGACAGCTCGGGAAGATGGAAAGCGGTGAAAGTTTTACTACAAGCGTATAATTCTCGTTACAGTCGCGACGTTAAGAATATAATTTCATTTTTACAGTGGAAGGGCTGCCGTCTATTTGAAGACGAATTAAACATCGAACAAGGTAATACGAAGGAATAATGAATATGCTATTGGGAGTCATCGGTGATTAACGTTTCTTTAAAGTATTCTGCAAGGAACAGAACAGCAAAGTGGTTTCATTGACTTGTAAAGAGAAACTATGAAATATATACGAAGCAAAATATGAAACGAAAGTCATATTAATCTTCTTTGAAACGTGAAGTGATTATAACTGTTACAATTTGGGAACCCGTGTAAAGGGACACGAGTCACGTAGGTACACATAGCCGTGTAATTAGGTAGTCAACGAACTTATTAAGCCGCCATAAACGATGGGCCGAAAACCGTGCGGTGGAATTTAAGTTCTGTTTGACTGTAAACAGATTGCACGTCTATACGTGTCTTCCATCGATTAGATGGGACCGCGGTTGTTTGAGTTCACAGATTGTGCCTCCAGGGTATTAAGCTGTGTTATCGCAAATTGCTTCCAGACATACGCGTACCTGAACATTTGCGGATATACAAGTATTTCAGTTACTTTGCTCGATGAATCTTGCTATTTAGAATGCTACCGCTCTACTCGAACGTGATCTACGGGAATAAAATAAAAACAAACAACGATATACATTCGCTGAAAATATTTATTATTCGAACAGGAAACGGTACTTCCGTCCACTAGACTCAAACACAAACATTTCCTAAAATTTCAAATCAAACATTTCCCAAAGATATGCCTCAACTCGATAAGTTTTCAAATAAAACAAACTGAAGATGTCTAATTTATTAATACGTTGAATGCCGCACAATTCCATAGAGCAAAATACACGAAATGGAAAAAATACAATTTTAAATCATTTCATTGAATTACATTATTATTATTGCATATTCATCAAGCCTAATGTCACCGTATAGCAATATTTATAATATGTAAATGTTTACAAATAATCATTTTTAAATTGAATGAACTGTAATCATTCTATCTGGTTGAGAGTCACCGGTGACTCCCACGGCATTCAACGTGGTAAATACAAAGTAACCAGTTCCACTCCAACTGAACAATACAACACGAGAACTTAGCCTCGTCGCAATACTAATTCGTTGCATTATCAAGACAAAAAGACTCTACCACCATGATCCAGAAATCAGCATCGCAGCAGCAAACTTTTTCATCCACCTCGTCCCACGGGGAATTCCTGGCAAGGCCACACAACAGGAACACGCATCATTCTCCGACACGAGCGCCGCAGAATTCCCTGGACCCATTCCACCCGGGAATTCCCGGCTAAATAATTCGATCGCGCGAATTACACTCTTAACGAAGGTCAGCGTCGAGCGTCCGCGTCTAATAAAGACGGCGCAACGAATCTCGATATAATGTTTCAGAAAGAAGGCCGCGGTTGTCAGTGCGACGCGACGCGACACACGATAAGACAATTTTGCGAGCAGACAGAGCGCAATAATTCACGTCGACAATGCGGTCGCCGGGCGAGCAGGGGGAGAGGTGGTGGTCGGCGCGGGATGATATCGATTCCGCGGCAACAAGAAACGATGGCTCTCCGATGCCCCGGAATAACGGGAGCCCGGCGACAGAAATCACGCGGAAAAAGAATTCGGGATATAGCGCGCGGATTTGCAACCGTTGTTCCGGCTCCGCGAGCCCCGCAGGGTTCCGGCCATTAAATATTTAATGCCCTGTCAGCCGCGAGGAAGCCGTGCTGCGAAAATAGAGGCCGAGTCCCCTCGTGAAAAAAGCTTCTAACGAGAGGGTCGCGATCAACGGAGGACAGAGGATAGACGTTGGAGAAAGGGACAAAGGAATTTCTACGGTGTACACGTACAGACGATCCTAGATTGACGGCAATCCGGTAGCATCATCCCCTTCTGCCGTCCCGAAAAATCAACCGACTCCCCCCTGCGCCTCGCCCCCGTCGTCGCCGTCGTGTCGAAGAATTGCCAGTAATACAGAGGCGTAATAAGCCTGAGGGTAATATTACTTTTATGACGCCCATAAATATCGATCCGACGTCGACGAAACTCGATGCCCCCGATAAACCGACCTTCGCTATCGTCCCATACATACTTTATACGGGGAATGAAACGTTTTCGTCCATGACGCGACTCGTTATACCGGATTACGCCTAGACGTATTAATATTATTGGTCCTCCATTCGTAGCCCGTATCCACGTCCATTTACGTGACCAATCCCTCGGACAAAAATCATCTCTAATACGAGCCGAAGAGTCTCGATATTTTATGATCGCGGATGAATTTCCCTTGTGCCGTTCCGTTTCGACGAGCGGCACGCGGCGGACGCTACGCTGAAAACGACGGATGTATGTGCTCGTTCCGATTCGCTTAATCAGGATCGGGAACGGACCGTTGTTGAGATCGTCGTTAAGGATGTTACGTTTTAGATTCGGATTAATGATGCACTCGGGGAATGTGTTTGTTTTTTAGAGAGCACTTCTAGACGGTTCGCTATGGGACGTTCGGTTATTATAGGCGGAATGTTTCTTTTCCTTCTGTTTGAAATGTGTTGTGTACGATTAAATATAGAAATGTGGAGTGCATCGTAGGCGAATGTATTGGGAATTATATGCGATCGTGGGCAATGAATAACGACAACTACTATTATCGGATGACTATTACAATGTCTATTGTAACTAATAAATAAACTATTACTACGAGGAAACCTACATTGTATTCTATAGGAAACTACAAATATAGTGTCGACTATAATGTAAGTTATAAGTATGTTTAATAGGATATTTCAGTCTGAAAACGAATCAAGTAATAGTTCACTAATAGTTGAACGGATGATAGACACGTGCTGCTTAGACCGACAGGTTATGCAATGTAAGACGGACTGACAAAGGAAGAATATCAGGAATAGAAGTACTACATGAATCAGTAAGGCCTTCATTCAATGCTGCCGTTAATCGATACAGTCAATAGCACAGCATGATACAACAGTGGAAATCCATCGATCTCCACGATTGGTCACGTGATATCTTACATGATGGATGCCTAAATATTTCCTCAGCGATACTAGATACATTTAAAATCAAATATTATTATACATATTAAAATATTGTTACAACAACGATCGGCAAAATATTAAGTACACAATTTCTCGATCGAAGAAGAAAGGCAAATCGTCTAATCGAAACAAAATTAATCCTCGTCACACTCGAAACAAGTACTCCGTCAAGTCGAGCTTCAATAGGCAGCGAAGTCGTAATGAATTAAAAGCTGAATACCGAACGCGCCGGCGAAATGAGTACCATAAAAAGTTAGCAGGTCGCGATGAGATCTTTCGCGAGCGGCCTACATGAGCGCGTCTAATCTTCTCCATCGCGCCGCGCCGCGCTGTGCACGGTAGTCCATCGCTAAATGAGAATCGCCACGAGCGGTGTGCATCATTCTCATTTTCCAAGGCGGTCGTGTCGACGCGAGCAAAAACGTCAACATTATCGGCGACGGCTCGCGGGGGCTCACGGTTAACAAGTCACTCAGGATTTGACGCGACTGGCGCGAGCTGCGACACGGCTAGCTAGAAAGACACCGATACACGCTCGAGGGAGCAATGATAACGGGCTAAGCCTTAATCTGGGCTCCATTAGCCTGACAGTTGTAATGGTAAACGCGTTGTTGTTGCGATATCGGCTTGCAAATTACAACACTGCCACCTGCAGGACTGTGATAGACAGGTCTTGCGGTTGGTTGATTACGAGGGTGGAAGGAAGCCGAGCGCGAGAGCGTGGTACACGGACGGAACGGGGACGGAGGGGAGGGTGGAGATAATATGAGGGCAATTAGTTCTCGAGTAATGCTGCGACGTCGTTGGCACCTGGCCCGTTCACCGCGCACACGATTTTTCTCAATTATCCACATCCCTCGAAATTCACCGCTTTTTATAACCGACGAACCGAGCCCGGGCTCTAGTTAATCATCTGTACGGTTCTAACGAGCCGATGACTCCTTCTTAATCTTCCGCTAAGTAATCGAGTTACGTTACCGTAGAACATTTGCTGAAATACTTGACGAAACGTTTCTGGTATTTCGATGTTCCGCCAGGGATCAGCGTTATTTACGGATACTTGCAGGTAGCCCAGATGGTTGCTACTTTAGCTGATTAATATTCGGATGAAACAAACTTGCGTGGTAATAATTCTTAGATTTGGCGAGCGTTTTCAAGCGATCAACGATAATAAACAACCAAAAACGTAATATTCTTAATCAAGAGCTAACCATCACTCTACGCACCGGACGAAATCCAGCTATAAATTCGACAGATATTATACACCAAAACTCTGCAATCCATTATCATTCGTTGAAAGTTCTAAATCATTCCGGATGCACAAGAAAGGACGATTCGAAGCTTCGAAACAAATGGAAAATATAAATACACAGAAGAAGCGACAGCGATAAATATCCGCAGACTGCGGAACATCCGTCCAGAAATCCGTCACAGGTATTGTCTGGACGTTCCAGGGTAGAATCATCGAGTATTCGACCACGAAAGAACAATACTCTCCACACCCGTTAACGTCGCGAATAGCTCAGCGCCGGCCAAGAAAATAGGCCAAGCACGATAATGCTAGTCCCCGGGGGCCGAGTAACGCTCCGTAGGGCCATTAAAAGTTTCCGCCATTTCGGTTTCGCGTTACAATTGTTTCATGGGTCCTACGCGAAAATTGGCGGGCGAGGCGCGTCAAATTCTGTCGCGTTTGCCCGCGCGCATAATGCCGCACGGCCGAACGCCACTTTCCCGTGCGGACCTCGAATTTCGAACGGGGTTTTATAGCGAAACGATTTCGCGACTGGGCGACAAAATGCAGATCACCGGCTGCGCGTACAACGCCGGTAATGCTTGTACAAGCCGCACACACGGGGGAAACTTTCGCCCTGAAAATTCCACGCATTTTCCGGGTCGGGACTGGACGCGGCGTTGAACGAGCCACGACTTTTTTTTTACTGCTTGTTTAATTCGCGCGAATGACCCTTTTGAAGTTAATGCCCCATGAGCGTGCATCGGTGCACCGCGCGCACGCTACGACTCGCGCGACTGTTGCCAGTTGAAAAATTCATTGATCGCGATTGCACCTGCGCACGCCCACGCCTTCCCACCAAGACCGAATAAAAAGTCAAAGTTCAAACTTTCATTTCCCGTGTTTCCTGTCGCTACTCCATGAAGAAGAAAAGTTAATCCGTGTTTCCGCTCGTACCTCGCTGTGCACGGGACACCGTAATGGCCGTTCGAACTCGCTGCGAGCAGTGCAGCAAAGAGACGGTGTGTCGTCTATCTTAATTTCAAATTCAGAAAGCGGCGTTGCTTTGTTCGTCGCCGTGACCGCGTTTTCATTTGTGCACGCGCTTAATAAACCCTTTGCACTTAAGAGGTGACTCTTGGTCATCATTTGATTTGATGTAAAATTATGATGTCTCACGTATAATACTAATATTTAAGTGGATTATCTTTGTTTCTTAATTTACGTATGTTTTCTTGTTAACTAGTTTTAATGAATGTCTCATCTGAACGTGTTTTTAGTGAAAAGCTTCCCAGTGCGAAGGGTTCATCGTTTAGCTGCGATGAGATTAGTCGCGAAGCTGTGTTTCTATAAGACCTGACGCAGATTACGCGGAATAAATATAACGCTACGATTTCAGACTAGGAGACTTTTCTTGCGCGACTACGTTAGAATAATCAACAATGTACGCAGCTATCGATGGCAGAGAAAGCAGTGAGCCACTGTAGTGGCGTACCGTTCGAACAGATGATATCCGCGAAAGCCACTCTAGTCGCCTGTAGTAGTTGAGAGGTTAAATTCGCTGGCTGAACTGCAAACGATCGTCGCCATTTTGAGAATCGTTCACGGGCGCGATTGGAAAGCGAATCGGTCGAGCCACGTCGCTGTCTTTAACATACCGATATTTCGGGAATCGCAGTTCTACTCTTTCTCTGTGTTACCGAGGTTATCTGCTAATTGAAGCCGGCTGATGAGAATTTTCGCGCTGGGCCAACGTCTCGCGATCCCGTTCTTATCTCAGCACTCTCGTCCCTTGATCGTTTCTTCAATTATAAGCTTCCACAGGACTACGTGCTAACGATCCTGAATCGTTGAACACCTGTTGTGTTTGGAAAAGTGTAAGATGTACATAATATGCAGATTGATGGAAATAGAGTTTTCAATCGAGCTTTACTGAAATGCGCCGAATTGAGGAAACAGCTGTAATAAATAAGTAACCTTGTAATAAAGAATAATTCAATAACTAAACAAAACCATTATTTTCTAATAAAATATCAAATTGCAATAATTGACAGCCGCAACACAATTAATCAACCCTCCCGCGCCATTGTGATAAAAGTTGCGACCCATCTTTCCACTTCGAAACACGAACGAAATGTAAAAGCAATTCGAAATCGCCGTCGCTATTAACCCAAACCGTCCCGCGAGAATAATAGACCCGAACGAAACGAAAAATGTCTATTAGAGGGTCCAGGGGAAAAGTATTTCCCGCGATTTTCCCATTCGTCGCATTATCAGACTCGTTCCCGGGTGCTTGCCGACGACGGGGCGTTTTATTCCGCAATATCGGACGGGCGATACGGATTTTCGGCGAGGCTCGACGAAACAGCCAACACGTGTCGGGCTTCCGCCGGCTCAAATTGTTTTACATCGCGCTAATGGAGTCAGCAGTCTTTTCGATGGAGCCGGACGAAAGAGGATTGACTCGGCGCGGCGCGCATGGAAAACACCGGCCGCCCGCTCACTGGTTCGCTCGCGTGGGACGTTTTTTATCCTCGATCCCGGGCTGGCCGGTATTATGCGGATTCCAGGCCGAGCCGATTTGACTGACCATATTAGAGGGGAAACTTCGCTGCGCGGCGAGAACGATTTAAACGTCGGCCGTACGTTCTCATCATCCTGAAATTTACGCAGACCGGCGCTAAAGCAAATTACGTTCCGCGAGCGGTGCGGCGTGCGCGCACACCGTCGCTCATATAAAACGGGCCTTTGGACCAGATTTTTTTTTTATTTTCCGTTCCTTCGTTCCTGTTCGCGGCTCGTGTTACGCAACGTTCAACCGCCTATTATACATCGAGCTTCCCTCCCACTCGACTCTCTCTGTCTCCCCTTCACACCTTCTCCGTCGTTCCTTTTTTCTACCTCGTATATTTTCTTCCTTTTTTTTTCGAACCGTCGACTTTATGCATGACCATTGTTGCTGTTAAAATTCACTGCGGCGAAGCCCGTAATCGGATTCGCTGTCCGTTCGAGTAAAACTGGTGTCGAGGCTGACGAGCCGTTTAATACGCGTTTAAAGGCGTTACGGATCCGCGCCGGCATCGCCACAATGCGATTTCTGTCGAAAGGTTTCAATAACGTGGATATTTTCACCGTTTCTCCCCGTGACACAATAGGACCGCTCGCTCGACCGTCGACGCTACGGATAAATTGTAATCCTAGGCGTGCTAATTTGCTGTCCGCGATACTTCCAGGCTGTCCCGATTTCACAGTGAAACTGATTAGAACACACGTTTCGCTGTGAGCTTATTAATCGTCGACGGCGACGCGTTGTTACTTGAAATCGGAAAACATGCGGTTTGGTTTCAATAACGGTGGAAAGTGAAGTTCTTCGGAGCGATTTCCGAAGACTGAATACAAACGGAGGCTTATTCCCCTCGCTAATTTGATTTCATTCAATTCCTAAATTTTTAAGTTTCAGGAACGTTGAGTGTCATTTTTAAGGTGACCTTGAGTTGATTTTGAACACCGAGAGATGAAATCTTTCTGCCTTGAAGCGTTTAAATTGTATTAAAAGACAATGCATTCATGGCGCGCGAAAGAAAGCAAGATTATACAAAACCGTCTAGACCATTCAACTTCTTACTCGACACAATTTTATTCTCTCCGATAAAATTCAGTCCAATCACGAGTCTCGCTCTCGCGGAAATCCAGCGACGAGCGTTACCCACGTGCAGCGTCTCGCGAGAAGAGATTCCCCTCGATCTCGCGACATCAAAGACCCCGTCGGATCGTTCCCGTGAACCCACGGCCGTACTAGAACCTGCTGTTTTCCATTCGCTTATTTAAACCTTACGCTGGTAACTAAACTGTCTGGATTTATCAGAATTTTTATTACAACATTCACACGTGAATTCTTTCTTTTGCAACCGACGTACAAACGTTGAAAACATAGTAATCCAAAATAATTCAATTTTTCACAGTGAAACAAAATTTCGTAGAAGGATTAAGAGTATTTTTGATTCTTTCCGCCCTGTGTCCAGTCAAGTACACCACCAAAATATCATTTCTAAGACACACATTTATTGTAGACGAACGAACACCGAGAAGAAATTAATCGCCTCTGCACAAACTGCTATATATCATTAAAAAGTAACTAAGTAATCTACACAAAAATCTTGCTCCTTCAGGGTTAGTCTAACTATCATTAATCTAACCAACAGAAATTCACGAACATTGCTGATTTTTGGCGAGACTCGTATGGAAGCAGCCCGTAGACCGGGGGAGCAGTTGGCAAGAGACAAGAAGACCGCGGTCGAGCGCGCCGGTCGGGTCGAGCAGACGGGATTTGGCTGGGTGCGTACGTACGCAGCGAGCCTAAATCAAGGATTTGCGGCGCGTGTACGCTGCGCGCGGAACGGGTCTCGTCGCGGGGAATACATCGTGGCCCTGTAAATGGAAGGACCCGCAATGCGGCTAAGTACCTCGATAGGTTCAGGAAGCCAGCCTGAAAGCACCGGCTGGAATTAGCCATTGTTTCGGCCCATGATTTAGGTAAGAGCCTGCAATTTGCTCGAAACTTGACGATGGAGTCGAGGATATCGGCGCCGCTCGTTGACACAAAGCGGCCGGGAAATCAGCGGTACATAGCAGGGGTTGTGGGCGGGGGGAATCGTTAATGGTGTATCGGCCGATAGTAAGAAACACCCGAGCTACGACGGCGCGATAACGGGCGGCGGAGGATCGACCGGGAATATGGAAATCGCGCTGCTTACCTTGTCGCGGAAAGAGGAGTCGACCTAAACAGACGTTGAAAGTCTGGTAAGTAGATTCCGAGTTGTCTGAGAATAGATCTGGACGGGATCCGGGGGAGGATCGCGGAGTTCGCGGCGCGGCGGAGTACGCTGATGGAGGCGGCAACGGCGCCGACGGAGCAGGATTGTAAATGAAATCCACGAAAACGAGCTCCCCGTCGAGAGTTGATATCGGGTCGATTGTACGTGATGAAATAGGGGGTTGGACCACTTACCGCGAGCGATCCGCCGCGAAACTGCATCAACGGAAGAAACGTCGAGAGTGCGTGAATGTATTCGAGATGATAAAGAGAACGGATCTGAGACTGTTGCTGGGTAAACCTTGCCGCGTTGTTTTAACCTTTCTATTTTCATTTCCTCGATCTCGACTGTGCCTGGTCGATTTACGTTGTTGCTAAGAATTTATGAAACCGGAAAGGAGCTGTTTGTTGAGTGTACATTTATGTTGAAGATGAAACATTGATAGCAAGGTGGTTTTTCGTGTGGACCTAACAAAATAGAATTGAAACTCGATCGTCATTATGTGGCGAGGTTAATTTAGTTGTTCCCTTTTTCTTCTTGGGAGGGATTTTTATGAATTTGTTGAAAGTAAAAGAAAATCGTGGCAAAAGTAACGTGGGTTTTATAGCTTTCTGATGGTGTAAATGAATGTTCGTGTGTAAATTGTTTGATTAAAGGGATAGTAGGATTAAAGGGATGGAGACAATGGGAAGATATTCTAGAGAAAGATATCGCGCATTAGCGGATCATTTTTAAATGTAAAAATAAAGATAACCGAAGATAATGAATACAAATGCTGGTAATACTTTCTGGTGTTAAACGCATTCGCCGCGCCCGACGAATACCGGAACACAATAGAAACAACTTACGCGTATTCGTCGCGTACTCATTTAAATTCCACGGTTGATAACTTGGCGCGCAGCATCGCGCTCTGCTATTTCATTGACGGCGATTGTAATTGTGCGGCTGAAATAATGCAATGGAAATATGCGTTGGGAAATTTATGATGCTTTCCTCATTGAATCAACTCGCCGCGATAGAAAACACGCGGGCCTTCCATTTTTTCTATACAATATAATAAAACTTCGATTCGCATAAAAAAGCGAGCAAACGGTGTTAATATTTTGAATCACGCGATAAAAAAGCGAATCTAAATTTAATAACCGTAGTGGGTGAAGTATTTATGCTTTTTTTTTCATCGAGTAACTCTATTAAAATTCTGTTAACCCGTTCCTAGGTTGCACAAACGTCCGACGGATCGTTACATATACATTTATACGACCGATGTTTATAACAGACGAGGATCATCAATTACGAAAATAATAGTGAAATTGTCATGAACTCGCCGCAGTCTACCGGACTATGGTCAAACAACATCGCAATTTACATGCAATAATGACGATGTTAGGTCCAACAATGGCTACCGAGTTACACGGTAACGAGTGAAATAGTTTCGCGCGAATGGAGTAGGTAGAATCGAACTCCGGGCAACTTTAAGTACGTTTAAGTAGTAATTAACGGTTTCCTCGACTGTCGATACCTCCCTGTTCCCAAGCTGTGGCAATTTCACCGGGTCGGATGTTCGTTTTGCAGCGTTCCAGAAACTACCGAGGACAGATTGTGTTCTTGCAAGACGATGTCTGGAGTCGACCACCGTAGCAAGTGTTACCACAGCCCGAAATCTCCTTGTCGAGTGTTTCAGACCTCACAAGTACATCATTATGCACGTTTCTCCCGTAATTTTGTCCTTCGCCTAACGTCATACACCGGAAGCGTGTTCCGTGTACCGGTAAGTGCCAGATACCGTACGTGCACCATGTACAGGTGTATAACCAAATGCAGATGCGTTCAGGCTTAAGAATATCCGTGAGTTTGGCAAGTGCATCTCGAGGAGCGGCTACCGAGAACAGTGAGTTCTCTCCTTTTTACGGTTCTCTCGGAATAATAATGTTGCTTGTGTACGTCTTTTTGCAAGAATTGATTTTATAATCACCGAGTGAAGTTTTAAGAAGAATTCGTTGACTGCAGGAATGATACAGACTGTCAGTAGAGACTGAAATATATAATATATTTGTTGCTTTTCACCATACGGGAATACTTTGTAAACTTGTAAATGATAAGATAACAAAAACGAATCGTATGATGTACGATTCATTTCTATTTCTTTGTATCTCGTGTGTATGTTAATACAAAGCGTGTAAATACTCGCGCTGCGGTTAAATTAAACTAGAACAGACTGAAATCTGTTAATCTCGACTGTTGGAAGAGATTAATTTTTTACACCGGTAGATCCATTTGGTAAAATAATCTCTAGTATACTAGCAACGAGATGGCTTGTGTACCTGAGACAATAATGTAGGATCTCGACTGTGCTGAGATAAACAGAAGGATTAGGTAAACTAAACAAAATACCATGTCACGATGAACTAAACTTCTGGAAACAAAGGGATCATGGAAAACAATGAAGGTTGTATAATTGATTAAATAAAGCTGTAATACCGTGTTAAATTGATTTACTTGTACACGTGACATTATTTCCCGTTCAATTCGATATTAATACTATGCTCCTATAAATTTCACAAATAACGAATCTATTTTCCTAACGATACGCAGAAGAACTTATAGATACTTTTCCAGTGAGTGTTCGAGAAGCATGTTTCCGCTTAAATACCTATTAATTTAATTTATTAATTTATTAATTTTAAAATCATCTTCTGCGAGGACTAAGTAAATATTTATTTCTACCTTGACTAAACATTGACGTCGAATTCCATTTTGAAAATTTGAAAAGACCTATTCAAAGCTTTGCATTTTCTACAAATACAAGTAGAAGGAAATCGATTGCTTTCACCAACATGATGTTACACGCAGAAAACCTTTCGGTTTGTCAGACGTTTAGCTACCACAAAGCAGAAGCCACAATGCTATAAATACATCTGTAACACTTCTAATCTGAGCGCACTTTGTAACACCCTTAATTGCCTACTCGGCATGGCTATACATTACTATGTATAAACATACGCGCGGAGAAGCGTTCATATATCGTATCCCAAGAGTGCCACTGCATATATTCGATTCTGTCGAATTACCAACGGAATATCGTGCCCGAAGTCGAACGTTATTCTCACGACGGTTGATTTATCGGTATTATTAATACCAGGATAATATTACGCGATACGGACCGTTAAAACCGACGTTAAAATCCGCTTCCAATATTGCCGCTTAAGGCAGATACAGGTGCGCGCGATGATCGATGAGCGTAATCCTATTGCGAATCCTTTAAAGCTTCCCGTCACTGCTCCGAGCTACGAAAGTTTTCGAATCCGCTCACGACAAAATTTCAGATATTAAAACCGCATACGCGTAAGGCGATTCTGAGTGATTAGTTCACGCTCGCGCAACACTCCGGCCAATTCAAACCCGTATTCACCGATTTATCTCTTCTTGTAACGGTACATGAATGAAAGTTAATCTTTATATTTCATCGATTTCTTGTATATTATATTTATTAATAACTCTCGGAGACGAAATCGAAAGCTTAGATTTCGTGGCTTCGAATCCTTTTCTTACTCGATCCCTTTAATCAACCTTTCGAACATTTCTTGTAATCGTATCGCGAACAAGTTCCTCCCCGTCCAGACGTCAACGTAACGAACAGCTTGCATCAGGATTGCACCACGGTCCCCATAAATCACGAAAATCCAATTTATCGTCCCTTAATCCCCGGACCGCGATTACGGGGCCAAACAAAGTAAAACAATGTAATCCGTAAATCTATCCGATCGAGGCTCGTTAGACGATCGAGACGTCACGGTCATTATCGTCGAAAACACGAGGAGCTTCGGTTATTCTTTCGCCGTTCTGCCGGAATAACAAGTGGCCTCATCAAGGGCCCGAGGATACGCCGATACGGGCTGAGACCTTTGAAATCCGCGTGGGAAGTTTATTCGATCGGGGATGGTTCGAGCGCGGGCAACGATTCCGCTCGGCGCGGAGAATAAAGAATTCCGAACTCCGGGGGCAACGATCCCGAAGAAAATCATTATAACGCAACTTTCAAATCCCGCGGGATCCCTCTATGCTTCAACTCCCGTGAAAAGATTTTTTCTCCGGCGACAGGGGAAACGATCAGGAAAAGAAAGGATCCCGAGGAAACTTCTCGTTACATCTTCCCCGGGCTAGGGCGGGCCGGGTGCCTACGTGTTTGTTCGAGAGCATCGATATCCACGGCAACAACTAACCGACAAAGCGAATCGAACATGCGAGATCTTCCTCCCGCACAGACACCAACCGAGAACGCCGCTTCGCATTGTTGTCTTGAGCGGTGCACATCTATGTCCGAATGTCGCCTCGCAGGGGTAGAAGCCGTCTCCGAGGCACGACTTTTCCGGCGTCTACCGTCGAAACGGGGCAACGGAGCGGAACGCAAATGTCTTCGTTGAACCTTATGAAACGAACTCGCGGAATCCGTCAGCCTCCGACATCGGCGTCGGGGGATCAGCCGGGAAGAATCACGCCCGGCGACCTACCCTATTGAAAAGCCAATTCGCGAATATTGCGCGCGGCAGCAATAGACGCGATACTTGTTATTACTTAACCCGCCTCTCGCTGTCGCGGTGCGAAAGCGATCTCGCCAGACGTAAATTCGTGATCCGACCTTTCAACCCTTGGTACGTCGACAGTAGACTAAGGTTCCGGGCTGGATATAGGGGATACGGTATTGAGTGTAATCGTTTCGATGACTTGAAACGATCGTGCTATTGGATGTGTGGCATCCGAAAAGCATTTTGTATAACGAAACTGTGGAACAGGTGGCTGTGTCGGGTATCCCGCCTAATTTGAGCATTTTAAATGTCTTGCGTGTTTTCTGCGGTGAACACAGATTTCGAAGGATGACAGTGGTTTTAGGATAAGGAGATTTTGTCAGCCTTTCTTTTTAGATATTAAGGTCATTGAGGTTTTTTTACATGAGACTGTTTTTATCATCGTAGTATGTTAGGTACGGTTAAGACTAATCCGAGGACTTCTATAGTACTGTGACCTTCACGTGATACTGAGTACAAAAAATTGATGAAGATTGAGTAATTTATACTAATAATGGGGTAACAATGATAATTAATTAATTAATTAGAATAGGAAACTATTTTTCAATCATTTGTACTGAGATAACAGATTTCTTCCTATCATCGGAGATAAAAAAGGTATTTAAAATGTATAATAATACCTGTCTAGAGAATTGTTTATTAATTTTCGTTTCAACGTAGACGTTTTTGGCGTGGAGATCGCTTTAAAAGATTGTGGTCGGTGGTTAAATTAATTTTACCGACGCCTTTGTCACCGTTTCATTGCTACATTTTACTCTTTACGCGCGTCATTCTTCCTGAAGGGAATATAATTCTTAACTCACCATCTAGCTCGTCGCATGGAAGTTTAAGAGAATTAAAACTTGGTACTCGGTACTTTGAATACGTGCACTAATCTTTGTACAATGCGAAGAACGGTGGTTGTTGTAATAAAGAGTAGTTACGACGGTGTAAAATCTATGTCGTTCGAATAGATTGCGAGCTGTGCCATTTGATGATTAGTTATTACGCTGAAGATGAGAAAATTGACATTTTTCTCGTAGCAATATTTAACGTTTAGAGTAAATGTATCTCGCAGTGAACAAAGAATTCGTTCTTCTTCCAACGAATTATTAACGATAGAGTAGCCCCGGTGAGCAGTTACAGAAAAAAATCGAGAGAGATGAAAGATCATTTCAGAGAAGAAAACACACATACATCTGCCATATTTCAGATGTTCGAAAAAAAGGATTCTACAAATATTAATTCACTTCCTATTTTATTCGTAATTAAATGCACTACACTAGTCTATTTTTCGACTCATCTATATTTCGCCGTGAATATATAACAGAATTATACGTTTTCTACGATTCCTCCACTTTTAATCATATAATAAATGAATTAGCATTCGTGAAGTGGCCAAAGCTTCTGTCTCTTTCATCTCAAATAACGTGAATCGTGAAACGAATCTCCATTATTTCCCAAATAACGAGTAACTGGAAATTCACTGTGAAACGGTAGAGAACATGAACGATTTATACGTTACTTCAATAAATAGCAAGCTATAATTCTTCGAATCGAGATGAAAGCTTCGCGACGCGCCAATTCCAAACTCAGCGGACCGGTGAAAATGTCTTTGACGGAAGGCTGCAATTGAAAGTTCGCGAAGTCGCGAGATAAAGGGGGACGTCAGAAAAGCGAGATAAGAATTCAAGATCTGACGCACCTATTTACGGTTGTTTGTTTAGAGGACGAGTACCGTCGAGTGAGGGGCGGGAAGGGATCAACTTGTAAATCGCATTACCGCGCGATCGCGACGCTCCCGGACTAGCCGGCTGAAGAAATCTTTGATCCTTAAAAGTGCAAAAACTCGACAAGGTCTATTTCACTCGTAAAATGGGAGTAAGGACGAGAGAAAGACGCTCGCGGGCATCCCGTGGAACGTTTAAAATGTTTCAGCGCGGCTCTTCGGATCTTATCGCAGCCGGAGTCAGCGAAACAGGGATTTGTTTGTTCGCCTGCAGACCAAGTCAAAGATAAAAATCAAAAGAAGAATAAACGGATGCGGATTTTGATCGAGGGGAGGACAACCCGAATTTATCGCTCAGGATCGAGCGGCATTCGTGAAGTTGCGAGTTCTAAGGATTTTCTGAGAACCGAATCGCCATTAAATCCCAGCGAAGTTGCGACTGCTAAGGATAGTTTCTCGCGGGAAAAATGAATTTCTTTCGCTTTTTCTTTCGAACTATTAATTCACTTTGCCCGTCAAACGGAAGGAATTAAAAAAGCTTGCGGTAAGAAGCAAGCGAGCTCGAAGTTAAATGACGTCATCCGTTTACTTTGGAAATCGAATTCGCTCGTGAACGGTGCTCATCGGAAACTTCCAATAAATCGTCACCGCTGTACAAATCACCTAACCCGCGCACGAAAACTTTGATTCTTAGTCACGTGATGGAACTTGGATCGATAAAATTGCGTGACATCAACACCACCGAATTTGTCGAAACATTTTCGTTACATGTTGCGTGTATAAAATATATATTTAATGTTTCGAAAGGATTTAACGATTGATAAATGTGGACCAGTGTCTACGGATCGTAGCGAACAATTTTTTCACGCTGTATTATACTCGGTTAATTCTCCCGTCAAAGTGTCAGGTCGTTTCACCTATCGTGCAAAACGAGAACGCGAATTTATATCATGGAACGCACACGAACGCACCAGCGTGCACGTCTACGTAGCAATGGTTAGATGATAAACCACTGATATTGCCCATCAAAGCGTGACGCTGAGACGAGACTCGTTCCTTCCCATATCCGTTCGACGTAATCACTGCAGACGTCGCCGCCATCTTAACCGCTCCAATGACGGTAATCTCCCGGGACGCCCGGCGAAATCAACGATCGAATTCTCGCGTGGCGCCGCGTCCACCTTGCGAACCGCTTTTCCGTTCATCATCGGTTTCTTTTAATCTCCTACGAATTTCCTTTTTCACTCGTTACTCGTACAGCCCGCGGCCGCGGAAATGCTTGAAATTCGAGCGAAGTTTGACGGGAGTTCGCGAAGCTCGCAGCGAACTTTGGCGGCGCCGAAAGTTTCAAGTTTCAAAGCCGTCATTAAAGTTAAAGTGAGTTTTTTGGGGACACGAGTGATTCCGCGGCACGTGAAGTTTACATTCTGTAACGTGAGAATTCCCCCGAGTGACTTTAATGCAGTCCGAGTGATTCCGCTTGATTCTGCAATTACGAGTGACTAATTGCCGGCGGTACCGAGTGACTGAATTGACTCTCGAGTTTTCGAGGAACTCAAGAATACGGTTCGACGTGTCCGGTGGTTGATCGTAATCGTAGAATCGTCAATTGTCATGTTGTTGTTTGGATTTCGCAATTTTGGGAAACTGACTGAACTGCTTTAACACTAGAACTACCAGATGGGTTACAATGATCCATTCCTGATTTCTTTTTATACAATTACTGAGGAGATACAGATGCTTCTCTGAGAAATCGTTAAAGAAGCTGATTTAGTAATACCTACACTGAAATATAAACTAATTGAAATTTTAATAAATACACAGTTATAAGTTTTATAAAGAAATTTGGAGATGTCAGTTTAAGTGCTTGGTAGTTCTAGTGTTAAAGAATTCGAGCAGAATTAGAGTAGTACGGATCGATGTACCTAAGTTGTCTTAATCAGAGAAAACTTGACCTTTTCAAAAATATATTAGAAGCGATAATGAATGACTAGTTCTATTTAAAATTCGGTAGCTGATGGCGGAAGCTGACGGCTTCGATCGAGACATTTATCGCTGTCACGAATTCGCTCCCGGTATCCGGAGATATAGGCAGAACATTTCGGTGTTACAATGGACCGCCATAGACCCGATTGCTCATCTATACAAGACAGTAATTATCACTATTCCTAGCTACATACTCGTGACCGGAGGGTCGTCGCCGCAATTTCAAGCCGTTTGGACGCGACAAATTTTGTCGCGCCGCAGATTATTGCGTAGTGGTGCCGTCGATAATGCTCTGAATATCAAACGACCGTGCCACTGAAGTTCCGCGACGCGTAAATATATATTTGCAAAGACTTAAAGGGAATTTTACAGCGAGTCGTGGAATTTCACCGCGGCGAATTTGTTTGCTGAACTGAATACTAAGGATACCCGATGTTTTACGAGTGGAATGCTAAATCCTGCTGATCTAAGAATTCCAAAAATCTGGGCACTCGCTCGGTCTCGCTTAAAAGTTGAGGAAGCACCATCAACATGTTTACAGTGACTGGAATTTCCGGGGTCTTACACTGAAGTTTAAAGGAAACGAAAATTCTTCTATTGACCGTGATAAATTTTCCAAGATTCTTTCTACTCTACTGGCGGTCTCATTTCTTGCTCACGGAAAGTGCGTACAGAAGTTAATTTAAAATATTCAAAAAAGAGATAATAAAAAAATAGGACGATTGTGTAAACATATGCATTTTCCTTCTTATTATCGTTTATTAAATCCACCATTGTACTTCTCGCGCGACAAGTTGTACTACATAACAAATCATTCCTTTTCTAAAATATCTCTTTCACTTTTATACAAGTCATTTATGTGGTAACTTTAATAAACGTTCGATTATTACTTAAAAGATGATGAAATATCTCTTGAGTTCATTTTGATTTTTGTATTAACATGGTATATTTGCGAGCATTCCGGAGAGGCTGCAGCATGAACGGTTCATCCAATATTATGCCTCTCCATTCATCTGCCCTATTGGGTGCAATACATAGGTGCATTTCACGTAGGTAATATATGAGCGGGTACACATCATGGATCATGAGTCACAAACCAAGAGTTAACAGATCTATTAGACTACCCGATTAAGTGTGCTCTGACACTGGTTCACAGCTCCAATGGGTCGAATGCTTCGATTTCGGAAGAGACCCTCGGTCATTTAATTCAATAATTACTTGAATTGCTAAACTAAGGAATATAACATGTAAGCATTAAACCGTTTTCAAACAGAATCCTTAATTTCCACGAAGTGCACATTTGCCGTTCACAAATTAAATCATTTAAAACGAATTTAATCATTTCAATGCTTTTCAAACTCATAACAAAAATTTGTTACCGCAGACGAGATTTACAGTTTCCGCGTTTTTCTAGATACCCATTTTTTGACCAACAGCGCCTGTTTACATATGAATCGGCGAAGATGAAAGTCTGCTTTACGGCGTTCCGAGGTACGAAAATTTAATGAACAGCTTTCTCTAAAAACTTGGACAGCTTCGCGCAAATAAAATAAAATGTACCGTCATAAGCATTTTTTATTCACTAAACTGGGATTGCACTTTTTTAGAACTACAATTCTGCATGAAAGAATGTAGTTGATCGTATATTTCAACTAAGGTTTCAAGCCACTTCGATTCTAGGATACTTTGAATCAGCCGACACAATAATTTCATACTACAGATTCCGCTTTTAATCAATACATTTTCCTCTATAAATGCATTATTCCTGTACAGTTTCATTATTCTAGCTCGATAGTGTAATCACAACAAGCAACGGTTATTTTCCAATGATCTCATTGACTCAATCTTTTCCAACGTACTCGTACTCCAGTTCCGTAAAGAATACTTCAAATTTGAAGATATAAGTAAATTGTTATTAATCCATGTGTCCTTTTTTCCAAATCACATTCCAAATGCATAGATAAATTGAAAACAGTAACACAGTAGAACTTCTTTAATTCATACCAACATTTCACTTGAAAACGACGGGAATCCAACATTTCGTCGGGCACCAGTTCGACACGAAAAGCAATACTATAATCAGAACATCGATAAACGCTATTGTTGACATACATAGAACTTACCCCGAATGGATTTTGCGTCCGCGTTTATCCGGGGCAGAGTGAGTCGTCCGGAGAATTTTGAATGAATCGTCAGGTATTAATTTAATCACGCGGAAAATTAGAATCTCATGACAATGTCCGGCCGCGGATAAACGATGAATGACGATCGTATATAAATGTGCAGCAAGACGCGTTCGATGGGAATACTCTTTACGTTGATTAATACCGGGACTAGAGATCGGACAACAAAAGTACACCGCCGGAGTTCGAGAACCGAAACGAAATCGCCGGCAATTATACGGCCGATAGAATTGATAATATATCATCGAGTATTCGCGATCACGCCTCGCTGATTTTGTCCCGCGAAAGTGGCGAACACTCGACGGGCTGCAACGTAGCAATGGCGAGGCTCGGACTCGGATGCCCTCCAACGGCGTGTAAAATAAATGCGAATTACCGCTACTTAATTTTTCACGCGGCGGAACACAGGCGTAATGCGCGACGCGCGCATTACGAAACGTCCCGCGTGTTAAATGTCAAACAAATCTCTCGATAATTGTGCTCGGTGCCGAGTGAATTAAAACCTGGAGGAGGGATCGATGATAATTGACGAGCCGTGTTGAAAACGAATACGACATTATAAATGAGACTGACGTTGAATTGATGTTGATAGCTTTTCCCGTTCCCGACGCGACCGGGCGAAACGTTTTTAAGCCTGCCGCTCTCTTTCACGCGTTCTTCATTTTAATCGTGTTTTCAGTTTTCAGTGGACAAACGATTTAGTGTTTGTATTTTATATTTCTTAACTTAGCAATTTAAGTAATCGTTGAATAAAACGAATAAGGGTCTCTGCCGAAATCGGAGCATTCGACACATAGAAACTGTGAATTAGTGTTAGAGCACATTTAATCAGGTAGCTTAATAAATCTGTGAATGGGTCGATAGCGTTGTAATAAAATTAGATTTCTTGTATTCTGAAATAATCAGTTTGTTAGCGATTAAATAAATGAATAACTTCTTCCGCGCGATACACGTGAATCGTGACAGTTAGTTATAATATTATCTTCATGCAGTTAATTTAACGGGGGAATATATTGTCGTTAAATTACATTCAGAATTTGCAAAAAATCGTGAACGCGCGAGGATAATATAAGCCTCCTAATAGTCCACCAAATAATTGCTATGCAGATGTGTATTGAAATTGTGCGATGTGTGCACTAGAATTTTGCGATGTTGCTATTGGTACTGCGGATGCAATTTTGAATATCTACCCGTGGAACGCAATACGATTCGTCAATACCGCTGCAATATCCCATGGTAATATTGTATTTCTCCTTTACTGTGTAAATAAAGTTTCAAGCCTCTGTGTTTGATTAATTGGTTTGGTAACCTAAATTCATGCAAGATTCGGATCCTTCAATTTACAACAGGTTTAATTGTATATTTTTGTATTATTATCGTATATCAAGTTAAAGTTATATTATTTTCTTGAATTTCCAATAATACATTCTATAGACAAGAGTATATTTGGTCCAATCATAGTTATTATTATATACTCATTAAATTATTTCTCAGTATCATTACTTTTATTCTTAATTACATTATTTTTATTAAATTAATTCTCTAACAATAACTATAAACCTTGCTGCGAATCTACGATTGAGATCAGGGATACATAATTTACGCTTCTACTCACGGAACAAATGAATAATGTTCGAAGAACCCGACTGCGATAAGGCTCGACTGGAAAACGCACTTATCGGTGCGCCGTTAGAACATCGACTACGAACCGACAAGTCCAAACGAATCCGCGGGCATTGATGGCGCCATAAATCGTCAGCTGAAATCCATTACCGCTTCGCAATTAGTTCTCAATGGGCGCTCGTTATTGATACCGTTGCGTGAAGCTTTAAATTAACCTAATACCCGGGCGAAACAAAAAAGGTTACGGGACGAGGCGAGACGGTAGGAGCGGCCGGAGGGAGGCCGGGGCGATAGAAAACGAATTACTTTAAAGTTAAAGACCCGCGAGGCTCGTAATTCGTGCGGGTCGGACGTTTAAAGTCCCGAATCCAATGAGGAGTTCTCTGCAAAGTACAATTTGATGGCCCGGTTAATTTCTTCGAGTTTATCGCCACCCCCGGTTCGAGTCGCGCGAAGATTCCGTAAACGTCGGTGGCTCCGGTTTCCGGGGGATATCGAAACTAGTCACAGGACTTACGACTGTTCCGGAAGTACGCGATGGAATTACGTGAACCGACGCGACGGCGCGCATATAGCTCGGGAAGGGTGTGGAACGGGGGGGAAAAAAGAGAAAACAGAAAGAGAGGAAAAGTAGGAGAAGGGAAGGAAAATTCCACCATTAGGAAATCCTCGAGCGAAGTACCACAGTGTGTCCCGCCAACGCGCCCTCCGCCCTCCGTCGTCCCCACTCGGTTAATTTCCTAGCGTAAAAGTCCGGCTACGGACATTATTTGCCAATCGATTTGCACCAACTGATTTTTCTATTGTCTCCGGCCGTCGAAACGCCTGCACCGCCGGACACCCAACGGAATGCTAATTCACGCCGTTCAAATACTTTTTCTACGTGACTTAAATTCTTCGAATGAGAAAACCATTACCCGACGCTCTGTCGATGCCTGCAGAGCGACTCGATTGATTCCTCCCGTCTGTCTGCCTACACCTCCCCCGTCCCAATTCCACCCTACCCAGCCCACCGAAGAGCTTGTTCGACCTGGCCGCGCGCTACTATCGCGCTCTTTCGCCCGTCCGTTTCTGTCCGGCAACCCTCTGCCGTGTTCATCCCTTCGCATCGCGCAACAAAACGGACAAGCCCTGTATTTAGCCGTACGCTTAACCGGCCGCGTTGCGAGCGAACGGAGCCGTTTGAATTTTTGACAGGCCGGATGAAAACCTAACGGCTCGATCGTAACCTCGAGGGGTAATGTTTTAATCATAAGACTGGCCCGGCTCAGCCGGGGGAGATATTCCTCCGGCTGCCTGAATGTTTCACCCTATCGCCCGGCCCGGTTATTTCGAGCCGGGTCTGCGGCAACAGTCGGCTTATTCTATATGCGATTCTTATCGCTTTTCACACTTGCGCAGCGCGAACCATAAATACGGCTATTATTCGCGCTGGCCACGTCCGCGCGACGCGATGAATACCCCAGGCGTTACGAATGTATGTGTGTTTTCTAGGATCCCCATTTCGACGGATCACCCGGCGAAATATTTTACAGAAGTATTTTTTACGAGCCTGTGTATTTTTTATTTCTTTATATCGATTGAGGAAATATTTTGCAGATGTGTTTTTTACGAAACTGTGTATTTTCGCTTCTTCCTTCGGATCGCTTGATGAAATACTTTCCAGGAGTAATTATTTGTGTATTTTCACCTCTTTCGTTTCTTTATATCGATCGGGGAGATGTTTTTGAAAGATGCATGTGCGAATCGAACTGAACATATACACGCGCGATAAGCCGTTTCGGGGAAGTTGAATTTCGTATACGGAAAGAGGGTAGACATTTTGAATAAATGGATTAGCGAATTTGATAATTTATAGAAAGGAAATTAGTGAAACACACTCATCGCATTAAAATTGTACGATTCGATGTGTATATGTATATATGTGGTAAAATAGGTTGCATTGGATATTTCGAAGCTGGTTTAAGCCTTTCTGAATAATACAACACCATTGCACTTTTGAAGCAATAACCGTTCCCGGTTATTAACAATTTACATCGCAGATGCCAGTGAATGAGCAGAAAATCAAATTAATTGATAAATGGCAAGCAAGCCACATATACAGAAATTTCTATGCTCAGAAAACAAATGCATACACACGGAATATTGTTTAATCAATAACGTTACACATCGATGCAGATATACCTGATAGCGAACGATTTATTTTGATAGCGAACAATAAGAAACACTGATCTAAGTTTCATCTCTATTTTACAATCTAATCGTTTCACCCACTAGCTGTCGAGCCAGTAACACATACGAAATATATCACGAGAAGCAATATTAAATCTCATTAATTCCTTAAAATTCAAGTTACTAGGAACTTTAGTTACTTATATCTGACTTATAACAATTCCTGATGCGAAAAGCGAACAGGAACGAAACTAATACTCGAAGTACGCGAATAGTACTGTTCACCAAGAAAATTCGACAGTTAACATTACGAATCGTTTCTCTTAGATGGGCGACGAAAAAAACACACGTAACCATTACCACAGAGAAAAGAAGGACATCAGAAAACGCGAAAGGGGCATCGGTTACTTGGAGAATCCGTGAGCAGTCATCGTCTCGAGCAAACATCATCCAGGTGGATCGGTCCAATCCTTTCCGGCGTGTCGGCATTATTTTCAGTGGGCTGTGGATACTTTAGAATGGTCTATCAGAGGTTCGGAAACACGGAAAGCCACTCCCTATATTGGGAACGTTCTTTGGGGTGTCCCTCCAGCCCGGAATAAGGGTTTGCAGGAGGCCGGGAACAAGTGGGAACCAGCGTCTGCGCTGATCGCGCGGCGCAAGCCCCTCGCACAGGCCACTCGGATCTCGTCGGCAACAATATTTACGTTAACGCATAAATCACGCCGCGCCGAGATAGAGGGCGGAGGAAGGGGGCTCGCGGCTAGCGGGGGTGGCTACGTAGAAAGGCAGCCAGCCAGACGAACAGGCGGCAGAGGAAGGGTGGGAATTGGCATGCATGAGAATACCCTGGCATTCGATTTAATGCGGGTAAAGAGGTAAGACGCCGTGAAACATATCTATCCTGTCTTATCGGATCTCGAAGATGTATATCGGCCGACGTCGAGCTCGGCAGCCGGCTCTCCGTTCTCGCAGCAGCCCCTCATCTCTCCCTCCAACCCCACCAGCCACTCTGCAGCCCTCTTTCTCTCTCTCCAGAGAGATTCAGACTCAACCTAAGTGGATCCTTCTACTGGGCGTCTTGAAACTGCCGTTCAACTGGTTAATGAGAGCTGGTTAAAAGGGTCTTGAAGGGCTCAAGCGTGAGTTAGGTGGTTAATAGAAGCCATTAAAGAGGGATGATTAAACAGAGAACTCGATCGTATGTGATAATTGTACTGATACTGTTGATGGAAATTGTTTTTGCAGAGTATAGAGGATATTGCAGGGGCCGATGATTCCGTCTATTAATTGATTTCGATGGGATGGGATATTGTTGGGCGCAGCCTATCCTTCGTAAATCGCTTAGACTGTTCTATGGAGTTTAACTAATGATGAAGGATTCGCATTGAGTGCACGAGAATATTGTTTTCCTGTTCGCAGTTCGAACGAAAGATTCTTTTCTGTTTAAGAAATTGGCGAGATACATTTGCGACAATGGCGATTAAAAGGGCGATTGTAAAGCAGTGGTATAATTGTATTTGAGTCGGGACAGATATTTGAATTATACGGTTTGAAATTACAAGTAAATGTCGTTTGGAACACCTCGTGGATCGTTCAGCTCAAAAGCTTCGTCCAGGAAAGGCCTAGATCGAGCCAGGGTCCGTCGCTTTTTCCCTTAATTCCGTTTCTTCGGTAATTTCCTTTTTTATTGGCCACTATCTTTCACTTTCTTTCCCCGACCTGACCCCTTTTTCTCGTCCGTGGCTGTCGTCGACGCTTCCTGCAGCGTCGACTCGATAAACGTCGACGGCTCCGGTACCTTTTTTTTCAACATTGTACATTTCGCCCGTCATTTACGCAATGCAATAGATTTCCAATAATCGAGGCCGGCCAGCCGAGGACCGATGCAAGCGAGCAGAACGCTCATCCCGTATTCCATTTCGTTTGACCGCGCGGAGGATCGAGGCGGAATTCTGGGCTAGCCACTGGCTCGAAGGAAGGCACGGTGAAATACCAGCAGTGACTTCCGGTTTAACGTTCTTTGGGAACGCGTATTAAGCACTCCACATCCTTTGATTATTGGAGAAATATATTGGCATTGCCGAGCCACTACGTTATTAATTCTTAGTATTATAGGGGATCAATAAGTTAGTTTTCAAGTTCTCGAACGAGAATTCATTAACGACAATATCATTCATGTCTTCCAAACAGAATTAAGACGTCTCTTCGGAACGATATCAAAGAATAATTTGCTAAAACATGAAAGCAGTATTTCATCAATCAACATAGAACTTATTTACATCAAGTGTGGCGGTCGACGCGGACAGCCACGAGTGTAGCGCAGCAGCGCGGACCGTGGAGAGAGTCGGTCGTCTGTCGATCGTCAGTTGTCTCCAGCGTAGATCCCAAAAAGTGTATAAAAGGACGGGTCCACGCTGGACGACAGTTAGTGTGTGTAAATCTATAAGCGCAGCATTACGCGCCTCACACAAGAATAAATAATTCTAATGTATATATCAACAGCTTTTTAAAAAGTGAAACAAAATCACGTTAACTCGAAAGTTTCCAAAATCCATCGGTACAACGCCGTTGTCGGATTTCGGATCATTTTTCCGCGGAAAAAGGAGTACAAACCTCGTTCAATTATACCCATGACTTCGTAAAATTCGTCCGGAGCCTATAATACGCGATGTATTGTGATAATTATCGGAAATCGAATTTTTCAGTCGTCGGGATGCGCAACGGAGCATCGAGGCACGCGAATTTCGATACGGCGACGTTACCTTGGGGAAAGAAACAATCGCGACGCGTACGCAACTTGAATGCGATGATGGTAATCGGTAAAGTGCTCGTCATTAGCGAGGAAACGAATTTTCATGTTGCCAATCAGAACGAAAATCTTTTAGAGCCAGGAGAATTCTGCTGAGTCATTACTCTTCGTTCAGCCGCGGCGGAATGATAAAAGTACGCTCTGTCGACAGCCTGGACGAGAACGAAATGAGGAACCGTGAAAAGGGGCCGGGGTGGGGCCGGGCCGGAGGGGAGAGACTAAAAATCAAGAGGGGTCGCAATAGGTACGAGGAGATACGGCGAAGAGAGAGAGGCGCCGGCGAACGAATACGTATCCGAAAAATGAATCAGGCGGAGGCGTGTTCCTAAAAAATTCAAGTCGCGGTCCTAACTCCATCGATCGATTTGCTCGAGCTGTTCGACGCCGGAGGACGATGAAAAAGGGCTCTTCGTTACAGACACGGTCGGAAATTCTGAAAGAACCCGTAAATTTTTTAGCGGCGTGTGCGTAAATATTTATCGCGCTGTGTTTTGTTGCACGCGGTACGGCTGCACACCGACGATATAATTTCGCACGAAATTGCGAACAGATGTGTACGTTTTCTTTTCCCTTTGTTCGCTTACGTCATTTTCAGACGTGCGATGCGGTTCGTTGTCGGCGCTGAAATTATTTAGAATAGGGATTCTGAAAAATTTAGGCGATGTTTCGACGTTCTCCGGATGGATGCACTTCTTTTCTTATAACGTTTTCACCTCTACTGCGGTTGCCTGTGTTTTTGCGATGTACTCTATGATCGTGGACTTCGTGGGAAGGTATATTACATGTTTATGAAAATTGTTGTGCAATTGGTAAATTGATTTTATCGAATTATTGGGATATTGCGATCGTCTATGCGAATGTGGAGTTTCGACGATTCATTTGTAAGAATTGGAGTTAAATGAAAATTTGGTTCTCGCGTTGACGATACGCGTGATACGCGTAAATGCGTGAAACGCGTAATCTAATAGTAATGATTTTTAGTGAAGAAATTGTAAATGCGTGCTACACGTTTGTATAATGAAAATTCGCAAGAGTGTTTGAAACGTCCGAAACGTGATCCCGCATACGCTCGAAATTCGAGCATGTAGACACTTGTTTAACGTAATCGCGGATAATTGTCGTATAATCGATTATTTTATAATTATTAGGATTAATTAATGATAGCCGTTTTACATAATAAATAATTCAACGAAATATTCGACCGCGAATACGTATAAATTGGTTGCTAAGGGAACGGGATGGGGAATTTAGATACGAACGGATCATTGATTTCGTTTGCGATTCGGGGACAAAGTATTCTGCCGACGTTCCTTGTCATGCACAAAGGAGTCTGTCTGATTTCAAATCCGATCTTGTATTGAACTGAAAATAGATTCTTATAGTTACTTTCTTCAAAAGAACCTGGACGAAGCGAAGGACAAGTGCAAATGGAAAGGGAAGAGCGGTCGAAACTTCCAAACATGTAGAGAAAAGTTGTCTCTTCTGAAATTCTATCTCCTATACTCTTAAAGAGGTTACACGGGAAAGGTTTAATGTTTCTCCCCGTTGCGTATAGCACAGAATTTCGTCGAGAAATTACATTCTTCCCATGCATTAAACCGGGAACTTCTCATTTGTTTTCCTTGCTCCAGTAAATATGAAATACGATGTTTTTTATACGATTTATATCTGTACGCGAACAAAGCGGCGACAGATATTTGTAACATTTGCGCGATCGACGTTTTTCGATTGCAAATAATTCGCATGGAAGAACCCTGAAAATAATGAATAAATTGATTTCCACCTGCACACCACTGTAATTTCACGTGAATATTGATACGTAACCAAATTGTTTTACCTTCCGTTCGGGATACAAAAAGGTTCGTTCTGTGGAATACAAAATCGAAATTGCGGTTTGCAGAATCCGAAATTAAAACGAAGATATTTACGAAGCATCCAGTTCGACATGTTTCTTCATACTTCGAACAATTCTACAGAAACGACAAACTAAAGATTTCTATAATTCTTCCGTATTAATTTCCGCGCCAGGATACAAGCGAATATCCTCGTATTTCCGAGCAACATTTTCCAGGCTCCCCGTTTCGTCGAGCGCGAATGGGAATCCTACTTCTTCGACGCCCCAGCACCAGCAAAAAAACTCTCGAAGGCGTGCAATTAATTCCCGTCTACGCGGCAGTAATTTCGAAAGTCGCTCGCAGTTTGCGGACAACAGGCCAAAATTTCCGGTTCATTCTTCCCGGAGCCGATCGCTTGAATATGTATTAATTCGCGTGCGCGGCGAGACGTTTAAGCCGTCAAACGGCTGGAATTCTGGTCTCGGCCGAGCGACGGGAATTACACTCGTCGGGGATCACCGGGATAGTCGAACGTTAGCGGATTAAACGTTCGCAGATGGTTAGCGCGCGAAATGTCTTTCCGTTCGCGGCTGGATCAGCGATCGGGAAAGAGTTGCCTCTCTCATTAAGAGAATAGAACGGGGGCCGAAGGCAGCCGTCGCCTTATAAATGACGCGGAACGACGAGGGCCGCGGCGCAAATCAAATATGTCATTTATATCCGACGCGGCACCGTAATGAAGTCGTTATTTGTCTGCTCCCGGAGCTAAAACGCTGAAAACGCAAATTGAGAAATAGACATTCCGGATACGGCACGCTCCAGATTCTTCGTCTTCAGCGGACCGTTGTTATATTTTTATCTCCACGACCGTCATCAAAGACACATTTCTTTCTCTTTTTGTGCAGGTTCGTTATTTCGGCCGATTTCTGACGTCCCGACTCTTTCGCGACTATTATTTCACCTCTCGCGAGACTTCCTTGTATTTTTCGGTGATTCTTCGCGAGTCTACCTATAAACAGGTCGTACCTTTTTTCTTTAGCAACTGTTCTCGGTCTTCTAACAACCTCTACTGTTTGACAGGGGAAAGCTTTGGAAATGAAATTATACATATAAAAACATTGAGAAGCATTCTGTTGACTATTGATGGAGGCATATCGAAATATGATAATTCAAATATTGTTTTACATATTTTGACGAGTTTGTTTTATTCATTCAGAGGCTGGAAGATTGTTTTTAAAATTGACCAACAAAGAGATATCGTTTCTTTTTATAACAGGAATTAAAGTTAGATTCCAGGTAATGCTCAAGTATTGTTTTCAGTGTTTGTTGTCCGTCTATGATACACGATTTATTAAATTTATCGATTTCAGTTTATGAGTTCCCAATGAGGAAGTGACTTCGCTTTGTCGCGGCAATTGAAAAATTATTAAACAACAGTGCAACAGTTTTTCTTTCGTTTTTGCCGGTAACAATCCGACGCAAATTGATTTTCAATTAAATGTCGTTGAGGAAGCCTCCAATTTGCTGTTCCATACAGTTTCACGGTGCAAACAGTTTTAATTTCGAATCGCCGCGCTCTACTTCTGCCAACAATACATTCGATACGGGATTCATGAAAATTGCGCAAATAATTCAACGTATTATTAGTACATTTTCGTTCGCGCGATAAAATTATTATTGTACGTTGAAGCAATTTGTTAAAAATTCGGTTCCTCCTTTCTGTTTACATCCATGATTATCGCTTCACACTGAAATAATCATAGGAACATATTTGCGCAACAATTTTAAAGGAACCTTATTCTGCTTTAACGTTCAATTGACAGAGAAAACATCAAACGGAATTATTGCCAACAATTTCACTTCTTCACCCTGTTGGAAAATGTTTCATACGCACTGAACGATAACAGGACTTATTTAATAAAATATCACATAAATATGTACCAACTGTGAGTACAAATTTCGTTAATTATATCTGTCACGTTATGAATCTGAATTATTAGAAAAATTATTTAAAAATTGTTTGCGAATCTTAAAACATATCGCGAAATACTAATTGTAAGAACAAGTCCCGATTCTAGTTTATCGAAATATTTTCGTTGCCTGAAAATGGTAATTCACGCTCTACACGATTTATCGACGTTATTATCGTCACACTTAATATCAATCAACAATTAAATATTCGTTCGTATTTTTTCAGATCGAGCAACGTCATGATCATATAGGCGGATTGGCAAGAACCCCTACATAAATTTCAATTCATCGTTGTCCACAATTTCGACCCAGTGTGTCATCCCCGTCCGAACCTGAATTGAAAACTGCCAAGTGATTCAATTAACCGATCCACCTTTATTGTAGAATAACTATTTTCCTCTTGGCTAACGAAGAACAAATCGTTATCACGTAAAAAATATCATCGCGTCGGTCTACTATATTTTCACTGAATAATAAAGTGACGTCTTTTTCGTTCGATTGAAACAGTCCACTTCAAAAAAGGGTGAATTTATTTATTATACAGATTCGACGGAAGCGAATCGAATCTGCAGGGCTGAATCTTTTCTATTCTACCTCGAAAGAGTTTCATCTAGGGAATAGACGGAATAGTCCCGTTGTAAATGGAAACGATATTTTCGGTAACGGGACCGTTTACATTCGACTTGTAAGTGACCACTTGTTCGGTTCTACGTTGGAAAGCATCATCGAAAAGGAAATGTAAAATACGTACTTCTATTTTATTTGATGAAATCGATAAACTCGAGATTAACGCTATGAAAACAGTTTGCGTATTGCTAAATCAATTTATTTAATAACTTCTCAGAGAAATATCTGTTTAATAATTGCAAAATGAAGAAATCCGGAATAGTTCATTTTGACCAGTCTGGTAGTTTTAGTGTTAACTAATAATTAATATATTTATAAGATTCTATTTATATTCAATATTGTTAAAAGTAAGACCAATAGCAAAGAAAGAAAGAAGTTTAAGTAGTCCGAGTAAAATTACAGGTGAGTCGTTTGCATCATTACCAACAAATAAGAATATCAGCAACATATCACTATCGTTAGGCAGCAATCCAATATAATATTAGGTCAGGATGCGGTTACGACATGTATCTACAACATTACATCGGTTATCGATCGTCCCGGGTGCGTTCGAATTACTTACATTATAGTAATCATTACTCGAATCACGTGACCAATTTGAAACCTTCGAACATAATATCCATATACCCGAGTGCCAGCTACAAACGCCAATAATTCTGAAAGCACGTATTCAAATTTGAACAGGATTATCCCATAAATAAATCTCGTCCCCCAGAACGACGGTTGAGTGAAATCCAGATAACCGAGGCATAATCGAATAACCCTGGTAGCCAAGACGACAAATCCGCAACTGGATTCATCGAATTTTAATCTGTGTACAGCCGGAACGTTTGCCGGTTGCCGGTCACAATCAGTGTTAATTGTCGCCGTCGGAGTCTTCTGAGGGAGGCTCCACGGTTCGCCGATTGTTAGCAATTCCGTGGCCGTGTCCCAGCCGGTAAACCGGCGCGGCGTTTTGACAATTATTGGTGTTAGGCGGATGCGACACGTACCATCGGTCCCGCGTGAATTTCCGAAAGTTTTCCGTACTTTAAGTTTTGACGAGACCGAGTGCACGCATCACCTGAGCCTGCCCATCTGTAAACAAGATTTATCAGCGGAAACGTTTTAGCGAAACTTTCGCTCCCACGAGTAAACCCCGGGCCCGCGCCTGACCGAATACCGTTACCTCTGGAATGCTTCTCGATAGGAAATATTTCACTTCGACGAACACACGGGGATATACGTAATTCCCAATGCATTTTATTTTGCATTCGCTACACCACCGAGAGGCACAGAACATACAGGCACGCATACAGAGAGAAAGAGAGAAGGATAGACAGCGGAAGAGAGATAAAAAGAGAGAGAAAGAGAGACAGAGAGAGAGGATAGGGTCACGTTTGTGTGTTCAACCGACGTTCCTGGCTGGATGCTCGCCCCGAATGGGGGTCCAGATTTGCGGAAAAAGAATGGCAGGGAGTGAAAGGGCCGCAGAAGTAGCGAGGTCGGGGATGAGGCTAATGAATGGTGGCCCGAATCGAGCTGAGATTTCGAATTAAGAGGTGTTCTTATGTATCGTTGATATTGTGCCAATGTGACGTTACTGGGGATTTTTCATTGTCTCATCAGGTTCGCTTCATGGAGGCCTGTACTCGCAACTCGGCGTCAGTGTTCTCTTACGATTTGTCGATAATTTATATAACAGCTGGAATATGACAATGGTTTTGTTTAGAAAATGTTTGGTAGCAAATATTTGGAGATAATCTTTTTTTGTTTAAATACTGAATGAGTATTTGAATGGCACAGAGAATGGATGGACTATAAACTTTCTTTACCGAAGGAAAGTAAATGCTGCACCGTAATTCGAGCAGGTCGTTACGGTGAAGTTGAATTAAAAGTTCATACGTTACATGACCTTGAATCAATCGAGGACCCAAAACTACAGAATCGAGCTGGAAACTCGTCACTCGTCATAAAACTGGTTCCCGGTCGGTTAAAACTTTTAATCACATGCAACACACAGAAGAAAAAGATACGACCCTCCATTTAAATTTTTGAATCGAATTTCATTTACATTTAAAATCGAAATTACCGCACTCGAAAGCTTTGACGAGGATTAGGCCGGCGAAGCAATTTCCTTGCGTTATACTCGTTCCCTAAAAGTATTCGAGTGTTTCAATCTTATTTCCGTGTCGTTTCTACAGTGAACAAATTAATTAAACGTCAACGATCAAATTATTTACGTCTGAGACGCGATGGTTACGGTTAGCAATAGAATCGTCGAAATAAGTCGACAAAATGGCATGTGTTATAAAAGATTACAGTACCTTAAAAACTACCAGAAAAAGCGATTAATCTATGAACAGAAAGCTAAATTATGCAGATGAAACGTTTGATCGCGAGATACCAGGATATTTAATAAACTAACAGTTTAACTCCGTGTAAACGACGCTAATCTTGGAAACTAACAAGGGAGGAAATTAGTTGAAGCCGTTTTTCATTGAAAATTACGAATCGCTAAGACCGTAGGGTCGAGATTGTGGCGGAAACGCTTCCAATCGTTCTTGCGTACTATTTCTTACCATCTAAAGTCCTAAAGTCTTTATTTGCGTTCCTGACAAGCGGGGTGGAGGAAGTGGTCAGACGAAGATGGCGTGACGAAGCGAAAGAGAAGCAAGAGGCGAGGAGAGCCTGAGGCACTTTGAAAGTAGGTATTTACAATCGTGTACTCAGCGTATACAGAGTCATGGAGGCGGGAACGGAAGGATTTGCGAGTAATTAGTAGAATGCAATTAGTTAATGGTCATGAGGGAAGACGACGGTTTTAGACCTTGTAATCCAGCCCTCATTCCTATGTCAGCTTTGTACCCATGGGGGCAAAAAACTTGGAAATTTTAAGCGGTCAGTCTATGACAATTAGTCTGCTCGCTCTGGGCTATGCATCCGTTACCGGAAGAACAGGATCACGAGAATTTAACAATTGTGATAATTTTCGCGAGAGCTGTTTGCGACATTTAATAAATGAAATTTTGCGATATGAATGAAATAATTCTCTGTACGATATTCTAACAATTAAATGGGAGTATACTTCTTATAGTAACGAAAGTTATTATAAGAAATGCTTGAAACGTTTGAAGAAAATTCCTTTCTTTCGTTATTGTAAGAAGTATGCAACTTTTCTCCTAAAGTTTATTCGCGGAATGATGTAGACTTCGTTCTATGCATGGTTAAATAATTAATATCCGTGGCTCGTCACATAAATTGGAGTAGAAATTACCCGGAAACTGACGGTTACAGAGAATTCCATATCTGGAACTTAATTTTCGTTCCTCTGCGCTGGAGAGCCGTCACTGTGAAACAGTGTAACCACGGAAAAAATATATTTATATTCTTCGAATGGGATGAAATAGCGCAGAAGCTCGGACTGCCGGAAAGAAGGTTAGATTTTCGAGCGGACCAAAGTGCACCTTCAAGTGCACGCGCCATTTGTAATTGCGTAACGTTTAGGTAAGCACCGCAGCGTTGTCGGTACGTGTATGTACTTAAGAACTAATGGCGTAAAACAATCATAAAGTGCGCTGCGTTAACATCTACAAACGCGGGAAATACGCTTGTTAGCTGCAGGACCGTTTGCTTGCAATTATAACGAACAGCAGTTGAAGTAACATTTTCATTCGTTTTATTAAGCCCCCGGATGCTTGAAAGGATGGAAATGTTTCACAACGCGGCGAGAGTAACGGCGCGTATACAGGAAAATATCTGATTACACTGATCGATCCCGAGTTACATAATTGAGGATCATTATCTTTTAACGTTGCTGGAAAATCCTCAAAGGGCTCTACCTTCTACGGTCTCGCATCGGAATTTTATTTCCCAGTACCTTTCATCCCCCTTCGTTCGCGGAACTATTATAATGCTGCGTAACTGAACGCCGAGAGGCGTAATGACAGAAAGAAACGTAAATTGCGAAAACCCGTCGCGAAAAGTGATAAGGCGACGACGTTGAATACAATTGCACTTAAATATATAAGATGTGAATTGTAACGTTAGAAGTGGAACGAAAAGTTTTATGCGATTTCGGATTCTGTATGAACGATGGATTGATTGGGAACTTTGACTTTTGGGGAATCGTTGTTAAATGAAGTAAAGACGAGACATTTTGGTAATCTTCGTTATGAGTAGCATGCTATTGCATACGATGAACGCATGCAATTTGCATTTTAACTAGAATTGGAAAAGGGTGTTCTTCTTTTGCAGTAATCAACAATATTCGTGGAATACATTTTTTAAAAACGATTCAGTCACTGGTGTTGCAATAAATAATTCGACAAAATGTTTCGCATTGATTTTCTCGAGCGAAATATAAATGGAAACTTTACTGCGCGTTTCCATTTTATTCCTATCGAAAAATCATCCGGGTTTTTAATTGTATCGCACCGTAATTTCGGAATGGACATTAATGATGCGTCCGTATTAATTAAAGAGCTTATCCTTTTAATGCATACCGATATTAACCATGATTCAATATCAAGAGTAATGTTTACCGTTCTCTTGTGTAAACATTTATACACACTACATATTTGGAATCGCAAATATCATGGTCGGAGGGAAACATAAGCCCATTGTGAAACAATCAAATTTATGACTTCGACAGAACATATAGAAGCTGTCTCGTGATATACGGGATCCACTGAAAGGAATTGATTCAGCACTTGAAAACTATAAAAAAGAAGGTCGTATAAATATATTGTACTGTTTATTCTTATTTACGAGGTATCACGAATTTATTTTAATAACAATACCTCCGGTAAACAATAAAATCACCGTTTTTCACTCTACCCCTTTAATTTCTTTTAATATTATTCATTTCAAAAGAATTTCTGTGATTCCCTGCCAAACAGTTTATAAAAATTCGTAAATCGATTATCTAGTTATTATCTTCATAATTATTCATCTCGACCATAAAAAAGAAATCCGCTGTATAAAAACAAATTCACATTATTGAAATATTTATTTCTCTTCGTTGAACTGAATACTTTACGACCACTGAACGTCCGGTTAGCTGTTTCGAGCAGAACGTCGGAAAGGAAATGAGTTTCTCAAATTCGATAAATTGCTGCGTCTTTCAGGAAGGAAAATTTGCTACGTTTCTTTTGTAATGGCAGGAAGATCCCGAAGCCATTCGTAACGACAACAATTCACGATGAGCATTGCGCCGTAGACTCATTGTGGAAATGGTGAATTACAAAATTTAATTAGAAGCCGAGCCGAATTATAACGTTCAGCTTTTCTATTCACGAATGCTGCTATTGTGACGATCGTTTCGCGGTTGTACGGCTTTTATCGGATTGTTGCCGGGCATTCCCACGGATAACGGTTGGCCGTCGTATCAGTGAATCACGAGGAGGCGACGGATCGCGAGGCCGCGCGTACAATTTGAGCAAGAAGTTTACACGTCCGAGGGTGGCGAGGAGCATTCTTCGACCGAAAACGCTCGCGAACTTAGCGCTACGGCGCGACGCGGACAGAGCAGCCAGTGATAAAGTTATAACAGCCTTTTTCCTAGGCGGTGGCGCAGAAACGCGAACAACAACCCCCTTCCGCAATAAAGTTTAACGCGGTGCTCCCGTTTTATTGCGCTCGTCGAATGTGTTGTATATACAGGTTGATCCACACGACGGAGCACACTTGGCCAACCTCGTAAATATTGATTTTAATGACGTCCACGACGATTGAAAATCTTTCACGGTGTAACTAATTTTTCTGACTCTCTTCAACGGGAAATAGAATAGCGGAAGAGGAACCGAGGATGTCATACTTCAAGACTATTGGGAATCTGTGTTCTCGATACAGATTTAAAGTTTCGTAAATGCGAGTTCTGAAACATTGTTCTTGATACGACATTAGTTTTCATCGAAAATGAAGATCACGGGGATATTCTATCTGTAGAATGGCCTTCTTTGTTATTAAATTTAACAGGTAAAGTGTAATTATATGGGGCTCTCTGTAACTGTACAATAGTTCATTAAATTTCGATTACCATAGAATGATATTATTATAGATTTAATAGCTATAATATCCAATAAATAAAGGAAACTTAGTCCGGAATGGATAGAAGTTTTGAATGAGAACAATGGAAATAAATTTCATGAGTAGATTAGCTTCTAAATCTAAATTGGACGGACAGCGGTCGGATAATGTTAAACAAGAGGGCACAGTATCCAATTAATCCAACAAGTATAGCTCAAGCGATACTAATCGGATTCGGGTTATTTCTGAGTAGAATTACAGAATTGAATAAACGCTATTCTATGGGAGAGCCATTTGGATTATACATTACATGATTCATAGAAGTCGTCCAACATAGCAAATGGTTATTATAGATTCCCCTTGTTCTAACATTCTGAATATTTAAATAAACGCAGTTGTTTCAAATGTGTATCTGTAGACACCTCGAAAAATAGGTTAACAGATTTTCAAACGTACTACTCCAGAATTATTATTGTAGATCACAATTTTTCATTTATCGTTGCATTAAATAAACGTCCAAACTTATATGGACTTGTTAATCTGTTCAAACTGAAACTTCAATCATTCCCCCGTCTTAATTTAAGACATTTACATGGTAGCGTCGAATTACTTTCCAGAGCAACAGTGTCTATTACAGAAGATATTAACAATCCGAGTACTCAAGTAGTCGGTTCCATCCCGGTATGTAGAATAATTCCCGGGTAGACCAACCAAAGTCCGAAATAGGTTATGCGCAGGACATATCGGGTAATGATAAACTTCCATTAATTACAAAACTATATTTCCACAGCTTTATTACCGCACCCCGACAGAAATTACCAGATCCATTGTAAGTATCCAGGTAATATCACGATTCATTTACAACAAAATAATTTTTCAAATAGCTCCAGTTAAATGAATAAAAAAATATAACAACTCGAATATGACACCTGTTTCAGCATCATCAAATTCTGTTACAAGTTTGAAATTAGCGGTTCAGAAGTACTTTAAGCTTGCTTACCGCTGCACATAAAATACACGGACAGCAGACGGACATAAATGAATCTTTCATACTCGAGAGGAAACTCTAAGTCACTTGATTCGATACAGCAAGATTATAAACTCATACATAATATTAACTTTCGTATAACGCATCAATAATGAAACATTGAAATAGCTTTCTCATTATATTTTCTCATCAGTCAATTTCAAAGAACGTCGTCTACATTAGAAAATTTGGAGTATTTCCGGTGAAGAACTTTCTAGCGCAAAGAAACAACCGTAACAAACTAGCGAAGCGTCTAACTTGTTAAACGAGAATGTAACAAGAATACCAACGATGGAAGTAATGGAGCATAAGATAGAAATATAACAAAGAATTTCAACGAAGAACGCTCATTTCAATGGCCGAAGCGAAGCGAATGTTTTGCGCGAGTGATAAACAGCGACAGGATAAGAATAAAGGAGAGATTAATTCTGTTGGGGGATCGATTTGCCGGGTCAGATTGGGGAGAATTGGGGGCTAGGCCCGGGCACAAGTATGCAACGGTTGATGCAACTGCGAACACGCACGAATGGAGAGTGCTGAACGTCCGATAATTGAATAGAGGACGTGTGAACGAGATCGGCACCCCAACGAGCGGACCCGACTTTAAGGTTCCTTCCCGTTAGCTCAGCACGGGAATTCGCGCTATCGATATTCAGCGGAATCCGATGGATCCTGTTGCCGGCGGTGTCGACAACGGACCCCTTTCGCGTACATTGAATAGACGACGAATATCTTTCCTTCTCATTCGGCCGACCTTCTCGGAAGAGTTCATCGAAAATTCCGGAAGCTCCGCCGGCCGAGTCTGGCACGGATCAACCACCTGTCCGGACTGCGAAATGACTCCGCTTGCGCCGGGATCCTTGCCCCTGTTTATGCTCCAATAAATCAGGCTGCCACACTGATGTTTTAACGAGCGCGACACCGATTCCCGTGTTTGAGTTCGACCAATCGCCAGACTCGAAATTCTGCGGGCAAACTGTGAAGGACGCGATAAATCGAATTACGTATTGAGAACCGCTGCGATGCCACGGGAAAATTGTGGACTTGTGGGATGTGTAAAAAAGTGGAGTTTCTCTATCAGAGAAATTCGGTTAATAGAGCAAACTAACATTCAGAGACATGATACAGGTATATCAGGAAAATTACTAGAAATCTTTATATGAATTAATACAATAGAAAGTTAATTTTTCGACAATTTTCTTTTAATATTAATACTACGTCTCTGAATACTAATTTCTTCTATTAGTTCAGTTTGATTTGAAACGTAAATTCAGCTTTCTCTGCGTATTCTACGGGAAAGTCAATAAATTTCTTTCTAATTATTCGAGAATTCTGAACTTGAACATCACAGTGGTTTTTAGTCGGTAGACGTCGAACACGATACTTTCCTTCTATTAGGTTCTTCCAGTTAACCGACGGCGATCCAAGTTAAAGCGTTCTACCCTGTCAGCAGTCAAAAGTCAGTGGAAAGTCAGAAAGAAGGAGGAACTTCATTAAGCAGTTTAATTGGGAACATTTTTATTTGTCCTCCGATTCAAGAGTTCTAATTCATGTTCCCCCTTAATTAATTACTCCGTCCCCGAGTTAAAACACCTTCAATCGGGCATCGATAACGACGGCAATTCCACTGGTGCGCGTCGCGCAATTCCGTTCGCAGAGGCGTACTGCGGCGTACCCGTAGGGTCTCGCGAAGGGCACGAATTCGTCGATAATGCTCGCTCCCCTATTAAACCGTAGGAAGTTCCAATATACGAAGGTAAACATTTGGCAGTAATTACGCAAAGGTACACCCAAGTATTCGTATTACCCGTGGCGACGTGCAGCGTGAAACAATCAGTCCCGAATGTGCCCGTGCGCGGTCGCCGGGATCGATACACCCGAACAATTCGGCCCGGCGATCATTCAAACCTGGATACATCGCGAATCATCATCGGTATCATGGACACGGAGTCACGAAGTAAACAGGGTTGGCTGGTCACCCCGAAAGGAGAGGAGAAGCAGAACAAAAAAAAAAGAAGAAGCAGAAGGAAGAAAGAAAAGAATAGCACGATTAAACGAGGGATCGTGCCACTTGGTTAAGGAATTGACGTTGACCCGTAATCTCGTTAAGGCTCGTTCAGAGGCCAAAGGAGGATGAGAGGGATGAAAACGGGGCAGCGAGGAACGGAGACAGCACGGAAGGAGCGAAAGAGAGCAGAGCTGGGGGACAGATACAGAAGGGAAGTTGAGCGTAGAATTTCTCTTGGTCGTGAGAAGACCGTGAAATCCGGACAGGCTTGTTTTATTTTTGTTTCTCTCCACGACCACCGCCATCCAGCAGCGGCGGCGATGGCAGTGGCGGCGGCACCACCCTGACAGCCTCCTCTTTTTTCTCTCGCGAGGCACCGAAGAAAGATCCGGTTATGCGGGCGAAACATTCCCGTTTCCTTGAGACTGGAAGCCCCGAGGAGGAAGCCATCGAGATAAGTAAACGGTCGCAACCGCGTGGCGTAATTCTTTAAACGCTGCAGCTGCGGTGCTAGGCGAAGGATATTTCTCATGAATGTTTCAAACGAAATTGCGGATCTAACCCCACGGCGGGGCTAAATCATTTGAACCCTCACCCTTCCCCCACCATTCGCCAGCCTCTAGTCTACCCTACCTTTTGCCATACCCCCCGCCAACAACCCCCGAACGCTCCTTATCCTCTAACTGCGCCGCGTTTCGCCATCTTTTCTCACTCGATCCCCCCCGTCCCTCTTGCCGTCCACTGTACCACAGGTATTTCCTTCTTCGGCCTGCCCCCCCTGTTCTCTTTCTACGGTTATCCAGTTACGCTCTCCATCCTTATCCTCCGTTCAGTTTCTCTTTCTTTCGATTCCCGGTCTACCCAGGCTCAATCTTCCTCTTTCTTTCCACGTTCTTGTTCTTTTTCCTTTTTCTCGACGGGCCAGCACTGACTGCCTAGCCAGGGCACCACCAAACTGGGCTTTTCCGGAGGTCGAGGCAGTGTGCACCACCATCGACCAACGTAGTTACGAACTACCCCGCCGCTGCTCTGAATGGGTATCTATAATGCATGGCCCGCCTTATTCGAGATTTTCGATCCTCGGCGAGGCTTAGCTTTCGCCCCGAGTAAACCCGGCAAGAAGGAATAATGAATTCTTAAATATTCGCTTAGTCGGAATAGGTGTGGGCCTGAGTATCGATCTGCCGCGTGAAATACCTTCTCGTTTACGCGAGGCCTGTCTTTCCGGGACCGAGCTCTGCGGTACGTTGGACTAACATGTCATCGTAAGGAAGATCGACGTGTAATGAGCTTGTCGCTGAGAATTATTTTGTCGCCTATCGTATTCATAACCTTGAAACTGGGTTTACCCCTTGAATTTGTTCGTCTCGATCTTACAGTCACGCGTATGGTATTCGTAAATATCATTATATATATATCATCAGAATTGTGAATATTTGAAAAATACCGTAAAAATGGGATTATTTTTGTGATTATCGTGTTATCGACGAGACCTACAAATCTACATGTTCGCGACAGTATAAACAGCACTTTGAATATCGCCTACGTAATAATTTGAAATGCCATTACATCCTTTAGTATCGCTTGGTTACGAGCGTTGAACACGCACAATTATTCTCCGGGGTCTAGGCGGATGGTAAGCGTGATTTCGTTGTTAACGCAATATACTCTAATAAAGTTGCTTGTCGCATAGTTACTATTTCATAACAGGTAACAGGACGATAAGTTAATAGGTGAGCGCGGCCGCCGGGGATACACGTAAACGTTCTTGATACACACTGATTGTGGTGGGTCGTTGTCTGTGTACTGTTATAATTTGAATCGTTCATGACCTCGCGTTAACGCTGCTCGTTACCGGACACGTTGTAAACATCTATTCGGCTAGTGGGGTCCGCGCAGGATTACTATGGCGAGCTGAGCTAAAATCGCAAAGAAATTTTCATCAGCGAATTGCATAGTGGCAACACTGTTTTCTAATAATTCTGAAATACGCTTGGCAATCGACAAACTAATCGAGTAACGAACTTTGAGTTATGGAACAGAAGGGACGCCAGCATTTATTCTGTAAAATTATTGGATCATTCATTGTATCCTATCGTATATGTGTCGATCTACAACAATGACTGATTTTAACGCTTGTAAAGGTAATGCAATTTATTGGGATCGATATTACGTTTAATATTAGCTAGAACACACATAAAATGAAGATTAAGACTTTGCTTAACAGTGATGAGAATCTAGGATCAAGGTCTGGTTGAACCATAGCTTCTTAACTTTTTAGCTACAGTGGGATTTTCCGTAATACTGTATCTCTACATCAAGCTTCAACGCAGACAGCGTGAAACTATATACGACGCTTCTTATTATAACATTAGAAACGTTGTTAGGAAATGCTGTTTACGAGAAACAAATGTGAAATGGGACAAAAGACAAGGGTAGTCAGGTGATATGTTAAAAATATCTATACACAGAGTGAGTCAATTCAGTGGCATACCGTTTAAACACATGATATCCACGAAAGTCATTATAGTGGCATATTGTTCAAAAAAATGACTTGCGCGAAAGCCATTATAACGGCGTACAGGCCATTCTTAAAAAATTGATATCGTCTTCAAAAATGTGAAACGTGTGTTTCTTGAGTTTCTATACTAATAATTACAAGTAAGTTTATTTCGTTGATGGAAACAAAGGCCGCGAGGACAGCCTATTATCGGATGAAACCCGCCGCTGACGTCCATTGAAAACGCTATCTTCGTTAAATATCGAAATCTATTTGCGTGGAACGATAGTTGATAGCGGTGATTTAATAACAAGCGGAATTTAACAAAACACTTGACAATCAGTCGTGCGTGACGCTTACTGCGTCGAGCGTTTATGACGCGTCAGTGAAATTAAACAGGTACGATTCGTTAATTAGGGTGGATGCGAGTAAATGATGTTAGCCGGAGGACACCTGGACGGCGGAAATGCAAGTGGCTGCGGACCTAGCGGGCGTGTAATATATAGGGTTAATCTGGCCGGGCGTCGGGGAACAATGTATCGCACGGACGTGAAGATGAAAAATCGCGATGATGAATTTCGTCGACAGAGGAAACCGTAATTGTGGCTCACCGAGACTTTGCACCTAGATAATCTGACGATAGAATACTAACGGAAAATTTCGTTTTTATAGTTCCATTCATTCGGTAGGATAATGCAATTAATATTATCCATTTATAAATTCTGATTTGTGTTCTAACAATAGTTTGAATATTTAAAATTGTCTCTGTTTATATAGTGTGTTCGACTTTCACAATACTCAGTGAAGATTATGCGCTTAAATAGTAAAACAAAATAAATGCGCGTAGATTACACTAGAGGGAGTATCGTTTCTAATGGCTGCAATGCATTTCATTAATTTACGTAAGTAGTAAATGTTCCTAAACACTTTTCGCGCAGAGGTACGGGAATTTAACGAAGACTAATTACATTTCACTTGTGTTCTGACATCGATCCATTGCTAACAAGACACAGGCGGACTTCGTTCTACTTAGTTACGCGACCAGAATAATAGTGTCTACTTTAAGTCGGTTAAACAGATTGCAATTGAAATTGGACGTAAATAAAAAATACATGAAGGATAGTCCACGTCAGGTGTAGATCCTTTCTGAGGAAGATTTATGAGGGTAGGTGATCTGACAGGCATAATTCTTATTGGATTCTGAGTTGTGGAACGTCGTTTACTGTGTTTTTAATAATGGCACAATACGATTAAACGCGCAGCTTAATTAATATCATATTAAATTTAAAATTTAAACTATAGTTCAAGATTAACGAATTTTATATAACTATTCATCTATCTGTTACTCAAAAGAATTCTCCAAATAGAACTTATTAAATTCCAGGATGTCTTATTCGAAACAAAAATCTTCATTTTCACAACTCAACGATTCTATAAAAGATACCGTGATACACCAAATTAACACTAGAACATCCACATGGATAAAAACGACTCGTTTCCTCTTCGTTATTTCACAATTACCAAAGAGGCAACAGATACTTCCCTAAGAAATCACCAAAGAAATTATTCTAACAACGCACAAGCTAAAGTATAAATAAATTAAAATCTCGATGGAAGCACCCTCAGAGTTTCCATAAAGAATTTCGAAAAATTCAATTTCGCTTCTCAGTAGTTCCAGTGTTACCATCAGCCGTGACGGATGCCCCAGTGAAGTGGTATCAAGACAACCACGATGAATCGCGCGTCGATTTTTGTCAACGCCCGGCAGCGGACGTTCAAGATTCCGTGGTCAGCCAGAGAGTGATGAGTTCCCGGTTTATCTGGGACGGTAGTCGGCAGGTTCCTGGCGACACGAATCACCCGAACAGAACTCCATTAAGAAGCGTGCCGAACTAGTTGCCCAGCCGACTGTCCCGGAATCTAATGTATTTTAATGGAATTCTTCATCCGGTCGTTTCTCTTACGCCGCGACGGTCGCCTCCTTTCCGGGGATGAGCATTAGCGGAAAAGTTAGCCAAAGTACCGCGACCCTGCCGCAGCTGCGGCCGGTTCGCACGCGGTTTTTCCTTCGAAGCGGCGGGTTAACGCTTTTACTTAGCTTAACGTTCGTTAAGGGAGCAGCTGCCGCTCGCGACCGCTGGAAAACGTCGTCGACTTTTCTTTTTCGCACGCCAGCTTTGGCTGAGTTTCCCCACCGACCACCAACCCCTGCGTCGCCCCCGTTCCTCCCGCGAGCGATGCTCGTGAATATACGTCCCCCATCGTTTAATCTACCGGCGGTTCGAACAAACGACGCGTAATAAAAATATTCCGCGCCGGAGACATTAGTTGAATACTTTATCGGCGGGAAGTTTCTCGACCGGTTATGGTATTCATGGTTCACGGGAGGGAGCGTACTGTAAGGTAACGGGGCTGTATTATTATTCAAGACGACTTTACGGTGGAAATTGAATCAAGGATCAGTAATAACATTTTGGTTCGTGTGTTCTGTAGAATATCGCGTTTAGAGGGTCTTGCCAGCTCGACTGATCTCGGTTTAATGAATGAGATTTTTATGAAATTTTATTTTTTGATTTGATAACTTTTCTTTGTAGGTTGAGAACAGCAGGAGAAGGGACATGGAAGTTATACGATTAAGTAGATAGAATTATTCTTTCGAATTGAGCACGATCGTTTCTGTTTGTCAAGATTTTTGGAAAGTTTGTAAGAAATTCAGATTTAATAAGAATGAAGTGATTAGAACTGATAAAATCCAAGTATATCACGCTTGCCTGAACGTTTCAAGAATACGCTACCCAGTACTCAGTGGAGTTTGGGGTGAATTTAATTAGTAAGAGTTTAATAATATTCCTTGCAGTACTAATTAAATTTTCGAATTTTATGGTCGTTGATATCTACGTAATCCTGAAGATTATGAGAAGCCAAAGTGGCATCAAGTCCATTTGAAATGAAAATAGAAGCGATAAATGTAAGGAAGAGCAGTTCTGCGGCGCTGGCATTGCGATCTCAGCAACTCGAACGTGCTCAATTTGCACGAACAACCCCCGTTGGTTTACGCCTAGTCAACTCCCGATGATCACGCGCGCTCGTAGTGGTTGTTCCCGCAAACAACGAGGAGGGCACATTGAGAATAATGTCTCTTTTCGCTACAACACCGAGAAACGAAGCAAGGCAGCGTCGATGCTGGATATCTGAGCAACTTGGAGGCGCAGAATAATTTAATGACGGTCGCCGACACGTAAAACGTTCGACGGCACGTAAGAATCGAATATCCTTTTTATCGAGAAAAGCGAGATACTAAGTAAAACTGAACGAAACAAGTCAAATAAATTTATCGAGCAGCTAAATAAAGTGATTATTCTTCATTTATCTTTCTTCAATTCTAATTAATCGAACAACACAACAATTTTATCTTTGTATTTTACACATTACAATTATTCACTTTCTGGTACCTACATTTCGCTTTACCTTTACATATCGAAACACAGACGTCAATATATGAAAAGATTAATGTTAAACATTAATTCTTCCAGCCTTGTCGTTACTATTTTTCTTTTTGAGTCGACTTCTAGATCATTCCGCACGACCATCTGTGAACGCATACATTAAAATACATTAAAGTTCAAGAAAAACGTTTCCAAACGGGGAAAGAAAGTTACGAGCGGAGTTTGCGCGATATATAATTGGTAAATTTGCGTGCTGCGAAACTGGAGGACGCGTTTGTTGACTAATGACCCGAGCGGTAGCGTGCGCGCGCGCAAGAGAGAGAGAGTGAGAGAGAGAGAGAGAGAGGGGGGGAGAGAGAGATAGAGAAAGGCACACGGGACGATCTTTGGTACGCTGGATACACAGGGCAGCTAGCCGAATCCACGAGATTAAATCAACTCAATGATTGTATTTCCGTAGACGTGACTTGTACGAGACTTGCTGGAAGTGCTGTGTACGTATGTATATGTATACACGGGTGCAACAAGGGGCACGACTTACCGCGCCGCTCCGTCGAGCTCCTATGACCGTGTTAAACAACTCGTGCTCAATTTGCACGTGCAACCCCAGGAGTTTACACTGGCTGAACCTTTGACGGTAATGCGTTTCCACGTAGTAGGCTTTGAGGGGGCGCGAACGGACAGTCGAGCAGCTAGCTTTTTTTCCCGCAATGAACACCGGACCCACGAATCAATGCGCCGATACGTGGAAAATGCGTTGGTGAAGTCCCATTGAACGCGTGAATGCCCATTCGTTGCAGTCGTACAATTAAAAGGCTAATTAATATGGTCTTCCTAGTAAAAACGAGGTTGCAGCTTTCAATACGTTCACTCTGCGTTGATTCAATGATTCAGGAACACAGTTCGAATTTCGAAGTATTTCTTTTGATTAAATAATCTATAGAATGACAGTGGCGCAGGGGGCGCGAGAGGAAGAGGAAGAGGATACCATAGAATTACGAACATTGTTAACAGCTTAAAAAATATAAAAACAGTTACAGCTAAAAAATACCGTTATATTGAACAAGCGAAAACAAATTCAGAAGTGGCCTAGTACAATACTTAACGTGTTAATTATAAATATTACAACAAGCACATTGATAAAAGTAATAATATGACTTTTGCCGCTACCGAATTCTGGCAAAGTGCTTGCAATCACTCGTAAACATTTTAGAAGATTGATTACTGACCACTGAGAAAGTGGTCAGTCTCGACCAAGACTAAATCTCCGAGGAGAATGAATAAGTATCCCTGCTTGTAACTTAAAGGTGACAGTCAGAATGGTCAAGTGAAACTCTCTGTGACGAGACTCATGAGGCGCAGGCTACGGAACGTAACGAAATCAAACAGAATCGTTATTACTTTCATGTCAGCCTGCGAAACCGATTGCTCAGCCGTTGGAGGGAAGTCATAATTCCCAAGATGTTCCTAGGTCTTGCACTGATTCGCGACGACAAGCCAGGGTTCTTCCACGGCTCTCCGTGGGAAGAATTCGAGCGTGGGTAATTCCGGCATCGAGGGAACGGCCTGGGCGAGCATAAAAGATTCCTCGGAGAATCCCGCAGATTAAATCGACGCGGCAATCGTGTTTGCGTGAACGTGACTGCGGATCATCAGTTAGCCGGCCCCGAAGCGAGACTCGTGGCTCTGGTTGCCCGGCACCTGCCCCTCCTCTAAATAAATAGCCAGCTTTAGGTCACGGCCATTAAACGAATTAGCTGCGTTTGATTTTATTGGTTTGACTCTTTCACGGTTGATCCGCGTAGCCGACGCTGTTTCCCACCTCTTCAGCCGGAATGTCTGCGAGTGACGGATAAAAAGCTGGCGACACGCGGCCTGCGTCAATCCGCCACTTTCTCAGCCCGTTGAACGAACCTATTGAGTTATTAGCGCGCATTCGACAGGGTAAATATAGGCCGCGTGTCTGGCGTGGTCTTCGAATAATTGGAATAGTTTTTGCTGACGTTTATTAGATCGGTCTATTACGGCGCCACGTACGAGAAAACATTGTGGACTCACGGAAAGAAATATAACGTGCTGCGCTCGGTTGACGATAATTATATAGTAGATTCAGGGGTTTTTATGCATTTATAGGGAATTTCGAGCGTAATATTGCACAGGATACGTACGATGCAAAAACTATTCTTAATATCTAGAGCATAGTTCTTGTGATGTTTGTTATTACAACTGAGATTTTTAGGTTAGGATTCATAGGTGAACTTGACTTATGAATAAAATCACACATTTTCTTTAAAAAACAACTTAAACGCGACATAATTATACACAATGATCTTATAAATGAAACTATGAGATGTATGCATAAAAGTCAGTACAAATGGTAGGAATAAAATGTAAACGATGAATGTAATTCGAAATAGATCAAAATAATTCGCCTGGTAAACATAGTATAAAGAAAAATCATTTTTTATCGTAATTATGTTCCGATAATTATATTCTAGAAAATATGAATAATGGTGCAATATTTTTTGAGCGTACTTTCGTTGAAATAATTGCATTACTTGCTGTATACAATAAAAAACAATATCCTGATGTAGCCAGGGAATAATCTCGACCACAAATCCATCATTAGCGAGAACGCAGTTGCTCGTAAACATTCGCACCGAGTATTTTAACAGCAAAATATGAATATCTCTTATACTTTGTAGCATAGAGCCAGCGAACAATGGCTGTCGTAACTCCATTGACTTTTGTAGCCAGAAATGCTTTATTGAGATTAACAAGTTTACGATATTCCGTCTGTATTTCAAGAGATTCCGAAAGGAAAAAAGAAACAGCGAAACCGTGGAAACTTTGTTGTGTGATGAAAGCACGGCATAAGGCAAAGTTTAACCGACGAAGGATTAAACGGGATCAACGGGATTAAACTCTGATGATACAAGCTTTTCTTCGTCGAGCGTGTACGAGCGAAACTTTTCCTGGTCCTCCCTCTTTTCTTTTTTTTTTAATTGAAAATAGAAAAAGTTCCGTTGTTCGACTCGCGTCGAAATCAATCGGGTTTGAAACGAAAATTTTTCATTTCATATTATAATATTTCCCCGCTTCAGGTACCTAGTGCGAGCAACTTCACGCTCGGTGCGCTGTTTTACGCGTCAGCGACGAGGACTGAAACTTTTTACGCGCTGCGACTCGATAATTTGATCTACGAACAGTTTTTACTATTCTGGAGAAATTTTAACGATCACAAAGACACCGGTTCCCCGATATGAATAACACGGTGGTGATTCGCTGAAATTCTAGGTGAAATTGAAAATTCCAGAGGGTCCTCGCAGTGCGTGAACGTATTGCGATGGTGGAGTATTTGTCTCTTTGTTTCCATTTTTATAAACCCTTGCAGATATTGTATAGCAACGTAACGTATTACATTCTTGCATTATTCATAGCATTAAGTTACAGTTAGTCGCAAACTTTTTTCCGTTACAATTCCGACCTTTGAGAAGAAACGTTTACAAAAGACTCTTCTTATCTTCAAAAGATAATTCTTTTTTAATTGTTTGATTAACTGAAACAGCGAAACGTTATTTCAATGTCGATTTTTAAGTAAAAACAGTATACGTCTCCGTTGTAGCTGTACACAAGGTAACGAGATGAAATTCGATAAAGAATAATGAAAGAAAAATACAGGCAAACGAAAACAGAAATTCCGATATATTCTCTGTTTATTGCTATGCAATCATTGTTAGTCCCAAATGTGTTTTCTAGCGCACGTTCCGAGTTTATCGTTTACGAGACTTAACAAAAAGTTCCGTTTTCACACCCGATAACTGTACGTTTTGAAAACCTCGCTTCCAATAAAGCAACAGAAGCATCGTTCCAATAAGAAGTACAACTTCTCCACTCGCGCTCCAATTCCCGCGTTTAAACCGACGTCCGGTGAATCCCCGACGCTCGAAAGAAATTCAACTAGGCTCCACTCGGAACGCCCTCCGTGTCAAACAACACGAAGACACCGGTAGGTTCCGACTAAAATATCACGGCAAACCGCACCGAAACCAGCACAAAGGAGGAAAGAGGAAAGAAATAATTACTGTACACCGCGGCGGTGAGCAATTAGACCGCGCACTGATTCACGGGCCACGCGGGAAAGCCGCCGCGATTCGTCTGCGCGCGGAGCATACAGCCCCGTCCGAATAATTCCTTCACCGCGGAAACCATCAACAACCGTGACTAACGACGTTACATTTCGCGCGAAGTCGCATCGGTTCGATCGTATTATTTATCGTTCCCCCGTGGATCGACCGTTCGATTTTCGGCACCGGTGGCAGGGCGAACGTGAACGAACCGGAATCCCGGAGCGAAATTCCAGCATTCCGGTCGGCGGGAAATCAAAAGAGCGCCTTCGCCAGGGCGCGCTTCTCATTAAAAAAGTTTGTTTTCTCATTAAAGGAGGATGTAACTCGTTCGGAAAAGTTCGAATTGTTGCCGTGGAGTTTCGGAGCGACAGCCGCGTGATTTCCAGCGGATAGTGGCCGGCGGCCGCCTACGAGATCGAAAAACCGTAGCGTCCGGCGCTCTTCTCTCGAGTATGAAGAATCGTCCCTTAGGAGAGAGTCTGTGAGGTCAGAGGCCGACAGACGGGGGTTCAACGGATAGATGGCTAGGTTTGGAAGAACTGTTGGATTGCCTTTAACAGTGGCATCTTTTATTCATTGTGGCAGCCAGCCGCTGTGCCGGCTTGACGACTGCGTGAGCTGAGTTTATACACGCCCTAGTTAAACTTCTAACTGCCTGCGGTCCGGGGATCGATCTGTCGGATCCTTCTTTCCTGCGGCCGCATGCGGGAAGAAACCAGCACCCCCTTTGTTAACGGCTGCGTCATTAACGTGGTTCGCGGGGGTGGATGCCGGGCCATGAACTTACCCCAGGACACGTTCAGACGTGAGACAAAAATTATTAGACCGGTCCCGTGGAAATGTTATCGGACCGACGGCGCACAACGCCCGGCGGCCGGGCTTTATTGGCTCCGTAGCTTCTCTTGGCTGCTATTTGTAGGGCGCGCGGCCGATAGATTGTTGTTTACCTTGGCGAATTCACTTTCTTTTCCCCGTTCGTACGTTAATTATTTTCATTACGATTGTCGCGATGTAGATTTAATACATTGGCTGCCAGCGTTACGTGAAAGGTATTCTGCTTGGAGGATAACTTACTTTTTTCCATTTATTTACGTAATTTTACTAAGGGAATAGATTTTTGGACGCGGTTTGTACGAATTATGTTTCGAGTACTTTCTGCGAATTTGTTTATCGTAATTCATCGCTGAATAACTTGATGAATGTTAAGGGTTGCCTGGTGATTTGAGAAGTTATTCTGATTTGGGAACTGTTGTAGCAATAGGAAATATGTATTAAATGAAGGAAAATTGTTTGTTTATGTTGTGTTGAGTGTTAATTACCTTTCGATTAAATGTTTGAAATCAGGTTTAAATTAATGTGATTTAAACGAGAAAGAAGGGGTAATAATGCAGTTTTGGTTGATTTATTACTGGGGTGTTCATGAAAAGCGCACGTTACAAGCTTCTTATTAATAATTTGTGCTGTGATGCAGCGAATTGTTTAACTGTACGTGAAGAATATAAATTGCGCGATAATTACACAAAGCTCCTCGCAAGTTATTCAATACGTTATAATTATACGATACGTGGACTAAATAATGTGCATGATCGTTTTCAGTAATTACAGCATTATTACATGAAACTCCGCGTTAAGCAATTATTTAATGATGAATAATGGAATTATTGTTTCCTTGTGCGACCGTGGTCTAACGCAATGTTTAAAGACTTCCCTTTAAAATAATTGGCAATTAAAGGTAGAATAACATGTGTCTGTATATTATCAGAACTGTTTAATAATCCGATAAAACATTATAAAACAGAAGTAATTCCTCTTTCCTTTACAGGGCAAAAATGATTGAAAAGTGAGCGCATTGCATATTCTGTAACTCTTTAAAAGTTAGTTTTCAAAACCTAATACAAAATGGGAAAGTTTATTCCTTTACAAAGCATTTCGGTATGTTTAAAATACTACTCAAAGGTTTACATATGTTACATATAAAACATTGAAATAGTGCGGCACGATAATAAAATTACTTCTTTCGTTTTACAAGGATAACAATCCATCTTACGCTTAGAAGACTGTATTTCTTTGGAACATCTTTAAGTTACCTACAAGATTGAATCCCCTTAACCTAAATATTGTAAGATCCCGTTGAGAATCTCATCGATATTCACTCAGTTCGTAGAATATTAAAAAGGCGTTTACGATGCCCCGAAGTGTCAGATCTCTTGTGTCTCAATTCCCTTAACTTTAATTCATCTATTCTGCTGGCATTGATTTACTGTCATTCTCAGAAAAAATCACTGTCTCCTGATGTAAAATAATAATTAAAAATGCCCTGCTTCAAAATATCTCATTCAGGTAACTCTCCGAAGCTACCAGACGATGAAAATAAAGTCCTCTAATATAAATGAAACTAAGTAAAGAATAGTTATGAATCTCAATATTCATAAAATATATGAGAGATACGTATTGAATTAAACTACAAACTAACACGAAACTCAAGATTAAACTTCCATACTCTTTTTACCGCAATCTTGTGAAATATATTCCCTTTTTTCTAGGAATAAGTATTTATTATAATTCCCGGCGCAGAGGAGAATATTGAACTTGTTAAGAAGAACGCGACTCGTATCCGTCGTTCAAAACTCACGAAAAAAGAATGCATCGAGCTCCGGTTGTCTGACAGCTCCATAAAGATCTATGCTTTCAATGCAAATCGTATCTTAACAAATGCAGATCGATGTTTCCTTCGCCGAGAAAAGAATACAAAGCAGGGAGGGTCCCAGAGTGCGGCGAAGGCGGAGGCAGGTTAGGATAAAGAGGGAAGGAAGAATGGAATATAAGTGTGTGCTTAAGTCGTACCACACCTTAATGGGCTCCAGTAGGGAATGGAAACAAGGGGAGTTTAATTGCAGAAGAAAGGAAACGCAATCGCTGCCACACCTTGGTTTCCGCCCTCGGTACGTGGACCACGAACCACGAATTCCTCTCCCTTACTGAATCAAACACCCACGGTATCAGGATTTGTATAAACACTGTTCTTTTCGTTGCAAACAATTCAAACTCTTAATCCTCCAGGTAACATTATTTTCTCTCGCCCCCGTTATTTTACAGTTTCGTCTCAAACTAAATGTACTGGGAATTATTAATTACATGGAAACACGTTGAATGAATAAAAAATGATGGAGCATCTAAGTGATCCTGAATAATCGAAACGCATGAAATAAATGTATCGTACTTCTTTAACAATACATGTGTCAAGGATTCCTAAAAAATCAAATGAAACATAAACTTTCAGAAGTTCCTCTTACCACTCGATACGAAAGCAAAATTAGAAAGCCTAATATTTAATATCAAACTTTGTATAATACATCGCTGCCAGAAATATTAAAATAAAATAGTTCCCTTTAACTTATATATGAATTATCATTAAAGTCTCCAAAAGCATCGTCTAGATCTCATCAGAAATAGGCGAACATTTCTAATGAAAAACTTTCTAGCGCAAAGGATTAATCCTGGCACTGGAACACGATAAAAACTTTTCAAGCGACGCATCCATGGCGTCAGGAATATTCTCATAATCACGAGCCTGCGTAACGAACAGAACCGTTGAATACATTAATAACAACTCGCCTTTAGAGAGCATCTCGTCACATTTGCGTAGGCCGCGCGACCCAGGTTCTTTCCTCGAGAAATTGCGTGCGCCGTCTCAATAACGCTTGCCCGTAGGCGCTGACGACATAAATATCGGAAGACAAAGATCCCCGAAGAGTAGGCCGGCGGGGGCGGCGCGTCTTCGGCCGCAGCCCGCGATGGAAAAGCGGCGACGAGCGTGGAAGAAATCCCGGGGCTGAGTCACCGGCCGACTTTCCGACCCCGGGAGCCTTGATTCGGCTGGTTTTCTCGCGGGCGGCGGTGCAGGACGGCCGAGTAGTCACGCGATTCACGTCGCCGTACCGCTTCGAGCCACCCGCCGCCGGGTATTTCGCATTTGCATCGCGGTCAGGCGAGCCAGTCGCCACCGGCACGGCCGTTTGCGCCCTTGGAACGCTTCAATCGAACGGTAATAAAGGTAACGACGGGGGAAGAAAGCGACCGTAAACGGGGGCTGGGGCGAAAGTGGGCGACCGACCGACTGGCCGGCCGGCCAGCCAGCCAGCCAGCCGTCGGACGAAGGGCAAGGCTGATTACGACGCGGCAATTTCCAACCGAGCCGAACCCGATACTCAGACCGTTCGCCTTGAATTTTCACCGAGATTACCCCCAAGACCGCGCGCACATACTATTCAATTTTCTTTTATTCGGACCCTCTTACGCTGTCCGATAAATACGACGTTTCATCCCTTCCACTCGACAAGCAAATAATAATATTTCGGTTTTTAAAGGTATCTTCTCCTTACCTTCACGGTTTCTATGGAACATTACCGAAAAGTATAGGTCCTCTCTTAGCGAGGTCTTTATTCGATACCTTTTTTGTGGAATAGAGATGTTTGCGATAACTGTTGTAATCCTTGACATAACGAATGGTTCAGGAGGTATTGAGAAGATTAAACAATTTGTCTGTTTTGTCGCGAGGATAAATCAAGCATAGATCAAAGTGTAAAATCGATCATCGCGATTTTCTAGGTGCTCGACGGCAATCTGAGAGCTTTTGCGGTGAATGTCCGGTGAAATTGGTCGCCGGCCCGCATACGTGCTGCTTGTAATCCACGATGAGTCAAGAGTAAAGATGGAAAGAAAAGGAAGAGAAGGAACAACAGGGATCACGAGAAAACAAATGAAAAGGGGAGACCAGGTGAAAGGCAAGAAACGGAGAGATGCAGATAACGCGAAGGCGTCCGGCTTTATCTTGTTGTAGATTTACTGTAAATACTGTTAAGGGATGTAAGTGGCCGGCGGATGCTGGATTCGGCCGCGAAGGATAACACTTCGGGACAACAGTGTGCGCGGACGTAAAAGAACGACGTGCCGCTTTGTTAAATTTATAGTGACCGTAGAAAAAACTTCGCTCCCGGTCAGGACAGGAATTGGCCCTGTTATTTTTATCCGTTCCAGCGGGCATTGTTTATCCTTCGCCCCCGCATTTTTCCCCGCGCACGGGTTCGCTTAATGGAGAACAATGAGGAAAGGATTTGGATACTAAAATACTAACAAATCTAAAAATAGATACTAACGAATATAGGCTAAATATCTGGGTTACGTTCCCGTTGGCTGCCTTTTTGTCGCGTCCCTGTAATGAGGCAACTTTTGCATGTTACTTTGTAAATTAGAAGCACCACTGTTTTTCATTGTACTGATATTTATTCAGACAAGATAATTGTTTCCGGCACTACGCTACGCTTTGTGACAATATGAATTATCTGATAGAGAAATGTTCTTGTAACGCGGAACATTTCAAGCGTGCCTGAAAAAACATATACCGATCGTTTATATTAGTAATGGAACGGAATTTGAAATTACACGGGATAAAATATTTATGCGCACTTTCTGTACTTCCGTGTAACGAAGTTAGTGACATTTGAACTCTTCCGGCCGAATATTTCTCGAAATCCACGATAAATAAATAAACTTCCATATTTGTATTGTATTCGAGTATCCTCCGGGACGAACTTCATTAAATAACAAACTCATCCCTTTATACAACGCCGGATGTTTTTTTTAGATATTTCGCCGAGGAAATACGAGAGATCGAACGAAACTATGGAAATACAGAGACGAAACACTATGCGAAGCACGCGTGTTGCCCGTATCCAGCAACGCCTGCATGCGCAGATTATTTTACCTTTGTTTCTTAATCAATATTTTTGGAGGAAAGTAAAACAAATAACACAGAAAGAGGAATACGAAATTTCCTTTCCCAGTGGTTTGAAATTTGACACTGTCGCTATGCTTGTAAGTTGTTAGATTGAAGCTGGCCATTATAATTCTAGGTGCGCCTAAACGATTCAGGAATAGAGTAATTCACGTGCCCATTTATCGCCCGTACGAACAGCGATTCATCATCGTAAAGATTAACGACAGGCGTTGCTCGAATTGTCGAAATACCTTTAAACGTATTATACCCGCCATTAATGCGAATTGAAAGCTACAATGCAATACAATAAAGGCCGGCGGGATGCATTAAAAGCACGAACTATTTATTCTCTGCACTCAGCGCGTACCGCCGCTCGTTTTACATTATTTCAACGGGGGAGTAACGTTACATCCCTACACTTCATCGCGATTCCGCGATTTGCGTGACTATGACGCGCCGATTCCCCTTTTTTTCTCGGGAAAATTACAGCCCGGTCGCGTTTAAATGAAATCTGCCTCAATTCCAACGTAGTTTACCGAAAATTGAGCAATGCGCGGGTCGCCCTCACGCCAGCCAATCCTATCATCGAATCATAAAACTTGTTATCGTTTCTAGTAATTTACCTGTCGCTACAAACGCCGAGACACGTGCTGCGTTCGCGCGTGTTAAATTCTGCGGGTGACCCGTGTTATTCGTACGAGAATCCCAGTAAAATGATTTATTTCATACTTCCAAAAATAACATTCGTTGCAGTCTACTTTTGGCTACACCGGTTCGATAACCGACTATGTATTTATAGCGAACGTATGATCAGAATAATGACGTTTTAACATTTTGTATGGCTGAATTTTAAATGATGTCGTGAAAAGATTTATAACGGGAAGTACATAAGCATTTTAGTTGCTTTTAGTTGGCAGAGAAATTAGTTTTAATAAAAGTCAATGCATAGAAGTATTTCCAAATGTTATTACGTAAAGTAATGTCGCCTGATATACGATGTTGTGCTCATCGATCAAGGTAGCATACGACGTGGTGGCATTAAATTGACAAACACGCTGAGCTATTTCAATATAGGGTGATCCCAAAATGCGTGATCAAACTGTGCCACTTCATCGTAACGGATCGACGACAAAATGTGTAATATACTTTCGAAAATACCTTTTCCTCGCGCTATATCTACTAATAAAAATTTAGTATAAACCAAATTATCTGTACACGCAGTGTATTCTTAAAATATAAGAAGAAAGGACTGTCCTAATAAACATCTTTATATCGAGCCATATCTAGCAAACTCGCTGGAAATCTTGCTGCAATTAAAAAATAAGCAAATTTACGAATTTCCACTAAACGCCCTCAACTGCTATGTAATATATAATATCACTCGGCCCAGTATTTTCTCCATAAAATCGCGTCTTTCAGTTCACGTAACGCGATTGTAGAAAGCGGGGAACACGATTTTGCAATCGTTTCAGTCACCGGCGATTTACTTCTGTCTGTTCGGCAGAGATAAAGAGGGATGGTATTCATCGAGTGAGAGGAAACGGAAGCCCCATGATGTAGCGGGAATGGCAATGCTATTATAAGGGTGTCGTCGAATCACGATTGTAACGGTGGAATGATGTACTACTTCAGATTTTTAACTTGGTAACTTCTGTTTTTTTAATTACTAATAATCAATAATTGGATCGAAAAAATAAAAAGACACGTTTCAATTTGTTTAAATTCCTTGAAAACGTTTCATTTTTCGTAACATTGTCTTTATCGCGTGTGATATATCGTTATCGCAGTGGAACAGAACTCCTTTGCGAGTTGCTAATGATGATCATTTATCAAGCCACCGTTTCCACCATATTTCTTACCCCAAACGATTACCATTTATTCTGACCATTACAACATTTTTTAACCGATAAGGAATCTGACGATTGCTGGAAGCCGGAATTGAACGATTTACTAAATTCTAGGTATGAGAAATTCCTTCAATGAAGAATCCATGAACTATCCACAAGGATCATAGAATAAAATATCAATATATCGCTGATTAAAACTAACAACAAGTATTAATACTTTATTCTTCTACTTCAAAGATAAAACATCCTCCCCAAACTTAATCTTAACTCAACTGTCCATTGAAATTACCGACTGGATACATCACGAATAAATTCAAGTGAATCACAGGGCAATTCCGTGTGCACAAAACAAACGCCAGAAGTCATCCAACCCGAAAACGAAGCACCCAAAAAACAAAAAAAGACAGAAACTGATTCTACTGCTGGTTTCCAACTCATCCATTCGAATCCTCATCGCAGAATCAACCCCTTTCGCGCCACGAATTACACGGTGCCGTGAAAACCATAAAAATCCCAGCCATCCGACGTCGAAACAGCAATGGAAGTGTTAACTAGTTCAATACCCCGAAGTGCAATCCGGATTTATCGAAAAATCTGCGTAAGGGGAACATTCCGCGGCGAAGATATACTGCAATTCGGCCGGTCGACACGATATTATCGGAGCGCGTCGCGAAACGTAACCCAGACTAAAAGTATCCCCATCACGAACGCGGGACGCCCGAAAACGGTTAAACACAAAGGGAGCGGTCGACGGTGTATTATACCGTCCCGCGGTTCGAAGGCGATTCTAAATGTGCCGCGTGTTACTCAACCGACCGTCTATATAATATGTATTATTCATCGTTGTGTCTGTGCGCGAAGCAAACGAACGGACAGTGGGCAAAGCCCTCTCGCGGCTGTCCGCTCGTCAGAGTAACCGAATCCCCGCGTCACGAGTGTGGATTATAATTGGACGTCGATATATCCTTGCCTCTCGCGTACGTAGCCAGGTTGCTCCGACGCGCACGTTATATACATATTTATAACGAAACCGGGATGGAAAGAGGGCCGCGAGAGGAGCGGTGGGAGTGGAGGGAGCGCGTTTAAACGGAAGCTTCGCATTCTTTGATCCGCGCACGTATTCGAGCGCGTTACACGCGGTCGTCGGTGGCTGCCCACTTCGAGACCCGTCCAATCAGCGCCACCTACGTATATAATATTTTACACGGTTTGGGCGTTTTGCGGCGTTTCCCGCCGCCACCCTCGCTGACCGCCGGTCGACACGGCGGACAGTGCTTTGCCTCCTCTGCGGCCCGTTGTCTCACGTTCGCCTCTTCCTTTTTCAAAAAACGGCCCGCTACGAAGTCACGTTCGTTGCTTAACGAACGCAGTATATCCTGGCGCAGCCACCGCCGTTCCTACCCGCTTCCGCAACTCTTCTGTCGCGGTTATTTCTCTTCCCGTAAATCGGGCTGCAGACGAGGCGAGTCTACATACGGCGCAGCTCCTCATCCCGTAGGCACAAACATTAAGTCAATCTGCGTCAATTATTCTGAAAGATGTCGTGCGAAGTGCTGCGCGATACGAGGCGGCGTCCCGTGATTTTGAGGTATGTAAGGGCGAGACGGTTCGCGAGCGCTGCTGAAAAGCCGACTCGAGGAAGAAGAGGGAATCTCTTATTGGCCGCACGTGTCTTCCGCGCCTTTGTGACGCGATTATTGCCGGCACGTGGCGAATAATTTTCTTAGCATACACAAACTAGCAGCTCTCGCGATGCTCCTTTGTGAACGGGCATGCAAGATGCAGCGTCGCAGCCGGGTATAGGGAATTGCAGTTGCTTGTAGTAACGAGCAATCTCCGACAAGGTTATACGTTCATCTTCGAGTTCACCCGTACAGTGGCATCACCTATTATACTTAGTTTCCTGCCTTATTTAAGATTCCTTCTGTCTTTTCATTCTTAAAAGGAATTATCGCGTTGCGGGAGTTACGGCTTTGCTTTTGGGCAGGGAAAAGTGTCCTGTGCATGGTCCTTGACAGTATGTGCATGGCACGCATGGAAAACGTCTTGACAGGAATAAAAATTTTGCAAGGACATCAGTAAAGCATAAATTGTCACATGATCACACTGATCATGATCATGATACTGAACAAATGCAGAATATGGTGACCGTTACAATGACACAGACAAATAATACTATTGTAATATAAACACATAATAATCGAATAATTGACGAACAAATAATAATGTACAAATACGTTCTATATTTCACGCATTCGCTGTAGCAAATATATTTTTCTCCAGTCCTGTATCGGCACAGAGATCCTTCGCTCAAAGAGCGCCGATGGCAAAAGTAAATTAATCAAGGAGACGAGAAACAGGGTCGCTGTGAGGAATCCGGCGGTGGCAAGTAGATCGCAAGGAAGGAAGCGACGCCGGTCTACGAGGAGTCCTTAGACCCTCGTCCCGGCGCGAAAGGTGTCGTTATGGTTATAACGACTCGCCAAGGAGGCCGCGAAGGATGTTTTTGGCCTCTCACGTCCTTGTTATCTCTGTTCCTCGAGCGGGTGCTCATACTACCATGCTATTTCTAAGATGTTACTCGCTCTGCTCGAAAAGCGGACCAATTCCGGGAGAAAAAGGGAACGAAACGTGATCGAGAGGGAACAAGATATACGGAGAGACGAGAAGCGGATAGACAAGAAAGGGGGTGGTGACCGAGGCGAAAAAATGGCCGAGGAAACGATGCGCCGGAGGAATTCGACGGAAACGAAACTGCGAATGGGTATCTTGATAAAAAGGGTAACGCTGGAACGCTCTGACTAAGCCTAAGATAAGCCTCCACGGTTAGTGGTTTATTATCATGAAGGTAGGTAATGAGGGTTCGCTGATAAATAGTTGCGGTCCGTTCTTTCCCTTTGATCGAGTTACAACGTTCGAATGCTTCTCCGCTGGCAACCCAAATCATTATTCTCTTAGGCTCATTCGGTGCCATTTCGGGATAGCTGTGGTCCTATGACGATTCATGACAACGCTTAGACCTTACGATCTTTCCCTTTCGAATGTTACTTTAACACTAAAAGTACCAGACGAATTAAAATGACCGATTCCTAATTTGTTCATTTGGCAATTACTAAAAAGATGCTTCTTTGAGAAATTACGAAAGAAATTGATTTAGCAATATGATAGATGCACTCTTAAAGTTTCTATACAGGAGTTTCAAATGTACTTTCACTGAAGTAGATGATATGTGTTTTATTCGGAAATTCGAGCTGATTCGAATTTAATACTGTTTTAGTATTAGAAATATTATGAAATACAATTAAATTGGTTTTGAACATTTAGTTACAGTAGAATTCGCGTCACTCGGTATATTATTTGGTAATAGCATCACTGATGAACGGAGCCTAGAAAAACGCTTTGGAAACTTCCATTTCGGAGGAGAAAATTTAAAGAATAAGTTTCTCAGAAAACCGCTTATCCTCGTCGACGATAAACGCCTCCAGGCATTGGTGAAACTCGGGGTGCATTCTAAATTACGATGAGCAACCATCTTAAGAATATTGGAATAAAAAGTTTGTTTCGACGTGAAAAACGAATTTCCAAAAAAATCTGACACTGCCTGTTACGTTATCGAATAATAATATTTTCGAGGAAACTTCGCAACATAATTCTTCGTCGTGCGTGTTACAGAATAGCGTTGGTTCACATGTCTGACTATCGGTTACTGTTACTGCTTGACAGTGGGGATCAACAGGCCATTGTATAATCACTTTTATTATGCAGTATTCATTCTTATTATACCACGATTGTAATTATATCATTAATTACTTCCATACTACACTGAAATTTTTACTACATTCTTAACGTTTAATTAATTATTCGTTTCGCTTACTTTGATCTGTTTCGTTGATTAGAAGGAACTATTGAATCGCAGGTTCACTATATTAACTCTGTTCTTTTGCACTTCAAATTTTTATTTTCTTCCAAAGGATACCACCACTATTATTTATTACGCAATTGTTTCCCCGACGAAAGCAGATTCATCGACTGGAACAATTTCCGCGATCGTTCCGCGCATACATATTTTCAGGATCGTGACACGGTATGTACATTTGAATATGTTTAATTATTCACCTCAATAGGTCTCGTTCTTTGAGTGCGCAATTTCTCGAATAAATTCTCAGCAATATCTATTCGGATTTAATACCGCGTCGGAAGCAACGAGAGGCGTATGTTATCATAAATCGTGCGTATAAATTGCAGAAAAAAGTTGTCCGGTGGAAAAAGGAACGGGGCGACGCGTCGTGGCGTAAAATTTAGTTGCAGGTGGACACGTGTACGCGTACATAGTCAAGCCAAGAATGAAAAAAACTTCTAAAGCTTCCAACGTACTGGGCTAATTTAACGCGTCATGCCTGAAACATAGTAATTGTCGTGGTTCTATTGTTCTGCTATGAATTTCTACGCGTTGTTACCATGGAGAATGCACTATATAGCCCACCTACGACAGGATTCAAGTTTCCGCCACGTTATATTTCAGATTTATGTTGAAGTTACATCTGCGATCTCAGATAACGATATTCATATCGTTGATGATCATCGCGAATGACGCGAACGAAGCGAAATACGAAACGTATATGAAGTGCGAATTATTGTAGTTCGAACGAGACTTGTCGCAGATATTTTTACGTAGGCATGCGAGTACTGACATAAATTCTTCCACGTAAATTCTGGTCTATCTAGTTTGTAAATAAATATTGAAATGTTAATCTAAACGAATTATTAGTTTAATCAAATAATAATCAAATAATTCGTTTAGATTAACATTTCAATATTTATTTAGGAACAAGATAGACTAGAATTTATGTGGAAGATTTTACCTCAGTACTTACTTGATTAACAGTTTATCAAATAATAATCAATTTGATTAAAGTAGAACTGAATGTACAAGTACAATATCGATATGGATGTTTATAGAATATAAATTATATAACTTGTTGATGTGACTCCGTTCTGAATGGTTTGGACAATATTCCTGCGTGTTAGTATATAATCAGATGTTTCAGTATCTCGTGACTCCTATTTGCGTGAGTTAATTAACTTCGGAAATACTAGTTAATACATCATCGAATTACGAATTTAATATACGCGAAATCTGTTGCAAATGATACGCGTGCGTAACGTCGTGATTAATCTCCGCTTACCCTCACAGAATTAACTTTATCCTGTAGAATACACGTTATGAGCTGCGGCACCCATTCGCAATTTGCATTCCGATTTATGACAGCGTAATGAACAAAGTAATTGTGTAATAAATCCCTTGTTAAACACTCGTGATACTCCGTTTTTATCTTTCTCATTTATAGACCAACAAGCTGTTACCAATGCCGAAAAACAAAATCAATATTTATATTATACTTCGATTATCTATGGAAATCCATACGTCTATTAACAAAGTGTGAAAGAATGAATATTAAACCCGGTGTAAATCTCATTCGCATTTATTAATTATTCAAACTGAGGAACAAAATAACTTGTCCAGTTTTTCTGACTAATACTTATCAATGTTATATTTAATACGGTCGAGAGTGTGTCACTTTCTACGTCCTGAAATCCATCCTTTCCAAATTATCCCATTTAACAGAAATCACGGAAGAAATCACAATCTACGAACGAATTCAATTCGGACCAACAAATCCCTGGCAGCAATTTCGTCAAATTAGAAGAATAAAAAATCGCGACCAACGCCCGCAGAAGAAACGTAAGACAAAAAAGCCGTAAGACCTCAAACAATTTTAATTCCAGTCGAAAGAAGAAGGCACCGTCGAGGCTTCGGCTGTCTGGAACTAGGTCTAACGAGGGAATTCCCGGGCCACGGAATTCGGGATCATTATGCTGGCGGAGGGAGGTATGCGGCAGTGAATTTCACATAAATAATCCGACATCTCCGTCGTTCGACGAGACATAAATCATGCAAATGAACCGTTTGACGTGATAAATATTGCGCCCTTGTAATCCGCTCGTTTCCCGCCACACGATTGATTACTACCAGATAAATCCAGGCCGCACATTAAGGCGGAACCACACCATCCCCGACCTACGTCAGTAATAGTGGCGGTGTGTCAGCCACCGGGCGGACTTTGTTCGACCAATAAAACGGCGAGTTCTTAGGCAACGAGCGCAGCCCGCGATTCGCTTTTTCAAACTTCCTCGCACATCCATCTGAAGCTGAAAACTTGCCGCACAAATGACGCCGCGACGACGACGACGACGACGACGACTTTCCGCCTCTCGCTCCTTTCTTCGATCTCCAATTTCGTCCTCCGTCCTCCGGTTCTATCATTCTACCATCTATCCGACTCTGTCACCCGTATCAAGCCTGATGACTCTGAAAGAAGAGAGCCGTGGCAACGAAAAATTTTCCTCGTCCCGCCAGACACTTATCTCAGCAACAACCGAGGGAAAGAAAGCGGAAAGAAATTTTCGGTGAGAAGAAACTCTTTTGATAACCGACGGGGACTATGAATCTTTGAACCGGCGACGGAACTTTCTATGAGGACGATTACGTGGCGTCGTTCAATATAGAGGCACTGATTGGTAGTGTTTGGCAGAATCGGGATTATATCAGAAGTTGTTAATAAATGTCGCGGAACAATTATTAACAAACTACTCTCAAAGTTCAATCATTGATGTGTACATTCAATATTGCTTATTTCAATGAATTCTTCTTACGTGTGTCCACGTGACCTATGTTTAAAATAACAGTTCCTGCTGACAACATTTCCATTCTAATTTTCAGTGTTAATACACTCGAAATCCATGACTTGCTACCCTTCAGCACGACAGAGTGCAATTTAGCTCACTAAGCCTAGTTGCGTGCACTTTACTATACGCGTGCTGCATCTTATCGTAGTCTCCCAGATAAAAAAGCTTGGGCTACATTTTTCACGATAATCGCGCTTGATTTATGGTGTCATGTTGAATTAACTTGCAAACGTGTTCATCATTATTGAGAGACAGTATCATTGAAATAGGAAATGTCACCTTGTTGTCGCGTTTCGATAACATATTCACTCGCACCGGACAAAAATCGTGATCGATTCGGAATAACCTAACTTCGTGAAAACTGTGATACCAAAAGAAAGGGGAGGAACACGAGTTCATAATTAACAATTCATGTCGAAGCCACTCGTGCGGGTCGAACGATACAAGAAACTCAACGCGCACTTCGCTTACGTACAAACCAAATTAAAATCCCCCAGAAAAATGGCAACACAGGACGTGACGCGAACGGACAAATAACTGAGAGGAATTAAAGTTTCCCGGCAAAATCGCCGCTTCATTAATGGATGCTAATAGAGGGGGTGGTCGCGGAGATTTCAAATTGCACGCGGTAATTGGATTGTCGTCGTCAAATTCTAATCCATTCGAGACTTCGCTTATTTTTCGTGCAAAAACGATCGCGTCTCCGGGAGGGGAGGGGGCGTGTCACCCCGGGGAAGGGTGCCGGAAGGATGCTGGTTCAGCTTCAGAATTACGATTTTCATCGGCAATCTGAAATTGAATCTGAATCTGTCGGGTGTTCACGCGATGTTGATATTCTTGCTCCGGGCGGTACGATAAATCACACATTTAATATTACGACATTCTCTAGCCGTGGCCATCCCCCAGCACCCGTATCAATAATGGTCTTTATTCACAATTCATCTAGTTACTTTTATAATTTTCTCATTTCCATTTCACGGAGGTGGCCGCTTCTTGTGCTAAGAAGCTCCCAAGTACCGTGCCCGCGGGCATTAATATTCAACGGTTTCAGTTATGAAAGTAAAGTGAAAAAGTAACACCGCCTTTCCCGTCCCCCTCCCACTCGTCGTTGGCCACCCCGTCACCGCGCCCCTAGCCCACAAGCCGTTCCCTCGCGGTCCCTTTCGCATTCGGCTCGTTCTTTCGCCACCGGCTGTCTCCGTCCTGTCGCTCGTCCCGCCCCCACCCCGCCAAGCGGGCTCTCTCACTTAAGTCAATTGTACTATTTAGCATTGTACTTGGATAATAGCGTTAGTTAACTCAATTATTTTGTTGGGGGATTCAGCGATGCACAGCACGTTCCGCGTGCCGCGCAATGAAAATCTATTTCAGCTGGAACAGGCTTTATGCATTCTTTCCTTGATTAGCATAAAATCTATTACTGTCGGCTGTATATCATGGGATAGTTTAATTAATTGCAGCCGACACGGGGATCGGCAACCGTGCGGATTGCTTGTGCCGCGCCCCGTATGCTCCTTCCCGCTGCGCGGCTTTACAGTGTACCGGAAACGGTGTGCGAATCGTCAATGCTCTTACCCTTTCGAAGCGAAGACCATAGTGTCACTGGACGTTGAACAGACGCGGGAGAATAAAAAGTTAACGACGGGGTTGTTTACCTGGAAAAAAGCGATATTGGTTAGTGCTCGATTTATTTAGGAAATATTTTAATGATAACAAGAGTAAATTTATACCGAAGAACGAACATCTCTGATTCTATTAATCGAGATGTTCGCGAAGTCGCATTAAATTGAGGATAAAAGGTTCTAGAATTTTATAAATTCAAACATCTATTTTCGTATGTACGAAGTGTTTAATTTATATTTAATCATCGTAACAGTTTTACTAATCTATTCGGCTATTAGTTACTTCTCAAATGCGTTCTAATACGACCAGGTTCAAACTCATTGGTATTTATGAGAAAGCATGACTGCGATAATCGCAGTTACTGCTTTGATTAGAACACACTCTCGTCTCAGTATCCACAATTCACTATGCGTCATACGAACAAACGTTCCGTCTTCTCCTTCCCTTGTACAGACTTTATCGTGGCATATAGAGTCACGTGATACCGACGTAAAAACACTTGAAACAGTTGTCACCGTGGTAGCACTATTCGTTATAGAGGAGGAAGGACAGCCGGCATTCGTGCATGTATAAGGTATGAGTTTTATGAATACGACGATCGATCATAAAAATAAACTTCTCGAATTTGTAGCTTGAAAACGTTGCTCGCTTGTACATCGACGCTTCTTTCCCCCCGGCCAGCTATTTTCTACTTGACCATCGGCCACAGAATTAACTTCGAATTCAATTAACTCGTCTAAAGGGTTACCAACTATGCGTTCCCGTTTTATGCAACCTACGAGGATTATTCCGTATAATGTAATTTACACGGTTAATACCAACTTTCGTCTTTATTAATATTTCATACAGACTGTAGCTTAATATCAGGGCATAATTCCGGTGATGGGTTCAGCATCCGAAAATAATAAAATATAGTCTGCATTAACGTTTGTTTTATTCAACTTTCTGTTCAGGTTAGGCAGTTTTATGTTCCATTAAACAGTCATTACTAGAAGTAATCACTGTCTGATAAAATCAGACTTAGAAACGTTTTATCATTGACATTCCCAAATGCGAAAGATACCGAAGACAATGATTTTGAACAAGCAGTTCATTATACATCAGAATGATTTATAGTTACTCTGAATTTCGTGTATCTTGATATCAGTATTCAAAATTTCAAACTTGCACGAACAAGTATTCACTAGAAATTTATTGTCGCCAAGTAACAATTAACAATATCGATACCGTCAAGGCAAGTCATTTTCGAACAAAAGCATTCTGCATTATACGATCGCTATAAAGATCCTGGAGCCTACATTCGAGGCTATCAACTTTATGTCGAACTACTTACGGTCGTGGAATGCTATAGCATTTTCAAGATAACACTTAACCAACACTTAATGCAAGATGTTGGACAGAAATGGTAACTAATACGTTTTGATAAAACTAATCGGTCACCTATCGCTAAACATCTATTATAAATTAATGTAATCAAGCCTTCGAAATTATTTCTTATTTTATACGTTTCAGCCTTCGCGAACTGAATTAACAAATAAATGAAATCTTCTAATGACTGAATATTTTTAGAGGCAAATCGTGGGGATCATTACGATCTGTAATGCTATAGACAAGAGATTAAAATTTCATTTAGTTTGTAAAAATGTAATTTCGGATGGTCTCGGTTTCCGTGATATTTTCACTATTTATTCCTCAAAATGACTTTAACAATCGTCCTCTATCTCCAACTCTAGAATATCCCCTTAACTGTTTATTGTGCTCTCTATCTGCGATCACGTGTTTCACGGTTTACGATCGTTTTTCAGAAACGTAGTAAGCTCGTAATAACGTGGACTAGGAACGGAATTGCTTGACATCTAACCCGTCAAGAACGGAACGGCAAGTGGAGCCCAGGCAAGGTGAAACCTGTAAACGTACACCGCCCTCATCCCGTATTATAAATTATGCTCTTTTCATGTGTTTGCTCTCAGCTTATACGCTGCATCTAATTTTCTTTTTAATACCAACTGCTCTACGCGGGCATACATTGCTCTAATTATCCCCCATAATTCAGGATAATACTTTACGTGCTCTAGTTATAACATTAATCAGAGAAACTGCCACACATCCACAGAAGCTTACAACAAATCAGATTAACAAGGCCTGTTCCAACATTTCCCCATTACTTCTACCAATATTCACATCAAACAAATCTAAATCGCACTATGTTAATCTCTAAAAACATGCCCCAAAAGCAAACTCGCATGAAACGTCCGGCCAACGGAGAAAATATGTAAAGACTCGCAACCTGTTCGAAAATTACGTAAACGAGACATTAAACCGACGAAAATTCCGTGCACACTCGGGAAAATACAAATGAAGCTACATGCACGCGAACTCTGAACAGTTTACCGTAAGAACGGGGACACGAAACGCTGTCGCGCGAATACTTTCATCTGCCGCCGCGCATAAAAGAGAACGTTGAACAATTTCCGGCGTGAACGGGCGCGCGGCGTAGCACGGATTTTCAAGGTTTTAGTATGCGCAGCCCGATGACGGAAACTGCATTTGTCTCGTTCTTTGGCTCGGCTAATCCCGGCCGGCGCGGCGCGGTGCGGCACGGGAGGGCCTCTTCCTCCGATAAGTTATCGGGGCATCATTCCACGCGGCGGCAACTTTCGCGGAACATTGTCCTCCGGCGGCGGGCTGCTGCTAACGCGTCACGTTTTTGTTCAGACGCGACGGTACAAGTTCCCGGTGCTTGATGGGGGCGATTCAGCGGAAAGAACAATTCTTTTCAGTTCAATCGCCTCACACCGGCGCGCTCCGAGGACTGTTACGCTCCGCCGGCGATCGTGGCGGAGAGGAGAGCTTTAAGCTCAACCGACTTAATCCGAAATGCAGCAAAGTTTCTTCGAGAGTTCTGGAGGGGCGGGCAATTGGCCGTGCCACGCGGATAGAATAGAGCTCAGAGGCAATTTCATGACAGCGTCTTGGGATGATTGGATCACCGCGCCACTCTCGATAACCCCTTCTGCCCCGTGTGCGGTCTCATCTACTCCCACCCTTATTCTCGTTCTCTCTTTCTCTCTCTCTCTCTCTCTCTCTCTCTCTCTCTCTCTCTCTCGCTCTCTGTGTCTCGCTTTCGCTTTCGCTCTATTTCTGTTCCTTACTTGCTGGTTCCCACCCCTCTGCTCTATGCTTCCTCATTCGCGGCGGCTTTATCAATGTAACCTCATTATAGCGATGCGTACGTGGAATCCAATTATCGAGACGCCGTTAGAGAAATATAGTTTAGGTTTCTTTTTCTATTATTAAATCGTGCGATGTTTTCGATTTACCGCGAGGAGAAACGGAGGAAAGGCTGGACACTGATGTTTTATATTTGAGCCATGTACTATTATTGATAGGCACGTTTGCGTACGGTGGTTAATTGATGGAGTTCTTAGAAGTTTCCTGATGCTCAATGGTGTCAGTGCTATATTGTAGGATTATACAGTTTGTATGACATTATCAATGAATACAAATTGAACTTTATTGAAAGACCTGTATCCCAAATTGGCCAAAAGAAATGTGTAAAGTAATTGTTATATAGAGAGGAATATTTTGTTATTTTAGGAAAACAGCCCTGTTCACTGAAAACAATTAAAGAATGATATAATTTTAACACGTTGAATGCCATGAGGGTCACCGGTGACTCCCAACCAAATCGAATTACTATTGTTCACTCAACTAACGATGATTATTTGGAAACATTTCTATATTACAAATAATGCTACTTAATACGTTGACATTCAGCTAGATCACCGTGCAATAATAATAATGCAATTCAACCAAATGATTTAATATTGTATTTTCTTCATTTTGTGTATTTTACTGTGCGAAATCGTGCGACATTCAACTTGGTAACCTTTGAATCTCCGTGCTTATGTCAATTTATCTTACTAAGCAAGAGACACCTTCTACATTTTCTTCAAAAAATTCTGCTGGGAATATTGAAACGCTTTTTAAACTAGTTTCAAGGGCTACCGTTGAAGACCTATTCCCGCTTGCGGGTCACGTGACCGACGAGCCAAGATGGCTGTGCGCGCAGTCGCGGAAGCGTTTCGCGCTCTTCAATCAAGCAAAAAGGGTCGCGTTACTGTTGTGCAAGCGAAGTTTCAAACTCGTTCCAGGAAACTACGTAAGAAATTTGAAACAAGTAGACGTTTGTGTTAAGATAAAAGTGCTAGAAGACCACCGGTACCGGATGAACAAGTAAATCGGATTCATACACTTCACCAAAGACATTACTACGAAAGAACATATTGAACATCTCGACGCTGCCACGATGATACTTCTCGAGTATCCCCGTAAACGTCAGTGCAGGGTAAGTTTCCATATATTTAATATCTTTTCGTTTCTCATTTTTTAAATTACATATTTTACTTATATGTTTAAATTAATGAAAGAAAGAAAACGATGGGAATAGATTTTATTAACCATCTTACGAACCATCATTAAACCATCATAGTGCCATGGCAATGAATATTATATGATATAGATTATTATATTGATTATTAAATGAATATTTTTACCAGGTATTTTTTCTTTGATACTGTAGTTTGCTTTCCGTCGAAATTCGTCACAATATTCACATGAATTTACATAATATTTATTTATTTGATTGCACTTGAAAGTTTCACACTAGTTTCACAATTCGTTGTCCCATTTTTGACTTCTGCGCAACTCCCCAACCGAATCCGAATATGTCCGAAGGAAAGCGCGCGATTGTCCCGACGCGGGAAAATTTGAATTCATAATATCTGCTACGATATCTTTTACGTGAATTCGAAACGAATTTTTCTATGGAATTTAATGTAATAAAAAAGATAATAGACATACAAATTTTATACAAAAGTATCTGTTTATTTAAATATTTTAGGAGTCAAACAAGAATATTACCAAAATACAAATAACTAACGTAAAACAGGAACAAATATAATCAGTTTTAATTAAAATTTTCGAAAACCGATGTTCCAGATCATTTTATCATTTAAATGTGACGTAAAGTGCACTGTACGGGAATTACGTGATGAAATAATTCATAACTTTAATTATCCGGTTTATTGACATAGCAGTTTCTACAATTCTGTTGTATCAAAATCATTGACGCAAATGTTATTACAATTGACATGCAATAATTCATCAGCTTCTGACAGTAGGTGTCCATTAAATATGGAGATTTCCATTACAATATTAGATTAATGACTTTTCATTTGCCATAATTCTTCCAGTCGATACATTATCAAGTTTATATTTCTGGTGCTGGCGTTCAATCGATATCAGATTGCAATGCGAGAACCAAGTTCGAATATCCAGGCCATTCTATGCATCACAAATCACACGTGATAAAAATTTAACGACTCTGTGCGTGTATTGGCCTGCTAGAATGTGCTAATAAAACTTTATGACAACCGAAATCAATTTCCTTCTTCTTTGGTTCATTACGAATTCTTGTCTTAATTCGTCCTGCGATAGGTATTAAATTTCAAATACGGACCATCAAATCAACTTAACTCCCCCATCGACAACTCTATTTTTCATAATTTGCTTTATTCGAAATTGCAAACCCGAATTTTATAGTTCGAAAATAACAGTGTCCTAATAATATGATATTACTTACGCGAATTCGATTTGATTTTTATTCCTTGTCCGAGTTAGAATGTATACCTAATTATTCGCTCTGATTCCATACGAGTGGAAACATTTCTGATTAATATCCGATAAATTAATTTAATTGATATCGATAGGGGAATGTTCATCAAATGACAAAATTCGAATGTCCGGTTATTAAATACGGAAAGATATCGCTTGAAATTTTGCGAGATATGACAAGCACTAAAAATATATAAAAATGCATAGCAAAGAGAATATATTTCTCGAATATACAGATAAAATCTGAAAGACAAGAGACTACTATGATCTTGATTTTTACCGTTTTTAAACCTGAACGTTCCCTGTCATTGATCCACTACCTCTTTTTCTTGAAACGACATTCCACTAAAATAAAGTTATACTTTTCCAATATATAACCGAGATCGGACTCCGCCAACCCAAAAATCAGAAATTGGAAGCAACCGGGACAGATGTCCATGTACCGTGGTCGAAATGCGAGCCCCTTGGGTAAATGTAGAATACATTCCTGTGTACGACACGAGTGCGATCACACGTTTTAACCACAATCCCTCTGTCTTCCTCTCTTTCTCGATTTTCAACCGACGAAAAGCTGTAGACGATAATTCTCAATTACACGCCGAACGAAGCTAAAACATTACAAAAAGAAGAGGAGCGACTGAAACAATAAAGAACGCAAAGATTCACCTAGTTTCTGTTCGAACAAGAGCACACCAGATCCTATTACATTTTTCTGGGACAGCCTGTAGAAGACAGGGTTGCGGTAGTGATTTAATTCTGCGAGGGACAGGCTTGCGGTAGTCATTTAAGGCATCAATTTACCCGGGGCTCGCGAGGAATATCCGGGACGCTTGTCTTTCCCAACGGTACTCGAAGTAATTTCCGCGTGGAGGAGCCCGAAAAAAAAGAGAGGGCCAGAAGGGAGGGAAAAAAATCGCACGGGATTTCGTCCGTTGTCATTTTTTCCGACCGATCGAATTTCACGTTTGACCGCAGCTAGTGGCTGCAGTCGAATAACGAAAACGTTATCAATTACGGGAGAATCGAGCGCGCTCTCACAGAAAATGCGATGCGATCGAAGCGCAAAAAAAAGGGATGGAGGGGAACGGAGAGGAGGAAGAAGAGGAGATTGGTTAGCGGGAGCCGGCGTGGAGAGGAAAAAAGGGGATGACCGGGACCGGTATCGTCGCAGCCGATTGGGGTGGACGTAACTGGCACCGCGATTTGGGGGAGCACGATCGGGATAATTCAGTTTCGCGCAATTCACACCGGCGACGATTCGTTCGCCGGTTTCACGCTCGTTTCTGCTATTCCGTAACCGCACGCCCGGTGCCGGTTTACATGGGACACGGCCGAAATGCGTACGATGACAATAATTACGCCTCGCCTGTCACACCGGTTCGTAATTTGTAGCTGTCGCGCGTCGTGCCGCGGGAAACATTGCGAGCCAACGTTTTTCATCGATTTTCAGAGGGAGACTGTAGTTTTCTGTTTAATATCTTCATGAGACAGCCGGGTTCCCTCGGTTGCCGCTGGAAACGGTGAATCATTTTTCTTTCTGTATCTCCATCTCTTTCTTCTAACCTTTGGTTCATTGAAAATGTAGGATGTTTACATGGTTGGTTGAGTGTACGGTGATCGGGGACGAGAACTTGTTTTTTTTCTGTCGAACCACTCTTGTTACAATGACAGATGATGTGTCTATTAAGTTCATTAATATCAACTGGATTTACGTAGACGTACTTGGAAGTTTAGACTGCGAGGACTGGCGTTAAATGTAACTCGACGATGTACTGAAATAAATTTTCGAAATGGATTTCAGGTTCATTAATTTTATAACCGCGTAGAAAATGTTATAGGTTTAGAGGTTAATAAGTCGCTAACGTTGTGCGAGCAGTCGCCTGTACTGGGTCGGAGAACTCTTAAGTACTGTATTCATAAACTTCTTTAGTACGGATCAGAAATTTTCCACTGAATCAGAAATTAGGACACGGATAAGAAATCAAGTTGGCAAGGTAAATATAAAGGCTGCGAAAGCAACCGTTATAGTCGGTTCTAATTGGAAAGCTGCAGAATTTATTAGGTCGGTGGATATGAAACATCATTTCGTCAAACAACATTTTCATGGCAAATAGCTTTCCTAAAACAGTATAGATTTCATTAAAATAATTATCTCACGATTTCATAGATTCTTGCTCGAAATTAACTAACTTTATCATCCTTATATCAAAAAATTCTCCTACAATTCCTTCGACTAGAAAGATTTCACACGTCTGTTCCCTTCAACTCCAAAGAAATTCGAACAGAAATAAATTCTCCACTGGTTCCGAGTGTGACTGAAATCGATTTCACTTCCGGGGGTTATCTATGTATATTTAAATACAACGAACAATTCGCGCACTGTTAACTTCTACCGGTCGAAAGTTGTCGGATCTCGAATGTTACCGAGTCTTTGTGGAGCCTTTTCATCCTAGAAAATTTGAGAAAGAACTTCAAGTGGGCTCAAGTGCTTAAACCCCTTTCATTGGGTGCTGGCTCGAGTTCTAAAGCCCGAGGTAGAAATCTAGCCGGAGGAACGATCAGTGCGAGCGAGTGATGTCGGAGAACGAAGGCAGGAAAAGGGAATGCTGACTGGAAAAAAATGGCCGGTGTACGTTCTTTGGCCAGTCGCGTAGAAACGAAGGGTCGCATCTCGGTTTCTTTCCTCTGGGATCGTTTAATTTGGCTTCCGCGCGAGAACCGAGCGAGTCACGGTACACTACCGGATGAATAGATGGTGCACTTAGGGCGAGATAAGTGGAAGCAGTACCGGCTCCTTGCTTGCTAATCTAGAAGAGCGCCCGGGATCATCTGTTGCAGGCTGTTGTGGCGTCGAGCGATCACTAATGGTGTTACTCTTCTACGGGCACCGCAGGCACGCCGTGTTCACCTTAATCTTTCCTGCTCTCTATACTTACAATTATACCGCTCAAATCCGTGCTTCCAACTACATTATTAACTGAGCTGAATCTCCGAAGTGAATCGAATTATAATTCGATCAAGTTCATTGCGTTTCATATTATCTCCTCGGTTCCCAATATATTGGAATAATCGTTACGATAACAGAATTAAATGGTTCTACACAATAAAGAAGTGTGAATAATTACCGATTCTTGGATTCATTGATGTTTGCAAGCAGATATCCTCAAGGAACCAATGATACACTGCTGCGCTTTTGGAAAGATCAATTGGATCATTCGAACAACGGCGGAATCTAAGAATACCCGGTCGCATTAAAATCGATAAGTCTATACACATATTCAAGCAGTCCCATTCACTTAATCGTTGAACCCATATCCGGTCGTGACCTCTTTCATTCCTCGGGTATTTCTTTCCCCGGTCTGTTTGCATGCTCGCGAAGTAATCGATCACCGATACTCAAACGGAATTCTCCTCGTTGATACCCGCTGGCATCGTCGATCCTTTAAGCTCCAATAACAAATGTTCGAAAATCAGCGCTGAAAGTATGATTCCGCGGCGGATGCGGACGGTTCAAGGTATTCCCCAGATGATCGTTCCTCTCCGAGTTCGGCCGCGTATCCATTTCGCGGGGAGCGTTTGTGCGTTCGAACGATAACGTCGACGTTTACAAACGCATTTGCGGTCTCTCTATCGAATAGCGGTGCACGGGAACGTCTTCGTACTCTGTGTCTACTTGACGATTGTCAGACATCGGCTTTGATTGTGTTCGCGGCATAACGTAAATTCCGGCCCCGATGTTACACAAGAGCAGCTCGCGCTGTTGAATCGTTTCGCGTATTCACCCGCATGTATATTCTATGTCGATGTGATTATCTTCGTTTCGAAGGGATCTCTCGAATCGAACGGCCGTGCCTCAAAAGCACACCGTTTCAGTTTGGATATAATAGTCCATTATTAACCGGAATTATGCTAACCTTCATAGAAACAAAGAGCGACCGTTCCTAATCGCGAATAATAAATACGAGGAAAAATTTAGGTCACCGTATCGGTGCTACGCACCGTTTCATCGTTGAGATTTTAATTTATACAGAAAAAATTCTATGGAAAAATAGTGTCAGCGTACATTTTCCTGTAATGTATTACATAATTTCTAAACCGTTGCATCTGCTTATGTTGAATATATCGTAATTAAATGGTATTCTGTGTTTGAAACAGGAGAATACGTCTTTAGTACCGAATGAAATTGTACTAGAAACCGGTTTAGCTCTGGTTGTCACAGTCGGCTGGACGAGTCCCGTTAATTAAATGCCAACGTCGAACGAAGAATAATTATCGGACGTGTTGCCGATCGAATTTTTCTAATTTATCGCTGTCATCCACAGCAGCCTAGTTATATTAATAGTCCTCCCGCAGAACAGTCTAAAGCTGCATGCACGGTTCGCGTCGGTCGCGAGCCGGGGGTAAGGGTAGTAACGAAAAAAAAATTGAAATATCAACAACGAAGTAAACCGTCTGGAAATATTTGGGTACGATGCATCATCGTCCCAAGAGCAAAAGAACAATATTGATTCCTATCGCTTCCACGATGGACAAAATCCAGTTTTGCTCTCAAAACGGAGATTCGACGTGTTTCGCCGTGTGCACCGCAAATAGATCTGCACTGCCTTCGATAACAGTACAAAAAAATAGAAAGGGCTGAAAAAAGGCATGGCCCAATTTCAACTTCGTTTCAATTTTTTCCGAAAAAATGGAGTAAAAGGGTCACGGAGGGAGAGGGAAGGACATATAGAGACAGAGTTAGAGAGTTAGAGAGTTAGAGAGTTAGAGAGTTAGAGAGTTAGAGAGAGAGAGAGAGAGAGAGAGAGAGTGACTGGGGAAACTGGCGGGACGAAGTAATAACTCTTGCATCTGTTGCACAGTGCACGTTCTAAATAAAACGGTTAATCGATGGCACAGTCGATTGAACGGTGCACGTTCGTTCCATAAACAGTGAATTGAACTGCAGATGAATGTCAAAGTTACGGTGTACGGTAGAAGTCAGGTTGGCCGGCGATTTTCTTCGGGCCAGGTATTCATTTCGATCATCAAAATTTCATTTCCTTCTTGCGATTTCGGGCGGGCGGTCACTCGAAAAACTGGCCGAGAGGTAAATTGTACCGTCTTGCTGTAATTGCAACACCGATACTGCCTCGACCGTCCTCCCCGCCGGCTGTTCCCGATATTCAGCCTTTTTATGGTAATTTACATTACGCCCCCGTAATATCAGCACTCTTTGAAGCCGCGTTTGTGGCCGCGACGTGCAAATTGCATTCAACCGCAACCGCGTTGTTCGCGATAATACGTCCAATAATTCGCTGCACAAAAACCACTTGCCCGGCTCATGAAACGATATTGCGCTCCGTGTAGCGCAAAAAAGCCAGTGTCCGTTCCGCGGGATAGAACCGGACGCGTAAATGCGAGTGCCAGCTGCTTTTTTCGAGAATCGTTGGGATCGAAGGTGCAAAAACTAGAGGAGAGATTGCAATCTCGGGGTACGTTTCTTTCTCAATTTGTAAATGGGACTCGGACAAATATTGCGTTTCTTGTTAGGGGAGATCTATTGGATCGTGCCGAGAACAATGTTGTGTTGCAGCCCTTTACCGGGTACAAGCTAAATTGAAGCAAAAAGGAAATGTCACGCGGTTTAATAAAGTTTAGACTCGTGTGAAGTGTGTGTTTGTCAGGCATATTTATACAATACCAGCTTTTTAATGCTCTTTCGAATAATGTTATGGACACTCTTTATACATTCTAGAGATGAAAATGCCTCTCGTGTAGAGCATATAAGGTTGATTTCAGTAAATTTTTCCCAATTAAATTTGTTACATTAATAAAGAAAGAAGACTGATGATTATGATCATAATTTTACTGCACTTTGTTTATCTTATTATTTTATGCTGTGACGTGTTTCTCAGTTGTAGCATTTATTATGGAATATCCTGTATATCGAGAATCAACGAGAGATCGCAAACAAGGTAGAAAAGTTTCGACTGCTGTAAGGAAATTATAAAGTTTAAAATCTCGTTGCGTGTAATGAGAAAGTGGCTGGATAGCAGTAGTTTTCTGAACTTCTCCAGATCCACTACAGAAAAGAACGAAACTGCGCTCGTCTTTTACGACAAATCATGAAACGCCTTCGGAGTATTACACCGACCGTCTAAAAATTCATTCTCAGGATTATTTCTTATGAGTATATCCGACTCCGCATATCCATTTATTGAAAATTCATTGATTCTCGCCGCTACTACATATATGCAGCAAGGGCTTGTACAATTTCTTTATACTTCCCCAGAGACCAATATATTCCTCCGTGAGTTTTCCATTCTTCAAAGAATTTCATTTATTGCAGGAAATCTTCTTTTCCTACCAAACACGTTGTTTTCGTTTTTCCATGAATTTATCAATTACCCAATCATAATGCGCTACCAATTTCTACTAAAACATCTTCTTTATTTCCCATTTCCACAACTTATAACAGTACACATAAATTTTTAAATTCTCAGTAAACAGACTTATGGGAAAAATACAAAAACAAGAATTTCAATAGAAATTCACCGAGATCTTCTTCGATTCCGAAATACTCGAAGAAGTTCAGAAAAATATGAATGTTTACACTATCTATCCCTGGCACTGCCATTATATATCAATAACCTCTAAAAGACCACCACGCCGTTTTAAAATTTTTCAAATTTCCATCCACCGTCGTGCATTTTATATGAAAATTACATCGAGTGGCAAGACGGCGGCCGCGTCGAACGTTCACTCAGATCAACGCTAAAAGTGTCGGTCATGTTAATCCAGTGGTACTGTTAAATTACGATGTCGCAAAATCTGGTGTGATCATAAGATCGCCGGTTGCTGTCAAGTGTATGCCCTCATTCACTAGCTCGGTAAGTGGCTGCACGATGGTATACCTTTCCCTTTCTCTTCCTCTCTCTTTCTCTCTTCGTCTACCTTCCGCCATGTGTGCATGTGGTTTGTGTACACCGAAGGGAGACTAGCAGAAGAGTGGCGGGGGAGCAGTAGGTGCGACCAGGCGAAGCCCCGTAAATCGTGCTCTATGTAACGATCGGGCATAGTAATGAGGACAAATGAAGTGGCTGAATTATACGCGAATGTCCCTATGGGAAGCAGGTACCCGCTGCTCATGAGTTATTCATGGGAGTCTATCATAGCCACTCCATCCAGATTGCGAGATTAATCGAGCGCGCGCACTCCTTTGCTCGTCTATCCCCGACCTCACCCTCTTTCCGACCCTCCGCCCTTCCGCCAATGCCTCATCTGCCCATCACCGTCTGCCTCTTCACCTTTTCCTTGCCTGCACCTATCCGCGTTCCTTTAACACCTCGTCGAAACGAGACGGTTTCGACGCGCGGTGACCTTTCGTTTAACAAACGAGTTCTTTCGCGCCAACCGGGACGCCTAATTCGATTCCAAGATATGACTATCGGACCTGCCGGTTAGATATTATGCATGCGACCCGGCCGAAGAATTCGTTGGATCAACAAGGAAAGATCGCAGACCCTGTCCGGCATCCAATTAGTGTCTCGCGGAGGATCTTCACTGACCCATTGTTTGATTACTCGATCGAGTTACGCTGAGTGATCCCGCGACGAAGCTTCCCTTAATATTAAGAAACGGTTACCGGCGATTGTGACTGTAGTCTTACATTTACGCGATGTGATAATTTGACGGATTTCAAATTGGATGCTTGAGGGCGAAGCGTGTCATTTCAGATTTTAGGAATTCGTGTTGACTTTGATTGGCGTAGTGATTTGAATATATAACCTATGTTATTTGGATTAAATAAGAACTAGCATGAGAGTGTTAAATCATTTAGATAGACGTTCATTACTCTTCTCTTCGTAGCTAAAATATTTATTCGGGTATTGATTTTCTATTTTGCTTTGTTTCCTAAGACACTAATTAAAAGTCCTTAAAAGATTTCGAGAACTAAATGGTCTCCGCTTGTCACAGGTGGAGAATCAATTGATCGTTGAGAGCTATATTGGGGGAATTTGTAAGCGCTAATTATAGAAAGTGTTAGATTATTCTCTACTTCTCAATGCGGGAAATCGATAGTATTTTACTGATTTTACCTGATTTTGCTATTTCGGTGACTCTACAGAGCCACTGACAAAATAATGTTTAGTCTCTTCCTTATTCTATAAATGAAACTTTATTGTCTGTATAAATTGAAACTTCGATATTGACAGCTTAATACCGATTCAGGAATAGTAATAAAACATCAGGACGTCGCATTTGGTCCATGTTGACACCAGTGACCTATACTGTAAACGTCTAATGAAGAATCCATCACGTTTTATTGATGCTTGTCCAGGTAATACGAAAGTTGAATTGAAACAACTGTGTATGTTCTTTTATGGCTCAGCGTCTGTGCTTTGATTCCAATTACTTCTGGCAAAAAATATTTTTTACGTCATATTATCATTTCTGCGGAAGCATGAGCAGATTAAAATAGATGGATAATATGTTGTACTATCTATTTTTCTTATTATCTTATCCGTCCAATATTTATTTGATATATTATCTTTACGTATATTATATAGAATTGAATTAAACATAACTTTTACTTTTAATTGTTCGTCACTCTTCGTTGATTTTATTTCCTTCATCTCAAATAAATGATTAATAGTGTCTCCCTCGACAAATCACGAAACGCCTGAGAATTGTTCTGAGAATAATACTCTCGATGTCGTGATTTCCGAGTACTGCAGAAGAGTAAGTGAAGCGAGAAGAATTAAGGGATACAGCGGCCGACATCGGAAACGATGAGAAGGAGGCCAGCCCACTTTCAGAATTTATTTCGCTATTGGGATACCGCTAACGACCCCGTCATACGTTTCCTCTAATCTCGACGTTCTTTATATTTGTCCCGATTTCTCTCCGTTCCCCTCTAATTTCCTTTGACTTATACAGACCGTCCCTCGACAAATCGCGTCACTACATTCCGCAGAAGTGGGAGAAACGAGAACATAGTACATAAAGATACTCTCGTAAATACTACACTGAAATCCGATAATGAAAGTACAGAACTTAATTGACATTTACTCCACTTCCATTTCAAGCGTGCTACAAAATTACAAATCAATTTATTAACGAACATTCAATCAATACTTCTGATTTCCCTTTATAAACATCAATTAACCCTCTTGCGCGACCGGGTTTGCATAAAATTATTTTCTATCTCTAATTCTCAGAATCCGCTGATAGTCTCTAGTAAAGAAAGACCTGAATCACCCTGTACGGGTGATTTGACGGTATTGGTTCACAAGGGTTCCCGGGTCAGGTTGATGTAGGTGCTGGTTCAATCAGAAGGCAAAACCTCTTTGTCGACCACCGGAAGTCCCCGTCGAAGACGATGATATCGGCAATGTCAACGGTCCCGTATCGACGATAATGGCGGTAGAGTGAAATGATTTGTCCCTCGCCATTATTGCTCCACGAACAACCGGTGGTCCAATCGCGGAATGGCAGAGGCACGGAGGGGATCCGGCGAGCAGTGGGTGGCAGAGAGGAGGGGAGCAGGGAGACGAGTGCAACAGAAGGAAGTTAAATCGAGTAAAAGCGCAGGGAGCGCGCGCGGTACGTGAAAGGGTTTCTCGCTCACGTACGACGTACGTGTACGTCGATACTAGCTGTCGAACGGTAAAATAATAATGGCGGGAAGCAAAGACGGGAAAGACGGTTTCCCGTGAGCCCAAAATTTCTAGACGTCGACCATTTCTGCGAAAGGCCCGAGCAACACGACCCGCCGGAACAGTGAACGCGCGCGAAGCAACGCCGGGTGTCCCCGCGACACGTGTTTTATGGCCGCTCGTCTATAACGAGAAGGGCGGTCGGAGTCGAGCTTTTGAATTAGGTGCCCGATCCACCCATTTGTACGGGATCCCTTGGACGTCTTTCTTCCGTGATCGCGGAAATTAGTCACCTTGAAGCATCGCGTACTTAATTCTTAACTGTTGTCCAGTTACGGTAACTGCAGTCGCTACGACTGCTCCCGTTCCGTCTCTGTTTGCTCCTATTTTCTTCCAGAAGTCAGTGAATTAGATTTATCTTTGAAGTACATCGTCGGTCGGAGCCGAAGATCTGAGTGTTTTCACTTGAATTGCGTTTAACGATTATTGGCAAGATCCAGACTTTATTTTCGACGCTTAACAGGTTTCGAACGGGTAAAATGAATATTATAGGGGAACAAGTTTTCAATAACGTGTTTAATTAGATAGTAATATGAATTAAGAAGTGCTTTGTAGGGTAAAGAATAGTTGTTTTTAACAGTGTTCATCTTAACGTCTTGTTTTGATCACCATTGGCTTGTAACGTTGTTTTATATTTGTATTGAACGAATGTATTAGTTTCCGATGAAAGGTGTTGGACTAGATTTCACAATCAATGAAATAGGAAAATCTAATACTACGGAATTAAATGGAATGAATGTTTATATCAGTTTCTGTAATAGTCCGCTGGTTTTATGCTATGCATTCATTTCATAGACATGCTTGTGCCTTCGTTTTTTGGACCGACTGCAATGAAAACATAAAGTTGCATCCTAGACTGGATGGTAGCCAGTGACTCGGAGCGTCTGCGTTAACGACCTATTCACTTTCTTGTATGCATGAGAGTAGCACGAACACCGAAATCATCCCACCAACTCCATAAATCTTGATTTTAGTAGCAATTAAATAAATAAATGTTACGTAGTTCGAAGATATCGTATTACACTAACGAAGGGTCTTTTAATGCTGGCAGCTTCAACTATTTCAGCCTCGCGGTGAATTTTCTCTCTCGTAATTCAGAGCCCAAATATTGATGAAGTATGTTTTATACTTCAAACATCTGTTTAAAACAAACATCCGCTTATTCCATCCAAGAAATTAATGAATTGGCAGATTTCACATTATGAGAATATAGGAACTACTCACCTATTTTTCTTCGTTTCGAACATTGTTTATCGAAGTAATGGGATCTGCGAAATTTACCGTACGTAAATGGAAAACAGAATGACACAGATAGTTTACGCAGTGCGACAGAGACACACGAGCCAGTTTTAGGTAGAACAATCGTGGTTTTATAGTTCGGGTAATAAAGAAATCGCCTCAGAGCTGAAAAGTGGGACGAAGGAGAAGAATAAAAGAAAGAGGGAGACCATTGGATAGGATCAGAGGGGCGAGGTGTTGCGGTGTGGAGAAACCCGTTGTACCAAGCCATGCGTCCCCCTTCTGAATCCTGACATCGGGTCTAGGTTAGGTCTGAGGCATCAATTTTCCTTGGCTCCATCGTGTAACCCCGTTCGACGAGCGTGCACGAACGTTTCCGGCTCCACCAACATTCGCCGGCGTCTATGGCTTGCGACATACAACGAACAAGATGGGAATTGGGGGACTTCTTCAGCCGGGTAGTTTGAATACACTTTGCCTGAAACGTTGGAGTTTCATAGACAGATCCGCGGTAAGTGTTGTTGCCAATACATTTCCCCAGAAAATATATAACGTCGTTGCATTTTGCAGACACCGCTTCTTTTCTTGGTGTAGGGAAATGTCGTCCACGTGGAAAGGCATCACTCCCGAAAACACCAAACCGGGTATCGTTTACTCGCGGTAAAATACGCTGAACTCGGGAGTTCGTAAAGTAGTGGGACTTCGGGGAGGCAAAGTTTCTTTATAAAGTGAACGTTATTTCGTCGGATGGATGAAACTCATTTTTAAGAACCGAAATTTAATTCCGAAAACTCAACTGTGAATCTGTATCTTGTTATTCCTTGGAGCAAGTTGCTATAGAGCCCTACGGAACAGATGCATCGAAGCAATTTCTGAAAAACTGAATATATAAAAAAGCCAAGTTAAGGAACTGTTTCTTTATAAAGGCACGACCGTTGTTTTAAATATCTGTTGTACACTCTATCTATCTATGACTCAGTCAAGACTAAAAGTAGTGCTACCTTTCCACTGGTCAGCCATCTAAATGATTTAGCCTGGTAGAATCTTGACTCTATGTTCCGATCATCGTTATAGCCTAAGGCTACCTTCTTCCAGAAAACATTACGTCTTTCCGAAGAATGAAAATAACCGTTATCTTAATTGCAATTTTACGTTGTATTATTTATCAACGTTGTAGTCGCACTTACATGCGTAGATATTATATATCAAAAGCACTATATGTGTTTTGTATTTTCTACTTGCGATGCAGACGCAAGACTAATAGAATTCATACATTTTCCTACATTTAAAATATCAGATCTGGAACATGTAACATTAACTCACACCGTTAAGGATAGACTACAACTTTTTCCCAGCAAAATATTATCTTAGCAAGCATAAAGCTGTATTTCAGAAAATCCTGTACACGCGCCGGCTAAGCCCTGCGTTGTTGCCAGAACATTATAAATGGACAATGCGGGACAGTGGAAAAAAAGGGAACACAGTGCCACGAAGGAAATATTATCTCTGTAGTTTTAAAGAGCTGCATAAGCAGCTTCTGCCGAAAAGGGCTTAACGATCACAGTGGCCCGGCTAAATCCGCCGTCGCGTTACCTCAATGTGGTCCTAGGTATGTTGGGGTCTGGTCTACGATAAGCGGGCTGGACTACCGCAAGAATGCGAATAATCCATGGGAGCAGTGTTACGTGTTTATATCTTGTATAGCTCGTAAATAACGCTATTTCGCCCGATTTCCCAGCGAACTCGTCTGCCTAGGAAACTCCAACTATGCTCGTGTCTCCGCGCGATCATTGTACCAGTTCCGGTTCCGTCGTTCCCCGATCGATATCGCCGCGTAATATTCAACCGAGCGGAAGCTATTCTACGTACACGCGCGTCTTCTATTCAAGCTAAAAAGAGCCGACGGGTCTCGCGAAATGCATTTTCGGGCGCGCTAATAAATTCTCTCCGGGGTTGCTTGTACACGACGCTCAGCCGTGGACTAGCCGTAATTTCGGCCTGGGTAGCTTATGAAATAAAAGACGGCCGGCTTGGGGAATCGCAGGACGACCGGCAACTGCCATCGTAATTTGTTATCGGCGAGATATGGTATCGTCTTTTCCACTCCTCGCCCTCATTTGCATGTTTATTAAACCAAGTAAAGAATACGCGTGTCCTCCCAGTACAATTCGTTTCCTTGCCAGAAATCCCGCGTCTTGCTGGCCCAGAAAAATATGTCACAGGAAACTCTGGCGAGACACATGTCATGTGATTGAATAGCTTTCAGGAATTGTGTCTGCGTCGCCCGAAAGAATTGATAATTGTCTTTTCATTGTGACGGAATACACCACTATCTTACCATATTCACTTTCTGGTAACTGTATCGGACGCTCCGACGGAAATACAGATTTCTAGATGAATTTCTTTCAAATGAAGGTTTAACGAATTAAGTATGTTTGACATACCCATACTGGACGGTTGACAATATACCTAGAAAACCAGGAATGCGGAGAACCTCGATTAAAGCATTCCCATCTTTGAAAAGCTCACGCGGGGACTGAAAGATCAGCGGAAGAGGTGAAAGAATTACCCAGGGGACGGTGTTCCCGGCCAGGCCCGTAGTTTACATTCTACCGACGTTTTAATTAGGTTTAAATATACTGTTATTGCCGCGTCTTCTATCTAACCAGCGTCGCTGCCAAAAGCACCTGCAGAAGGATAAGCAAGGTAAGATAACCGGGCGAATACCGGAGCCAGAGAGCAAACCGGCTCGAGCCCGGGGCAAAAGAGAAGCGCGCTTACGATTCAAGGGGCATACTCGGACTGGCAGCGGCGTGCGAACGGGTAAGGGATCCAGCCGGGTCCTCGGTGAATTCTCACGCGGTAAACGAATTAGGGGTTGATTTCTCGGCTAGGTAGTCACCTATCCGGCGCTCGTAAGCGAGACGACCGCGCCGCGTCCCCTTCTGGCTCTCCGTTCCGCGTCGCGTCGCCTCGACGCCTATCTATCGCCGTGTATATCGAGAGGATGGCTAAAAGCCTCGGCGGTAAAGGGAGATAAAACTAATCACACACCACTGTACACACAGAAAATTTATTGCCGCAGATTATCTGGCCGGAATCCAAACACAAACACATTTCTTCCCGGGAACGGGCATCGGGCGCGAGGGATAAGAAAGGAAGTGGAAGGGAGACGGGACGAGAAGCACGGGAGGAGGGGGTGGCCGTGGATGTACCGGGGTAACCAAGAAACGGGACAGAGACGTCGCGTTGGTTCCGGACGGTTGAACGAAGATGGGTCACGCGGAGCGAGAGAGCGGAAAGCTTCGACGATGGGTGCGGGTCGTCGAGCTTTTTATTCACTCCACCCCTCCTCCTCCACCCTCTCAGCCTCGCTCGTTCATGCCCCCACTCCAGCCTCACCCAACCCCGCACGTTCGAGCTTGTGCGCGTTTGAATCTCGCGGAAGTGGAGGATTTCCAGGGAAAGACGTGCATCGCTTTTTATCGTCGGATAGACCATTTGAACAACAGCCAACATGGAAAACCGAGACCCAGTCGTGTAGCAGCTCCCTCTCTGTCTCTCGTTTTCCTTTCCTCCTTATCCCTTTCCTCTCTTTCTCTTTCTCTTTCCCTCTCCTGCTCGATTTTCCCGTTTTTCTCGATCCGATCGCTGTGTCAAATCTGCCCTTTCTCTCGCACGGATCTTTTGTTTCCCTTTTATATCCCGACTTCCGCCTATGATCGTCCCTCCCATGGATATCGCGGACATCGTCGTCGTCGTCGTCGTCGTCGTCGTGGTGCGGTAATAGATTTATACGTTTGTGTTCTCGAGAAAAGACAACGGCTGTAAACGTGGATCCGGCGACGGGAAACGGGCACAATGCCGGTCGTCTAAGGATTCGCGGCGGACGCCGAGCAGAAAACTCCGGGTCACTGGGGTATACGTTCGCAGCACGCCAGAACCGGGGAAGAGATACGGCGAACAAACGGGCCGATGGAAGAAGCATTTGTTCGCATTTGCCAGGCTTAGTGCCCGATTCAAAGCCAAGTTAATGGGACGATTCCCTTTGTGCGGGGTCCGCCGGACGCCCGATGCCGCGTCACGCCGACGTAAAAGTTGACGGTGCTGTCGATGGAGTGTGTGCCATTGTACCGAGTGATCGGGGGTTGCGCGAAACGCAGTTGCGCCCAGGAGAGAAAAGACGGGAGCCGCGATCTCCGGGGCTTTGAAAAGTAAAAACGAAGTTGTTTACTTTTTCCTGCGCGAATTGGTGGTACGGAGAACTGCGAAGCCTCTTTGATACGATCAACGTATTGCGAATGTGTAAAGGAAACGAACGGAAAGGTACGATATTACTTCGATATTAATGGCGCAAGTACGTAACAGTAGAATTATTTGTGAAGGATATTGGAAATTTATAAATACTTCGGATATGCAGTACATGGTTCTGTAAAATTACTTTCATCAGATTTTGCTTCATTTCACTCTATTTCAGTTCCATCGATCTTAGTAATACGGTTTTCCGCACGATGTGTAATGTAATTACATTAGAGCAAAACAATCGACGATTATTATTGTTATTATAAATAGGTGTTATTTTATAGAATGATATCGCCAATTGACACGTTAATCGATCGGCATAAATCTAAGAGCAAATCGAGCAATTCGTGGGTTCATAAGTCATTCAAGAATTGCCGAGCTGCTATATTAAACGTCGTATATAACAAGCCTGTCGAACTGAAATGTCTCTGAACAGCTTCAAACGTTATTCAACGCAAATCTAAGGCAATGTAGGCCTTTGTCTTCCATTCAGGAAGCCATTCTGGGTGAGAGAATCGGACGGGGGAATCACTGGGATCTCGATAGCGGTGTGAATGTCGAATCGATCGTTAGCGAGAAAGCTCGGGAAGAAGGTCGGCTGAGAGAAGAAAGGAGACACCTTTTGGCAAGTTTCTACCTGGATTCGTTGCTAGGTTGTTCGTCTTTAAACGTGGATCGCAGGAAATCTGAATCGTATTATTCTAGTCGGGTAAGCGACTGCAATTAAATCAGAGCGATTTTTTGATCACCTATTTCGCTACGTTAAAACGGGGTGAAACTCCGGATAACGAGAGGAAATTGAATTAACAAAAGTCTGGAAATTCCAGCACAATGTAGAACTCGGCCGAACTTGATCGATCTCTGTTCGTTTCTGCAGTAAGGGATGTTACAAAAGTTCTAAACGCGAAATATAAAAGATAGATACTTCGTGATCCGACTGAATCAATTTTCGTTTTCGTTTCATTATAGACTGTAATTTCAATGTGCTCCGTATATTTTTTATTTACGTTTAATTAATCCGAAACTGACAACTGAAACGTTCCTTTAAATCGGAATTTAGAAGAAGATTATTTCGAGTTGTATACAGTTCCCCATTATCCGAAGCTTTTATAATTTCACTACTGACACACTGAAAATTTATTTTAATGATACTTTTTAAGTAGAGTATAATGAACTATGCGAAGAACGGCTTTTTCTTTTAGCGAAAAAACACTTTGAGGGACCGAAATAAACGCACAAAGTTTGCCTGTTTCTCTTTTTCACATTTTTTGAATACAATTTTGGAACGGCTGGAGATGGACTAAAAATTTAAATACGTGAATTACTCACACTTACCCATCCGTTGCTTTTGGACAATGGGAAACTACTTTCCTATGTTGAAAATGACAAAATTACATAGTACGAGGTACCATAAAATACGTATAGAGACAAATAATTGTTTGCAACGAATGAGTACCAACCAATTATATTTTCGTTAAATATTCATATAGAAAACAATAAACAATTCCATTCATTTTAAAATCACTCGCGGCAGAAAAAAGGTTTTTTACGATCCACCGATAAAACTGCGAAAATTGATGGAATGAAAATGCTTTAAAAGCTGCTTTTGACACGTTACAGTAATTTCCCGCCGAAAGGTACACTTCCTTGCACACTTCATTGTTCCCTTACGTTCACGACGCGGTGTTTTTGCAATTTAAATCAGAATTTTCGGATTCCGTAATTTCTCCCGCGAAATGAAGCACTTAATAGGTTTCTCCTTGCTAAAGATTAGTATCGGGGAAGCTTATTAAAGGAGCTCGAATGGTTAAAGTGTTAAGATGGCGGCATTCACGTCGAATTACATGGTCGGCGTTCACATAACTCCTTCGAACGCTTTATTGAAAGCTGCAGCCGTCGATATCTCGAAAGGTTAACGTGAATTACAGAAGCCACTCGGGTCTCACGCTAATCCTCTCTATACACCGACTTCTAACGCCCCATTATCACTTCCAAGGATGGACTCGAAGGGTGCCAAAGGATTTGGAATCGATCAATTCAGGAAGAGGAGGGGAAGAGGGAGAATAAGAAGAAGAAGCAGGAGAAGAAGAGGAGGAAGAAGAAGAAGAAGCACTCCTAGCTCTTTCACTGTCACGGCGAAGGGAACTGTGTAAATTTCCACTTCCACCCCGTCGACGTTTCTCATTAATCGCTGATCGATCTTCTTGCTGGGTGATTAACGTTCGGCACGGTCAGAGTGAAGGTAACGGCCGGCAGTGAAGATGAAGAGAAAACTATTCAAGGGGAAAAGAACAATCGAGTGGAAAAATAGAAGAAAGGGAATGGAAAAAGTGGAACCCTACCCCCGCGTGCAGATGGAGAAATAGATTTGTAGCCCCGGTGAATCCGAAGACAAGGGGTGAAGATACTAAGATCGAAGGACGGGCCGACTATGAACTTCGTTCGACCTGAATCTATTAGGACGTTTGAAAAGTTTGTGCCCTTTCGTTGTACAGAGCTACAGCATCGATTACACTTTGTATATTACATTACGAACGATTGCGATTTTCATTTACCTCCACGATTTTCCATTTTCTGAAAGTATTTACTCTTTTCCTTTGGATACTCGTGAGTTTACACTTTTCGGAAGTTTCTTCTTCCCACGGACAAAGGATGACTTCGTACGAAGCCCTAGTCAATCACGAAAGAATTTATAATCTTTTTTTATTGTTAACCGTTCTATATTGCCGTTGTAAATTCAGGAATCGATCTACACGACAAAAGTGACTCTTCAAAACAGTTTTTGTAGCGCATCTTATTTACAAGGCCGGCTTGCCCTGCATCTGAGATATGCTTTGAAAGTTGAATGTGACCTATGATTTATGATACTAGGAAACGTGAACAAAGCGTCAGAGGAAGTCCGTGAGATCGACTTACGTATGGCATAACTGCTCAGCGGAAAAAGTATACCTTCTTGAAGAATTTAACTCAACGCACGTCAGAAGCACATTTGAATATGGCGGCACCTTCTATACTCGCCACTGAAAGACTACTTGGACACATTTATCATATTTATTGTCTACTTATTATTCCCCATACTTCTGTTCCTTATCACAAGTTAAATATTTTAAATTAATTCTAAAACATTTGATACATCGTTTAAATAACCCGAACAAGGTCATCAATATCTTTTAAAAATTCCATCTATAAATATTCAATCTTAACACTAAACCTACCAGACGACTCAAAATAACCCATTCCTGATTCTCTATGAAATTATTAAAGAAATTGCTTTAGCGATACACAAATTGAATTGTAAATCAATTACAGTTTCAATAAATGCACTGTTAATTACACACGAAAGCTCACACAATTCACATACTTCACAATCTATAACAAACAATGTAACACAGACTGTTTAGCTAATCTTTCTCCAGCTACCCCCAACGAAGCCGAAATGCAACCAAGCTCCCGTACGACCAACGACACTCCACGCCAATAAGGATCCCGGAAAACGGCATAGGTGTGAATCGTTCGAGGAAGAAGATCGGCTCGATAATTCGCAGCGTGTCGTGAATTATCGCGGTAACAGCTATCCGTCTTCAACATGTCACGTAACTATGCGCCAGTCAGCCGCGGAGGTATTGGAGCATAAGGAGACACGCGGCATAATTTCCTCCCACTCGGTCTTCCAGCGGGCGGCACTCGCGGCCCCTCCCGCAGTCATAATGAATACGCGTGTTGCGGTTGCATAGCTACGTCACGTGTCACTGGGGGGAAACTTTGAACGCTGCTCTCGTCGTGAAACACAGAGCAGTCACACACGTCACGTTACAACGGGCTTACGCCGTTGCTCCTCGCCCGTTGCCCTAACGATGACGACTATAACGAAGACGAAGTCGGAGGAAGGAGAACGCTGAACGACGCCGAAGAACCCTCACGATTCCCGGTGGCAAGGACCTCGCCGCCTTTCGCGCCACTTGCCGCGCTCCTTCGAGGCGAACGGAACCGGGTCGCGCTGTTTAAATTTCACCCCGACGCGCCTTCTTACCTTCGCCGAACGACGCGATGTTTTTCCTTTTACCCGCGGCGACCGTCCCTTTTTTTCTCCTAGCCCCGCGCTGCACCCTTACGCGCGCGCGCGCGTGACTGTTCCTGGGAAATATCGAGGAAACCGTCTGTTGCCTCGCTCCTGGAACTTCTCCCCGAAGAACGTCTTTCCGAGTTGAATCATTAGACTTCATATGGTATTATTGTTGAAGATTTATATGGAAGAAGACCGCGAAGTCTCGGAAGTTTGAATGTGGAAGTTCATTCGAAGAGAGTGAAGTTCATGATGAATTCGAGTTTGGATCTCGCTGGGTGTCGGGCTGCGAGAGATACGACGACGAAGCGACGCGAAGTGTTCTTGGGTGGATTTTGAACAACAATGATCGTGATCACGATGGTTGATAGTCTGACGATTTTCGTTGCTTTCGGTGAAGTTTTACCTCGTGCAGGCGGTTTTTCTGCGGGGTTTGGAATTTTTAGTGTTTTTGTGAGATAGAAACGGGAACGTAGCGGAGAGGAGTCACTGGTTTCCTGAATATTATTATCATTCTGTGAATGTATGGAAATTGTCAAGTACCGTGTAAAATTGGAAAAGGACAAAGGTTCCTTTATTCGTTCCATCGAACGGAAAATACTTTAGCTGCATTTATTTTAAAAGATGCAAAGCTGTATTGTCGTTCTACTGCTTTTTATATCGGGCATGGTGAACGTGAGCTATTCTTTGATAAAGAAAGCTCTTTGTGCGGTTACTTGTGCCAGTTTCCTTGGCCAATAATGAAAATGTACGTCTCGTATATAGAGGGACCTACATAGTGTCATATGTATAAAAGTATATTATAGTTGCAGTATATTCCAATTTCGAAACATCTCGCAATACATGCTTCCAATAATTGTTCACGTGAATACTGTTAATATCTTATGTAGGACAATTTCAACAGTTTAAATAGTAGAACAGATACATTCATTATCTGTATTGTGTAATACATTTAGCACAATACAGTTCTCCGTTGCTTCTAAAACAAGTCCCTCGATACTGCAGGTTTAATTTATTCAGGAAGTTAAAGTTCATTTAGAACCTAGAGATGATAATAATAGAAAATTCTTTTACTCAATGGCAGGAATGGATAGAATAACAGATACACACAATAATAATTATAGTTCTGTCTAAATTATTTTATATTGTAGATATAGTATACACGAAATGCATGAAAAGTACAATGTCAACATTATAAATTATGCGAATTATGCATGAACACTGTTCATACTATCCAAATTTTAATATATACAGTTTTAACAATATATGAAGCAAACTCATCTTGTTTAATGCTTACCCATTTATTTTGGAATACCTTATATCGCATCCAACGGAAGCAGCATCTCATCGCTCTTTGTTATGCAAACCGATTAACAGGCGAAATTGAAAACACGAAAGACCAAGTCGGACACGCAGTGTATACGAGAAATGAGCGGTGATCGACGATCGGACGAGCATCCACGTGGAAATTAATTAGAGAGCCAATTTAACTTTAACGATCGTTCGATTGCACGGAGTTCCCGACGAAGTGTGTACATTGATAATAGTTTCGCCGAATGCGCACCACCGGCGTACTGGAACGCGCCCATTAGAAAAGTTTATCAAGTTAATTTCTTCGTCGCCTGTTGATTTCATCCGAGGTCCGAACTGTCGGACGAAAATCCTGCGCCGGTGATTTTGCGCCCTCGAACTATCGCCGTGTTGGTGAACGGGTCCGCCATGTTTGTCCCCGTTTCGTGAAAAATCGTAACATTTATCTTTCACCGTGCGTTAGCAAAAAAGTTTTCTTCATCGTAATTTAATTGCCGTGATTCATTCCCCACGCTGTTGATTTATCACCGACGAATTTTCCGCTTTCGAAACACATTCGTTTCTTTCCCGCGGATTAAATTATAATTGACGCGTGTAATTGATGAACCTGTTAAAATGTTTATACGCGGTTTAGTCTGAATTATAACGAGATCCCCTCGCTGACACGCAAGATTTATGCAAGGTAAATAAACCACGGTGTTTACGCTCCTCTTTTTATGGGCCGCGTCGTAATGTAAGAATAATTTCTCGCAACGCCGCATGATAATATCGTAACGAGACCGAATCAGATTCCACATCATTTCGCGTGATCCGTATTTTACGTCTCTAAGCGGCTTTCAAATCGACGTTCAGTGTAGTGGTCGATGTATCGCATTTAAACGGATCATCGAATCGATCGGACTGAAATTTTTATGGAGTCTCGTACATAACCAGTTTGAAACGGCTTTGGACAGTAATATTAACTTCGCCAAATTGTTACTTTTGTTTCTTCTCTACTTTCTACCTACCTGTATTCCAAATAATCTCGAATCTCAAATCAGTTTTAACAGACAGCTTTACGAAACTCGTCCGTTTGATGCATATTGAATTCTGTGAGGTTTATTTAGTGAATACTCACTTTCATTTTGATATGCGCAATCACACGAACATATATATTAGTTGTCTATTTTGAAACTTCTAGTTTCCAAGATCTAAACGAATATCAATTTTTCTAGAAACGTTAGAATAAACTGTACAATAAAGTGTTAATTATAATACGTCGTATGTAAATTTATTACACATTTACTCAGTGCGGTTCAATAGATGCCCAAACCTTTGGCCGTACCCTAAATACAGTTTAGCTGTACTTGCATTAACCAGTTGCATATTCGGCGATATACTAGCCCCGTGTAAACAATTATCCGAGGGTTGGACAAAAGTGCAGCTGCAGCATTTCCGAAAAGTAATAGAATACCGCGCAAATATTTGCGACCACGTGACTCATAAATTTCGCGAACGAAAATTTGCAAAAGTAATTGAATTCTGCTCGATCCAATATATGCTAAACGGACACTGTACTAATTAAATTTCGAAAATTATTTTTACACTGTTCGTTCCTTGTTAATCTCCAATAAATCTCATTTATTGAACTATCTAGATTCGACCACAATCGCGTTCGATACTGATATTTTAAATACGTAAGTTCTGTCGATAGAAAGAAACAAAAATCCTTAGTTTTAAAAATACACGTCAATTATACAAGACCTATGACATTCATTCAATTTTTCAAAAGAAGAGAATATCAAAGATATCCATAAAGCGTCTCTTAACTGCTAAATCCTGATTCTTACGACTGTCCCAAAGAAATCAATATTATTTACAAAATATATAAAATAAGTTAATAAATTAAAGAAACAAAATGACCGAAAGATATACAAGCACTTTTATCCTAACTATTTCTCATATTCGGGCGCGATGGATACTACCGGTCTGCCGCGTTATTTCTCATCGCGGTTCTTCAAAGGTTAACGAACGGAAAATCTGTTAATTAGCGATAAAGGAAAAGTTATCGCTCCCGCAAAATTGCAGGAAACATTGATCGGAATGGTAGGAATCGAGCAGCGTGAACGTCCCGGCCGGTCACGCGAGGGCCCATCAAAATTTCATGGAACGTGTAATTAAATCACAGAAGAAAGGAAACACGTGTACGCCGTGCGTCGACGTAGATTACATTGGTACACGTCAACGTCCAAGACCGTGAGTTTTCCGCGTTGCTTAGGAGCGCGCTCGACCGCCGAACATCGCGTAAGAGCTCGTCCACTCAGACACACGTCTCGATTTGCATAACAGAAGCATGTTGTATAATGGAAATTGCTCTACGTTGTATAACATTGTGTGGCCCTTTCGGCGTGGGTACGCGCGCGACCGCCGACTCGTGTCGAAAGAGAAAGGAATTTCTTTCATTCGCACGCCCCCGAATAATTAGCGGGCCTGTCCGTGACATGAAGTTTAAAAGTGCCGTCGGCTAGGACCTCTATATCATTCCTACGAACATTTTATTGCGCCGTTGTTTCACGGACTCTGTACTCGTTCGATGTCCAAAATTCAATTGTGAGATATTACCGTTATAGTATTTTATAGGAATTCCTTGACTTTCATCGGTCTGGATTACGTCAACGAGTGGTAATTAACTTTTATCGCTGACATGCTAGCAGTATAATTCCATTTTGTAACGCATTCACCGGTTCGTTTCTCGGTTCAAAATGGCGTAAAATGGCGCAGTGAAAAATTAAAGTGTTTTTATGGTTCTCCGTTTAAAACATGTAAGATATTCTTTAAAGCATTAATTATTGTGTTTAATTGATTTGTATCGTAAGAATTCTGTGATGAACGGAATCTTTACGATGGAATATTTCATACTATATTTTCAACGTTTCAGCGAATCTGTCATTGACTGCGCGCAGCTAGCAAGGAAATGATTTAACATTGTTATTGCTCTAGAACATCGACTATCAGAACATCGATCAACGGAACGATCGATTATTGGAGCATCAATTAACGGGAAATTTGATTATCGGAACATCGATTAAAGGAACCGTATTGTCTGGCCAGTTAGCAAGAGAAACGTGTATTTTTGAAACACCTTTAAATGATCGTAAAATGCAGGATAGATTTAGATCGCGATTTTAGTTAATGATACATCTGTGCTTCGTTATTCAACATTTGTATGTAGATTAAATTCTGTTAACGAAACTAGTATTACACGAATCGAAATGTCAGCGGAGCAAAGGCATGTCTCATCACTGGAAACGAAATATACAATTATGAACGGATTAGAACACCGTAACACTGTAACTCCGTTAGACGATGGATATGGAATTGGTAAATCAATTGTCTGCGCCGCAAACAAAGAAGCGCAAACGCGAAACCAGAGATTACATTGAAAATTACAACGAGGAGGAAGAAGAAAAGGGATGAAGCTCTAGGAAAACTTCTAAGCCTAAAAATAATTTCAAAAGTGATACGATAAAGCATCCATAACGTACGTCCGATGACAGAATAACATTAAATGTTCTCGTTTTAAAGAAATTATTCGAACTCTTTCATTCCCAGCCGGTGTTGGCGTTTATAACATAATATAAAAAAGATTATCCTTTTTTAAACGAAAACAGTATTACTTTATTATTCGCGCAGTTCAAACGCTTTTGTTTTTACGCGGCATCAATATTCATGAAACATTTTAAAATAAATAATCTTCCTTCATACGGAAAGAGTATTAATCGATTATCGGCGCAGATCAAACGCTTCTGGTTTCATCTAATATTCATATTTATGGAGCATTTCAAAATAAATGATCGCCCTCCACGCGAAATTTCTGTCACCCGGTTATCCGGGCAGTTCAATCGCTTTCGTTTTTATTCAATATTAATGCTTATAAATGAACGGCCTTTCTTTGCACGGAAACGGTACGATTATCTATAGATCGTGTGTCACGATTCATCCGCAGAATAAAGAATCCATTACCCTTCCATTAGATAATATTGTTCGACGGTAAGGATAATACTTTACTGTCTCCTAGGAGAATGGGAAACGGCGCAATTTCAATAATTTGTGACATAATTAACCCCATTTGTCAGGCCGTCATCATACCGAAATGAGATTCAAATTTTCCGTGAATGCTAATGCCGGCAGTCCTTGCGTGCGCGGTTGCGTCTTACATACCACGGACCGGGCCGGACGCAAATATTAATCACTCGGTTCGAAGGACAATGATAAAGCGCGCCGACGAATCATGCTATTTATATTGGACCCCCTTTTGTCTTGAAAAATAAATTCCCTCGGGAAGAAATGATTCCTCGTGTTAGATTCATCCCGTGATCCGCTTTAATTACCTTTCAGCCGGCCCGAGCTCGCGACAGCCGTCTTTTCTTCTTTTGAATTCAATTTTTTGAATAAAATGGAACACCGATTAATCAGGTCATGCGTACGCGAATTAAATTGTCTTTCTTCTGTATATAAAGGCCGACTAATTACGGAATTAAGACACATTTATTCAGGGATTTTAATTCAACCAGACCGATCTAGCGTGGACCTAATACGAGACGGCACTTACAAAACGTCGACATTTTTCCCGAGAAGACTTCCCGTTGGAGCACTTCGATTCAAGTGTTTGATTTTCCCGGGAAACTAACGCGGTGTACTAATTATAAAGTAGTCGCCAACGAAATTAATGGAGGTTAACGGCAAACAGCATCGGCATAGAAATCTTTCGCGAGGCGACTTTCTATTCGAATGCTTGAATTTCAGTGTTTGATTTGCCTAAAGAAAGTAACATGGTGTACTAATTACAGTGTAGTTGCTAAGGAAATTCATGGGGGTTGATAGTGAACAACATTAATACGGTATACTTTCGTACGTAAAGTATTTTCATCTCACAACAATTTTATATTTGTTAATGAGAAATGAGAATATATTTTTTCGGACAGGATTTTTCGATATATTAAGAAATGTTCAAACTAATGAAGATGGAAGTAATATTTTCTTTAGATTGGTAATGTTAATTATATGATAGTTTTATATAATAAGAAAGATAGTTTGTTAACCTGCTCAATGTCGTTTAACTTAAATTTAATGGTATAAATGAAGGAATTGCTTATTGCGATGATGGAGATCTAAAAATAAATGTTCGAAAACAGATAATCGAATTCCGAGTCTACCTGATTACGCCATCGATATCGTTATATATAGAGACTCGGTGTTAACCACGGTTTTGGCGTTGGGTTATTCCGACGGCAGTGCTATTAGAGACAGCCACCGCTGGTTTGTCTATCAGAGACCGCTGACTCTCTAGAGGGTGGAGTACCCCAGGAGAAATCGCAGCCAATCCCGAAGTTCGACGAACCACTAATCATTTAGAACCTTAATTTTTCGTCTGTTAGCAATTTCAAGGTAACAAGTCACGACGGCATTAGTAATTTCAAGATGGAAAGATAATTTCTCCTTTTATCTTTGTAGAATTTATTCTTCAACGAGCAAGAGAAACCTTTTCAACGTCGCGGATGAAAATGCATTACCTTTCAACTCTGTCCGACCAAAACTTAATAATGCAACAAGTAACATTAAAATTGAATTCAATATCCTCACGTTTTATACGACTATTTCATGAATTATTAATTTCCTGTTGTGCGCGTAGAGAATGTAATAAAATCGAAACTTCAATCAAATTTAACACGATACCTCCCGTTCCAAAGGTCTAATAATATTTATTATCAGCAATATCATTTTTATTTTATTTTCACTGTAAGTTGAAGTCCACTGAATAACAGTGGAATTTTAAATGATTACTTTTCTCGGTGAATATTTTATCACATATATTTTATTCTATGCACATTTAATCAAAATAATTTCAACAAGGTCTAGCAACTCTTAATACTTGTATCGGAATGTTAAAGTGGTCTAGAGTACAGTTAGTTGTTAATATGGAAACCATTATGCAGCGCACGAGTTTTGAAAATTGTTGATATTGATAATACGAATACCTGCAGGCGTGCAATTCCCCTTGCATTATTCTATTCGACATTCGTAGCAATTTCAGAAGGTGCTTTCCGTTCAACGGCGCAGAAAGTCCTACTTCTATTGTGGAACAAAGTTATAGAATGACTTCTCGCGAATGTTTTCTCCTTTCTGTGTTCTACATTCTTAGCTCGTTAGAAAATTTTCCACGTACTCGTACACCGTGGCCGCGACATTCTATATCGTACCGCTGATGCACGCAGTATTGCAATTAATTAAAGATAATGTAATTAGTGACTACTATTACTATTACTGTTGCAACTGTTACTATTGATGATATCTAGATTTTACTGCTGCTTACAGAAACAGATTTCTATGCATTGTTGTTAATACTGCAAATGTCTTATATTTGTACTTTTTGTCTCTGTATTAAATATGCGTTTCACAGTGTAATATTATGTTGTGAAAATAAAAATTCTGGAATATTTCATTTTAAGCGCATATTCGAGCCATAAGAGTACATTTATATTTCTGAAAATATATTGAATCCATTAGCAAATTACATGTGATATCCATTTTTTGTTAATTACAGTGGTTTCCATTGTACACTATTTCACAGTTTTATGGACGGAACATGATCGACTAATGAAATAAGTTACTTAAAAATTTGTTATGTAATTAATGACACTAACTATTAAAACATTACTCGTGCACCGTAACATGAAACATATTATACACAGCAGAGTGTAATGAAATATTCAAAGTATTTTGTTCCGATGTAATAGCACGCGTACGTTTCCTTCATTTTTGAAAAGTCACGTGTTCGTTAATGTTTAATATCCTTATTCATAGAAGAATAAATTAAGCGTCCCTTACGGTGCCACAGAATATCTCAGTCCGGACATACCTTATTATCTTTTGTCCCGTATATCTGAATGACATTTTCAAACAGAAATTAAAATTTAATGAATCTCCCGAAGGTTAAAAAATTCACAACTTTTAATGGAATCCCCAGTTTGAAATGGAAACGAGGTTTAAAACGAAACTTTCCAAAGTTCTTGGCCCCGACCGCGGTGAAAATCGCACACGCTCCGTTCGAATTTCCATCCGCGGGGCTGCATTCGACGTCGCCGCGTCGGAATAAATGAATTATTCGACGTTTACGTTAACAAAACAAGCAATCAGCTGTTCGAATGTCACTGGCACCCGCGCGTTTAAGCGGCCGTCCAGACGGGATCGCAATCAGCCCCCGAAGGAATCGCACAAAGGGGTCTAATTGAAATATTCTTTCGCGCAGAAAGATTTCCAAAGGAGCATTCCGAGCGATCCAGCAACGTGGGGTTTTACATAATCGTAATAAATGACGTGCAAGGAGCACGCACACGGCCGCTCGTCTTTGTTCGTTAATCCGTTTCACCGGCGTTCTCCCATTGTTTGCGTCTTCTCCCGTCGATGCCCTCGACTAAAAATATCCTCGTTACTCTGTCCCGTACCCTCGTGGAATTATGTAACGTTAACCCTTTCGTTCGTTTCCAAATAAATTCCACCCTGCGATTCACCGTTGTCGAGTCGAGTGGACTGTCACGATAAAAAGAAAGAAAGAACGAAGAAAGAAACAAGGAAAAAAGGAATATTCGAAGTGTGAACGATGTCGAGAAAATGACGAAACAATCGCAGCGAACGTCGTTTCAATTGATCGCTCACCTTCCGATCGATGCGCCGCGGCGATGGCGATCAACCCAGTCCACAGCAACAGCAACGGTGTTATTATTGTCATGCTCGAACGGTGCCGATGATCTTCGCCCCTTTTCCTTGCCACTAACACGCACAAGCGGAAAATGTACGCGAGCCGGAGTCCAGATGCAGACTGGCTTGTCGTGCGAAAGTCCTGCAGGAGCAACACGACACGCATGCGTCCTGGCTTCCACGTGCCTGTCCCTTTCGCGTCTTTACTACTTACGGGGGGTAGGTACTTGTGATTTTATGGGCGTCTCGTTCTTTCCTCGTCTGAGGCAGATTTTTCGAGTGTTTCTCGGATGGATTGTAAAAAATACATCGTGGCAGTGTCGGTGGAGCCAACTCGGTGAATTTACGCGATATGAGCTCGGCGAGGAGCGATAGCCGAATAGTAGTCCGTTGTCTTTCGAACGAGCATCGTACATGGAAGCACCCGTGACCTATCTTTGCATTTCAACTGCGCGGACTGCATTGTCATTCAAACGTTATAATTTGCGTGTTAATAACTTAGTCGCGAGGCATGCATTTCGGTTGGTAGTTCTACTGATTCTGAATGACATTTCGCTTTATATTCAGCCTTCATTCGATTAAGAGTATAATTACTGGTCAAATGAATTTGAAAGGTATTTATAGAAATGTTCGATATCGTACTTTATTATAATTTAACCTGATTTTCTTTAATAGTAGTCTCGAAAGGTTAATGAAATTAAGAGTCAAACAGTTGAAATTCCTTTGAGCGATTACTTTTTCAAGGTTCTTTCGTTGGAAACTTTCATTTCGATTTAACGTCATTTATGTCACGTTTATGTGTGCTTCGTATTGAAAATACAATCATCAAATTGAAAAATAGTTGCGCGATATGCTACGAACGAAATTAAAACATACCGCGGTTCAAACGACTACGAGTGTCACCGTACAGTCGTGTGGATTAATGCAGACGGTCTACGCCTCTGAAGTTGCAATAATGATAGAGATTGCGTTAAATGTTCTACAAGGAACGTTCCATCTATAAATATTACATTTGAAGAGATTAAACTGTAGAAATTATATTGCTGGGAGCATTACGGTCCCACTTGAAATTAGTTCCAACCGCGTACTTGCGTTATGAATAGTGAGAGAAAGAGCATGCTTCAGCACGCAGAACAAGACGTCACGGGACGCACTAAAATCGTGAAACGGAATGGAAATAATATGCGTTAGGTTGTTGAGACAGTTAGGATTGTTATAATGCGCCGGGACGGGGAGGGGGTCGCGGTGTTCCGAGTTTACGCGTCTCGATGTGCATGTCGCCATTTTGTCGACTGAAAACGAGAGAGTGAATATACAGCGCGGAACCCTTCTTACGATTAGCATAGCGCGGGCGGTACAAAATTTAATTATATTACATTGTTTCGTAACTCTATACAGTCCCCTCTTTCGAAAAATCTAATCTATGGATTAAAACAATTTCACTAACAATGCTGCTAAAATCGTTCACGTAATGACAAAACGCTGAGAAAGTATGAAAGCTTTCATTAACGATTTTGTAAGAAAATTCTCGGTTCTGTACGCATAAATCATGAAGCATTTAAGAAATTAGTGTCCACTAAAAACGTCGATTAGATAAATACTATCATAATTTCAAATATACAACGCTTGTTAAGATTTTCCACCATGTACTACCTAATAACATTGAAAGATTACACGTAAAAAATCTAGCATTTGTTTTTACTTAAACTTCATACGAGAAAGATGAAAATCCCTGGCGAAAGAGGTGTGGAGAAGGTGAAAAGAGGAGGTAGGTTGCGAACATAACAAGTGTGTAAACACATTGCACGGAAAGAACGTCGTTAGCAAGAGATTCGCCTTTCGACTTTTACGTTTGATATGAATTTTCCTTTGGCTGGCGGGCATTAGCGCGCGTTTTTCTCTCGGTGGATCCCCGGTAGGAAACCGGCCGACACACCGGGAATCGGTGACGCGGGTTTTAGGTGAAGGCGAAGTCAAACGAGAAAACTTTGCGGATTAAGCGCAATCAAGTACCGATAATTCCCGGGTGAATCGTGTCCTTCCTCTCATGCCGTCTCGCGAAATAATCGTGGTGCGAGTCAGAGGGACTTTCGTGGGTCTCATCCCGAAGGGCTGCCGGGGTTTTACCGTTCGCGTTCACTGCGAGTGCATCCCCTATCGGGCATCGAAGCCCCGGCGAGCACCCGCGAGTGTTATCTATCGAATTAATCGGGAAGATTACCTTCATCCCTTTAATTTTAATAATTTATTTTAATATCAATTCGTGTTTCATTCTCTTAACGTCCCCTTCCCATCGCCTTCGTTACGCGCGAGGTTAAATCGAGCAACGCGAAGGTAAACGAATGAAATTTCACGTAATTTCACAATTAACTGACTCCCCACTGGATAACGTCCCACCTTTTTCTCCGTTCAAGCTATCGGAGCAAAGATTTCTTATGCAGATTTCTTCGAACTCGATCATTCCACAGGTGTAGCAATGATCAATCCATTTTTTCCTTTTGTTTTTCTGAAGTTGGAATATGTTGTACATTATTGGCGATATTGTTGAAGTGAATATGTGAAATTTTGTTCTATTGGAATCTCCATTATTTTGTGCGGTAACCTGTAGTCATGTATTCGGTGATGTACTGTGGATGTATTTAAGTTAGAAACACGTATTAACGCGCAACTAAATCGCGCAGAGTATATTGGAAATGTTTTTGTTGCACGGCAAGCATTCGATTTGTTATGCTGAATATGAAACGGACCCATTAACAATATGTCAAAATATATTACGCAGTGCTCGATAAACGGGACACGTAATGCAATATAAATATTTTAATTGTGCAATGCAGCATTAATTCGCAATACGTTCCGGTGGAACTGAAAATATATAACTCGTAAATATTATTTACGTGTCACGCAACTACCGTCGACCTTAATTATTGAATCCGTGTATAGCATACTTTGAAAAATTGATCCTGTCACTCGAAATAGATGTTCCGTTGTGCGTCGATTAAAAATGTAACCGAACTATCCGTTCCAATAAAAGGTTAAGTTTCCGATAATCTATCAAGAGACAATTGCCTTTTAATAAATAGACCACTAGTTTTATAATATATGATTCCATGGAATGCAGAACTCAAGAATTATTTACTTGCAAATGCATAATAAGACAAGAATTTAGAATTAATTGAAAATCAGAATATTATATAACAAAGATTCAATAAATTGAATATTCTAAGTAAAAATAAATTATATAATAATAATAATCTGATATAGTAATCTAAAACATTTTCTAATGGTAAATCTGGGAAATAAAAGTTCACTATCATTTTTGAAATTTTTTTCCAAGTAACTGCAAAAATAGTCCCAGCCTGATAGATAAGAGCGTCAGCATGATCGTCGCGGCGGTCATACTTTGTTGAAAGTATAATAATAATTACTTGATCGGTGGAGACACTGTCCTGGGCCCGCAAAACCAGTGAACTAGGTAATAATGAGACTAATAATTCGCGCACGGAAGCCTCTCACGTTCTACGTAATTCACGGGCTCGAGTACAAATGGCTCTCGTAGCCTCGCCGCCGTTAATGTTAATATACAACGCGGAGCCACACGTGGAGCATCAGATTTCTAATTCTAATAAATCCCATATGGGGCGTGCCTGGTTGGATTGTGTCTGTGGAATAACCGGGAATGGTCTTCGCAATTCTTTAATGAACAACCGGCACGTGCATACAGAGAAAAGTGAACCCTCCCTAGAACACAAACTCTATCGTTCACAGACGGTCAACCGCATTTTAAGTTTTGCGTAATATTGCACAGTAATATAGCATGATAACTTTAAATAAATAAATGTAACAAATATTATTAAAGCGCTACAGTTTCGATATTTTATATATTTTTTCGTATTGTATGCGATCGTACACTTTTGACATTTCAAATTTCCCGTAAATGCGTAAAAATCCAGTCTGACAATCACAGTTCACAAGAAGAAAGAGACTTTTATAAACATTTTTTTCCATGCATTTGTAACACTCGTAACTTCCATTGTCCACGAACTGCAGATTTAATATCTGATGTTATTCAGGATTGGTCGGATTGTGTTCATTCGTATTCCAGCGATTTCTATAGGGTACCGTAAATGTCACCATAAATTACCAATTGCACCAATGATCCTGTTGCATATGTACGCGACTGACACACCGAAGGACCGAAATTATCCCGCGAACCTCTGACCTCCATTTGCACGCGTACACGTTTCATACGGTTCACTAGATCTAACCAAGAAGTCCTATGGCGAACTCCTCTTGATTGGGTGCGCAAGTGTACCGCACTTCGTATCTCCGTTTGACCCCGTTCGTCGAAACTTCCATCTTTCCTGAGTTTATGGAAAATCAAGCCTTCCATTTGCTCTAACGATTTAAATCGCGCTACATTTATTGGCATGTCGTCTTTTTTCGTTTCAAGTGTGAAAGTACTGCTTCTATTGAATTTTTATACAAAACGAAGCATTTAATCGAATTTCCGCGTTAAAATTATTATTCACTTCCTCCGGTTTAAAAAGGGATATTGATGGACAGAGTGCGAAGGTCGATATTTATCGTATGTACCGATCAGTTTGTGCCTATTTTAACTAAAATCAATGTTGATAAATATTTCAGTGGCATTTGATTATTTATTTTTACGCCAATTTAACGTGAATCGATAATGTAATAAATTTAGATCGAGGAAACACTAACAAGTCTCGCAGGAACATCAATATTCACGGCAAGTAGAAATAACTAGCGATGGTCAGACGAAACAACACCGGCGCGCGAATGAATTTCAGTTTTTTTCGATAACAAAGCTCCACGCAAAAATTGTTTTCCAGAATATCTGACTTACTTTTCCGGGCGGGAACACTTCACGGTAAATATGGATTTTTCTGTTTCGCTCGATAGCGAGAGGAAAAAAAAAATAATACAATTTTATAGTAACAACACGCTACGAATCTGTCAAATATTTTACAATTACTTTTCGTTCACGGAATGTTTTCAATTTGCCGTATCATTTTATATTGTGAATAAAAACGGATTGATACCGACGTTATAAAACGATTCTGCGAGATGAATTTAAAACTTCCCGATTTGCATTGTTTCGGGATATCGAAGCGCTCGCTCCTTCGAGATAACGAAACAAGTGGTTAATAAATTATCGAAATTACCGTCTGCATTAGTCGCTTAGTCCTTTTCACGGGGAAATCCCGAGGAGCGATTGAAATTAAAGGGAGAAATCCCAGCCGGCATATTCTTTGGAGAAATGGGAACGTCTTCGTTGATTTATGCGTGTCCATTAAGGAAACGGGCCGGATAGGGCGCACTTAAAACTAGTATTAAGCGGGGGACTACGAATTCTCATTCAATAGAGATACTTTATCGAGTATCGAAATGTAGACCGTTAATCACACAAGAAGATTACAAGCCGTACACTGTGCTCGTCGGAGGTCTGATTGAACGAACGAATGAACGAATGAATGAACGAATGAACGAATGAACGAATGAACGGACGAACGAACGATTAAATAGACCCACGATTTTACTTTCAGTTGTTAAACACGTGTAATCTCTATTCATAACGACTTTATCGTCTGCAGCTGCTGATTTTCCGCTGGTGGAATAGTCGGGATATTAATTAAACATACACGGTCAGTGATTACAAGCTCATAATAATTCTGATCCGTGGAATCATGAATTATCGTGCGTTTACATGATTTATTGAAATGTATGTAACGTTTGCTATTTCTATTTGAACGTTTAGCGCAATATTCACTTCAAACGGTACTAGAAATATTTTTCGATGCGGATAGTTAGTACTGCTTTTATTGTCTCACAGAATTCTGCTTGCGACCTAAATTTTCTACTACAGGTTTTGTCAGAAATTTATATTTCTTATTAAAAATTTGATTAGAATACGAAAGAAACTATTACGACATTACATTAATTTTCTTATTCCATTACATTCTGTACAGTTTCGTTTTTTTTAATAAATCTACGAAAACTGTAGTACAACTGTTACTTCGACAAATAGAAGAAAAATTGTTGTTTCGGGCGTCACGCGTTCCAATCGCATTCGAATATCGAAGGACAAATAAATGAAGTTGTATCTAACCGTTCCTGCACGTTCCAATTCATCGAACATCTTTATTTACACAGGGAAGCGGGGCGGACCTATGGACGTATTGTATAATCATCTTCTCGCACGTTCCTCCAGCTAGCACCATTTTGTTCTGCAGATTGCAATTGCGCGTAGGCACACAACGGGTGTCTCTTCGCGTCCACGCTTTCGCGAACGGTTAGCAGATCGTAAATATAAATCTCATGGGGCGCGAGCCTTTGTCAACCGAACGTGAGCGCAGAAAAAATCGACGCTACGCGTCCGCGCAACCCTTTCACGCATCCTTTTCCGCGGCCTGAAGAGAGCCAACGGCCATTGTGCAGAACTCGATTGGCACGAACGTTAAACATTCCCGTTGCAAAATCGAGATGCATAAGCATTACGCTCGGAACGACAACGAATCGATCGAAAACGGAAAAATTGCGTGATTGTGAATAGAAATAGGAGAATCTACGCAAAACAGGTACCCTAATTAATAACCGAATTAAATTAATTAGTTAAAATGCCGTTTGAACTCGCTTACCGCGAAAATTACAAATAAATTCGGAAATGGATTCAGAGAAATTTGATACGGCAACGCGATTGAAAATATTCGATAACAAACAAATCAGTCAACATAAATTCCACGCTGATAAAAAGAGCATCGCGTGTATCTACCATATGCGTGCATTATGTAAAATGCAGTCTGAATTCTCCATTTGCATGGAGATATTATTTGTTTTTCTTGGGCTATACATGTATTGATACAAACGAAATATCGGAACGGTTCAGGTTTAATGAAGTTTTATTTCAAAACGATATTCTTTGTATACGTGCGCGCAACACAAACATTGCGAAAGTATCCAAATATTCTAGCAATAATACAAATATAGTTTTATGCGTAAATAAAATTCGTATTTTCACGAATTCTACTATAAACCGTGGGGCATCGTGAATTTATATCCCGACCGTCGGTCTCGAATGATTCAGAATCAGAGATTATTTGTTAAGAATAACAGAGGGAAAGAACTCGACGCTTTCGAAGGTGTCATCATTGACGAATTGCGATGAAAGTCCGCGGCAAAATACGGGGACGCGATGGAAAAGAGGATAGATGTCATTCGTTCGAGGTGTTGACGCATGGTCGAAAAAAGAGACGTAAATTACTCTTTGTTTCTGACCATAGGTACAATTAATCAATCAACAATGCCAGCTGTCGAACAACGAACTGAGAAATATTCGACTTTCATTCGACTTTGCTTTATAATACCTACTATCGTTAATCAGCGACAATTTGCCAATGTAATCTCTGTCGTCGAAGAGAAGATATTTCGATATTACACAGTCCGGGGACTACGGACTCGCTGACGTAGCCAATAGGATATCGAATAAAATCCATTCCACCGGCCATTCATCCAGCACTGCTTGTTTTAGGAATATCATTGAATATGCATGGGCAAATATAAATTTAATAATACGCTTTTATCCCCAATATACATATGCATTTAGTTCTTCGTCGATTCCTGCAAGCACATTGGTTTGATCGACTGCCGGGCAGAGTTCAAATCTATGCAGTATTTAAAGGTTTCATTAGCATTATCCAGTGTTATCGATCATAGGTAAAATTAATAACGATAATATCCCCAAAGTTACATATCCATTTAATTCGACCATTCATATAAATTACACTTCCAACCATGTCATTATCCTAAATTTCAAAATAACTCTAACGAAATCCCATCTAAGCGTGTTCGTGCAAACACAGAATTCATTCAGCCACGTTTTTACATAACGCTTCAATTCGATAGCTCGTCAGCTCGATAAGAAACAGTGCCAAATACTTTTGCACTGGAGAAGGGTGTCTGTGTCCATTAAATTGATCGAGGACATTAGGAAGTTACGTCGGCTGACAGATCGCGCTCGCGAAATATCTCGACGTTGACTCGGCTGGTTCACGTGACGAGAACGGAGGACCGAGCGCCTCGTCTTATGGCGTAATCCAAAAGTAACGTAACGATCTGTCTTTCCCGCGTGAACCCGACGAGTTGGCTTGCAAGCCGGTCAACACACACGTACACCGGTTGCCCACATACAAACGGAGGGATTAGTGGGATAGGGCGGAGAAGACGTACAGAAAGGCCGTTCGTGCAAATCCAAGAAGCTACCGGAACAAACACGAATCCCCCTTTCCTCGCGGCCCCTCTCTTTTCTTCTTCCCTCTGCTCCTACTCCACCTCCTGCTCCTTTTCCTCTTCTTCAACCCGAACCATCGCCCGCGCCGAGCAGAACCAGCCAGTGGATCCCCGACAGTATTTTAGTGAAGTATCTAAGAAGTGAAATGAAATGTAGAGGGCTGGAGGCGTGACTCGAAGTCGTATGAGTCGCGCCAGATGTTACAATATTTACTGCGAGAAGAGTTTTCTCCTATACACCCCTCGATAGCCCTCTATGTTTCCACCTGGATGCTCGTGACGTGTGTACACACGTATCCGACACGTACGCGAACACGTTCGCACGTCCGACGATATTAATGTACCTTAATGACGGCCCGGGATAACGGAAAACGAACGAACACGGGCTTGATCCTTTCGGCACACGGCCGAACGCGGATACGGATAAGATTCGATGCGAGCGAACTATCTTTTGTCGGCGTTGGGAATCTTGTCGTTGTTTACCGTTGTTTATCTTCATATTCATAGACGCGATGCTACTTTTAGGAATGTTGCATGACAATAAAGCCGGTGTTCTGTGTATGACCAATGGAATGTGGAATAAACGAAGCAAAATTTTACTGGCGTTTTCAAATTAGCAATAGGATCAATGCATAACATCGTGTTTATCGGTCGTTGTGCTTGAAACAGAAACCAGTTTGTGTTTTGCCTGTTACGCGCACAGATATGAATAATCCCGTCGAGACGTTGATTTCAGAAGTTTGAGATCAGTGTATTTTATCGATGTATCAATTTGTATATAGACACTGTTGCAATTTCGTCGCCGATGTTTGCTGAAAAAGAACATTTTCATTTTCAAACCATACCTAATTCGAGTATGGAGTTATTGATGCAGAAGCGTTGACATGATAGAACGACCGAAAATTACAATATTAAGAAAGGATTCGTCTGTATCGAGCTTAAAACTGAGTTCCAGTGTGATCCGAGTTTCGCCAGCATGGCTCCGACCAACATTCTTCGCTGCTACCAATTAATCCATGGAAACTGCGCCGGACTGACGTTAATTACCACTTCGATCATGGACACCGAACACCCCAACCACCGACGCAGCGTTCGGGAAATAAAGTTCTCCCGATACCGCGGTAATTGTTCCTATAGACATCTATTATCGTCTCATTATTTTATATCATTTCGTTTCGAGCGGCACCAAAGAGGTAATTTCCTGTCGTGCTCTTTCAATCTTCGGGTATAATACATAAATTGGTAAGACAGGGTAAACCGTTTTTAAAATTCTCGGCTCGAGTTTCGTGCGAGCGGTCGGTCGTTACGATTAAACCGGCTGGTTTGTGTAATCGTAGACAGCCGCGAGTGTGCGGGACGGAAATCAAAGTGTAAAGTTAGAAATAACATAGCAAACTTTTTATTTTTGGCGTTATTAAACCTTTAATGGACGGCGTAAATATCTGTTTAATTTTCAGGCCTCATAAAACGCTCTATAAGGAGCTGAATTTGCATTTTAACGCCCGCAGAGTTCTTATGACGGAAGTCAAATGGAAGTTTAAGATGATTAAGTACTAATAAATATAGATTACACTGAAATATCTTGCATATTGAATTACAAAAGAACTTGAATTTCCACAATTGAAAAGGGGTTGATGACCTTCCGAGCGTCACTGTTCGTCTATAAATATTTCATTTCTTCCTCCTTCATAGTCCATGTCACTTTGAAACCCAAATCCGTATTAGTCCTCTACGCTCCGATGTCGAGCATGACTCGACATCAGTTTTATTCACAGATGTGCTTCTTTGCCGAGATATTAATAGAATAGATTATATTATTATAGAAGAAGTAAGAAAAATCGTTTACACTGCCCTCTAAAAACTATAAATTTTTAAAAATGCATATCAAATAAAATATCCTAATAATACAGAGTTATCGAGGAAACAATACAAAAGAAATTCGGAGTGCAAAGGGTTAACAGTGAAATCCCCATTATATTAAACATAGTATACGTTGATAACCTTATTACAAAATTTACTGAAATGTACAACAACATTTCACATCGTCTTTACATGAAACAAACAAAATAATCTATCCAATAAGCTAATACTTATTGTTAGGAAAAATACGCTCCAAAGGAAATTGTTTCAACGGTCAGTGGCCGGATCGAGGCGATCCTCCGAATCAAAATGTCGAGGGGTCGACTAAATACAGGGTGGCCAGTGAAAATTTGATTGAAGCGATCGCGCGGGGACGCTCGATGGGAAAGAAGAGGTCGCGAAACACGCGAGGGTGCGGGGTATTGCCTTCCGTGTGATCGACTCTGATCGAATCTTTCTGACGCGCGAAAGTAGGTTAATTCACAGGGTACAGATCGCTGGAGGGTGTACTCCCGCGGGACGTTTCCTCCTTGCTCCGCGGGACGATGTGTGTCTCCCTCTTCTATTTCACACATCGTCCCGGATAACGCGACGTCGCATTAATGTGTAATTGGTGGCGAGCTGGCAAGGTGACACGATACCGGGGAACGCCGAGAAGGAGGCCAGCCGTGTGATGTAGTGGCGGCAAGCCTGCCGCTAGCATAGACATTTTACCCGTGGAAGACGCATGGTCCTTGCTAATATGACGTTTGAAATATGGCGCAACGCGCGCGTTCGAAGGTGCGAGAAGAGTTACTCGCTGCGGAAAAGAGACGAGTATCAAGCACGCCGGAAAATCGTCGTGGCTGCCGGAAGAACGGAACGAACTCACGGCGAAAAAAACGAGGAATACCGGGGGGGGGGGGGGGAGAGAAAGAAAAGAAGAAGATGCGCGCGAGGATTTTGTTCGGACTACGGGTTGGAAAAACTTGTCAGGAAGAGAACAAGTGTCATACGGCGATGTTTTTGCCTCGATTCGACGCGATTGACGTTCCTCGCGTGACCATGGACAGGATCTTCATGTTGCGATCAACTGGTGGGCTATGATGTGTGGAGTCCGATGTCATGTTTTGAATTAGCGATTTGTACTCGTCACAAGCAGAATTTCGAATAACGCTTTAATGTTTTGTTTCCTAAAGGTTACTTGATATTACGTTAGGAATCAATGATTGGCAGCTGTGGACTTAATAAATCTCGTTTCTCCCGGAGAATTGCTCTCGTTTTCAGTTAACAATGCAGTACAATGTCGATACTTAATTCATGCGCGATGTCGATGTTATTAGAGACTGCTCGACGTATTATGTTATGTTCTTTTAACCCTTTGCACTCGAAAGACGACTCTCAGTCTACACTGAATTTAATACAACAGAACTACAAAACCTCACGTATAATACTGACTTTACAATCGGAGAATGCTGAATATTTCTACTAAGAAACTTTCATAATACTTAGAAACTTAAACACAACGACATAAACTATCATCATCCGAATATAACGAAATCCAATAACCGCATCCCAAACCCCTAGCCACGAGGAATAATCCGTCCAGCGGTTTCCGCAGAACAATTTTATTCGAACGCATTCTCGGGATGCCACGGCAGGACGACAAACTGTGCGGCGGCAGTGGCGTTCCTCGGGCCGGCGAACGAGGCCCATCCGGATTACGGGACACGAACCCGGAGGGGTTCAGGAAGTCAGAGAGTCAAAGCGGCGTAGACTCCGTTATACCGGAACTCCGCGCGGCGCCGATTTATTCGAAAATCCGTGGAAAGTGGCACGTTTCACCCGTTGTGAAGCGTCTGGCGTCCCGTGCCGCGCACCAGTCTTCCACGGTCGCACCTTCTTTTCCTCGCCTCGGTCCCCTCGCGGCGCCTAACGCGCTCCCCCGCGCGCCGCCCTTCCACGCCCGGTTTAGGTATTCTCGTAGTAAGCTTGCGGGAGCCTCCGAGCCAGTTTAGCGTCCTCTCCCGCGCCCCTATCTGATTTCAATGTGGTTCGGTTACGTGCTTCAAATCAAAAACACGAACGTTATTTCTGCACGTGGTCTCCACTTTTCTCGTCCTCCGCTCCTCTCCGCTCAGCCCCTGGCCTGGCCGCCACGAAACTCTCGCGGCACGTCCTCCTCGCGATCATTCCTCGTCTCCGCGCTTCTCCCGCGTACCGTCGACGTTCCTTCCTTCCTTCGTTTCGTTCGGGAACGCGGTAAGGGACACCTATACCCGCTCTCGCGCGTACACCCGTTACACACCCACACACACACAGAGGCACCGTCTTATAAACTTTTATTTTCGAGAACTGCGAGGCTCGTGACGGAGCCACAGGGCCAAGGGGGAAAGAGAAAAGAGGCGGTAGGAGGTGAAAAGAGGTGAAAGTCGTGCGGAGGGGTAGTTGGGGGAGGAACGAAAGGATTCGAGCTGGAAGGAGCGTATGTTCTGTCAAGCTGTCGCTGAGAGGGAGCTCGGCTGCCAACTTATGGGACACGTACAATGCGAGCCAAGAATATTGCAGCTCCTGTCGCCCTTTTTACCCCTTTTCCGCCCACTTTTCCTTCAACCAGCCCGCGTCTCGTATCCGCGGCCGTATCTCACCGGCGCGCGAAGTGTCGCCCGTTCGAGAGGACTGCTCTCCCTCGTCGGATATTGAAATGTATTTAGCAAAAAAGAAGCGCATAAGTGCTTGACACGGACAACCGTTTTGTAGGCGACACAGCAGTCCTCCCTCGCGTAGGCTGCGTGGGTGGCGCGGCTGCCGGCACGGGGAGGAGGTAACTTCCTCCCCCGTTGCCGAACTGTCTGCCGGCGCTTATAACGTAGAAAAACGTATGACGGCTGAAGATACCGATTGAAAGGAGATGAAAACCCGAGCCCCTCGATTCCACGAGCAGCCACACGTCTTTCGGTCCCCTGTGCCAGTCACACACGCAATTTTAAAATAAATCGCGAGTTACGCGTTCCGCGGGGACTGCTATCTGCTGCTCGTGAAACATCTTTTCTCCTGAGGAATCGTGACTGCGATGTGAGCGTTTAATAGAAATTCGCGGTGTTTTTAACAGGTTTCTTCCTTTTGTTCCGAGCATTGCTCGATTATTAGGGTCTCTTTGAGAAGATTGTACTTTGGATGTTGGTGTCTTTTTATCGTGGAGACCTTTGTGAATGCACCGTTTTTGTGTGTTTGAAGTTTGAAGTTTCGAAATATAAGAGTGATAAACGATGAGATATTTAATTAATAGTAAACATTTTTAATTGGTACAGGTGGGCAGGTACTATTTCTTAGTTTGAACAAATTCTTTCCAGTGTATTCGATTTATTTTCCTATTCATAACACAGGTTTTTCCGTGTACCACCTGTTACAAGACTCGCTCAATAGATCTCTATCTCGCACCCGCCAACATGGAGTATCATACAAACATCGTATATCCTGTAGGAAGAATCGATGGCTAAGTTTCCGTTGTTAAGTCAAATCCCAAGTTGAGCCCTGTGTTATCGTCGTCGACGTTTGGACACAAAAAGCGGCTTGACGACAGGATTCAGTGACAAACGACCGCATTGGGGAGACCGGCATCCCCTATCTTTTATAGAGATCTGTGCTCATGGTCAAGATTTCGATTTCAGTTCTTTAATGATCTGCCTGTAACGTGTGCTGATAAACATACAATTTTCAGGAAGTCTTTAACAAATAATAGTTAATTATATCTATATACAGTGCCGAATTTGAATAGAAATCCAAATATACATTTTTTTAAATTTTTTCTTTTATTAATATCTAGTAGTCTAAAAATCAATTATTTTTTAATAAAAGCAAAGCAAGCTAAATGTAAGAGAAATCCAAATGAGATGAGTGCTTGTAGTAGACTAGTTTACGATGTAAATTTTATACATGCTCGGGGCTATCATCTTAAATTAATGGTAGCTTGTTATTATTTTCAACAATTATTTTACTAGCGGTAATATAAACAATTTAATATAAACAATTGCCCTACCCCGTTCAATACATGGCCTAAAATAGATCCGAGCACGGTTGCCAGAGGGTTGATATTAACACATTTTCGTATAGACATTGTTTATACTAAATACACTGCACACTGTATTTGTAGTTGCAGCGTAGTTGATTTATCGGTTGCTTGCTTTTTCACTTGTTCTCGCCGCGAGTATTGACTGGCATCGTGTAATATGCACACATTCCCGTAATTTTACAGGTTACAAGAATTTCATAGAAAAACTCCTGTGAAACTGCTAAATCTTAAGATAGAACGGTTTATATTCTTCAAAGATTCATTATGTTTAAGTAAGAAAATTACTTTTCAGTAATATATTATTCAGCTGTAGATCGATCGATCTAATTAACTGAATTAATTACTCTCATCATTTTCCTTTATTTGTTTGATAAGCGCAAATAGCACTGTATGATACGAAATTCTATGGCATCACGGGATATTTGTGAACGAACAATCTGACGCAATAATTGTAACGGTGAGAGATTCGGTAACGTGGTAGTCTACGTTTATTTCACACACAACGTGGACAGCGAATCTCCATACGATTCAACCCTTCGAGAAACGAATTCCATCACGGCGCATAGACGTAGGAAGTAGAATGGATAAGCGGCTGCAGGAATCGGTCCTTGTGCCAAGCAAACGAAGGACGTCTTCAGCGTTCCCCGTCGCTCCTTTTAATCCAAAGATTTAAATCTCAGTAGCTGGAGGTGCAAAATGTATTCCGAACCGAACTTTCTTGGAGGCTGCTTGGATTTTAAGGATTCAGGGAATTGAGTGACGTACAGCCGTGCGTAATTTAAATGCATGGTTTAAAAGGGGAGTTGTGTAAATCTTGAAGGGCTTCGCCTGATCTTATTGTCTGCGTAAAATTTCAACAAAATATTCATAGAGCACTCGCACACGACGTAATCGTTATTACAAAGTATTCTGTTACGGATTGTATTTTTCATTGTTCATTATATAACCTAATACAATTTATTGTCTCTATTAACCCTTTGAACTGGAGAGGTGACACTCCAAAATCATAAAATCGTAAAGTTTTACATATAACAGTAAGCTTCTTATAATCTATGAGTATGTGAAATATGTAAAATAATAACTTTGTTTCTTCACTTATGTATTCTACAACTCATTGCAAACTATTGAATATTTCTAGTGGAACACTTCTGAGTGCAAAGCGTTAAATTTAAATTCTGTAACTACAAGTGTTTACTTGAAGTATTCAACCAGGACATTGCATCGACTCGTAACAAGAATTTCTTGTACAAATTTATCGAACAAATATTAACGTAAAGAGTCAATTAACACTGCCGCGGAATAAAGTACATATCGAGTATCAATACGAGGGTATCGCTGTCTCTTGATGCAGAAGTGCGCCAGAGGATCCTGCAGGGCAAACTCGATTGTACCTTGTTTGTACGCGCACCAGATTGGAGATCGAAAATCCGATGAGGTTATCGAGCCTATTACCGGGCAGCAATCATTCTTAATATAGAGATAATAATAGACGTGTTATTGTTCTGGACACGTAGTGAGTATCCAAACGAAAGCGAGAGAACCGATAAAAACTGTACGTCTGAAGAGGAATCGAAGTTTTTATTTTTTATTTCATTTATCATTTTAGGGTTTGCTATATAAAAATGATACGATCATTATTCTCAGTGCAATACATCTACAATTTTCTAAGACTTTTTTACAGTGACGAAATAGATTGTTCGCTTCAACGTTTGCTTGCATTCGTTTTAATTGAAATTCATTAGTTTTGTTACAAAATTAAGGTGCAGAAGTCGATGATACAAAATTCTTCCCGGTAATAATGTAAAGTCATGCAGCAATTTTATGTACACTATCGTTATTAATACTGAAATCAACGCTGTTTACATTACATAAATAAGTGCAAAGCGTGTTTATAAAATAAACGATACCTTATAAAGTAACACGATAGTGGCTGAGTTTCACGGTCGAACAGTTTTAGTCACATCAACAATCTTCCAAATCTTACATTATCCAGGTTCTTTTTATTATTCTCTTTTGTTAAAAATTTGCTAAAATTATATACTTTTACTTCCACTCATATCAGTAAATGCAATATGAAATACGTTTGCGATACGAATTTACAGTAACATTTCGCAGTAAATTAATGAACGATAATTAATAGCCCGTTAACATTCGCGTCATGTAGAATTAGCCGTTACCGATCAGACACTCGCCATATTCAGTAATTACACTACCAATCTTGTAATACAATATCACAGTCACATTCATATTAAAAATTCTCAACAAGAATTCGTCACGAACCTAATTTTCATTCAACATTTTTGATTATTATTTCACGGAAAACACATGTTACGCTTTAGTACCAAATTCATCAGTATGCTCTGTATACGACAATGATAAGATATGCATGCTCCATCAGCATCGATGAATTATAACTTATCGACCTAACATTTAAATTAAACATGCCGAAACATTTTCGAATCTCTGCTGCCATCTCTGTCAGGACAGTTTCCAGTCGGTAATGGCAATATCTAGTCGTTCTTCGTTCAATTTGTCGCGTCAACGCAGTACGGCTTCAGAAATTTCCGGTCGAAAGCGAGCACTCGACCGATATTACAGGGTCCTTGCTCGCCTTCCCTGTAACACCGACGGTTTGGTGGCCACAGTACAGTGTTTTCAGGACACATCAGCAAAAGCTTCAAGTATTCCGCTTGGTCGGGAAAGTAGACGAAATCCGGGTTCAAATCTCTACCCGCACCGATTGTAGGACTGGTTAAAATGCACAGGATACAAAGCGTGAATAATGTTATCACCGTTGTGAAACGCATCCTTGTTTCCGATCCTCGGTTATGTCAATGGTTGATCTATCCTGCAAGCAAACAGAATGTTAGACGCGTATCGATCAAATGTTACACGCATGAAATAGAATGTAAACATTTCTACGTTTCGTTTCCGGTTTTAAATTAACTACAAATTTAAAATAAATATTTCCGCGCCGTTGTATTATTGTGAATGGCGTTTGATGAAAGTCTGTAAAGTACGAGGGAAATGAAATGAAATAAGTAATATGTTGATATTATTGAAATATCAATATTCCACGTAGAGTTGTGTAAATATTGGTGATTTATAATACATCGAGGAAACACAGTTTTCATATTCCACTTGTCAAATTAACTGTCAAACATTTTATTACTCCAGCAGCCCATGCAATATGAAAAGTTTAAAGCTGCCCCGAAGTGAGGATTAATATCGATGCTTCCAGCTCACGTAGATGAACGCGGTATATCGTTAGTTTCAGCTTGGACTGTAAGTTTATAAGCTGGACCATAATCAAGCTTTCCTTAATTACTTGTGTTCCCGAGAAGTACCCCACACTAGGAAACTTTCAATATTACTCAGCAATTTCTAATATTACGTCGGTTAGCAGTTCTAGCAACAGTTCGACGAATCTTTTCATCTCTATGTAGAGAAAGAAAGTATTTAATCATAAGTATACAAATTCTACTGTCTTTTTACAAACACTTACGACACATGTTGATATAATTCATATTACACTTATTACTCCCGTTAGTATCCAGATACTAGACACCTGTTAGCACCTTTACACTAAATCGACCAGATTAACCAAATTAACCGACCATTGATTGTTCTATTTAGAAACACAGCTGTTTATCCTACCGATACATAACAAGAACATTTGTAACTAAATTCGAGGAAGGGCGACGAAAATAATTGGAAACAGAAAATACATGCTGATTATATTAAAAGTATCTATCTACGACCGTGAGACACTTCGAAGTATAGTTCTACACGTAAACGGTCACTTTAGAAAATTCTAAAACACATTCTATTGACGTCCCAAGTTGCCCTCGGCAACAGAGTGAAGCATTCACTCACGACATCAGTCGTCTAACATATTGTAATTGCGTTCAAGCAATTCGGGAGCGCCGGTCATCGGTGACCACGGCTGCAGTGAACGCGTTAAGCTCCGCCGGCGAAATGAGCTTACCCTGGAGCTTACCTTGGATTCCGTTGCCGCGGGGGTGTCCACGATTTCGCAGTTCGTACGCCGCGGGTTCATATCTCCGTATTTAAATCAGATTTCGCCGTGGTTCGGCCGGCAGTTGCCGTCCGCGGACGGCCCGGTATCAAGTCCACTTTAATTTGCCACGAACGACACGCTCGTTACTGCATGAACGCGTTATATTCAACCGAGTCCCGCGCTGTAAAACATCCGGGCCGCACAAAGCGCCGCGGAAAGATTTAATCCGCGCCGCTGTTAACGGCGTGGGAAGGGGACGGCGGAGGGGACACTTTGAGCTAAGCAACGCTAGCTTTTACTCTTTATAGGTCGCCATAAAAATTTATGTTCCACGGCCCGGCCGCGGGAACAGTTTCCTAGTTAAAGTCAAACTTTACAGCGGTTTTTCAAACTCCACTCGCTGCGCCGTGAGACACGGCCGACGGGTATCATTTTTATCGACGTTGGATCGGAAGTGGGAACCGGACAGAAACCTCCGCCGCGACTCTCGCCCCCCGTGGAATCGACGGAAACGTGTCGACCGCCGTATACCCGGCGTTCATAGCCGCAACGGCTTTGTCTGGCGATGGGAAATTAAATTCAAAGTTTCCGCGGTGTGAACCATTCCCCCGCGATCCAGCCAACCTCCTTCTTCCACTCCCTCCCGCGAAAATTTCGCGAGACGCGGCTGCGGAGACGCAAACGTGTTTTCGTGTATGCACGCCTAGGCACCAAGGAACTCGACATAATCTCTTTCTTCCTGCCTCTCGCCTTCGCCGAGGCAAGTTTACCGCTGCGAAGTTCCTTCATTTGTACAAAAGGTCCCGGTGACGCTCGTGCATCGGGGATGAAGAATGTAGGCGCTCGAGGCCGTTATTAAGTACTATTTTCGCCAGTTGTGTAGATTATTTTAATGAAGCGCTTAGTCATTGAACGGACACCGAACGATAAGCGCTGGAAGACGTATAGCCGAATTTAACATTGATGGATGTGATGCAGTTACTCGGTGAACTTTGCGTTTGTGTTCAAGCAAATTTGAGTAGATGCTGAACGTTTCATCTGCGGAATGTTGTATATTAACGCTAAAATTACCCAGCAGTTAAATTGACTTTTCGAAAGTCTTCTATAGAAACTCTAAGAGTGTATCTATTGAGACTTGAGTTGATTTCAGTTTCTTTAATAATTTCTCAAAGAAACATCTGTTATCTTTGTAATAATCGCGAAAAGAAAAAATCAGGAATGAGTCAGTCTGACCTGTCTGGTAGTTTCAGTGTTAATAATAGCAGAACTATCAGTTTCAGTATTGACAATATTTGTCTCTTGTACCCAACTACTATTGTTTGAAGTGTGAAAACGGTATCTCGATTATTTTTCTGTCATTGCCTTCTCAGTCGATTGAACATTTGCAATCAGTTCTTTCGTAGGAATTGAAAACATTTGTTCTCGGGAGACAGTCGACGGTTGAAATACCGACTGCGTTACAGGTGGGACGAAAAGAAAAATTAATATTTCATGATAGGATCTTAGATTCACCGTATGAAACGCAGGTATACAACTTGTAATAATTTTAAAAGTAAGTTTTCAACTTTGTCGCGCGATACAATGACCAACGCTTTCAGAAGATAGAGCATGCCGAGCTTTTACATTATCATCGTTCCTCGCGCCCGCTCGCGGGCAATTTATTGCGTGTAGATAGCAATTAATTGTAACTCTTGTTGGAGATGGGAATTCGCCCGAGGACAATTCTTCTCCTCCTTTTTCAGAATTCCTCGCGACGAAAGCCGTATAAAGGACATCCATTATAATACGCGTAGCAGCTCTAAAGATAATTTATTGCTTTTGTCGTACTGCCCTGTGTTTTCCTCCGGTATACGTGTATCGTAATTCTTGTATACTCTCTAGGATCGTTGTACGGAAAAAAATCGATCACTGCACTTAAGCTTTCACTCGAGTTTAAACAATGAGATTGTATATTCTAATCCTTTCATTAAATAGTGTTATCAAGACACTGATTTACTAAAATATTTCTACAAATGGCTTCACGTTGAAGTTAATCATTTCTAAAGTCAGCTCTTTGTCTTTCCAACTACTTTCAGCTTCGTACAATCTAATTTGACAAAGGGAAGTTATAAAGGGAAATTAAACTGAGTTGTACAACTTCTTCTTTCGTACTTATTTAATGAAAAACTGTACCATCTGCTGCAGGATTACTTCTGTACTTATAATCCTAATATTCAATCCTTATACCGTATATTTAAACATTTATATTTATAATATCAAATATTTATATTTACATGTCACGTTCCACGAGCACGGATCATTACTTTACCTGAACGCTTCACATTCCCTTGACGTTATCATATTCAAGTAGGTACAGCCACATTTTTTTCATACTATTTCCATTCTGTTTTTTCAATGTTCCATTAAATAGAAATTATTCCATAATGAAGTGTACATACTGAATACGAAAAAAATGTATAACGCCGTAACCATCATATTATTTCTACTTAAGCTTTCATTTAAGTACACCAGAGATTACGGTTCTAACGCTGCACGAGGAGTTCGACCATGCAGACATTCTTGTTAACACTAGATTTACGGAACGAGTCAATTTCACTCATATTGAATTTTATAAACATTATTTGGTAAATGTTTGGGTCGATTTTGATTGATTCAATTACGCGATTATGGTTCCTAATAATACATTTTTAAATATTTGATTTCCTAGATCTAAACGGATGAACATCAATCTGTCTGGAAACAATAGAATAAACTGTACAATAAATGTCCGTAAATCTAGTGTTAATTCTCTCGTTTTTGGCTGTATTTTTCAATTAACAAACGTGAAATGATTCCTCTATGAATTTCTCTCGATCCGTATTGCATGGATACAAAAAGTAGAAGTTCACATGTATTCTTTAGAGCTTTTCACGTATCGCATATTTATCCTACAGACGATTGAAGATATTCTTCTATGCTCAAAAACATCCATAAATTACTCACGAGGCAGAAAATTAATAAAAAATACAGGTTCGTACTGTATAAACATAACGACAGCGCGTAATTGATTACTGTTACTCGTAATGGATATGATAAAAAGGTGACTGCGATCTAAATTGGCGTGCGTCCCGAATTAATTCATCACCGTGCGTGTCGATCCGCGTATTCTATGGGGTGAATTGCGAACCGGTTCATGATCTTCCATCGATCACCGCAGTATTCTTTAAACCGACGTCAAACGTTCTTTTATTACATAAACGAGTCGAACATTGAATCACAAATGCCGACAAAATTATGAATGCCCGATAAATGCCGAGTCGAATAAAAGTAATCACGTTTACGTGTAATAAGAGGATTCGATAGAGTGCGTTTTATCATATAGAAGAATCACAACCACAGGAAGTTCCTGAAACACGCTTTATCGACTAGCTAAACACTGATGTAGACGTTTTCCTGCTCACACTCGATTCCACTTAAGGTCTGTATTTAATTGCGTTTAATCTACTTTTAACCGCCACGAACACGACCGCGAATTACGCGTGAATAAAAACCTGTAGAATTGAAATTCCAATTAAGTGGAATTCTTCCACGTTTATTCAATTGTCCAGTCCACAGATCACATATTTAAAATCTTACGAAGGTTATTCTCACCATTGTATGGTTCAATCGATCGTTCGATAAGAGCAACCGCGAAAATATCTCTTTAATCAATCGTAATTACTCATTTGTATTTGAACCCCTCAGCTAATTCGATATTCCAAAAAACGGACACTCTAGCACACTCGTTAAGAAATTCTAATCATCCCCAACGATCGTCTTTAAATCACCCATAAACCTACAAAGCCCAAGAGAAGCCCTACAGTATTTACCGAAGATATAGAAGTTAACTAACTCCAGTTAACTCTGCGCAATCTAACATAAACTTCCACTTCACACGAGCAACAAGATTAACGATTACTTTACACTCACGTTTATTCTCCTCTCTCCTTCGTTGTGCCCTACAATCTGCCGCTTGTTCAGCAATCTTCTCTATCGGGACACGTAAAAATGTACAAGTCGCACGATTCAGTGGCAATTCGATGATGGGACGTACAGTCAAGTGTCCAGTGCGCGTACGTGTCGACGTTTCGTCGAAGACTACAAGAAGCCGCGTGTATCAACAGTTAATCTGCGTTCCGAAAGGATGCTGCCGCTGAGGAGGTGGCAAGCGCGTGGAAAGGAAGGCGGCACAGTTCGTCCCCGGACAACTCATCGTTTCCATGGATAACGCTCGCCGAAGTGCAAGAGCGAGAGGAGAAGGAAGAACGAAACGACGAGGGAAGGGATTAATCCGAGGCGGTCAGTGATCACCTGTTAGAGAACTGGTCTGATCATGAGAAGATTACATTTACGAAATGCACCGCGTCTCAGGCGTCCTTTCAGTGCCTCTTCCCTCCGGGGAAATAAAAGTGGGTATTTATATGTCCCCAGCAGGATTGCACGCCGGAAATCCTCGATAAATAGGATTCCTGATGGGCCGCGCGGCGGGAAGTTTGTGCGATTAATCCGTGTTTAGGTTCGCGTGAGGCATTAGCTTACCTGGTTATGGACCGGCTAGTTCTTGCTCCCGTTGGAGTTCCCAATGATAACGTTATCGATACTTATCCGGCTACTCTACTTAGCCGCGTTAATTCAAATTACAGAGAACGAGTTCCGAGGATCTAACAGTGCGTGTTGTAGATTGGAATTTCATTTACCGTTTGATTCACGGCAACGGTTTTGGAAATTGTTCTCGGATTTCAGTCTGGAATCTAAGATTAGAAGAATCACCGGCGAGCCCCGAACAAATTGAATTACTATGTTTCTCTCTGGAACGATGACTATCTTGAAAGGATTGTTATATCATAAGTCATGCTACCTAACGCGATTCGCCGAGATAAACGTGTAATAATAGTCACGCAATTCAATTTAATATTACATTATGATCATTCTGTGTACGCTGCCCCGTGAAATACAGCATTCAACGTGTTAAATCGTTCATCAATTCTATCAGTTATATTCCTTGATCGATTAAGAGCTACATTTTAGGACCCTACAGATTCCTAAATAAACAAGTACAGTTCGACGATACCCGTGACAAATCGCTGTTCCGCTGCTCATTAATTCCAGCCCCGTTCACTCGACGGAACAACAGAAAAATTCACTTCGCGATCCCCGTCCGCTCGCACAAACGGATCCCTCCCATTAAAATTCAATTTGGGGCGTCTTATTATACGTCTAGACAAACTACTCGAGAAAGATATATTCGTGCCCACTTGAACACGGCGAAACTTTCTCGAAACTTGTTTAACGTCGTATAAACAACTTCGATCTAGCAGTCAGCTGGGCACAGCGATACTCTTTATCCCGGGGAACTTTATCCCGATCTCGTATTCACAGACGCTTCAGTTATCTCGAACGATGGTCGTTAGCCAGTCTACACGGTAATCTTGTCCTCGTGTAATTACGGGTAAACGTATGGGTGTTCTCGAGTGACTAAGGTGATCTTCACCTGGTTCCAGTTTTCTCGTTCAATGACCATGACCTTGACGCACGCGGTGACGTGGTCGAGAAGCTGGTTCAGGCGTGCACGTCGGAACGGAGCGAGTCGCGCCGCGACGTGGGGATTTCCAGGAACACTGAGTTGTTCTCCCACAATAACAATTTTTTTCTTTTTCATCGTTGATTATCGATGATTGGGATTGTTATTACGGTCAAACAGAATTCGCCCGATTCCAGAGAAATGGCGTACGTGATGTGTCTCGGGGAACTACAAAGGTAATCTAGTCTTTTCCCCTAGATTACTAATGCGATTCAGGAATTCAAACGGAATGTTGATTCACGCCTCGCGGTTCACCACAATTCGTTATTTATAGGTGTCCATTGATCGCGGATCTACGATTGTAATTAAAACTGGTATTCACGTTGCAACCGAGACAGGTGGAGTTCGAAATCTTTGGCGATGACTGTACCGGCAGTCGAGAACTGGTTTTAGGTGATTACCGGTAGCGAAGCCATTGACATCACAGGCGACGATCGTCATCGCATCATTGCAATCCGCGAACGGCAAACTAGATTTTTATTTAAATCGAGGAAACATCGCGATGTCTTGGACAGGAAATGTTAAATCAAATGATGGGCGTGACGCACGGATTTAGTCATTTCGATTGACGCGCGAATATCAAACGAGTTTTGCGTATTTTCGTGCCTGATTGCAGAAACTTCGCGCGAGGTTTGAATAAATTGCGTAATGGATACGTATGGGTCCCTAAATAGAAACTTATCTGAATGAACAGATTAATTATCGAATTTCTCGAAAGTGTTGATTTAAAATTCAAGGTATTGAAATGAATGTTCCTGCGATTTCCTTATTCGACTATAAATTAGCACCAATGACATTGGTTTAAGAATAAGATTTTAATTTTTTTTAAGAAGCACTTGTTACGAATCGGTTTTTTATTTCGTTACAGACACGAAAGAATGAATGTGCATATTCATTGTACTTAATTAGAAAGTATGATTCGAATCTTTACGTCAAGTAAAAAGTCGACACGACCGACTGCTACCATAATTAGAATTCCTCAAAAATAACCGAGTTGTCCGCTATCCAGCAAACGATAGTGTATTAGCCGGAAAATCCGTTTCTCATGAAGCAATGCTATCGTGATTGCCATTTAAAAAAGATTGCTCCATTTTTGAAGCAGCTGCAATATGTCATGCGCCTGGCGCGCACGGAAAGCAAAAGAATGGCGCACAAAGAAGAATTCAGATTTCATCAATCGGCTGTCCGAAGCAAATGGAAAATTACTCCGCAGCTTATAGGTTTTCGCGGTTAAGCGGCTACGGACGTTAAATAGAAGTCTGACCCGCAGATCGGAACGAAATCTGGGGAATTAAACAGGATTGAAATTATTCCTTTTTAGTATACTCGACATCGGCACTGGCCAAAGAACAATATAATCGATCCCACGAAAAGAACTCTGACCATTCGCCAAACGGTTTTGATTAATTCCTTTGTCTCGTGTGGCTTATGAAACTAATTATAGGAAGCAGCGCTACATCATCGTTGAACGCTACTGAATAAATTAACAATAATGATAACGTATTGTGCAAGCGAATTTCTAAATTTAGTTCTAAGTAGTCGACAGTATTGAACTATATGAAATTACGTCATGATTACGAAACAGAACGTTGACCTTTTAACTTCTGAACGAAAATGACAGTGTCTAGAAAATAAGAGTGAAATAATAGATTACATAAATTTTCAATCCAGTTGATATAATGTATACTGTGTGCTATATAAATGTAATGTAAATTCCCGAATTTCGATGACGTTTGCTAGACAAGTTGAAAGTTTATCACACGGAAACGTAAATAATGTCACAACACATTTCTTTCAGGGAAAACCGGTGCATCATTTAAGGAAACTCCGATATTTGCCTAATAAACCGTATCGTCCAATATATGTGAAGTTGCTCATATTTCGACACAACGACGAAGATACTAGGAAACTCCGGCTGTGTGCAGAAATCCGCGGTAAGCTGCCGATAATTGCAAATTAAGTTGTTTATGAATGTTTTATGCCAGCGTTCAGTGTATCGCAATCAACGCTTAATGCGGATCAAAACTTAATCACCGTGAGATACAGTTAGTAAGCATTTAATCGTCGCGAATTTCTAGCGTCCCCCGCCTAAAATATACTTCTAATTGCAATTTCATTATCTACCCAGCAAAATGTCCCTCGAAATTGCATAACCGACAATGAAATTAGAAGACGAAATGAAAAGTCGGTGAAAAAAGATTCTTCTTTAGAATTTATTATCATTTCACTAATTCCTACATTTAAATGCTTTGAATTTCTATATTAACGTGTACATTTTCCGTGGACATTGCATTTTACACGTTCCTCGCTGTAAACGCATAAAAAATTCATAACCTACCGACGTAGGAGGAAAATATGTGATTTAAAAATATGACAAAGCCAGGAAATTATTAACGAAATGGTGAAACTTTGTAACTGCGGTGAAACGTCTGAGAAATGGACACGATTACGTCAAAAGTTTTTACGTTTGATTCATAGAATCGTCAGGAATAAGACGTCAGTGTCTCAACCAATCAGCGTTATTACTCAAATATTACAGAGCTCGATATTCAATGACATGTCTTGATGATATACGTACACTAGGTCATACTGCAACCTACTTTAATTTCACAAAACTTACGTTGGAGCTGTTTGAAAAATGTTTATATAGGATTTCGATACGAAGGGCAAAAAGTGTCCGCAAAGAAGAATTATTCCAGTGTACTCAGTAATAACAAAAGAAGTGTTTTATCACGGGCAATCATCTATCTTAATAATCCTTCGGCTTAAGGACGCAATTAATCAACCATTGAGGTCATGAATAATTTATCCGGGAAGAAAAAGGGACCTCCTCCAAAAATATTCCAAGGTAACCGATCTTAATTCCCGCGATTCAGTCGCGCCATTTAATTCAACTACTTTCATTGGCAGGCGCGAGAATTCTCCACCGTTGCGCTTCATTCCGTTTAACTTCAAATTGATAACAGTTCGGTTCATCGGTTACATTACGAGACTCCACCTTTCAATGGAAATTTCTACCGCAAAGAAGGGAACGAGTTCCTCCGGATGTTTTAAGAAATATATCACTTTACCAACTTCAGAAGGTCGAGTCCTGCGATCTACGTTCACTGACATTTTTCAATTTCACCGTAGAATTCGTTTCATTACATTAACCGTTTGATCGAAATCAATTATTCAAATGTTATCTGCCACACAAAAGTATCTCCTATAAAATATGCTTCTTTTTCACAGAAGCAAGATGTCCGCGGATATTTTCTCGCGCATCAAAAGCCAGCCGTATAGTTATTTGCATTATAACCTCAGCCATTTGAGAAAATGGCGGGCCATTCGACCAGATATTTTTCACTTACCCCGTCCTTCGCAAAACTGAGATTTAGAGGGCGCCCGACTTCGATGATGCATGGTCTATGATTTAATATTCCTAACAGCTGCTTCTCATAGCAGTAAAATTGTCTTACGACATCCAGGCACTGTGACAAAAAGACAGAAAGCTCTTCGCTCGTAAAATGTCGACACACACACACACACACACACACACAACTAAGTAGGTTGCTGAATTTTCGAGTACATGAATTATACACGCAATTCTAAACAATTCTTCGATTCAAATTAAATATCGCTAAATAATAGAACACAGATAATAACTAATCCTCTCTCTAATCATATTTGAATATGATTAAATGATTTATGTATCGATTAATTGTATTAAACGTCGCTGCTCGTTGGAGAACTAAAATATGCCTCGCCACCGCTGTCGCTACATAATCGCACGCGAATCCGTTTCGCGGAAGACGACAAAACTCATTAACATAATTAAAACAGCAGCGGCTGAAATGAAACCGAGACGGCAACTCGTATGTTATAGCTTACAGACCTATTATTAATGTTGATGCAATTAATCTATCCATGTCGCGTGTCACGGGAATCGCGACGTGCGTGGTTTCTATTCGAAAGCAAGCGAGAATCAAGTCGCACCGCGCGGTCTCAAATTAATTTCTACGGTATTTTCGTGTCTCCAGAATGGCAGGCAATGTCTAAAGTAAATGATTAATTCTGAATGCGGTTCCACGTTTACGCGTAGCGTACACCTATACCCGGGCACGTTGATTATAAATATTTCTTGCGAATTAGAAGCTCTTGTTCTTCGGAACAAACCAGTCTAGCCAACGGAAAACTTGAATCTATTAATATTTTAATCTACAATTCTCCTACGGAAAAGAAACAATAAATTCACGTTGAAATATATTCGAATAACTATTTCGCGTGACCTAATTCTGTAAACGCACGAGAGAATATTTAAAATAATGTTAAATTACTCTTCTTAGAATTGTTGTATTATTCAGGTTAAATTGTTCGTTTCCGTTGCTGTAGTTTCCGTAGCAAAAATGCATAAATATATACGTTTCAGGGGCAATATCTTGCATAAAAAAAATGCACATTTATTTTCCGTTGTATTAAACGCGGTTCATTTTTATGTAAGTGGTATGCTACGCTCTTTTTTGCCAAAAACAATCGTTGTTTTGTGATTTAAAAAATCTCCATGTGGTTTCGAACCGTACGCTGAAATATCGTTGTATTTCCTTTTTTTTCTCTGCCGAAGGTGCACTCACTGGTAAAGCTTTCCAACCGACAATTGGCTCTGCGCAACACTCATTTGTAATATGCGACCGGGCTAGAGGTTATAAAGCATGTTACTAAATAATATTGACCGTTCAACGGTAATTAATCGCGTCACAGCACTATTACCGCCGTTTTCATTCAATCGCACGTCCTCAAATAGCGACGGACCATAACTTTTTAAATAGCCTCGCGCCGTGCAATGGTCATTACCATCGCGCGTGTGCGAAATTGCGTGCACGGTCCGCCACTTTCCGAACTAACGCAAAAACGTTCGCTGTAATTTCACAGATATCAATTAAAATGCTACCGTAGTTTTTTCCCCGGAATCAACTTCAATTCCCCGTTATTGTTTCCAACATTTTATTTTCGAGCAAAAGCTTCTAAAATTAATCTGCACCATTGCACAGAGAATTCTTTGGATTTACCGCGCAGTATTGACAGTACCGGAAACTGAGATTTGCTTTCGCATCGTTAATGAACATTACGTTGCAGAATTCTCTCATAAATACAGCAAGTCTCATTTACATTTTAGTAAGATGAAAACGTTTCGACCTCTCGTTCGTATACGCATACATATACATGTTCATAATCTAAATTTCATCAATATTTACCGCGATGAAACTCTTGCGAAAGCTATAAGTAAAATTCTGTTCACCAACAATGCAAAGTGATCCTCCGACAATCAAATAAATTCTTCGATGCCGTTCCAATCATTTATTATACACACGAATTCCATACAAATTAATTATGCATGGAATGGTGCACGCTTCAGCAATGCAATTTTCATTATCCGGCCAATCTACACAATAAATGTAAACGGAATCACGTGGATTAACGAAATCAACGAAGCCGGCTGTCCGGCTATATTCGACCTGTAATGGGGGGTAATGGTGTGCCAAGGTGCAATTCAATTTTCTAGCGTCACCGACTAAATCTCTTACACGCTAACGACCAAGGACGTTCATGATTTCGAGTATGAGTTACAACCGGCATCTATTACGCAGCGCCGCGTGTATTATGCATAGATACGCGCGTACACGTGTGTATGTCCTTATTAGTGTCTACCACAGACCGCGTTACTCGCCCAGCATCGATTATTACTTACGGCTCCCACTAAATTACCTACAAAGCACCGGTGCAGTAACTTCGAAAGACAATCTCGATAATTTCGCTGACTTATCGTTGATACCGTGCGTGGGCATACCCACGGCGCTGTCTCCACGGTTTGCCGAGTAGCTGGGAGTTAGCGGATAGGTTCCCCGCCTCGGCTCCGCTGTGGATCAGACTTCAATTTGCGGATTACAGTCAGCAAGAAAACGGTAACTGTGCGGATTGTTTCGTTCCCTGATCGAATCGCGATTCTACTTCTCAAGCTCCGCGCCCGGCTCCCTTGGTCAAATATGAAACATCGGTAGATACTCGGTCTCCGTTATCTTCGCTGCGGACTGGGAACGTCCAATAAATCTTCGTACCTTAGCAAATTGACCAGACGGAGCTGGCAACTATATTAATCTGTCAGAAATTAGCAGACTGTCTGCTATATACATTCATTCTTCTTCCGACCCTTGTCCTTCTTAAGTAGATATTAAGCTGGGTATTCCTTCTCGAGTAAATTTCCATGGAAGTTCGTAGATTTTTCAATACTAATTCATGAAAATTAGAAGCAAAGGGAGGTTTTGGTTAAGTCAATTTCAAACATGAAACTTCTGTTACATTAAACTTCAAGCAATCGTGTTTGGAGTAAACCTAGAATCTAGCTATGATCTTTAGGGTATCACTGAAGTTTTAATACTCGATACCGACAATTCTACAAAATGCAACATCCGAATTCAACTTTAAAACACTCGAAGTTCATACACCTACAAAAGAACAATACAATCGCACTTTCAAATCACCAGAGAAACGTCCGAAAAGCCATTGGTCTGGACCAAACAAAATCCCCATCAGAGCAGATTCAGGTTCCAGCCACCGTACTCCCGAGACGCGGCGTAAGATCGTCGCGCGACTAACGGCGACGGGGTCAAAGGGCCGTGAACCGATGACTCGAGAACCGTTGACCTTTCGCGGCGTTTAATGACGTTGGTAACAACCGCGGGCCGCGGCGTCAAGAAGATTGTTTACGCGCGACAAAGCCTTAGATACCTACCGGCGGCGAACGGCGGACGTAACCCCGCCGGGCAGAAATGAATACCACTTCGCGCTCTTAATGACGTGCTTTACTCGGTTTCCATTCGGTTAAGCGAAAACATTCGCCGGTGTCTGGGAGTCCGGCGAGGCTGGAAGACACTGGGGTGTGAAAACGGTTGCGCCGCGGCGCGACAGGAAAATTAGGACACCCGATATATAGATAGCTGGGTATATACTCGGTCGAGCCGTGGAAGCTTGTAGGATGGTTGAAAAGAGAAGTTCCTCTGGTGGCGGCGGCGGTAGATGGATGGAGGGGGGAGGGAGGGTGGGTCGAAGAGTGAGGCGGTTGGCGGAGGCTGGAGGGTGTCGAGAGACCCGTCCTGGGAGTGTGGATGGTAGTAGGGACTCCCGAGTGAGCTGTTTGCAGTTCCTTCCACAAGCCTCCAGTTTGCATTAGTTTGCATACGTGAGTGAAAGTTTAAAGTTTAGTAATTTAAACAGCCGTGCGCTGTCCCTTTTCCGAAGAGCCCCGTGGATATACGTATACGCGCGCACATATATTATGTGCACCTATATCGGAACGAGCGGCCGAGGCAGGGCTGCGCGAGTACGCGCGCCCCGCCGCCGCATCTCTGTCTCGGAATATTCAACGGATCCAGTTAAGTATTCCTGCCGGCTCGACCGACCCTCTCCCTCTTTTTTCATGTTGGCGCGTTGCACGGGGAAAAACAAACTGGGCTGCATTTCCTTCGGGTTTGTTCTTTTTTCTCTCCCTGTCCCGCTTCGCTCGCCATCTCGCTCTGTCTTTTGGTCCGCCGCTCCGTTTCGGAAATCCTGACAATCCTTTTTATAGGAGACTGAATTATTTCGGGATACCCCCCGCTGGTCAGGTCGGTCTGCTGTCCACTCGTATATTGCGCAGGGGATTTGGAGAACGACGACCCGTAGGAAATATGGGTGATTAACTCCTTGCATTAGTTTGACGAGTCCCGGTGATCATGATTTCGGACTAAACGCAAATGCCACGGCTGAGGCGGGGTCAGAGTTTCAGGGAGAATGTAAATATTAGCAGGGAAATAGCCGTTACAATTATAACTGCGATTTGAACCGGCTAAACGATGGCGCGAAGTGTTAATGGGAAATTTGAAAAATTTAGATGAATTCGTTACGGAAATTTTCAGTGTTTATCCAATTCTTGGGCGAGTTCTTTTCACTGGAATAGACTGAATATTCATTTGCATCCCGACGATAAAGCAGGATCGTTAAAATTGCTGCTTAGTATTCCCTTTCGCCCAGACGAGTTTGTTATTCTTATTGCAAAGCAGCCTGTCCTCATCATCATAATGTCAAGTTAATGTTCTACCGTTCTTCTACCAACCTTATGCAAACTTGAACGTTGTAGCAACAACTACACCGTTCTATACTTGCCGCAAACATCATCCGTTGAAAGGGTCAATTTTTAAACTAATCGTACCGCTGTCCAATGCTTGAAGCGAATCGATACTCGCAATTACCGATTTCAGCCGCGATTACTTTCCACGGAGCCACTAATAAGAATCTTTTCGATTGAACTAAATCCCCATTTCTATTCCTTCCTTCGCTATTCCCACTTGTCCTTTTGCTTGCGGCTTCCCGAAAGTACGAATTCCCCGCCACGTAATTTCATTCTCTCTCACCCGTTATCCCAAATGGCCGCCCGCCCCCTTTTCCTTACATACCACCCTCAACCTCACTCCTGCCAGTGTACCCGCTCACCAACGACACAGTTATTTTTCAAATTGGGAAGGGGTGGGCTGCGGCCGCGGAGGGATAGGGGGAAGATTCGACATCGATACGTAACATCTCTCTGAATACATTATCCGGCTTCCGAGGCGGGTACGCACGCGAATGTATTACGCCGTTTGCACGCGTGTACGTGCACGAGAGGGTCAGTGATTTACGACACCGCAGACTACTTTCCAAAAGCACGACTCCTTCTCGTCGCCATGGCTTCGCGTACCCGATTCTTTCGATTAAAGTTTCATTAACCGCAAGACAAGCTACAAGACGGGGTACTTTATAAAGAACTCTCTCAACCCACCCGAGGCCAACGTTTTTTTAATGCTGGATTTACTGTACAGCTGAAAAGTACAGATTCGAACGTTTTCATGGGAGAATTGTGGAAATCGTGAAGACGATATTTGTGGGAAGGTATTGTATAACATTATTCCTGTATTTGTGCAAATACGGAAATAATAGGCGCCTTGAATTTCAATGAATGAACCCTTCTTTCTATAGGAGGTTGTACGTAAATCAAAGTAACTGCTTGGCGGTTCTAGTGTTAAAGTCCTCAGGAGCCAAGATTCGAAATCACTTCCACCGTTACTGTTAATTTTTTTCTTTCATCCTGGCGATACGTTTTGACACTAGATTTACTGACATTTACTTATAATTTGTTCTATAGTCCTTAGAAAAATTGTTATCCGTTCATTTCAATCTTAGAAATTAGAGGTTTAAGAGTTGATAATTAGGATACACATTTGCATAACTGCGTTAACAAAAATCAATCCAAATATTTGCTCTCTCTGATTCTCGCACATCATCAATTTTTACTAGCTTGCAAAGTAAGCTATTTTCTTACAAATAACTGATAATAGAAATTCAAGATCATCGCACACACGCTGTCTGATTGGTCTGTTTGGCTAGGTACATACTCCATCATACAAGTGATGTGCAATTTGTCTGGTACGGGTTAACAACGCGCCACCCTCTTCTTCTCTGTACGTGTTCCCTTGAAACGAACCGACGATAAACATAGTTGTCTCTAGAAGGACCTACTTCCAACTCCGCAGAAATTGTAACGTGCGGTCTGTCGAACGCTTTCGGGCTGTATTAATGTCACCGTGTCTGGTGAATATATTAGGATAATATGGTCGCTTCGAGTACCGTTTTTCTACAGTCGTGCGAGAGATTTTGTATTTATGAGGGGGTGAACGGATGACATAGTGTCTTCCGAGGGTGATCACAATTCAGTCGATACGCGCGAGGTATTGAAAATTATTGTTGCATAAGCGAATATTTTGATGTTAATCTGTCTACTTCGTATTAAACGTTAATTCGAAAAATATTGAATTTCCAGTGGAGTTGATCTTTCGCGCGATGTTTCGTTAATATTCCAGGAAACCGGGCGAACGTATATTTCATCAACTAATACACGCACGCGTGTATTTTTCCTGTAAATATATGACGTGAGCAATCTTTCGGAACATTTACAGTAATTGGTACCCCGACTCTATAATAATCCGCGTGATTAATGAAACAGAGTATCGAACCGATCAGTTGAACGCGATCCGCATATTTTTGAAATAAATTTTTACTCCCAAACCGAACCTTTTCACATACCATATTTATTCCCCAGCTCTCTGTATGTCGGTTTGCATGTGCAGGCTCCTGCTGCGCAGTTGTGTGTACCACCCACTGCGGGACATTCTGTACTTCCCGCCATACGGGGAAATGTGTCTGGCAATAAACAAACCGTTTCCCCTTACGCTCCACCCTTACTATGCTAACTTTTCACTCTTTTTTTTTTTAGCACGCCAGTTGTTCGGGTAAAAGTTGTTCAAATAAATAATCTCTCGTATCATTGCGTTACTTCTATGTATATTTTTAATTTGATTAAATTCGAGTCTACCGGAACAACTGAAAGGAGCAAACATGTTTCTTCGTTCAACGCAATACAGCCTAATTAGAAGTCTGTATTGTCTTTGTGACATTCTTCTTGTACATTAAAATTCCCACTGTATTATTATAACTTATTCGATTCTGAGAAGTTCCAAGTCCGTTACCGAGTAACCAGCAATTTTCTTAATAACACAGTATTCTACAGAAGTACACGAAAATAAAAATTTGGCTGTAATTGTTACTGCTTCTGTCTCCGCCGGTGTGCTCGAATAAATTGCGATTGTTATTGAAACTAGCGAATTGATCGTTCCACTGTAAACTGTTACGAGAGCCTGAGAAAATGTATGGGTATAGAAGATATACCGTACAATGTCTCCTGCACTTTTGTCCATTATCATCAAGATGCAAGTTTATAACTGCTTTAAAACGCCTCACGAGGTCCCTTTCTCATACTCGTTATTTTCCTTCCTGCTCCGTTTATGTCTTGGAATCAGACTCCATTTTCAGCTCGATTGCGCGCGTGACTTCCCGCGTTCTTACCGTGCTTCCCCGGGAACAGGAATCCCGACTTTTATAAGACACATAATTGCCACAATAAGGCGGCGGGTAGGCGAGTCATTCGTCGGGTCCAGCATGACCGGTAAACGGTCGCGTGAAAGCTGTATTACTCGTGACTGTTCCAGCTTCTATTAAAGCTCTGTATGTTTACACGTCGCTGGGGCAAAAGTAGTCCGGACATTCATCTCTTCGGGTCCAGGTTGTAGAACAGGCACACTCTCGGTTTTATGTAAAACAAGAAATGGAAAGGGTGGAAACATTTGTTCATCTTAAATATCCAGTTCCGCTTTAAATATTATAACACGTTCGTGAAGGCATAGAAATTTCATCCACGAGTTATGGTTTTCTTTTATCAAATACTTATTACTTTCGCTGAGTATGTACAGTTGCTTCTATTAACCCTTTGCCCTACATAAGCGCCTCTTAGTCGCGACACGATTTGGCACAGCAAAATTATGAAGTTTAATATTTAATGTTGAGTTTTGTATGATGCATTAATATGTGAAATGTTCAAATAGAACAACCTCTTTGTTTAATTCATGTACAATTTTTCGTTAAGTTAGTTTCTTCAAAAATCTGCACACTATATGATTCAAATAAAATTTATATTTAGCAGTACACAAATCGAATGTTGCAACTTAGTCCTTTGCACTCGACAGGCAACTCTGAGTCGCCATTCGATTGGACGCAGCGAAATGATAAAATGAAAAATTCAATATAAAATGTTGTTTATGTAAGCTGCAAATAATATTGTTAATACTTCGCCAAAAAACAATGAATGTTTCTAATGAAAAATATTGTCCAGTGGAAAGGGTTAATATGCCATTCTTTAAACACACGAAACGAGAAACATGATATCATTGTTTTATTTTCTCCCGAGAAATCTACACCCGCGACTAGAACATTGCGATTGCTAACTGCGACCCTGTTACAGTCTGAGCTGTTATTTTAAAGCATTCTTCGATTTTCCTCCAATTAATTTTCGTAACAACGGAACAATAATAATCAGAATTGTAACGACTGCGTCATTATAATAGAGAACCCTTTACGCGAGATAATAGTAATTGATATAATTGCTGCACGAGACTTAAAGTAACGTCCATTTCTATAATTATAATGACGCGGTATAATGGCATGCGTGACGCTGTTACAGTTCCAGGCAGCCATTACAATACCTCGCAGTCCATTTCCGTTGTTTAGATAGCTGTACATATCCACTACCCCTAGCTTACGGGGAACGGCGAGTTAACGACACCGTCTCGTTGTCCTTTCTACACTCAGAGGACTTCGACCCCGCATCTTGTCGTAGTTCCAGTTGATTTTGGATAGTTTCAGATTCCAAGGAAACACACACACACACACGCGCGCGTATAGAGACACATACACGGATACTAGTCCACCGTCAGCGGAGACCCAACCAGTTGAAATTACTCTTAGCTCTCAAAGCTGCTCCTAATTTCATAGAGTTTCATCAAAGTCCGTCGAATTAACGACCAGAGACTATTGCCCGCCCTAACATAGTTACTCAAACGTCAGTCGGACATAGGAAGTTTTGGTGTCCGACATTATCGATATTCAAAATAGACAAATATTACTCTTCCTGCATTCTACACGCGACAATGTTCGTACCTGCTAATAGGAAGTATCGTAACATGAACAGCATTGATATCCGATAACTTCAATTCAACGTTATATCGCGTAATAAATATCTGTCTGATTTCATATTAATATTATTCGAAGCAAAGTTTCAGTTTCCACCGCTTGTAAATTGACACAATCATTTGTAATTGTTTAACTTCGAATCGATAAATACATCTCAATTTCTGCCGGTTCGCGGAAAAATTTCGGGACCTTGTTTTTAGGCAATCCAGTGAGTTTTCTAGTGCTTCCATTATTTGATTATGTTACACCTGCTTTCCCCGTTCGCCCTAAACGCATAAAATCCATTGACCCCGCGTTGTCTCGTTTACAATCACTTCGCCCGTACACTGCGAACAGCAACGTTCGGAAGTTGCTGGGCCAAACTCTTAGCAAACAGGACTCAAACACAACTCAATTCTGCTCAGACACCGACTCTTCAACTTCCCGCGGTTGAATGACGGTTGTGTGCTCAGTGCGGAGATGTTCCAACCGTTGTCAGCATTACGCGAAGCATACGTTATTATCCTGGCGTGCTCGATGCAAAGCTGTTGGAATATTCAAGACGCTGTAAGCGAGATTGCATTTACAGTTCATGGGTAAACAGTGACTACGAGCGCCGCATCTTTGCGGTTGTATGTTAAACCACTAGCCACGCACGCTTCGGAAAAACCGATGAGGTAACAGGAGTAGACTCGAAAATTGGGGAACACGCCACTTTCGAATATCGCGTTAGTCCCTTTATGCGATGCTCTGCTGGATCGCACGGGTCTCTACACCCCTGTTTCATAGATTATAGTATTACTAATACTATTATGCTTCAAAATGATCCTCATCCGTCTTCCAAGGATTAATAGTCAGCCAGGGCGAGGCACACAACAGTATCAGCGTGTCATTGCACCCTCTAACGCAGCTAGCTGCAATTAGACATGTAAGAAGCATACTGTACAAAAGTTCAAATTTGAATAAATAGTGTCGTATATTTCATGAGTACTTTTACGGGAAAAAAGGAGCACCATAGATAGATTTTTTTCGTGATGTTGAGCGTTTGTCCATAAGTTTCAAGCTTCTTTGTAATTGCTGATTACCTACAGTTTACATTCATTTAATCCTCTGTAAGTCTATGTAACTTTGAAGTCACATATCAGTATATTAGCATCTTGTTGATTTATTTCATTTTGCACTGAAAGTGGTGAATAAAATTAAGTAATCAGTTAACTTCAACTTTTATACGCTTAGGCGTGAAAGATTAACGTCATTGTAACTTGAAAGTTACAAAATATATTCGTTTGACGAAATTATTGAAACTATTGAATACATTGTTTATTCGTATTCGTACGGGGATATTTATTAATTTTGAACTGCATAGATTTTGTTATAATTATGAACAAAAATTCGGCTCATAGAGAGTTAATATAACTTTACGAAGCAGTGTTATTCAATGATTCGATACTTTCTCCAAGTTTTTCAGTGATCGTCCACGAATTCTTTTGCGTAGTATTGGTTTCTGTTTGCGTAGTGTCCGCGTCGATCTCAATCCTGTTCCGCACAAATATCGCAGTTTAAGTAATCCGAGAAGGAAACTCCTCGCCCGCGGCGGTAATAAGAAAGGCACGGAATGGATTCGCGATCGCGCGTTTATTTTTCAAAATTCCCAGTCCCTGTTTATGCAAATGACCCGTAACTCCGGGATAGAAGATATTTTTTCGTAACTAGCTACCGGGGTTCGGGGGCATTCACGATCTTTCGAGCTCGGTCGAATCGGTCGGCGCTGCCAAACCAGCCACGGCATTTCCGTGGTCGACCAGGATAACGATTTAAAGTTCAGCAAGCTGTTTCTGGCCGTGTGAAGTAAGAGCTGATTAGAATGCGGATGAGGTCGATCGGTCGGCGGTGGCGGCGAACATGTATATTCAACGTGGTTTCTGCGAGGAACGCCGGGAAATCGATTTTCTACCTTAAAGCGCGTCACTTCGAACAGAAAGAAGCACGAACAAAAAGAGACAAACTGATTTTAATGCACTATTATGCCTTTTTGCCGCGTTCATTCCCGATAACTGATTTATACGACCCTAGTGGAAACTAAAAGCACGGCTTCAATGATATTGCACCTTCGAGAAATAGAAAAAGCACCGCTAATTCCAAACGTCCGCGGAACGCTGAAATTTCTTCAATTACTCCTTTCGCGCGCGGCCCCTTAACCCACGCAAAAATGCGAGCGCGATAGATTTGCCAAGAAAAAAGAAAGAGAAACCGGAAAATTAGTTTTCCTTCTGGAAAACCGTTCGTAGAATAATCAAATAAGAGCAAAGTTTTGCGAGTGAAACTCGTTTGGCCGGCACACGCGAAAAATCGAGTTTCAAATAATCGCCGAAATTCAATTACACGGCGGAGTAAATAATGTTCATAACAATGTCGGCGTGAACGATTTAATTAATCTTTACGTTTTGCATGTATAACGTGGTTTTAATACAATGCAACGATCAAGGCTTGACATTTACGAAACGTTCCCTAACTAACATTCCCTGTTTATCTGATATTTTCACGATAGTCGGAGACAAAAATACTCGGTGATACGGGTATCGGTAGAATAATAATGTAGTTTTTCGTTGCCTCGTCTTACCGATAAAAAAATCCACTCGCAAGACCCGATGACGGAAAAAGGTCAGCATCGACGAGCTCTTATTCGAAGGAATGAAATCACCGGCGGCGATTAAAGCTGCACTCATCAGATTTCCCGTATCGTTGAACACAAGGTAAACGTTTAAGCGTTCCTCGCGAGTTGGCCGGGCACAGAAACAATCGAATTACCCGATCCCATCAATCTCGCGTAGCAATATCGCCCGTGAATCGCGCGTGATTCATAATTGCTTCCCGTGTTGCTCGCGCGGAACAGTTCCACGAGAAGATTCTAAATACCTATTCCGGATACCGAACGCTCGGACGCAATAAAACGCGGCAGTACGACGCATAATGCTCGCGCAAACATTTTACCGGGACAGTTTTCAGATTTTACAGCCGTGTACTACATTTCGGGCCGCGGCAAGATATACTGGTGACCAGTTATCGGAATCGACCGGCGGCGAAAAAGTTGCACGAAATTACATGGCCGTGGTTCCCCAGGCACGGGTCGCCGCGAAAAAATGGAAACATCGGGAATTTGACTATTCCTCGGCGTCGTAACTCACGAAACTATGAACGCTGCGTCCGGGAATAATGACAAACGTTTCTACAGTTTTCCGATAATTCGACGTTTTCGGATAAGAACCGATTTTCCCTTGGTTTTATTGGTCTCCGGATTTCTAATCGATAGCCTGTGTACGGTGTATCACTAACATTTTAATTTCTTCGTCTTCGATTCGATAGAGTGACGTAACAGTTATTCAAAGTTGTTTTGAAAGAGATCTTCAAGATCATTCAAAGATCTTCCCTTTATATAGATTAATAAAGAAAAACATTGATAATAGACATATCTTGCATATTCTAAGTAAAACACTTTCACAGCTGTGGAACTCTGTCACCGGCTTCTAGCAGTTTTGAAGGAATAACTCTGGTGGTAACGATGATCCTCGTGGCTATTGGAAAAGGTTTTCGAATGGGAGTAATCCGACTATTTGCCCATGCCAACAAAATGTTCCTTTTGTTTGAAATCCCTATCGCCGACACGGCTCCCGCCTTTGAACGTAATAAAGAGGGTAATTACATGATAATTATAAATTCTGAAGCACGCTTGAATCTCTATAATGCATAAACTGCAGTCCATATTCGTTTGAGCACTCTCAATGGCAGATATAGTCGTGGGTCACTGGTCGTGGTTTTGCGGCTTAACCCTACTCACTGATATTAACGGAACCTTGCCCCCAAAGGGACTAATTGGTAGTTCCTCCCCTGATTTCTCTTGATTTTCCTCGACAGGCCGTCGTCTCGAATATTCTACATAATTCCCAGCGCATGGGACAAAAACGTGAGAGGTCTATTGAACGGACGCGTTCCAGCGAAATCGGAATACGATTCAGAAGCGATTGAGAGTTAACGACGGGGTATTCCGAATGAAACTTGCTCGATTCCGCGAATGAAAGAATCCTCCTTCGCGTTCCATAAGCACAGTCATTGTTCATCGTTGATACCTTCTGATTACGATACCCTCTATTCTTCTGTTACATTCCTCGCAATGATTTTAATGCCTTTACATTCTTTCCGTTTCTCGCGGATCTTCAATCTGGTTTTTATCGTTTGTTGGAATGGTTGAATGTATTAACTCGTTGGAATGAAGCAATATTTAACACGTTCTAAATGAATAAATAATACGCGTCCAATAATCAGTATACATTGTACACAAACAAAGTTTTGTTTTAATAAGATGATTTCTTTTAGAGGCTTCTTTATACTTTCAGAGCATTCCGAAGAATAACGTGGTAATGGTGTTTTAATTATTGTGACAGATTCTGGTGCAATCAAACGATTGCAGCTCGAAGTACCTTCCGCGGAATACCGTCTCGTGCCGTTGCTCGACTTTTATCGTTCCTATCGACGTATACACGTGATAGATTGTATCGAGGCACATTGTCGAGGAACATCTTGGCAGAATGTCGTTACTTTTCACAGTATCAGGCTGAGGTTTCCATTTGCGCCTTTCAACGAATACTTCAGAGATATTCCGCGGTCGCTGCGTTCTTTTTCCCTGCCGCTTACCGGTCCTCACATTCTTTTACCGTTTCTTGCCGGAAACCTACAACCTCGGGGAGCCTCACGAAAGGTCAAGAGTGAATTAGAGAAGGAATTCTCAATGATACTCTTACGACATTGATACTCTGTGGTTCGTATGCAAATTCACAGATTTAGCATTAATCAATTGGCCAATAAAAATCAGGGAATTCTATTTAAATTTCTGCTTTATCCTTCCTTGTGAATATTAATTATATACCAGAATTATGGATGTACTTTATACGACGTCTGCATTAAAATTACAGCTGTTGCTATTACAGTAAATATTACTAGAAAGAAATGATAAATATTGAAACAGATGATTCTTAGGAAACTAAGATCCCAACGATGATGTCTCTATATTCCCGGAATTAACAACAAAGTAATTCATTTTAAATAAACCAGCGTCTCGCGTCATCCAAAAGGTACGGCTAAAATCATCGAAAACCGAATGCGTCACTGATACAGGAAATCCAGCTCCTTTGTCGCGAAGCGTTTTCTTGGTACACGTGCACACGAACATAAGGGTGTCTTACTCGATTTCCTTCTCGCACAATGCAACTATTTCCTATCTCTCTGGACATCCTCTATAAAAGTCGGTCAACGTCGAAGGATGAAAAGAGTACACAGACTTTGTTCCTTGCACTGCGTTCACTCCAAGTTGTGCAGGTATTGTCCGTCTGGCATTCGAAGACTATGTGGATGAATGCGGTCTAATTGGTCAGTTCTCGTCTCTTCTCATCATATTTTCGATTGCACGCGTTTTGTAGAAATTATGAGACTCGAGTATTCGCGTAAGCGATCTTCACTTATGATATCATTGAAATGTAATGCAAGGCAAATCATAAATTGTGGCCTACAGGTAGTTTTGGAATGAAGAGATGCTATGTCTGTAGAGCGTCTGCTTCAAGTTGATTTTCCTCGACTTGATTCTCTTTTAATTTTTACATTCATAAGTGGCTTTCGAGTGAGAGCCAAGTCCAATAGAAATTTATTCCCAACGTTTCATCATTGCAGCTGGGTTCATCAGGGGTTAAAAACACACTGATACATGTACCTTTTAATTTACATGAAACTGAAAAAGGAATGTTCTCTTGCCATGTCAATCTCGTGTGAAGACGTACGAGGTTCGTCGGAAGGGTCGGAAGGGTCAAGTACAGGGACTGCAGATAGTCAATAGTCGAGAGATCGTTTTCGTAGCGTTCACGAAGGGGTAGCCGCGTTGTCGAGTAATGCTGAAACCTGCAGCAGCAAATTTACGATACCGGCCAATGAAAGACTAAACTTTCTGGTGGAACGTCATAAATCCGACGCGACGAAGACAGCGCCGTCCACTGACAGAAAGTTGAACAGCTAAGGTCCATCGAGGCAGGACTCGAACGACGGTCACGGCGTTCGCGGACACTGGACTTCCGTCCGACCGATAAAAACTTTCCTCGCATATGGAAGTCGCAAACTCTGTGCCACTTTCGAGGGAAACTCCGGAAACGGTCGAAATCTGCGCCACGTTCTGCTTCAAATGCAACTGATGACACAATACGCCGTCGTAAAGCGCGTCTGTAACGTTTCCCGCATGAAAGACGACAAATATTTACACCTTCTTGTCAGCGGCTGTAAAATACGTGACGATTCGAATAAAAAACGAGTTGATATCTTTGTGAACAATGATTTTAGAGTGATACTTTTCAAACGATAGAATCATGGATATTTGGTAATATACGTAGTTCATGTGTCGCTTTCATTCGTTTTATGAATCTGAAGGCATAAGCTTGTAATTGATGGAAAATGTGCAGTTCGATTGAATAATGATCTCAATAGTTGCGTCTTCATTCATTTCAAGCTATATTGGAACTGTTTTTGGAAATACTTTTCATGAATTTCTCTAATAATGCAATTTTTGCTGCTTTCAATGAATATTTCAAATGCCTTTTCGCGTCATTCAAACATTCCCGAATCCAGCATGAAATTCAAAACAAACGTGACATTCATCTGAACAAAAACTGAATCCCGCACGAGTTTTAAATGAAGGTTTACGCGATTTTAAATATTTCAATGACGAGCGAGTAATTTAAAATCGTGTCCCTTCATAGCTCCTACAGAAGGATTCACGAGCGCGCTGTCGTGAAACGAACGCGTAAAAGTAAATCAAATGCAACAAGAGTAAACTAATTTTCCGAGCTTGTCACCGCGAAACGTCGAAAAAGAATTATTCCCCTCGTGCGTATACGAGCACTCGCTCGGTAATTGCGTGTGTAACATGAATTGGTAATTAAAATGTCGGCACAGAACGATACTAACTGAAGACAGCATCGAACGGTGGCGCAGTTTTCTGCAAAATTACTTGCATTTTGCAGGTACAGACTGTCGAAACCGCAATTCACATTTAAAATACATAATATTAATTTCCAAAGAAACTGAAAACTAGAACTCGTCGATAAATTCAGAAATTAATCGGAATCAATTCCTAGTTGGAGACATTTCCATTAAATTTCCGTTTCATCAAATCACCGAGCATGATATTCGACGTACACACGTCGATTTACCCTGCGGCGTCAAAAAATACTCAAAAAGACTGCAATACCGAAGTTTAAACAATCACGGACGCTTTGTTTGACCGACCGCAAAGATCAAGTCGGCGAGAACAAATTTGAACAAACATTCACTTTCAGGCTGCGCGCCGCGGGTCCGATTCATCTCTGTTGTTGCGGGTAACGCGACCCGCGGACTTTGAATGGACAGTAAACAGAACGAACCGGAACAACGGCGCGTCGCGCGGCCGGCCGGTGGCCCCAATTAAAAAGCCGGGGCCATTCCTCGGGGCGGAAAAGTGAAACACGGCCGGGTGGTCGGGTGAGCGCGCGGGTAATAATTATGTTCCATCGTAAACAGCCGGTGAAATATCGTTGCGCCCGGCCGCGACTCGGGTCGGGTGAAATCGTGCGAATCTTCGAAGGTGAAAAAGCGTGGGGCTGTTTGCGGGGTAATGGAGCCGGTAATAAAATGCCGGCGGGTGTAAGGAAACGGATGGAGGCACGAGTGAGACGCCTGGGAGCGACTTTCGGCTGCCGGGTTGGAATAAGAGGCGGAAAAGGAAGAGGAAGGAAGCGTGAACCTCGGCAACAAGAAAAACGGTGGAGGGAAAGAGACAGAGAGCAGGAAAAGGACAGGAACAGGGATGAAGAGGAAGGACGAGAACGAAAGGAAGAGGTGAGGGGCGACCGGGCTGCGGGAATGAACGCGGAGGCATGAAAAGAATAAATATCTGGGAAATGGAAACTAAGGAGAGGACCACTGCGACAGGGGAATGTTCCGGGTTTGAAATCGGGAGACCAGTGTATTCAGTGTAAACAGTGGTCACCATTTCCCAGTTATATCCGACAAATTGCAGCGGAATGGACGGCTCGGAATGAAATAATATAAGTATTGTACGAGTTATGAATGAAACAGTTGAAAGGATTGATAGAGTAGAAGATGTGTACAGGACTGTGGTATGAGTTGATTGGAGATAGCAGTGCCTGGAAAAGTGAGATAAAAATGTAGTGTTCAGAATTCTACACGGGTATTCAGGAATTTGCATGCGGTTTAGAGTGAAATAATTTGCAGGCGTATTTCTTGAATTCACCTCGAACGTTGAACAAAGATGTTTTAAATGTTGATATATCGATGGAAGATCTATGATCATAGAGAACTTCGAAATAGCTCGGACCGAGAGTGTTAAAATCTTTTTTTACGTTACGTGTATCTACGAACATCGATTGGTTCTTTGTTATTTAATTGTGAAATAATTCCATGGGAATTGATTGTTAGAATATAATGAAATCGATGGAGAACGGGCAACATTATAGTCTAATCGATATTCGAGCAAGTAGGTATACATGTGCTTTCATCGATTATTGTCTGTTAATATAACGAGTTGTAGTATCAAATGTGTCGCTAATAATTGTTTCATCGATACACCTTCATTTACTCTGAACCTTCGCTAATAATTATTTTACGATCGAGAGGTATTGTATTTATTATTCTTTACAGTATTTATATTCAACAAAACACGTTAACTGTAACAAATTATTAATATTCATATATTTATTATAAACCATCTATAGAAAAATAACTTTGAAAATATATATATATATATTTGCTTCGACTAGATGGCACTGTCACCAGAAAAATGTGCTGATCGTCTTCTGCGAACAAGCTGAGCTAATTGCAATTAACTCTCAACAAAATAAAGACTCGCGATGTGAGAGTGAGCCATTAAACTATTAAAAACACGTTAGAAGGGAATCAAAGAATTCAAGGAAACACTCTTAGCAGAAGATTAAGAAAAGCAAAAGAGGTATATCGAGGGAGAATCTAAACAACTTGAACAACTTGAACAACTCTATATTGTCTGACTAGCACTTGACCGCTAACGGGAGGCCACAGGAGGAAAAGGGTCTCTAGCGATGTGTCTCGTTTGTAGTTTCGATTGCTTACGTGTAACAGTATCGATGAATAACAAATTCAACCGTGTGCACTCCAGTGGCGCCTCTCAATCGTCACTTAATTTCATGCAGCAACATTATACAGTTTCATATTTGACATTAGCCTCTGTATAATATATATACACGTGAAATATCGAAGTATAATAATTTCATTCCTTAACACTAAAACTACCAGACGACTCAAAACGACCCATTCCTGGATCCTTCTCCCTACAATTATTAAAAAGATAAGAAATGTTTGTCTGAGTAATGGTCAAAGAATTTGATTAGCAATCCTCAAAATAAATTGTACAGCAGTTAACCCTTAGCAAGCGAAAGGACTCTTAATCGCTACTTGATTCGATGCAGTAAAATTATAAAATTTGCTTGCGATTTCTCTTTCAGTTAATTTAAAGAAATATCGTCTTCGTCTAATTAGAAAATATTAAGTACTTCTAAAGGAATACTTTCGAGTGCAAAGAGTTAAAGTCTCAACAGACCCACTCTCGGAGTTCCTATAGACAAATTCCGTAACGTCAATTCGATTGTTCGGTAGCTTTAGCGTTAACTAATATATCTCGTTAACTTAGAAAGTGTCCCACTAGCATTCTCGTCTGAGATGCAGAATAGACGGGTTATACCCATTATCGTTCGATCACGCGCCACGAGCTCCGCTCGTCATTCCGCGCGAGATCGGCGAAACGAGGGACGGATGGAGGGTTAAGAGAGGAACAGGCGAATGACGAAGCCGTAAGAGGGAACACGGCTGCGAGTAAACCGATATAAAAGGTGCGCACGATCTCCTCGTAAAATACACGACGGATACGTGTCGCGTGACGACACGGCAGGACATTTTTTGCGTGATAACCGGCCCGTACCGTTGTTACAGTGTAGGCGCTCATACGCGGCCATTTGCTTTCTTTTCGTGTCTCTGTCGACGCGACAAGGTACTCGCCAATCTTGGGGATAGTCCCGTCGTTGATACGGGACACCGTTGTCCCGTGCAGGGGTTATACGGGCTGCTAGTATACAGGCCAGCCCGTACGTGTACATATTGCTTCCCCGATTGTGTCTGGTCCGGAGACAAAAACTCGTTACGACGCGAATGCAATCAGGTAAGAAGTTGTGTAGTGGGCCTCAATTTCTTTGCCACCGCCTGAAGATTTTTCTCTCGGTCAGCGGAAGTGCTTCCCTCCATTTCCCGCCAGTTTCATTTCGCGTCTGCCTCCGGCGACGGTGCGTACGGAGAATAGAAAGGACCGCGTTAAAAAATTAAAGTTCCATTGGCTGCGACGGGGTACGGTCGCTCTCGCTCGCCGCGTACACGGTGTACATGTTTGTTTCAACGTGCGTATTGTTTTTCTGACAATCGTCTTCTTCGTTAACCGTTCGTTTTCCTTCTGTTTTCTTTCCCTGTTTTTTCCTCTTGTTTTCGGCGAACGTTCGAAACTTCCGATAACACCTGTGTCGGCTTTACACGCGGAATTGAAGGTGCGACTGGTAATTTGATTGGAAAAGTGATCCCGTGAAAGTGAAAAAGTAATCCGGAAGCGTAGAATAAACTGTTTCCACTAGGGACCTCGGTTCTGAGAAAAGCAAACGGCGTTGTTTGTCGGGCACGCGTACAGACACGGCTAACTCGCGGCCAAACATGGTGGGACGGTCAACGTTCTACATGGAAATATAGGTGAAAAATTGTAGAATAAAAGTTTTTTCATTCGAGGCCTAGTTTTTGAACAAATCGGGTTTGGAGCATGTTCCGCAGGCAGTTAGGGAAACATAGGCGTTCTCGAGAAATGCGCCGAGCGGATTTTCGCGGAAACGGGATTTGAAACGAGTAAATTTTATTCTATGTTTTTTTCGTTCATTTTCCGCGCGGAATAACTTTTGCCGATTATATATCTACCGTGCTCGGCCGAGTCAGATAGATGCACGTGAAATAAAATTTTTTTCAATCTCGATTTCCTCGAAAGAGAAGCCTCAAAGGGAAGCATTTTATTCAATGCGTTCACTGAAGGTATATATTTCTCCGTTTGAAATACGCGACACTATTATCACAGTAATAATACTTCTTCGTTTGATCTGGTCGAAAATGTCCTTCGCCTATTAACGAGCACACGGATTTACAGAACTCGAAGGTAAAAGTGACGCAGGAATAAACGTCGTCGCTGGGAGGACGAATTTTTGCTAGCAGTCGATAAGTCCGCCCATTGGTTTGATATAAATGTCGCTGGTAAGATGGAAACAATGTTCGGTGGCATATCGAAGTTCGGTAATTACACCTATCAAACGCAGAACGAGCTTGTTAGACCGATTAGTTGGTCAGAGGGATGAGAGTGGTAGGTATGTACCCGTTATAAAGATTCTGCATGCGGTGAAAAGGGGATTTGACGTTTTCATTAAACGTTGTCTCGTACTTTGTACTGTAGCATTTATAGACAAGTGATATTTACCAAAGACAATTCAGTTCACAGGAAATCCGTTAATAAATGTGATAAACTGTGTAGATTTAAATGTGCAGCACGTATAAACCGTAACAAATTTCAGTGTACCGTTTATCTGTCTCATTTCTTTGATTTATTTCGAATCCATTCGATATTCGCACTGTGGCATGTTTTATAATAAGAATCCAGGGTTGTTGACTCAGACTTTTCTGTGGTCAATTCTGTTCGAAGCGTCCGCGTTGATCATTTTAAACAAAATCCAGGCTGCAAGTTTTCTAAGTGTGTTACCAGACTTATTAGAAGGGAGCGCAAGACGGCAATAAAACTTAGCCGGAGTTCCGAACATAATTACAGTTCGCGAATTAACTGCAAAGATATTCTCCAAGATTAAAGAAAAACGTGGAAGTTCAATGGGAAGAAAAACTGGGCTAATTTCCGCCTCTGTCAAGCTGTTCTCGCGAAAACAATTTCTCCACCGGACAGATACTAATCCCGAAAGTGATTCTCGTACGTCTGATAGAAGTCTTCTAATTAAAAAATATGGAAACAAGACTGATAACACTGCTGAAAATAAAATGATAAATGAAGCAGTTGCATACGAATTATGAATCGGCCAAAAGTTTTCGCTTATTTTCTCAGATAAAAAGGAACTTGCCAAATTGTACATTATCCATTCGACAGAATAATATTGTAAATAAGTATCCAGCAGAAAATTTGGTTATACGATTATCACAAAAGTAACTTTATTATGAAAATTTCTAGTTAAATATACAGAAACGGCGAGATGTATTTTCCTTCGACAGAAAGGGTGTTTCCACTTTCCACTGAATAATATTAATAATATTCGCTGCCGTTAAAATCAATGCAAAATTTACACTGCAATTGTGTTTCGATGTTATAAGGTATTGTATTTAATTAATGGCCAATAAAGGGAGGACGGACTCTGACTAGTTGTCACATTGAAAACGATCTCGAGCACATTTATGGGCTGACCCGAAACCGCGAGATGTTTACAATTGATCAGGAAATAATCGTCGAATTAATCACCGCGAGGTAATTCAATTTTACGGTTATATTATGGTTTCAAGTTGCCCCCTCGCGCTATACGGTACGATAATTAACCGTATTAAAGAATCCGATCCGGATGAACAGGCGACGATACGACGGTAATCCGGACATGTTGTCCCGTTCTTTCCAACACAAATTGACCGGGGTTTTTGATCCTCTGCCGCTTATTTGGCTCTACTTCCTTCATGAATATGGACCCCTCTGCGTCAAGCACACCCAACACGAGCGAAGTAACAAAGGACTCGGTGAAACATCGCCGAGGCACTTAAGAAATACACACCGCCATTACTTCACGCGTTTATGGGACGGAAATGTACCCCCGTGCTACCGGGAAGTTCATCTTTTCGTTTGGAAAGTTTATTTTCGATCGTCTTTTTATACACAATTGTAATACTTCTTTCAGAAGCAGGAAAATCGTTCTTCTCGCTTGAAAAGTTTACATTCGATCACCTTTTTATGCACAATAGTCGTTGTTATTCTTTCAGGAACGATAAGACCATCTTTTTCTCGGAAGTTTATTTTCGATTAGTTTTTTCTACGTAAAAAATCCGGTTCTTTGTGGCAGTGTACAATAATATTCTCGTTGATAAAAGTATCTTCTTTATTAAAGATTCGCCGCCTACTCTAATAATTATCGAATTTCACTGGATACTTTTCTAATTTATTGATATTCTTGCCGGAAAAAAACGATGCGCAGCAGGATTAAGGTACATTCTCAGTTTCGTCTAAACTCTAACGCTATCAATGAAGATTTACCTACCCCAAAGTGCTTCAAAGTTTCCAGAACATTAATTTCCGTTTCCGAAGATATTCAAAAATATGCATCAGCGATGAAGGACACACATAAAATATAACCATAATTTACAGCTAACGTCTGAACTGAATGTCTATGAATTAATTCAAATATTAATTCCATATAATATTTATTTATAATATAATTTATAGCCCGTGCGTCACATTTACGTGTCAACATATCCACAAACGACGGCTCGTTAAGAGTATTTATCTAACGGTCGGTTAATATTTTTCGAGCAATCTCGACCGATCATGAACGCCAGCCGCGCGTCTCCTAAAGGTACAAGACAATATCACGCGGACAATATATTAGGCAATACAGAGGTGCCATTGTATTCTCCATATCGTCCGAATAATTCCGCAGGTCGCCGGTACATGCGACACAACCTAACCAGACAGGGACATGTATCCGCTGCGTGGCTGACATCGAGGTGCGACGAAACGGTCGGTATGTGATGCCAGGAATATACAGGAAGCATGAGGACGTGCTCCGAAGGCTTCCCGTCGCATAACACTGTCGTGAAATTTCGCCGGGTGGCTCGCGTGTCCGTATCGTTCGCACGCCATTAATTTCATCCCCGTGCTCAAGAATATCCTATCGACGCCGGCAATCACGACGATTCGCCACGCGTCCCGCGCTGAGTAAAACGTACGCGTCAACGGAGATTTGGCACTTGGTACATGTGGCGCTGGAAACACATAGATAGACCGTTTAACACGTTGAACGTTATGGGAGGCACCGGCGACCTTTAACCAAATCGAATTGCTAGAGTTCACTCGATTAAACGATGATTATTTGAAAATATTGGATTATAAATAATGCTACCTAGTGAGCTGATGTTTAGTCAGATGAACGTGTAATATTAGTAATTCAATTCGATCGGATGATTCAATACTATATTTTCTCGGTTTCGTGTATTTTGCTTTATGAAATCGCGTGGCATTCAATGTGTTAAGTAGCTAATTGCGTTTGACTAGTGTAGTCGTTATCTTGAAATCTGAAATGACACTGATTTCTTCAATAGTTATCGATCTGATATTCTGTAGATTGTCGACTCTTCTTTAGATTTTCGAAATATTCCATAAGAAACACACGTTTGTAAAACATTGTCAACCTTTTAGCATAGAAGGTTGAAAATTACTGATTAATGCTAAATATTGTCGTTTATAGCAGGTAGTAAACAAATGTCCTGCATTGATGGTAGTTGAAATACCAAATTCAACCAAATGATACAACTATTCAAACAGTAAGAAATCAGTACATAGTTCCCTTATTCCCTACTATTTAAACATTCAATGTCTAATTGAGCATAATCCGCAGAAGGTTTTGTATACTTCAAAGAACTTTCGTCCAGGAATATTACTACGTTGCAATAGTATTAACTATACAACGACAATTTCACTTGTTTCACAATTCACGATATTTTATAGAGAGGTCTGCGAGAACCATATATCCGTACTTAAAGGTTAACGCGTTATCTGGAATATATGGGTCAGCCGCTAACGCGCGTAAGGCACTAGGACAGTTTCCAGCGCAGCGGCGCCGCGCTGCGCGGAGAAATTATTCCGGCTGTAATGCGACTCCGTTCCGGTTCAAGACATTTCATCATCGCGGATGAGCTCGCTTGTAATTATCAGCGACAAAGCATCGGGGCGCCGCGTGGAAATTGTCTTCCCGGTATAAATCGATACGCGTAATTGGAACGATACCATCCCTTTTCGAGAGCGAGCCGGCTTGATTACTTTATAAAGCGATTCGGAATGAACCGGGCACACCGTTTCAGGTTATTAAATTGCCTACCCGACCGGGCGCATCGATCGACCCACGGAAATCACTAATCATGTCTGGTTTGTCATTTATGCACATTGACCGACGGAACAGGATTATTAAACGAATCCGGTGAGAGCTGGAACGATATGAAAACGTAAGATTATTGGACGGTTAAGGAATACTCACAGTTTTCGACCGATTATTAACGAGATTGCAATGTTAACTTGTTTTTGGAGAAATTACCGTGAGAGAAGAAAATGTTGATTAACGTTGATGTTGGCAATCAGATACCGTCGGCTGCAGCGAACCTGACACTCTCGTCTGAGTGGTCAGTTTCAAAGGTGTCCGCCTTCCTCACACAAATTTCCGGCTCTGATACATGACTGGCTGAGGTGCTTACGCACACCAATCGGGCCGCGCAACAAAGAGCGCGAAGAGTCGTTTCTTGACTCTCAATTGAATTTCTCAGAGCGATTGTATCCGCCACTATGACGTCACGAGTGCCAGGTTCCCAGCAACTGAGGGTGAGTACCCATTTTGAAACCCTCTTCTACGTAATTTTCTTCTGTTCTCTGAAACTTTAGGAAGATCGCTTTAAATTGCTATTCTTTTAATACTTTTGCGTGGATGCTTGCTTTGAGAATGAAGAATTTACAGGAAAATAATGGAATATTCAAATCTGGAGAAATGCAGATATTTCGTTTGCCAACGCGTGTCGATTAAAACGATTAGATGAAGTGCGTTTGTTCAGAAGCAAACGCTTTTTTAGCTTATAGTGTAATTTAGTTTAAACGTGGAATTAAAATATTCTATTGGAATACTTATTTTTTCGACTACATAACTGATACACGATTTTGGGGGAATTTATGCTTCAACTAGCTCCATGGAAATTATCTTGAATTCGCATACCATGTTGAGCTAGATGCAACTCTACATGTACAATTTTTTACCCGCCGTTCTATGTTCAATTAAACCCTGTTCCCAAGTTATAATGAGTTTCTTGTTGCAGTAACATTGAGAAACGGATCTATTATTAATGATTCCTTATCAGCTAAATTTAAACTCGGTTACCGGAAGAAGCTTAATAATTCAACGGATTAGTCATTTGCCGGGTTTTACTTACGGAGCGGGAATTAGTCGGTCCCGTTACTAACGGATAATATCATTACTACAATTTTGTTTCTAAAAGTTCGACTTCCAGCGAGGAGGAAAAATATTTTAATGGTATTTGATTCGTCTTTATATGTCCTTACATATTATTTTTAACGTACTGACACTACTAATACTATGAAAAATAATTTTCTTCACCTTCAGTTTCACCAAGTTTATTCTTAAAGTAGTGAATGTGTATTAACTTCCAATCGTTTACGTAACTATCAACTGTCAACCATAGTCTATTGACTACTAAGAAGGTGATTAAGTCTTCCATAAATTATTTCTATTTTATGAAAAATAACACCCACGTCTAAAAAAGTTCTTATTAGAAAATGTTTGATTAAATATATAAACAACATTATTCTCTTCTTAACGCCATTTTTTTTAACCTTAATCTGACCACGACGTGACTTTGAATCACAATTGTACTTTTTACTTAAATTTTTTGATTATTTCATATTGCATTTCCAAAAGTCTGTTTGGACTTTTAAAATTTGAGCCCTATAAACAAAAACAATAACATTTTAATCATTCCTTTTATTCTCATAAGTGACTGAGAGTCACATCGTGGTATGATTTGTTATAAAAACACGTGGTACGATTATGGTTAATTACATGTTTTGTGTAAAAATTAACTACTTATTGTCCCCCGAGAGATTTAATCGATCCATGATAAAGCGACCGAACAATTTCCTGTTTTTACATCAACCCTTTTCTTGGTTTAACAATTCGCGAGGCTTCGCCACGACGCGTCGCATTAATTTTTGAGCTGAACGAAGTTATCGGCTGTCGAGTAAAAGTTATACGCACGTATCGTTTAGCTCACTGTCAAAGAATCGAACGCATGTTCCGCGAATCGCTCCTGCCGCTAAGAGACGAATATTCCGTTTCACGATTTCTCTGTAATTTCCACATGACGTGCCGCTGTCGGATCGTTTCACTTCTTCGCTTGGGTTTTGCGCGGATTTCCGGATCGGAACTCAGTCGAGTGTTAATAATTATGACAGAAATTATCGAAAGCGATACCTTGAATCGTAACTACACGGCGAACAATGTGGTATAACCGCGCTAGACGTAAATTGAGCTCGCGTAGGAAAAAATCGGTTGATCGAACGTACACAGGCAACGTTATTCGACGTGTACCACGAATCGTTCGATTATTAGGTTAATGTGATGGAATTTTGTTCGAGTTATTTGCATATAATATGTTATCATATACGTTATTTTAATTTATAAAATAAACTGTACGTTATTTTATTTTGTTAAGTAAAATGTATGTTATTTTGTTTTGTACAGTAAAATGAACGTTATTTTATTGTGTAAAATAAAACGTACGTTGTTTGATTTTGTCAATTAAAATGTATCTTATTTTATTAGCTCAGCCAAACTGTTTTGTTTTCCTTTTCAATGTGATGTTTATATTATAATACGCTAATTAATATTATAAGTATAGAATTTACAAGATACTTTTCCAATGAAATACGCCACGCACAGCTCAATGATGTTCAATTTAACGAAGCGAAATATCTTTTATACTTCATTGAAAAATACGACGTGATTTTCTGGCCAATCTAACATTTCATACAATAAAAAGTAGATTATTTTATTCGGTGAAATGGAATGTGCGTTATTTTGCAAATGTTCGTCCACGAGGTAATTAATTCTTATTTCACTGTCCATCCCATCAGATGGAAATAGGTGCATTAACAAGGTCTGCTTGCACGTGCAGCATCAACACGCTTCAATTAAACAGCCTGTTTATGCGTGTATTGCATTATTACGATTAAGTCAATAATTATTTACTGGATCATAATTGTTTACTTGATCGTGGAAATTTGTGCGGCTCGTAACAACGCGGCGATTCAATCTGTTACTTTATGAATAATTTGCGTTGCGTGCACGTACTCGGGAACTCCGACCTCTCTACTTTAAAGGAATTTTGTTATATCGGTCACAGTCATTGCGACTACTTGCACCAACTCTAAGCTGCGTAAACCACTTTTATGCGAAGAATCAAAGTAATATTCGTTTCTGCATTTTAAGAACCCGTTGTAAGTACTAAAATTAAAATACCAGCATCTTAATGGCAAATAAAATTTCCGTCTTATTAATTTCATACACTTTCGTATGGTATATATACAGAAAAATTTGCAATTCAATTACGGATAATTATAGCTTGAACCTTCGTTCATTTTTTTTAAATAAATTTCTAATTTACCTTGTAATTATACAAACATTTTACGACACCAGATACCGTCTTTTGAAATAATACCCTCGTAACTAAAATTTCTACTTTGTAAAATAATAATCTGAATTGTAAGAAATTACGGCAGAAAAATTCTCGCGAAAGTGCTGGAAATTTTTCGTTGGACAGATAAAACAGAATTTACTTTACAATTCAGTCATCGTATAGTTCGAATCGAGTAACATTGTTACAATATCGGAAATAGTTGAAATATTGGAACAATGAAGAAATAAAAGAGAAACTTAATAATAAAGTAATGGAAACAAAAATAAAATGTAGCTAAAATCTAAATGACGGAGAAAAAAAGTTCGAACTGAAAATTTCGGGCTATACGAGAGAAATTCGAATGAAGACGATGAACAGATTACACCGTAGTTAAACGAAGTTCGTGTTCCGATTGAATTAACTAGGTCTTAGCGGAAAGAATAGAATTTGAAAGTTAATGCAGGGTAATCCATCGCGGCCCGGTCCGATCTACGATAAAACTATTGAAAATAAATTTACACCATTCTCGGTACATACTCGAAAGGAGAATTTGATAAGAAAGTTGGAGTTATATTAAACGCTGTTCGACTGGTCCACGCCGTTATAAGATTTCTTGTTTTATTTTGACAGTGATCGATGTCCATGTTATTTCATATCCAGCCGCTTCTGGAACGATCCCTATTATTTCAACGGAGGGCGCTGAAAAGCCGGCGCGAAACTGATCATGTAAGTAACGTTTGGGAAGTTTGATGTATTTTCTTACGGCGCAATTATTCCCGTCCACTTGCTCGCATTACAGTGAAAAATATTCATGGTGTCTGCCAACAACCCATACCGCAATATTTACCCTGCACACAACTTTCCTCCGAATAATGTATTGATCATCCGCGCGAAGAAGGGATGAGTACCGGCGAGTCTATTCTTTGATATTTTAAAGTCTCATCTTCATTTTTCATTTATTACTTTATTTTATTTTATTTATTTATTCAGTTCGTATATATATTTCATTCATTATTCTTCCTAAAGTCTTACCTTCTGATTTTCATGTTCTACGAAATAAAATACAAGAAATAACTTTTTTTTTTAGTGAATTTCTACATGTTTTTCATATTTTACCTAGAAATTGTGAACAATTTACGACGGTTACACTTCGCGCTCTCACTTGGGCGATCAGATTGTGCCCGCTGCCGTTACGTCTACTCTTTTCCGTAATCGGGTCAAGAACGGAACATTTCAAAACGGTTTCAAGTCACGTCACGATGGGAACAGTTGCAAACATTTAGAGCTTGAAACACGATTTGATTGTTTAAGTAAACTGCATGCATATTGCTTTCAAAATATCGCGTGGACTGTTTAATTGATAAGCCTGATGAAAGAGAGATTTGTGTTTCTGTCGGTACGCGCAGATTCCATTATTACAGAAAATTTGAAAATATTCGTCAGAAACGAATTAAAATTTTTTTATTATATCTTTGTTTCTGTTACTATTCTCCGCTCATATATTTGTAATTATTCGAGCATTTCATTCGTTCACGAATGTTTGAAAATATTTGTCAGACTTTGAAACGAATTCAAACTTTCGTGAACGAATGAAATGTTCGAATAATTACAAATATATATGCGGAGAAAAGGAACAGAGACAAAGATATAATAATAGAGATTGAATTTGACGAGAATCTCCGTAGCAGAGTTTTAACGCTAAATTTACGGTCACTGTACACTTTATTGTATTCTTAGAACAATAGAGATCCACTCGTATAAATCTCAGAAATTAGTGCTTCCAATACAAAGGATTAAAATACGCACTATGATCGTATCGATCAAAATTCACGTAAAGCTTCGCCGAACGAAGTTCATAAAAATAAATACTCGTTTAATTAGAAACAGCGTTAATCATTTCCAACGAGAACGGCGCGTTTTTTCGAAACGTTTATCTGTTTCGAGAAGTTTCGCGAATCAGCACCGGAATTTTCGTGAGAATTTTTCGGGAAGCGAGCGGTCACGTAACTGCGTCATTATTTCGCGTGCACTGTGATTTGAATGCAAGGTTTTCCGTGAAAATCCAGCGGAAAATCGAGATCAGAAATTACTCTTAAAACGAGAGAGGGTACACACGACCGCGCGATGCGGCTTGAGAAATAAAGCAGTATAATTGCAGTCTAAACGTTCTCGTCATTTCTGGCACAATCAGCGGCGGACGACGTTAAAAGCAGTCGGAAAAAAAGGAACGCCGTTGAAAGAAAAAAATAATACACCTCGCTGCAAATTGGTGCACCAATCGAGCGGACGGATCGGGTCGTGATTCTGTTTTCCTCCGTTCGTACACGTAGTGATACTGTCACAAAGCCGGACCTATCTAGCCGATAAACGATTGTAAAGAACTATGTGCATATACCGAATGATACTTGGAGTAACAATCTCATTCGGTTAGTTGCCTAAAAAGATGAAAGGACCCGGAATATAAAATACTCGCACCACTACGAAACCCAATAACACGAACTGAGTGTTTCCACAGGAAATTTCATTTAATTTATTAAAGTCCACGCCGCGCTCTGCGCGCCATTGATTTTCCCCGTGTCAACGTGCACCCTTTCTGCGATGAAATGTCTTTCTAAGTCAACGCTCGCCGATTTTACACAGGCCGTTCGGCTGCGTTTAATAAATGTTTTAAGGGGTCGTTCTACGAACTGAAATTAGACGAAAGCGGAAAATAACGATATTACCGTTTCACCTTTGTTCTTGGGTTATGAAGCGTTAAAACTCGCCGGTAGCGATGCGTGAGTACTGTTCAGTATTGTGCCGCATCGGTGTATGCACACGTGTGTGTGTGTATGCGTGTGTGGTTCAGAGATATTTTGAATTAATAATTCAATGCGATTAATAAAACTTCCGACGTAATTTATGAAACATTAAAACGAAGCTGAAACTGTAATTTCGATACTCTGAATTTCCATTCTACTTGTGCTTCTATCTTCAATTTAATTTCATTGTCATATAACAATTGATACTTTAAATTACTTAAATTATATAGTGACTCATACGATGGCGCGATAATTCTGAAATATCACCTTTTTCATTTTCGTTTTATGAAATACATTGACCCCGGTTTTCGGAATATTTATAAACCTTGATTAGATCGCGAGCATGAGAAATGGAACTAAAATATTAAGTGATGAAATTCACGAAGCAGCGCATCGCACTTCTCTCATCAATCTCAATTTTCACTTTCGATTCGACAGTTACTCGGTCTTCTCTTATTTGAATCCTCTACTTTCTGAATTCGTTAAGTCGATCAGTTATACATTACCCTATTCATGTTATTCGACAACTCAATGAACCGCGGGAACCAAGTTCACCAGTCCTCCATCTTTCCAATTTCTCATTAGCCCAATACCCGGCCCTCTCAATCGGCCACTTCATTAATTCTACAGACCAGTGTGCCCACAGTCACATCTCTTTGACAAAAGTCACCCACTCGTCCATTCATTCTTGGATCGGATAGCGACTTGTGATGAAGAATGAATAATGCATGACAATTGACGGTGATCTGCATAAAAGCAAGGTCCCGTCCGACCAAAAAGACCGAACGAAAATCCGGTTCGCGCTGTCAGAAATATGCAGCTGATATTTCTATGGAAAACAATTTAATCGAAACATTAATATCACCTTTAAATATTAACATTTATACGAGCAATGGAAGGCTCAAACATGGAACACGTATTTATACAAAACAATTTTAAATCCATATTCCTGCCTCCCCCCTTTCGAATCCAAAAAAATATCAAACAAATCGGGGATCTGGAATAAACATTTATCACCTGAAACTGTATGAAAACCGATTTAAATATTCATCCGCTGCATGCAACGAGACTGTGGCGTCTGACCATTGCACGCTGTTTCTACTTCCATTAGTAATTCGAAGAACATATTACGGCTGCATTATTTATTCATCTCGCTTACCGCATACAATCTGAAGATAAATACGGTACTGTATCGTTATGTTATTAATGCTTAACATATTAGAATACACGTTTCACAAACATTTCACAAACACTCCTTTAATTTTCATCTAATTCGATACGAAGCAAAGAGTAATTCACAGTAGTGGTTATAGAAATTACGTTATTAATGCTTAACATATTTGAATACACGTTTCACAAACATTTCACAAACATTCTTTTCAGAAATTGCATCGCCACGATGTTATAAATGGAATCACCAAGTGATATATAAAAAAGTTACTACAATAATCGCGTATTAAATCGATAACGTGAACGTTCTCTAAACCCTAATTTGAACAACAATTATCTCTACCTCTGTAATATCTTCCCCGTAATAGAATCTTGCGCTACGTGATCTCTAAATCGTACGAGTTCGCGAGGGAATCGCAGTAGCTTTCAATTTTATATGGCACGACAAACGAGAAAAGAAACTACATCAAAATGAATGCGATATAGTTGTTACCGTTCGTGTCGGTGGCAGTGAGAATAAGGGCGGACGGTGAGAGGAGAGGGGAAGAGAGGGACGGAATATAAATATGAAAAAAGGTGGAGCCGCGATGCGGGGCGAACAACGGTCAGCTTTAGAATCGTCTGTTGCCGCTGTAAATATCACTCGGCTGCGCGGCTAGGAGACTAGCGCAATTTACATTTTATGAGCAGTTGTATAACGAGTTATTGGTTGCCCGTCACGTTTCACGGCTACACTTTCCCGCACTCCGGATCTCTTTTTAGGGACGACACTTTAGAAACAGCGTCGCGGGAGTTCCGTGCAGTACACTCTCCGGCTAGAATCACGAGCGGTTTTCTTCCGAGGAATGTCGATCGCTGTTTAAAACTACTCTTTTTCCTCTGTGCAATAGTTCTTCAGCGACCACTGTACAGAAAATCAGTCGAAAAGTCGAGTGGAACAAATGGGAAAACTAGAACAAGCGAAATTGTGATCCCACGTATGTGATACGGTTAATAAATAATGATTAGTATTTGTTTTGTTTTGTTAATATACTACTTTCATTCGAATTAATGATGAGTGCTTAAACATAGAAACTAGATTCCTTTGATACATATACAACGTTCATAGATTATACTTGCAAATGTTAGAAAACGATTTTGTAAACACATCCTGCAAAACGCGTGTGTTCATTAATTAGGAACAAGCAATAAGATACGAATTCCTCATTACGCTGGTATAAACGCATGAGTTTTCTGCTCTTTCTCCATTTATCCCACTCGGTCCCTCATTATTTCCGCGGACGGAACAAAAAACGCGACTTTACTCGATAAAACGAACGCAAAATCGTTCTTTGTAACCGCGTTACGAGAACAAGCCTGACTTGTATTATACTTCTATTCCGTTTCAGCCGGTGAAAAGTGTACGTTGTGTCTCTCGAATGACGGCTGAGTTCCGCAACAACGTTCTCGTGCTCGTTGCTCTGAATACACAAACTTTCTTTGTCCCCTTAATAACCGACAAGGATATAATTGCCATTGAATTTTTCAGGAAAGTTCGTATTTCCCCGGCCCGTCTGCCGTGTCTTCGAGCCAGGCGTCGCTGTATGGGCGCGTATGGGGCCGAGGAAAGCATATTCTCGCCGCTTCAGACGCATTCAAACATCCACCGTTCGTGGCCCCCTCATTGACCTTTCGTTCTTTATATTTCGCGTGCTTAATGCGTCCGTGCAGGACAGATTCGCAGTAAATCGCTCATAAAGACAGTGGCTGCGGCCCAGCACGCAGCTGAATGGCGTTCGCGCCGCCAGTTTATTTGAATTTCAATGAGCCACCACCCACCCAGAAGCGACCGACACCATCACCCCCGCAAGGATAAGGTTAACCGATGCCGGATGCTCGCGTTAGCAGAAAACTGCGGGACTTCTCATTAGCGTTGTAGATTTCCACCCGCGTTGTTTTCTGCCGGGCTTCGACCGCGATAATGAATGGGTCGCTTTTTCGTCGCTGACGTGCGAACGGACGCTTCGCCATCGATATGTTATAGGAAAAGAGAGGGAGAGAACGGTAGACGGAGCGCTTCGATCACGCGGAAGGACTTTTTGTCAGTGTCTCTTGGAAACCATTGAGGCATTACCGCGTGAAATGGAATAATCGCGTCGTGCGCCTCGTGCAGATGCACTGCTGCGGGCGAGAATCTCGATGGCGAATGAAAAATGGTCACCCTCTTTTTGCCTGTTCGTTTCTTAATCGAAATTACATTTTTACTCCGTCAGATTTTTCATCGAGTGATTATACATCTTCGAATCGGTCGGTTTTCAAATTGATGGAAACCTCTCCAGTTGCCAGTATTTACGGGAAGCTGAAACTCTGCGTTTTACTCTACTCGAATAATCCGTATTAAGAAGAATCGGAACAATGCACTGGAAAATTGGACTCGATCTAACGAACGAAATCGCATAATTTATTTGGTAATAACGAATAACGATTTTATTCAAATACTTCATTTGAATGAGAATCGAATTCGAATAAAAAGTTATTCGTTATTCTCGAACGACCTCGATTTCGTCCGGGACTTTCTTCCGAACTTTTATTCGTATAAGGTTCCAGTCGAAAAACTTATCTCAAGTGTCATTCGAATAAAATACCGTTCGAAAAATCCCGTGCTTCGAATCTTCGGGGATTCATTAGTGCCGATCAAAATGGTTTCCATAAATTGCAATGGATGCAAATCATTTCATCAGTTTCGAAGGAAATTCTCGGGTGTTGCTAGGGATGGGGGCGAGATGAGCCAAGCACCACGATAAGCCTCTCCGTAGCTACTGGAGTCGGACCGAATTCGAGGAGGTCGGATGAAGGAACTGCGGCGCACCGTTCCTGTCTGTGCAGTCGCCAATGGCAACCTCCTAGATGCACGACGACCTATTAGACTTTCAGAAGGGTGGTTGATCATCGAGCACATACTACGATCCAGAGTTTACACATCGTAGGCAAATACCCCGCGTCGTCCTTATGGTAATACCCTAACCCTTGCGCTGCGGGTTCATGTACGGCAACGAATGCGGCCGTAAGTTTATTACAGGGATCAGAGAAGCTTAAATTCAGATTGTCCAATGCTTTCCGACAAACTTCGGACAATTATACGCCCCGGACTGAAATGTTTTGAGTGGACCGGAACGGACACGCTGGCAAATCAGGTTTACGGTGAATGGTAATCGCTTGACGGAATATTAGACTGGTTTTGCTTGATCACGAAATATTATTAAATACAATCATTCTATTTGCGAATCTTTATGGACTTTTAGGAGATTTGAAAGTACTACACGGAATGCATGCAATTTAATGGTGGGTATTGTTACATCCCGACGTTTAGTTTAACGCCGGTGGTGAGAAATTAAATACGAGGTTAATTCTCAACCGAGTATATTTCGTTTTGCATTTATTTCGACAATGTTTCGGCAACGGATCGGGGTGGCAATATTACATTTTTGGTAGTTTGGTAGTTTGATCATTTTGGCTCTAAGTATAAAATGTGCTTACAGTGTCCATTAGGGAAAACCGTTTTTGTAATTTTGTTTTTCTGATTATATTGTTAATGCTATCTCGTAAAGCATTGATACAGAAATGATCGAATTTGTGGAAAGATGATGACTTTCGTAATTGCGAATAATGGATGCGAGAGATTGTTCTTGTGTGTAACTGAAAGTGACGCGCTAAAAAAATGATTGTAATAATTATTTCTGGTCTACTCTGTTGAAATTAATAATAGCTGACGAATAAAATATTTCTTCGGTTTACATTATATATAATAAGAGAAGATGCGTAAGTGCATTTTACATTATATAGTTTAGCGTGTATAGAATAATGAATATTTTTCTTCAGTTCAGAATTCGTTGAAAAACGCTTGATCTTCTCGCGCTCAACTCGCTGGAACGCGTAACAGACGTACAGTTTTTATCGTTGCCCTCGACTTTATTAAGCACCGTTTCATATATTGCACTCCGTCTGTGAAGTTTTTCCTCTGAGGAAGAGATTACATCATTCCTCCTTTCATTTTAATAAAGGATCGTACGCCACGGCTCTAGCTCTTGATTAAATTTGTTGAAAGGAATATCGTCTGTAAATAGGCGAATTTTTAAAACGCCTTAGAAGCCGATTGTAATCTCAGCAGAGAATTTATCGTGATGTATGAGGAGAATTCCTTGTCTTCTCGCAACGGTGAACGCGTTTGTTAATTAATATTTATAGTGATCCTCAATTTTACGGTTACATTTCATGCGATTGCACGGTATAAAATCAACTCGTAATTTTTTTTATACGGATCAACATGCATATTCAGGGGATTGTCAATAACCGCTTCCATCTCTGGTACGTGGGTAGAGAACGCACACACGAAAGGCGGATATTAAAGTGGAACAGCGTGGTGTCAAGTGTAAAATAACTGAAAGTACTTCTGCAATTAAACCATGATCTCCTTCTGATGCAAATTCTAATACAGGAGAGACCTTTGCTCGTGGAAGTTCGAAAAATGCAGAGAAAGAGACAAAGAAAGAGTTATTCCATACTCATAACGCAATTCGTTCACTTACGATTACACAAGTAACAAATGAATATTTAATTTACAATTCCATTAAACACGCAAATAATAACGATCCTTGTGTTGCATAACAGAAACAGCAAATAAAGCTTGCATGGATCTGAATTTGTTCATGCACAACATACAGAGCGAGGTATTAATTTCGGAAACCTTAGAGTTACATTTTGATTAATTCCGCTTGCAAGTTCTGAGTTCCCCGGCTAACGTGAAACGTGAAATCTCATATCTGTTGTTTAACAAATAATAATATCGTCTACCACGGACATAACATTTATTGAATTATTTTCAGCGTACGGAATCGCTTCATTCGGGAAATTATAATTAATAATAAAACGATCGCATGAAAATTAATGATGAAATGCGTTACGCGTATTAATTATTAGCCACTGATTGATTGCGGTACCCGGAATGATCGGTATTTGATGAATAATTAGGGTTTCAAAGTGCATACGAATTGTTTTCTATGGAATCCGCGTCTCTGAATGCATAAACATATACAGAAATATGTCCATGAAGTATTATTTAATTAATAAATTTCAAGTACGCCGTTAAAATCTTGGACATTAATGACAAAAAACGCGGATTAATTAACAATTAACGTTTGTCGATTCGTAATATCAATTACAGATTACTGCTATAATAATTTAAGAACAGAAGGGAAACAAGTTCTGAAATTAGAAGTTTGTCGCGGATTAATTAAGCGACGCATTTATGTAATGAAACCGATAACAGTATCTGTTTCACGTACTATGTAATAGTATACTATGTATGGAGCAGAGTAACTTGCTCGCGAAACTACATTAACAATTCCGGCATCCTTGATAGTAGTTATTAGTATCATGCGCTAACGATATATAGTTAATGGAATATTCGTGCCCTTGTTATTAATAAGCCGACTATCCACAGCGCTGAACGTGCTGTTTGGTCGGTGTAGCATTGTTTCAAAGGAGACACCAAGGAATATTCGTAGCATAAGGGCACAGCAATTTCAATCGCCCAACGAAACTGACTTCAACATTTCCAAACATTCAAAACCTACGTGTTCTTCCAACTTCTTCACATAAATTCCACATAATCAACTCTTTTTCATACAACTACTCGTTTCTAAATTCTACGTATCCACAATCGAGCAGATCTTAATCACCAAATTCCCAACGATATAGAATTTAACATAAAAAATGTACGATATTTCCTCGCATATCCTCATATAATATATTTCATTAATGAAACTCCAATTCCTATTATCAGTTCCGCTAATATTCCTCTAATATTCCTCTAATGAATCTTATTCTTACTGAAACCGTGATAGATCGTTACCATTAAAGTCGTTACCTCTTGATATATAAAATACTTGAATAAATCGCGGGATAAGATGTTAACCACCACGCACGGCGGACCTCGAATACAGCTTAAGGATGTAAAAGAACGTTTATTGAAAATTTGCCTTCCGTGGTATTCCAGTCTGGCACCTCCGACAAACTTCAATATATTTGACTGTCGTCCACGTCGTCGCCGATATATCTTCGTAATCTCGAGATACATCGGCCCCGTGTACATCCCGTGTATCAGTACTCGCACATCCTTTCAGATATACAAGTCGAACGTCTCCCCATACCGGTGGTTCGTATCCATTTTAATAATTCCTCGAAGTGATACTTTCTCCTCAAACGGATTTTCCCATCCGGCCGTCTACATTATCGCGTATATTTTCCTCCCAGCCCAGATATTGCGAGAGAAATCGTGTTATTCGAGCTTATTCTCTTCAATTTCATCACGAGTTACTTTTCTGTCGTTTCTTCTTCCCGTTTAACGTTTCTTGATCAATCGTCCCTGCTCCTCTTGTTTGCTGACTGCAATACTGATCCTCCCCCATATAAAACAGACCCACGTACATATAAGATGAAATAATATCCGGTATTTATTGTGACTTCGTTGCGATTTAAGTGGTCTTTTTTTAGTAAACACGATCCTCGGTTACTTGTACCGCGCCAATGAATTTGCCCATGCTGCCTGTGTATTCCCGATACAAGCGTCATCGTTCCGCAAATATTAAAAACATTTCCATTCGAATTATTCTTCTGCTCTGCGACGATCCAGTTTTTGACGCGGTAGTGTTTTATTGGAAGTTTTGATTTCCTTACGATTTCAAGTTACCTTCTTCTATCGATTTATTAGCAAATAGACAATTCCATGAACGATAGGTTGAAAATAAAATGAAATTTTGAGTTTTCACATGTAAGATTGATATTGTAACATGCCATCGATATCGGTTAAACGAGGTTATTTAAATTTCATGCGATAATGCTCGGTACGCAAAAAAAATAACAAGGAAATTATTAATATTAGTATCAGACACTTTGTATTTCCCTCGAATATGTTAATTAAACGCATATCGGTGTTCATCAAATTAACATGCTCGCATTTTAGCAATTAATAAGAATTGTTTCAGAAGTCGCGGTAGTAAACACGTTTTATTATCAATAAAACGTCATTTCGTCGCGTCACTGTTCCATAAAACCTGAATCCACGTGAACATCGCGATACCTAGCTAATTGCGAAGAATGAAATACAGGGAACTGATACGAAATACATTCGCTGATCAAACTTTTTCATTGCAGAGAATGCACATGGCATCGCAATATTTCATAATTAATGAACGCTCATTAAGAAATGGGGAGTGCATTCGGGAAAAAAGAATTCTCCCTCTCCTCTCTCCCGTGTCCATCACTAATTATGTCACATTCATCGAACTTCCATCCTGTGCAACCGCGCTTGACGAACGTCCCAATGACGTCGACTTAAAAATATGTTTTCCCGACGGTCCAATTTCCCAAGTTTCTTATTTTATAGGACTGAAAATTCAGCGTTCGAACGGGAACGAAATCGGGCGTCCATTAAACAATCCCAGTAATTGCGCCGTTCCACCAGGACGGAACGTATTCCTCAAACGAACTGCAAGGGAATCGAGGAACGAACCCGAAACCCCGCCCACCCCCTGCCGCCGCCGTCGACGTCGCCATCACCGCCGACGCCGCGCCGAATAACCGACATACGCGTTTCCAATAAAATCGTAAAATTCGACGTCGGCCAATTTAGAACTTTCCTCGCGCATATTACACATAGTCGAGCCCACTCACTGTCGGACTTACCGATCTTTTGTTCGAGTCGACCGGAGAAGCGTGTTGCGCGAGACTCAGGAAATGGCGGCCTGCTGATGATTGACTCTAGCCCATTGGAACAACCTCGACGGACAGACACATCGAAACAGAACTGCAGATGTTTCCCATTTTGCGGGGGGTGATATTAGTAGTATACATTCTGCAGTTAATGCTTAACGAATAAAGCGAATGGGTGGCTCAAACTGAATGCCTCTTTCCACTAGTAACGTCACGACTGCCATCTGCTAAGCTCCACGCGATACCTACCTCGGATTCGTCCATTGAAATTACGAGTTCAGCTTATTATAAGCTTTCTATGACGAAAAGGGCAATGACGAGGTTTAGTTGTTAGGAACGTGAAGCGTAGCGAAGGCTGTTTTGGAATTATTTTGGAGAGAAATATTATTAATTACCATATTTAAGGAGTAGTAATGTGATATATAGAAGTATTGAAGAATTTTGCTAATAAATTGTGATGAATTAACCAATCGTTGGTATATATCGAGTTTTGAACTTATCGTTTGATTGTCAATGTGCAAACGATATTGGATTCCTCGTGACAAAAATGTCAGCTTTGAAGAGTTTAATCTCTTTGTCTTCTTCGAGAAAACGTACGATCTAAATCTACAAATTAAATGAATTTACAAATCTTCAGTATTTTAGTTGTTATTATACAGTAAGGGCTTAATAATGTAGAGACATCGTCTTCGGTCCCGGCTTCTCGCGTCCCGTTCTCGAGTCGATCGAGCTATCGATACGAACCACTACGTAGCGGCATGTTCGATCGCAATGTGACAGACGGAAACGAAACAAAAGTGGGTTTCCGAGGCGCGAAACGACGGAATGGGATTCGAAGACACCCCCGGAGATGCCGCAGGTGAAAACACGAAAAGCAAACCTCGACTCGGCCAGGCTTCTTCTTCCGGCTCAGGACGGTTCCCACAAAGGCGCAATCTCATTGTTACTGTTCTGTTACGTTCCTGCGCGGAGATGAAAGGCGGAGGACACCATCGATTTTATCTCGGTTTCGTAATAAACTTTGAAATCGATGTGATAAACAGTGGAAAAGGATTGAGGGATTTACGAAGCCTCTTTTTAATTCATTTTTGAAATTAGTGTCACGTCGACCCGCACACCGGAAAATGTGATAAAGTATATAGTGATCGAATGAAAAGTCACAGATGAAATACGATTTAATAGTAATCACCACCTACTATTCCATTAATAAAAGTACAAATATTTTGAACTTGTATTTAGTTATTTTAAAGTTCCTATTAATTTTAAAAGAACGTTATACTAAATAAACAATTGAACAATATGAAGATTGCTATAGTAAACGAAAACAACAGTCATCAGCTCAGTGTCTGATCAGATCCTAACGCGGTAGGGCAAGGGTTAAAACAATGTAAATGCTCGTAGATCACAATATCTTAAAACGTTAGCAATGAAAGCATTAAAGAGTGGACTTGCATGGAAATAAATCACTGAACGTCCGCAACCACGCGAGCATCCGACCATCGGAACTATGATTTGAAAAGACAACTAGTTCGATTGATGCGCGCGTCGGAGAAGCGTCCAGCGCATCGTGTAGCGACCGCAACGATGGAACAGCAGAAATTTCCCGACAACAACGCGGGAAAATCAATTCGCCGCGTTACGATCTTCATCATCCTCCTTAGCGAGGGGCGAGATCTCGAGAAATGCCGTACGGGCCGGCATCGTATTTTTCAGAACGCGTCAAAAACAGCCCGGCACATTTATCCGGCGGCCAGTACGTGTTTGAAAAATTACAGTTACTGGAAAAATAAATAACCGGCCGTCGCACCACCGGAGACCCGCCTACAAACGTATATTTTACAGAAGCCTGTGCGATAGCTGCCGACCGAAGAGCACCGAAGGGGCAAACGCGCTGGCCGCGATAGAGAGCGAAACACGTCGAAAGAGAAACAAAGGGAGACAGAGAGAAACTCGAAGAGGGGGGAACGGAGAACGAGGGGAGAGAGTGGTGGCAAGGGGTGGTCTGTAAAATAATTGCTGGATGATAAACTGTGGTCAGCACGAACGTGTAGCGAACCGACAGGAATGGCAAAGATGAGAGTACAACGCGAGGGAAAAAGGAGGGTGCACGACAACCGGGTAGAATGATGTACGAGGAGGGCAAGCGAGGAGTAGGGGGGTGGAAGGAGTGCGGGGCAAAAGAGAAGAGCGACACGGCGGTCGGATACACGCGTCGAATCACCATGAAGATTGCCTACAAACGAGCGTATCGCCGAGCCCCTCTGCCCTTCGCTCATTGAAATCCTCATCTTTGTATAGCCCAGCCTATTACAACATTGTACCACCTTAACGAACGCTAGAAGCCTCCGTTTGCTTTAGTGCATTGAAAGTCTACATTGTGGGGTTGTTCTTTATCACTAGAGTTACGGACATTTACTGTAGAGTTCGTTGTACCGTTCTTAGAAAAATCGATACTTGTTAAATCTTGGGATTTGGAGATTTTAAAGTAAACAATAAGAAATATTTGCGTAATTGTGTCAATCAAAATTGACTCTAACGTTTAGTAAACGATGTTTATAGAATTCAATATGAGTCAACTGGACTCGTTCCATAAATCTAGTGTTATTTAATAGAGGGATTGAAGGGATCATGGTGATTTTATAATGATTACAGTAAGAGAACCGTGTGGGTAGAATTATGGTATTTTGAAGATATTTATATATATATTTGAGAGATAGATGATAGAGGTTTTGAATAAATAGATAGCGAAGGTAAGTTGATATGAAGGTTGATTTTGGAAAGTTGGTATCTAGTGATTGGTAAATTGTATAGTAGTTTAGTAGACTGTTTTCGTTGCTGCTAGTCGACGCAACAATCGCTTTTTACACGACAAGAGTCTTTGGAAGTATTCGACGAAGAGTTTGAAATGCCTCGCGCGCCGTTGTAATCAGGAAATAAAGCATAAAGGATCCGGAGACTCATTTCTGTTTTTTAAACTGTACGTTTAACCTTTCAATTACCTCCGGTTTACGTGCTGGGAAATCTACGAAGAGAATACGGAAGTTAAAACCTGGTTAAGTACTGGTTTGAATTTCCAGTTGGAAGTTTCCGCGATAATTCGCTTCGATTGCCTTGGAGAGGATGACGTGCCAACTCAGCCTGAACGGCTATTAATTTTCTGCCAAGGGTTTCTCTCGGTTTTTTGCCCGGCCGTGTCTGGGATCAGAATCATGTTTCTGAAGTGTCTGTCAACGAAAACGTTGCGAACCATTTAGAAGAAAGGAATGTTCGAATATCGCTGAACCTAACACACGACTAAGATGAAATTCATCAGTTGTTTGGTGATTAGAAGCTTTAATAACCAACGCGAGAATGTGAGAACGCTGAACAGCGTTTTTTAAAATATTTTTGGGACTTGTAATCCTCGCCTATTCCCAATGAACGCAAGCAATCATTTGTTTTGAATGACATTTCACGAAGAACAGTAAAAGTCCATTTATTCGGGGCTCTCGAGAGTCAAGAGTTTTGTACTCCCGAAGGCAGGGAGTATCATAAATAAAACGGGAAACTAAAAACTTGAATTACAACTTCTAACTGCTGCAATTATTGAAGTTCTGAGAGGATTACGGATAGTTGTACTCGCACTTTCGCGCGGGTCATTTTTGAAACTTTCAGCGTTCGAAGACATTTCCGCGGATATTTCGGTCGTCTCGAATGTATTTTTATTTTAAGTGGAGAGATCCATTATACCTCAGTGATTACTTCGAAAATTTCAAACATCAAAGTACTGTTCGTCGTATTTTCAACTTAAAAAGAATTCCATTGATATATTCAATATAATTGTCTTAAATTCGCGCACAAAATTATTCTAATTAAGTGTTTCGTTCTGTACGAGGTTTTATTAATATGATTAGATTTTATAGTTATTTATAGAAAATCAAAGCTTTATTATGTATTGAAAATTTTTGAAATAATTAATTATTACTTCCTTTCAAAATTTCATTTAATGATCGTATAAAAGAAATAGAGAGCGGTTCTGATTTATTTGAAGACATTATAAATCCAACTCCCTTCAGAGTATGAAGGCACTGTGAATCGATTACGCTCGACTCTGGCTGTGCTTCAAACCGTTTGATTGCTGTGCTTAAACCAGCCAATGCATCAGCTTGACAGGAATTGATTCCCTATCGTCATCGCTATCTTCCCGCTTCGCGTTCCGTTATCTTATCTTGAATTTCCCATTATTTCGTAAACATTACCCACAACGACAGCTATCGTGCCATTTCCTAAATTACCGGAAAATTTTCACCATTAATCATTCACTTTTTATCGATGCAATTTAATCCAAGAGTGACCAGGGAATTCAAAAGTCCACAGGATCGAATGAATAAATATTGAAATGATCTATTGTACAATGCATCAAAGTTTAATATTTATCGTTATAATTCAAATTTACAATTTCAATCAGTTCCAAAGTTATCATTTAATTTAAGTTCGATTTTATATCATCCCGCATACCTCAATAACTCCGTACATTATTAAAGGACACGAACGTCACAAGAAATTTGGACGAATTGCAAGATAATCATTAATCACGATTAATAATATCCCACGGCACGGTGCGCGCGCATACTGGCACAAATAAGTCAACAGACGCTAACCAACAGATAATATTGTCCGATCCATTATTGCCAGTGTTAAGATCGGACAATGGCCCATCCGTTTGACGTGCAACTAATTTTCCAATTTGTTCAATGACTATCAGGGATAAGCAATTATTGATCCGGCAGTTCTGTTGGTTCTATAGCATGCGGGGTCGCTTCGTAACCATACTGAATTCTAGCATGCGTGCCAGCCGTACGAGACTCATCGGGATACGCGTTGCACTAATAGCGGCACGATAACAGTAACGCGAAATTGCTCGTTTTAAAATCGCGGATCCCGGCTTGCCTGCGATCTTCCATCGTGGGACAATAGGGTTTCGATACCAGAATCATCCATGCCGACAAATGTCTCGGAAATGTTCTATCATTCTTTAGAGAAACATCTGTTACCTTTTCAATAATTATAAAAGAATTCAAGAATTAGACATTTTGATCCCCTTGGTAGTCTTAGTGTTAAATGTTTCCTTCATCACTGGCAATGGAGAAGTTTCCCTATTACAGTGTGAAACCAAACCGACAACGACAATTTCTGAGCCGTTTACACAAAAAAAATAGCCAGGAAATTTCTGTTCGCGCAAACGAGCTCCAACGCTTTTATGTGTCTCGAACGTTCGATTGAGGAAACGTCTCGATCAATCAGTAGAAATTAATAATTGATTAGAAAGTCAAACTATTAGTTAAGTGTCGACGTAACTCTCAAACAAATTGGAACGCAAATCAACCATAAAATTCCTTTTAGAAACGCAGATTAACAATCCGCAAGTGTTCCGATCAGAACGTTCATAAGTCGGTCATTCCAACCACACTTTCCGACTATTTCCCAATTCTATTGCCAAAACCCTTGATTGATTCTTTAAGTATGAAATTTGAAAAATTTTGGAATCATCCTATTTGCGGGATTAATCATGTAGCAAATAAATGGCCCGATCGCCAGTGGCGTCTTTAAATCGGTATAAACTCGCGACGTCAGGTGCGTAAAAAGAATAGCATCTTCGCGTCGTTACTCTATTCCATTATCAGGGCTCGCGTCTCGACCGTATCAGCTGGCGGAGTATCGGCGCGGCCACGTCTAAACTATAATATCACGAGAATAAATTGAGCGCGATGATCCGTTCTGCGAAACGCAGTGGGCGATGGAGTGGCTAACGATGCAATTTAGTCTGAGATCGATTTACACGGGTCAAGCAGCACCTGGCCATCTGACAGTAGCATTAATGTGGCGGCAGATTGCGCGTCTTTCATCATGTCCGCCGGGACGTGCATGTATCAAGAGTGTCTGAAGTTAATATTCCTCGTAGGACGTGGCTAATAACCACCCCCCGTAAATTAATTGGTTCGCCATTAAATGGTAATAATGCGCGTAACTTCGGCTAGCGTTGCTTTACTTTCTACTATCATCGATTTGCTGGGATCCTTTAGATCCTTCAACTGTAATCGTATAGCAATGAAGAATTTCTGGGGAATTAGAAAATAATATTTACTAAGACAATTGATTTTCCTCTGTTGAAAGTAATGATAAATGTACTATCGGTCGTGGGGCGTCTAATTCGACAGCCTTCACCGACGTAGATCGTACGCAAATGAGGACAGAAGTGATTCGTCATGCAAAAGCGAATTGAAAATACGAAATGAAATTTCTTTGTGGAAATCTCTCCGTTTTCGAGAAAATCGAGTTTGAATATTCATTGGATACACGTGCTGTTGAATAGAACTCGGCCAGCGTGTCTCTCGTCGTTGTCGTTTTTACTTATTCTAATATGCGTAACGGATCAATTTTCAATGTCGCATTTTTCAAATATGGAAGCGGAAGGGAAGCAGAGCGAGATAACGAGCTGCCGTATTAATTCCCAATTTTATTGTCCAAGTTACATATGAAATTTATTTACATAGCTCCCGGGTTCGTTATAACTTCATATTAATGCAAATCGTTGCAATGGAATATGGGGAAAAAATTCGAACGTGTACAGAGGAGTTTTTGTAGTGTCATACGAAATTTCACTTTCGTTATAGTCGTTATAGTGCACACGAAAATTCGAAGGCCGGATTATAACTTATACGAACCGTTTTATTCTTTCCGCGAGACGGAAAGAGCATGTAACGTTTTCTTTCCTTTCGCAAGACGGCTCTTTTAAATAAGTCCTAGTCTGAACCAGTCCGACGTAGAGCACATACGAAAATGAAACTCAAGCTTTTGTTTTTCCTTCGTGCGCTCCCGGGTTCATTTCATACCTCAAAGCAAAGAAAATGGTAAATGGTCAGAAACGTACAACGCCCGCAGCAATTGTACGCGGATGCAGAACTGTACCGCGGCACTGCAAGGACACAATGTACCGTATTAATTGAGAGAGAAATGTTCTGATTATTTCATTTTATTTTGTATGTATATCATTCTATAACGTATCCATATACATGTACATTGTACATTAATCAACCTATCAATACCACACAAAAATAATGTAAAATACTGAAAGTAAAATACACTGAAGAAATTAAAACATAATGCATAAATTACATCCACAAATATTTTAGTTTTTAAGCGCATAATGTTACCAATCAGGAACATATCCATTATCTGTTCCATTGTCTCTCGAGTCTCGTTACGCTTAAACAAAAATAACAACTGCCTTTGAAGTCCCCACAGTGGTTTGTAATTTCTTTCTGCGCGTTGCATTCATGCACCAGGCATTCGATAAACGCGCTCTTTTTCCGAATAAAAGGATCAAATTTATATAATATACATTTTCAACGTTGTTTTCGTACCATTCTCGGTCACCTGAATCGTTTATTTTACAATATTTCAATTACTTCTGAAAAAATGACGCATTTAAGGGTTGAATTCACTTGCAATGCACTAGGGCCCATCGCTGCGCGACGATGGGCCACGATTTACCGAGCATTCTGGGCGAAACAGAAACGGCAAATTGCACGTTGCGTCGTAGGGTTCCGTTGATAGAATCCTGTCACCAAAATGGAGTATGCAATTCGCAGCCGGAGTATCTTTAATTTGTCGAGTGCACGCGGCGCAACGGCACGCATACGTTTTCAATCCCGACATTATTGTACAAACGGAAGAGCGTAATCCAACGGGCCGTGGCTTGAATATTTACAACAACGCAAAAAAAAAGGCAGTTTCGGTTTTTTACCCAGTGTTTTTGCGGCCGCTACGGTCGTTTCGCGCGGGAGTTGTGCGCGCCGCACTGTGGAGGGAGGGGGGGAGGGGGGCAGAAAAATGTCGGACGGCTTTCAATTCTTTTCACATACGATGCGCGTTTATTGATAGCACAGTGATACTAATTCCGTGAAATATTTTCGGACGTTATCTCCGGCGGTTTGCCGTTTAGAAATGTTGGCCGAAACGGACGGATGCGAGCTGTGGACGCATGAACCCTAGATCACCGGTGCCACTTGAATCTACATGACGCGCCACTTACCGAAACTACCTCCAACATTTTTCTACGGAACAAAATGATTTCCTGGCAAAAGCGCACACGGCTTTTTGGAAATGATCTTTTGTCAAGGAAAACTGGCATTCGTAGGAAACGATTTTTTAAAGACAGATTGAAATGTAGCAGAATTTTGTAGAATTGCACGATTTCAATGGATTTATATAATAATCCATATATTATTAAGTTTCTTGCTGAAGTGTATTATTAGATATTGAACTACAGTATTATGTACGTCTATTTCTAGAAATACTCTATTCCAATGATTTGCTTTATTTGAAACTACTACGTTTGATTCAATTGCACAAATAATTTAATGTATGACAACAAAAACCGTAATTCTATTAGTGTTGTGAAATGCTCGAGTCCCCGAAGCTTCAGATTGCAACCTTGTACCTTTGAAAGCTCGATCCGAGTCTTAAGAGCCTTAAATGCCCAAGTTTATGCTCAAAGAATCATACCGTGATGACTTCTTTAACACTAAAAGAACGCGACAGAATGCATCATTGCGTAGAACAAACAATACTTTCCATTCAATCATTTGCGCGGTGTCCGAAAACGTCGCGTATCCACATAAAAAAAGTCACACTCGCAAGAAACATAGACGGTATCACTTTCGTTTATTTCTGAACGAAATGATGGGCTTTCATAAAGATCTTCAAACAAGATCAAAAATTACTATGTGAAACACGATTGAGACCGTAGCACGTTCTAATCAATGAAATTGTACGAGATTCGACAAGATCTGCATCTTTGCGTGGCGTTCCGTTCGGATCTCGGCGCGCCGCATTTACAAAGATAATGGAATAAGTATACGGGAGGAGATACACTCGAGTAATAACTGATTTTCGCTGATGGGGGCGGGAATCAGGATGAAAGTTAGGTATCTCGTTTGTTGACGGGATCGCTGATAACGCCGTAGCGTGAAAGGAGTCAGCGACAACGATGTCAGAAAGTTAGCTAAACACCGAGCCGAGCCGGAATGATCGCCGGCCGCCGGCATAATATCCTATTTATAATCGTTTATGGTAGGGGGGAGCGGATTAGCTTCCCCTAGATCGGATAATCACACACGGTAGACAATTAATATTCGATATTCACAAAGTGACAAAGCGCTTGTCAGTCAAACAAAGTGCGCCGCGTATACGGGTCGAGATTATAACCGCCGCGGCGCGGCGCCATAATGAATCCTTGATGAACGATCCAGTTTAGGCTTAGAACGATGGATTCGGCGGGTACACGAGTAATAAACTTATCAAAGAACCCGGGATCAGCGTTTTTCTTTTCCGCGTGACGGGTGAATATGAATTGCTAACGCGACCGATCGAAACACACTGAAGGATTTATCGGTATATTTCAATTTTCGTTTTTTTATTGATCAATCGAGTTGTATTTTCGAAGTTTTTTGTATTTACTGGTGTGGATTAGCACGGAGATAGGAAATATCATTTTTATCGACGATTTGGAGAAATTAAAAGCTTAAGCTCGTATGGTGAGGAAATGTTGTTCGAAATTTATCTGATGGTATACGCGTTATCATGGTACAGATTTCGCAGTTCCTTTGTGATGTTACTTGGCACATGCGATGCGTGTGTCTGTGTGTGTGTGTGTGCATACATAAACAGTGAAAATAAATTTGTTTTTTCATTTACGCTGTCGCGCCGTGTGGGAAAAATAATGTAAGTGCGCGATATGTTTTAGAAAATACAAGAAAGAAAATTAAAGGATTCATTTAATCTCATGGTATTGAGATGGATGTGCGACGCGGGTGCGTTTTTGTGACGCCAAGCGATCCTTTGCAAAGCGATATTCCTATCGGTCAACCTCTCGTGTGGACCATTATTAAAAAAAGTATTATCAATATAAAACGAAACGCGGAAATATGATTTTGCTTCGCTCGTAAATTGATGTCTATCTCGAACTACGTTATCATGCATCCTAAATAAACGTCAGCGTAACAATTGATAAATGTTTATAGGTGGATCTATGCCGTTTCGGCGATATACTAAAATGTTTTTCAGTTTGCAATATATTAGTCATGATGCGGTTTATGCTCGATACGTGAGAAATATTTCATATATAAATTTCAAGAAGCAAACTAATTTTTAAATTGTCCATATAAATCAATTCCGTCGAACGGCTTTATAGAGCGTAAAAGCACACTAAATTTCCACCATAACAATTCACTCGCACTTGTTATAATTCCCAAGCGTCATAAGATCAACGGAAACGTGCTCCATATTTTAAGTAACTGTTCCTCCAAAAATAATCAAAAAATGATCGAAAGATAACTACCGTTATAAAAGCAAAATTACAATCTCCGAAATTCAACGCTGCTCCTGCACGTAAAACGATTTTTACAAGCAAAAAATATCATTAACGCATAAAAACACCAACAACTCTGTTTCTTTCCAATCATGCATCCACCGTAAAACTCCCAGGAACAACGAAAATGCCAATCAATCAGAAAGATTCAGGGATACCATTGTTTGTAAGAAAATCCGTATCATAACGGTGGCCTTAGGAAAATTCCTCTCCGTCGAATGATCCCGGCGAAGGCCCCGTTACAGTCAACTTAGCGTCGGAAGCCGAAAAGCGCTGATCGGGGCACAAAATTTAGAAGAATTTCTGAACGAGAGACGCCGGTGCTGAATTGGCCGTAAGGGGCGGATGGCCGGAAGAGGGGCGACGGAGGGGTGCGCTGTGCCACGAATCTTACGAGGCTATTCAGATAATTCACATCGAAGCTTTAACGAGGCTCCATAAAAACGGACCGTCCTGTGGAAGCCGTGGGAAGCGGGGCTAGGGAGGAACAGGGACGAGCGTCGATTCACTCGAGTCGGACGCCGCGCCGGGCGTCTAACGCGTTCCTCGTTGTCCTAACGTTCGTCCCGTAGCTGCCGCCGCCGCCGCCGCGCCGCCGTCGGGCAAACAGAAATTAATTAGAAGCGGTGGAACGTTTGCTCTCCTTAGGATAGTTCACCGGTGACTCTGAAACAAGATTACCGGATTTGCTGTTTTTGTTCGGCCGCGGAGCGCAATTCGTTCGCCGGCGCTCGAATCGGCGTCGACGTCGTCCTGGATTACCGCGCGTGCTGCGCGGAAACTGGCGGAGCCGTCCTGCCCCACCATGGCCGTCTACCGCGACGCCCGGATGTCGACGGTGATCGTCCCTCTTTTCCTCCTAGCCAGCCAGAAAGTAACAAGACGATATTTTTGTTTCTCCGGTTGGCACTTAAACGAAGGCTGCGGGAAGAGAGAAGACTCGCAATTTGGCAAGAAGAAGCACCGGAACGGCGGCAGTTCGCTTACCGATTTCCCGTGGAACCTACCACCGATTGAAGCACATTGCACACTTAATTCAGTGGCGACCGTGTGGGAAAGAGTCTGTAACTGAATACCGTAAGCGCCTAGTGCTCAAACGCGTGGGGATGTAAAAAATGATTGAACTGTGTTGCCAGTATTTATCTATGATCCTTAGAACGACGTAGGATTCACTGACGTTCTTTTAAAAAATGCGAAATTATGTACGTTATTAGGATTTAGCTAAGGAAATTAGGAACGTAGGACTACGTTACTGGTATTTAGTTAAAGATTACGTAGATCTTTGAAACTGGCTAATAAGGAAACATGCATAAATTAGAAAGCAAAGATGTCTTATTTCAATAGGGTAGACTGAAGCGAATCGAATCAGATACAACAGCGAAGAACTAATAATTAATCTTTCAACCTTTCAACTTTCTGACACGTAGTTTTATAAGTAGTGCGCCTCAACCGTAAGTGGTCGCGTTTTCATTTCAACTGCGTATAAGAAAGTCCAAAAACGGGTGCCGCTAGGATATGGTACTGTTAAGTGTGCAACCGCCTTAATTGGTTTACTCGCAGCCGCACCGCAAGCCAACGAACTTTGCCCGCGAGGCGAAGCATGGTTCTCCGGGGTTGACTGAGTTGGCTACAGGCTGTCGCGGGCTCGTCTGGTTTACGAGTTGCGGGCCCGAGTCCCGAGACTCTCGCACGAACGTGCTGATCGACCCCTGTCGATGCTGCACGCGCCACCGCGAGACGGTTACTAATTGGACGAAATAGAAATTGTTTTCGGAGATGGTTGAGTGCGTGGGCTGCGGATAGCTTCACATGACGCTTCGGTTTGCTGTGTTTGAGAGAATGGAGATGTGCAGCTGTTTAGGTAAACGACTTCGAAAGTATACAAATATTTTTCTCCGCTACAATGTATAAACCGGATATTATTTAGAGTGTAGAAATGTTTCTAAATAATCATCCAATTGAGTGAACTGTGGTAATTCGATTTAGTTGAGTATCACCTATTATCGTTATGACATTTAACGCTTTAGGAACGAGTGTCGCCATTTCGACGAGATGAAATTTTCGTATTCGGAAGACTCGCTTCTTTCTTTTTATTGTTTAAGCAATTGATGTATAATTTAGCTGCATCTGCCGAAGGTTTCGTATATTTTTAAGAATCTTCGTCCGCAAAGGTTTAACGCGGTAACCGAGACACTATTTTTATCTAACTGATTCAGACTTGATTACTAACAAACTTGATAATTCAGATTTTTTACAAACATTTCTGGAACAAATTTGCAAAGAATCTTTGAAAAATTTCTGTCGAGTCTCCGTTCACCTGAATCACCGATCGCCCAATTGAATCATATCACCAGGGTTCCTCTATACACGCAATAAAATATTTCAAAAGAACATTACCCCCAATCCACATAATTTCTTTTTCCCTGTATGTTCTTCCGAAGCACGAAAAGTGATTTACAATGACTCAGCAACGTTTATTACCCCGCATGAACATCAACGGCGCCGGAAACATGAACTCCGGGGCGGCGGGGTAAAGATAAATTCAACGTTATTCGAAAATATCTTCTGGGTACCTCTTACGCGTCCATGCCATATATTTCATTCTCCGCCCTAACAGTCGTCGAGGAAGGGACGCGGCTCGAAGATAGCGTTCCGCGGGGGTGGCATCCGGACGCGAGAAACGCTTCGATTATATTGGCATAACGGAGAAGTTAAGCCCGTGGAGATATGCGTCGCGATATTTTTGTTTACTTCGCGCGACTATTTTTATTTTCCAAAGACGAGCGGGTAACCACTTGGCCCGGTTGCTCGGGAGGGGTTGCACGAATGAGGAAAATCAATAGCCTCGGTGAAATAACATCTCGGGTATAAGGAAAAGCCGCGCCATCGAAAAATATTGATACTTTAACTAAGGAGGAAAGTTTGGTCGATCTACAGACGAGATGTAAGGAGAACGGGAGGGTGGATTCGGCGCGGCGGTTGGAAAAGGGGGTGGGAGGGGCGGGAGGGGAGGGCCGGCAACTCGGCATCTGCGGCGGCTGGTATTGACGGGTCTCCAATTCTATCAGACTCCGGGAAAATATATATGTATTGGATGGCACATTATCGCATATTAGTCATAAAACTTTTTCCGCCAGCTGGAGGGTGGGCCGGAATATATCTCGGGCCCGTGTCAGACGTCCACGAGGATTATCGTCGTTCGAACGACGTCTGGAGTGGCATTAATCATGCCGCGGGGCGCGGAATCGCGAACGAGCGTAGATAAGAAACAGAAGGGAAATACGATCGGAACTTTCTTGATAATTGTTGACCCGTCGCCGCGGCGACTTTATCTTAAACGGCCAAAGAAATTATTAACGACGACGGGAAGAAGGGAACCGGGGAAATTGATACCGAAATGTTTACCCTCAGCTGGAGAGAGCGTCCGTGCTAATGGCGCGACCCGAACTTGGCTGCGCGGAGCTTTCACCCCTTGAATGCTGATGTGAAAAGTGAAACGCGTTAATGATGGCGATTCAAACTTCGGGTGAGAGGATTCTTTTATTTTGGGAGTGTATAAGATTAACCGACGAATTAAGTGGAATTGGAGTTACTAGTAAGTATGGTTTTTTAGTGATTTGTTTTAATGATATAGTGATAATGTAGTAATTTGAAGTTTGGAATAGAAGGTTAAACGTTACTTTGGGTTTTCACATTTTGGTAGAAGGGGGAGCGTAAAGGAACAGAGATGCAGTAAAATTTCATATTTTTAATTAACTCGGATATGCACGAAATATCGAAATATTTAAAATTCCAGGAAAATTTATGTATTGACCGGTCGATGATTTTTAACTCTACGGATGCATGAACATTCAAGTTGAAAATGTAAATCCGTGAAAAACGGAATCGAATGAACGGTATATCTAACGAAGCCCCGCATTTACTTTCAATTAATTAAATATGTTTCTGTGTGCCCAATTAAAAGTTCAGCATCAGCAATATTTACGCGAACAAGTCAGAACTTACCAAATTTGATGGTAAACCGGTCTCCGTTGCGTTCGCCAGCAAAAATACAGCCGCTCGAGCGAAGAAACGAATTACAGGTCTGCGAAAATCGTTTACAAACGCGCTTGTTCGTTACCAATGAGGAACTGATAGTGATGTATCTGCGGTGTGCGCGAGCGTAGACTGATGACGCAACAATTGAACAGGTTCGAGCGACGTATGTAAGCGGACAAACTTGCGAAGGCGTCGTAAAGTTCGAATGCATTCGAACTCTGAGGCTTCGAGGCTTGAATGTCGAACTTCCGGCGTCTTCCGTTTCCTAGGATCCTAAAGACCGCGGTCGGCCAGTGACGTACATACATACACGTCGAATCGAATACATTTTACTTATCAATCTGACCCCGATTGTCATTTTTACAGGTTCATTCTTCTTCAACTATCGTCTCTGGTAAAAGTAGTCGAAATAATCTCGAAGATGCAGCTGCGAGAATAAGCAGATGTATCTATCTTCGCAGACAACTGTCTGCCATTTTCCTAGATCGTCATAAATCGTTCATCGGAACGATCGAACTTTTGCACGCATCAAACTCTCGTAACTTTTACTGCCTTAATTTACGTTCCTTCTGTTCCAAATTTTTCCCATTGCTCATTACACATTCAAAGGAGTTTTAGGAATGCAATCGTATAATTTACCTTTGACTTCTCATAGTGATTCCGAGCTGATTACATAATCAGACAAATTGTTGATGGTTAAAAGCGTGGAAAGAGAAATACGATTTGATAAGAACTATAACTATAACTATAATTTATATACATTACATTCTTCCAATGTCGAGTTCCATTTTGTTTCAACTTCACGTTACGATATTATAATTTATATTCCTCCTTATTCAAGCAGCAAGATTGAACCAATTGAATTCGCAAAATATTAACGAATAGCTAGAACAAGTGTCGAGCATACTCATGCATGGGCTTACTTTCGCCAAGTATCATCGATCTGCCAGTGACAGTTTTATTAAAGTCGAGTGAAAAGGACAAACTTTAAACAGTTTTGCTCATACGTAATTCATTCTGTTTGCCATTGCGCAAGCCATGATGTAAATACATATACTTATATATGCGTACGGGTGTCACACGTCTCGTGCGTTCGATCGTGTCGAGACGCAGCGTTCGAACGTCTTGAGATGTTTGAACAAGCCTGTTCGCGTTTGAACGTCATGCGAACCAGCTCGAACATCGCGTCACCTGTGCACACGTTCGAAAGTGTTCGAGTCAGCTTGGCCGCGTACCCATCGCTACCCGACAGCTATCGACAGTTGGCGTTAATGGTCGATGCTAAAGCACCCACGACTGACGCCTATCGCTTACCCGAATGACATGTTGTTCACACCTCCCGATAAGCTCGGTGACTGTGTCACGCGGCGCACTTTGTAACGAAGCAATGAATTCGGAATTGGTCTCACGACGCGTCGATGCCCCCTCCCCCATGAATAATAAAAATAATGAACGCATCACGAGCCGTGATAACTGTGTGTCGTATCGTAAACAATTCCCAACGCGAATTTCAAGAATTTCGCGAGAAATAAATGAGGAAAGGCCCGTTGGCCGTTAACCGCGGACAGAAGTTCCCCTCTTTATAATGAATTCGATTCATACATACTCATGAAGGTGTGCTGAAGCGAAGTACTCTTTCCCGACCCCTTGTAAGCTAATATTATCCTTCAGAAGGGAAATCTTTACTGAAACTGGAAACTTTCTACGTCGTTCTGACGTATACATTCTAAACTGAATTTCGTATTATTCGTGTACCGTAATGACGGCACTGGAATATTATTATTCGTTGCTGTTTTCACATCAGCAAACTGTGAATACACAGCTGCTTCCTAACAGCAAATTCGAAAATAGAAAAATCATTTCAAAGAATCATATCGTGTGCGAACGTTCAATCGCTGCGCTAGGATATTGATCGATGATCGAGGCTTTCAGAAATTGCAATATTTACCAATAAACACAAGTTATATTCTAAATAACTGTTGATTGTACAAACCTGTCTCTGTCGCAGTTCATTTTAAACGAAGTAAAGTATTAATCAAACTGCTCGGTGTTAACGCCACGTCAGTCAGAGATCTAAGAGTAATTATAAAAATTGCCAAATCCAACTTTACTAGACTTGAAGACTCAACAAGGTTAATTTTGACACGAAAGATCTCACTGAAAATCGATTCTTGCGATACGTGAGATGACGTAACTTCACGAGTGACTATACGATTTTCGATGCCAGTGAAAATTAACAGGTTCAATACAATCGCCGGGCGCCGAGTACGTTCCCTCCAGATTTTCTAAGCTTCTCATTGGTCAGTGAACATGTCAACGAGCTTAAATACTGTCGATCGCGCATAAACTCGCGCGCGATTAGCGTGCCACTTCGGAAGCCGAAACCAGAACAATATGCCGTAGATCACACGGCGAAATCTGTCCCCGTTCTCTGTAGAACATCGAATTTCGATATTCGTTAGTAGACGTTCGTCTCGCTTTCCGGCTGATCCGCGGCGTGTTTCCGTTCAACTCCTATTTTCGAACGGCTTGCGGTGAATCGGTATCACTCGAGCTATTATCCGCAGCCTCGAAAACTGTACACCGCGTGGGCGCGCGGTACTCGAGGCCGATACGCCATGAATCACCGCGGCCGCGGCGTCCGGGACATCGGATTTCATTTAGAAAGCGAATAAATCTTTAAGGCGAGAAACCACCGGGGTCAGCAGCGGGGGCCGAAAGCGACTTGGGAGCAGGATGGTCGAACGGAAAGATTTGCGAGCGCGGATGTAGCCGAATATGGCCGCCAACGCCAACGAAACAACGTAGCGAATTGTCTTAGATACTACAGAGCTACTGCAATGTTGAATAAATTCTGATTTTCTCTCTTCTAAACTCTTTATTTGGCGTGATTCTATAAGGATAAAGAGTTGTGCTACAACAACCAATTCATAGCAACGTCGATTTTTAATCGTTAGACCGTTGATCGTCGAATTGGCTAATTTTGTGAGATCACTTGATGGCTAGGCTGAGGAATACGAGTCTGATTAGTCAGTTTCCATGTGTTCTCGTCTGATTTTTTGGTGGTGATTTGTTATTGGTTAATACGGTTACACATAGCCATAGAAAACTATAAACAAGATATAATCATAGAAAGATTCGTCTTGCTTCTTAAGGCCACTTATAGCCTTCCCGTTTCGTCCGGGTCCTTACATCATCGTAACTTTAGATTTGTAGACATTTTTTCTTGCCTCAAGACCTATTTGTATAATCTTTAAGATTTTTTTAACAGTAAGAGCCTTCGTCCTGACGCGACTTGCAACCGTTCTTACGGTATTACGAGAAGGGATCGTGGCAGCCATAAATCCATGAACCCACAAGGCCCGCGATTCTTACTGCAGATTTTCCTTGTCTATTGTTCACATCTGGCGTCCAGTCACCAGCATTTCTAACTCTCTGGTCCGTCTGTTTTAGCATGTGTTATTAAGGCCAAAGCGTTTCTTGCTTTTTACCTGCCACGGTCGAGGATTGCAAACAGGACGAATTAGTTGCTAACATTAGCAACTAGGAAGACCCGAGAAGGAAGGGAACTGTGTCTCCCTTCCACAGCCCTCTACATGTAAAAAAAAAGCCAACCAGAACGTCTTCACCCCCGCTAAGACGACTCTGCCGAGGTATCGTCGAAGACGATTCTGGGAGGTTCAGTCAGTACGGAGTGCGGAGTAGGAAGTAGGAAGTAGGAAGTAGGAAGTAGGAAGTAGGAGGTACGGAGTAAGAAGTAGGAAGTAGGAATTTCGATGAACCAAATAATACAACGTAACAAGTCACCACAAGAACCAAGTCTACTTTAGCTCCTACTCGTTTTCTAAGGTTTGTTCCCTATCATTCGAGTGGTCCTTCGAAACGTATAAGTTTTATAAGTCGACACACCACGTGCAAACGCCTACAAGGCTCGATCACCATTACGGTAGCTACGAGTACCTAACACTTCTATATTGTCCCGACATTGAATCATCTTCCAACTGTGCTGGAAGAACTGAATCATTCGATACCCCAACCCTTATGTAATTGAAGTTATCTGTTAATACAGTGTAAGAACAGTTGATTTGATACAGCAGAATTTTGAAGTTCGATATTGAATATGATTTATATAATATTATAATTATAGGTATATGAAAAATTGAAATGTTACAGTTTTGGTGCTTAATTCGTGTATTATTTCAATGTATATTGGCCGTAAAAAGTGTCATAAATATTTCATTGGAACGATATGAGTACGTGTGGTGAAAAAATTATCGAATGCAAAGAGTTGAACATGGCATTACCCCACGAGGCAATGCTTCATAGACAAAGTCGCTCGCGTGATCATTTATTCTTGTAGTAACTCATGCATCAATGCAGATGTACTCGCGGTGTTTTGCTGTGTCCCACAGAACGCAGGCACTTTTCCAAGAAATGATGGATTATTGACTTGCTCGATGTAGCTCATTCTGGAAGCATCTCAGAGGTTAATTGAAATTCCACACGAAGGATTATTGATGTAAGCCACTGTTTGCCAGAGTCACGCTTACATGCGTCTGAGAATGAAGTATTGATGCTGAATTTACAAGCAAATTTCTAGTTAAGCGTGATTGTCCGGCGCGTTGAAGGAAAAATCAGTGTACACTGTTGGACAAGTGTGCCACGAGTCACCTGCATAGTGAAATTTAGTGATGTTCTGAGCTTTCATTCTATTGCGTAATTACAATTAATACCGCCTGAAGGTACTGCGGTAGAAAATTTCTTTATTGACGGGAAATATGCATAACACACGAATGTTTAATAACGATAATTAACATTCCACTATGTCGTAATTGAACCATTGTTCGACATGCTGCTGACATACATCGTTAAATTTTATTCCCAGCATTCGAATGTCGCATTCAATATTCTGGAGTTCATTGATAATATGCGTAGCCGTATCGACTGTAATCACTCGATCACGTTTACAGGTATTAATTCTGTAATCAGAGCGTAAACTCGTCAGGCGATTAATTACGAGACAAACGAGCAACAGTACATTATGCTCTCGATCAAGGAATAATTATCCAACGCTTGAAATTTACTTTGTGAACCGAGATAGTATAATAAACTCTTTGAAATTAAGTTACTCGTTAACGGTATTTTAACGCGTTGGGTGCCGCATGATTTTCTCGAGAAAAATATACAAAATGAAGCTAATGTAATAAATTATATCATTGAATCGTGTTATTATTATTGTAGGTTTGTCTCGTTGAATACCACTGCATTAGGTAGTATTACTTGTAATATAGAAGAGTTTCCAAATAATCATCGTTTAATCGAGTGACTGATAGTAATTCGATTTGTTTCGGGTCACCGATGACCCTCATATCATTCAACATGTTAATGAGCATTATTCATAATAGTTTTTCATGTTTTACAGTATACACATAACGCATAATGTAAAAGTTACTTAAGGATAACTACGAAAATATTATTTCTAATGTCGTTACTTACAACAGTAATAATAGAAACTTAACACGAATTAATACTATAATATCAGTATTATTATTCTCCTATAGTTAATCATTCATCGTCAAAGTTTCAACTGAAAGTAAACTACAAAAATATCATTTTTGAGATCATTGCAACAATAACAATACATATCGGAAAGTCAACGTTCATGAATATTATAATATCAACATCGCTATTATGGTTCATCATTGAAGTTTCCAGAGACCTCAAGTGATACATTGCGCGAACGTCGAATCGGACCGGGAGTAGACGCCGGAACGCGACGATCCGCCCATAATTTCCAACGGTTCATCTTTTCTTTCAACAGTTTATTATTGAAGAAACGTCTAAATGCTCTACGCTCCACTTCCTACCGGGCCGCGTAACGGGAACGTTACCATTGTACTCGAACTTTTAATCGGCGGTGTACTTCGCCTTTGCTCGACTATCGGCTTCTATCGCTAAAGTGAAGATCGATGACACCATTCTTCCCCGCATGGTCGGTCAAGGAAGAGGAACAGGAGGGGGAGGGGGCGACGACGAAAGAGGAAGAGACACTGCGACGATGGGGCCAGAGGGTAGTAACGACAGCAAGGGGGCCCCTTTTAATCGCGAAGTAAAATTGTTATGATCCTTCATTGTTGCCAAGTGGACGGCGTCCAAACGTTTCGATGTCACTGTGGTTCATCCAATCAAGCGTAGCCACGTGAAAATAGCTGTTTCAGCACAGTACAACGATTGCCTCTACGTGAGCCCCCGTAATCTACAGACACACACACACACACACGCGCGATTGATTCGCATCTTGAGCTCGTAATATACGTCCATCTACCTGATTTTACCTCCGCCATCCCTTCGCTTCATCCAACGGTCCACCCCCCTTTTCAATGGCCTCGTAATTCCTCTTTCTTCGAATCTCGCGTAAACCAGGGAGTGGTCCATTTGCTGGGACTAATGTCGTCACAGCATCGCATTTTCGGATCTTAGTGAAATTTCATTTCGTATCGATCAAGTCAATTCGATTTTATATGGATTACCTCCTTGCCGTACAATGACAAGTGAGACCCGTGATGAGGATTTCTAGACTAATTTAACAACAATCAATGTTGTTCATTACCCATGGGTAAAAAAGCAACTGTTTTGCTACTATCAATGTATTACCCTCAAATGAAATTTCCACCTGAAGTAGAACGGAAAATTTTCTTGCATTTCTTCCAAATTGTCGATAGTAAAATATTACGCGAGCTTAGTAACGAGTGTAAATAGTACGCCAAGAATCAAAACAGGAGATAGGGTATGTATGAAATGTTTCAATATTAGAGAAAAGAAATCCTTCGCGTAATAAATTGGAATCTAAACTAAAGATACCTTTTATTAGAATCAGCGAAGAGAAAAAGAATATATCATTAATCTTTTCACCCGCCACGATAGAAATCTAGTTACACGAGCATCAGCCCTTATTATTCGAGCAAGCGAACCGCGATAAAAGAATTAACAGACCCTTATTATCCAAACGACCAAATTATCCCTACTTTCCCTCCCGTCGTGTATAAATAGAGTCCCACTGAATTTAGGGGTGCCAATCTCTCCGGCAGCGTTCCCTGTCACAAACATCAGCGATTTTCAATTTTCGCGGATGTATTTATCCGCTTAACCATCTACTCTTCTAGAGCGGGGGACAACGTTGAGGGGGCGGCTCGAATCAATGAAGCAAGCAGCTCGAACGAACGCCTCGCCCTTCGACCTTTCCCACCAGTCTTTCATCTTTCGGAAAGTTCCCCGGGCAGCCGGTCGACCTTTCGTCGGATACCGGCAGTGCATTACCGTTCCATTCAATGCTTCGGCGAGAAGGAACCGCCGCGAAATCCGCGCGGTAATGGTTTTTACAGCTATTAACGTTCAACTGACGAGGGAAAAGCTAGCCAGTCGCGTTGTAACCCAGCGAGGCAGGGCTCGTGGCGAGTTTTCGGTCGGGGGTTGGCAATCATGCACAGAAAACGCGGGTCCGGCGGCTCAAGCCCGGAATAATTGAGTTCTCCGTTTTCTAACGACCGGCATCTTTCACGTCCACGGACTAAGAGCCAAATTAATTGAGCAGATTGAAAGGGACCTGGGGGACGCCGAGGGAAGACAAGTTACTTTCCCGTGCGATTTCGATGTTGCCTTCGTCTCTCACGGGGAAACTTCTGCGCTGCTTGGTATTCCGATCTTCCTCGAGCGCGTTGCGCTTCTGTTTCCCGTTTCCTCCGTTCTTCCTCCTCTTCCTTTCCCCGTTTTCCTTCTATTTTCTCTCCTTTTTTTTCCTTTGTGTGTGTGTTTTTTTTGTATTTCACATCGGTGCCCGTTCCAGCATGGTCCGGCGAAATTGAGTTACCGGAAAGAGCGATCGGGAGACTAATGGACTTCCGGCTGGAAGTACTGAAATATCGTTGGAACAACAATGGAAAAAAACAAGGTGTGCAGAATGTTATCGGTCATCGGCGATCGATCGATCCACCGGTGGGCATCGGTGACGTCACGGAAACTTTCGTTGCCTACAACGTTAGAGTTCAGAGAAATTGAGTTAAGAAACCCGGGAGTCCGGGTTTGGGGAACATTGAACGATGTAATCTGGGAAAAGATTGTTTAAGTCACTTGTTCCTGTTGTTTCGGTGACGAAAACGTGGATTATGTTTTCACTGTTAGCACGGAACAGGTTGTTACAGCTATACTGTAATTTCACAAAAAATTTCAAAGGAATTTTGTAAGAGCGACAGAATATTATCAATCATCGATCGAACGATCGATTTTATCCAACGTTGTTCAATCCAATCGACGATGTCACAGGAATTTTCGTTACCTCCGCTCTCAGAAGCGGAGACGAGAAAATTGAGTTACGATGTCATCGGTGTACTCGAATGTCGGTCGATATGGAAACGAGTCAAGACTCAGCGTCGACCGCGAAACTTTGGTTTGGCTTCTTGTTGTGTCTGAGAACTGTCGTTCGTGTTGGTTTTTTTTCTATTATCGATTAAATCTTAGCTTTCTGTTGCCATAAGAGCTGAGATAGTATAGATATCTTTTATTCCAGTGCAAAAAATATTTAACATTACATTATGTTTACCATTGAATAAATTCGTGGTATCTTAGTAAGTAGAAGAATTGCCTCTTGATCATGTAATAAATGAAATAATTTATTACCACATGGTGTTGTTGTTTCGAAATTAAAAGCAGACCGTTCGAAATAGTTTCATTCAACTACGAATAAGTAAATACAAATTTTCGTTTAAATGTTACATTACAATTTCGCTTATCCCACGCGAATCCTGTTTATTTAGATGATGTACTGAACTAGCCGCACTAATCTGTTTGTTCTAAACTACGAATTTCCAGCACAAAGCCGATTTAGCTGCTCAAGCTTCCGCCTTTGAATACCACGAATAATTGCATTGTGTCCATTGATCACCTCGTAAGCAACTTATTGTTCTTCTTGGTTTGTACAATAGTAGTTTCCAGGTTTTAGTTTTAGGATCTCCATTGATCCAGCTCTTTTTACTCTTAATAAAAACCAGAAGGCTCTGAAATTATAAAGAACTACAGAAGATATTGTCATTTAAAGATTCGTCGACTTTTAACTTCCATACAACATAACTGTTCACGCATTAACAAAACAACATTCATTTCCTTCTCTCTAATTTTCAATCTAACACTAAGAACAATTCATTCGCCAGATTTCACTAAACCAGTTTCAAGTAGTTCTTCGCAAAACTGCACAATACCCTTCTATTCTCAAAGAAAGTACAAATGAACCGTTAACAAAACACTTTCTACCAGAATCACAGTCCCGAATATCCATGCTCTACAATGTGAACACCGTAACTAGAATCATCGTGCAGATACCCGTTATTATCCCATCGCGGCTAAATACGTCCCTTGAACTTCACCTTAGAACTTCTCATCGCGTCGACGCGATGTTCCGTAACTCCCGGCCGATACGCTTTCCATTTATCCATTAATAACGCCGGCAAGTGTCTGAAAGCTGGTCAACGATCCATTATTAAGTTGTCACGGGCGAACGTGCTTTGATTTTGCGCGCGCACACGCTGGAGACGAGCCGCACGTCTAACTAGACGTAATCCGCCGTCCGCGGTGTAACATGATAATGATTGCGGGAACTTCTATCCTATCGGCAAATTAGATCGTCCCGTATCAGACTCTAACTTTGTTGTCCGACTGCGCGAGCTTTCCTGCCGACTCCGCGCGGGGGACGCCCGCCCGAGGGCTCGGCCGTATCTTCCGCCGCGACGCTGAACGCACTGGTCCCTGATACATTGCGAAATTAGCTTAACTCGTTCGGTACCAAGCTCTCTTTCGAAAATCGTACCCAGAAGCTATCACCCGACATCAGCACTTTCATCGTTACTGTTCATTTGCTTGCAACGACGATCTTTATTATGGATTACTTTTCTCGAGGTCTTGGCTTGAAACTAATATAAGTTTTCATTTTTGTACGCCTGTAACGCTAAGTCTACGGATATTTGTTGTCTTTGTTCTATTGTTCCGAAGAAAATTGATGATTGCTTAAGTAAATCTTGGAAACTAGCGGGTCAAACATGGATAATTACAGTTTACCACATACTCTTTCTAAAATTCGATATGCGAATTGAGACGTTATATTATCAGTTAGTAGCGATAAACTAGCATACTTTACTGGTTATTTGATCATTATACACTGTGTCACTGGTCTTTTCGGCTAGGTACATCGTTATGCACCTGGTATGTACTTCGTGTCTAATGGGTTAACAGTTGCCAGCCGACGAACCATCGCTGAAAGAAAATTCAATTGTTCCTTTCTTTCGTGACGCGCTCGTCGTGGATTTCGCACGCCGGACACGAGCAACGCGTGAAGGGTTTTACGAGCTCCAAGAAAATAAGGGATCCTGTTACTGACCCTTCCCGCCGCTCAGTCGTTTCAATCTGCTTCGGGCACGAACGATGATGCAGTGTCACGTGAACCGGTATTTACAGCACAATAACTATTACAGGTGGCAAGAAGGCTGTGAAACACGGCATCGGCTCGGAGGAGCTGTTTCGCACGATTTCCGATTGAGCTGGATCTAATTAAATCGGACGTCGTCGCTCGTCAAGCTTGAAAGTACGAGAGAATGGGTATCAGTAAGAACTTGTTGTAACGAGGATTCTTTTATAGAGCGTTATTCGTGTTGCAAAGCATCGTCAACGTTGAGGGTAGAATATATGTGCTCGAGTATCTTGAAGAATTTGTAAATTCCTGTTTTTCTGTAAGATGATCGGAAATTTTCTGTCGATGTTTGGAAAGGTATTATCAAAAGATGAGACAAGGTTTTCGATACTTGGTAAATATGATAATATGTAAGATCATATCCTTCGACCACAGAAGTTTCTGTATTTTCGTTCACCTCGACCCCGTTGATTAATCAACTGGAATCGTGAATCTGCAATCACAAGCGCGCTCGGGATATCGTAGAGGCCAAAATATTTAACGGCAGCGCATATCGAATGAATCAACAGGATGCGGTAGGACGCGTCTCGATTGGCTGAAAACGATCAACGATACATCAATTCAGGATTTACCGGCCCGTACAGTTTCATACCGATTCTCACGAAGATTTAGATGTAACCCGGGAGAATTGGGGAACGCGTGCAGTAATCGGTCGGCGCTTACAATTGTACACATCTGATAAATTCTCGTACACGTACGTGCGGTCGTACCGTACAAGAGTTAATTAACTAATGTGAGCTAATCGCCGGTAATCGTTAATCAGGCTTGATTACACGTGGAATAAAGTTCGATACGTAAGGGGTTAATCCTATCGATCGCCGGCCCTCGCGGAAGCACTAATGGCGACCGGTACAATCGCTATCCGGCGATTTTACCGGGGTGTTCATGCTTTTTGCCCCGCCGCTCGCAAATTCACACGCGACGCGAGCCTCTTTTCCCTAAATACCTCACCGACACCGAGCAATTATTAACATGTTAGCTGCCAGCGTCGCATATTTTTGACGACCCACATTTTGCAGATTGTTTAACGCTGTGGTTCACAGTGCATCTGTACATTTCAAATATTATGCAATAAGTGATAACACGTTGTAACCATTTTCTTTCGGTGTATTCAAATTGGAAAGTGTCTTTGATCAAATGAGTGCGCACCTAAATTGGAAAGTGTTAGATCATCGAAATGGCGTTAAGTAAATGGGGACGTGTTTGGGTCAAAGGAGACTCTAATAATGCAGCAGGGTTAACATTTCGAATGCCATGGGAGTGATTGGTGACTCCCAACCAAATCGAATTACTATAGTTCACTCGATTAAATGATGATTATTTAAAAATATTTGTATATTATAAATAGTTTTATCTAATGCGGTGACATTCAGCTAGATGAACGCGCAATAATAATCATACTATTCAATCGAATGATTTAATATTATATTTTTTCCATTTTGTGTAGTTTGCTCTATGCAATCGTGCGGCATTTAACGTGTTAATCTGTTTTTATCCGAAAGTGTAACATGCAGTAGTGTAATATGCAGGAGAACAAGATTTTTGTTATTGATCTTGATTTATGTTTTCGTAAAGATGATACGTCCTATTGAATAAAATAGTATCGAGTGTACATTCGTTTACATTGGAACATTTTCTAGCTTCCAATGAGTCTAACAGAATATACAACCGTAATCCGTTTTTTCCCAAAGTGGAAAATTAAGTTAATAGTCGCAATGCACTTAAAGGAAGTGGTTAAATGGGTCCCACTAAAATATTCTATTCCCCTTTCGGTGAAGCTTGCCTCATTTCCCATTCATACAAGTCCTCTGTCAGAAAAAACCTTCAATCTCTGAAGCATTCACCAGGAAACGTTAAACATCTTGCTTATAAAAATTTAAATGACCTGGAAAGCTGTGTAAAGTTACGAGAACATCTCCACTTACCGTTTTCTCCGTGATTTTTCACTAAATATATGTATAATAACAATTTGTCGATGCAGAATCATCAATCAGTAATTACCAGACTGCGAATATTTATGTGTACTTTTGTAATCAACTGTTCACGCATCAACGATGAAATACAATGTTATTTCCTATATTAAAAACTGCTGTAGCTTAGCGATAATATAATCAAGATACCGACAAAGATTCCTCTAAGAATTCATATTCGACTCACTGACAGCTTTACGAGCTATAAATGTCTGCACTCTAGAAGAACATATAACACTTTAAAATAATGACAGCTGCGAAATCCTGGAACAAACAGGAACTATCGGTGACAATGTATGACGTGCATCTGCTTCGCTTAGGATATACTCGGCCATATCCCGGATAAATCGTGTAATCCGTCGTACCGAATGTATTCTTGCCAAGAAACACGATAGCTTGCACGGTTAAAAACCGTGCCCGGCATTTACTCATTTAAGACACGCGGCATAAGTTTATATGAAAAAGATGAGTGACCATATTGCTCCCTGCCACCCACCGCCGCCGAAAGCTGGCGAACCGACTATGAATCTCCAGGCTGGCTGGACAAATAGAATGCCGCGAAGCTGGAAAAAGGTACCGGCGGAAATAACTCTGCCGATAGATGTTACTTGAAATTAGATTCCATTGATTCTCAGTTTCATATCTGGGCGGAGCTTAAAATCAATCCACTGGAAGGAACGTAGCAAATACCCATTGAATTAAACTGCGATATCTAACTTCCGATCGGGGGATACGTATCGCCGGTCTGCAAAGCTGGATTTCAAAAGCGACACACTTCTCCTTTTTCCGACAATGAACGAAACTGGTTCTCCTCGATGCTTCGAGCGCTGTATTCTTTCCTGTGCTTTCATTAGGGAGGCAGCTGGAGGAGACATAGACGCTGTTATTAAAATCTGCGCTTAGCGAATGACACGCCACGTTCGCTGAAGATCATTTAATTATTCCTGAATTTTATTATTTCTATTAGAAATTCGATTCTCAAGTGAACGCACAGATCGAGGCTGATATTAATTTATCATAGAAGTTTTAATTATTTTCTTGTTGCAGCTCATATCGCAAACCGAGTATTATTCGTTATTATTCATTCCCACTTGTAGAAACGGGAAGCCCGCAATGAGATTTTGCGGAACTTTTAAATCACGGTTTCCATTAGTAAAAAAGTTCGCGCAGTTTAGACAGGACCGTTTACAAAGTACCTCGGAGTACAACGTCTACCTTCGGTGTCTACAAAATATTACAAAAGGAAAGTTAGTGTACGTGAGCAAACACGAAATGTTCGTGAATCTTATAAGAAAATAATCATTTAAATCCAAATAACACATTTCAACGTAAAAGTAACGTTAACTCTAACATTACCAAATGTAGTCTAATTGATTTTTCTAATTTTTTATTCGAAAACTATAAGACTTTTGATTTCTCGAAGAAATATCTTTATCTTCTAAAGAATTGTGAATAATCATACAGAAATCGCAAAAGGCCATCCATCCGGCAGTTTCAGTGTCAAAGTTTCCTCAATGTACCAACCACAAAATAAAATATATCTAATATAATTACCACGCCATTCCATATACCTTTTCCATCCGGGTGTTTAAATGTCAATAAACATTGTCCCCAATCTTCAGTCGCGATTCATTTCGAACAAGAATCATTTCTTCGCGAATCTCGGGTGTACTTTACGCGAGATCCCGTGTATCCCGTTTCTCTTAGGGGATACTTCGCAGCGACCCAATTTCGGTGGCTAAATCAGAATAAATGAACTCGGACGGTTACTTTTTTTTCCTCTGCGTCCCGGCGACCGTGTTCCGCTCGGGTTATCATCGCGTCGCGATGCAACTCGAAACGCGAACGAGATGAAGGTCGATAAAGTTGTAACCCCGCATCGTTCAGCTGGAAATGCTGCGTGGCTGGAACGGCCGCTCGGGGCTCGCGGTCATTTTCAATGAAACAAGCTTCTGTCCATCTCATTCCGGCCCGTGGATGCATGTTACGCGCGAAGAGTAACTGGTACGCGCGAGCGCGGCCCGTATAAACATCGCGGACGCAGCGAGGTACTGTATAAACCCTCACAGACGCAGGCTGCTCACGGTTGGCCGAGGTCGCATCCTTTCAGCGTGCAGCTAGAACACGGTGCTCCTTTTCCTGTCCCTATCGTCTAAATGGCAATTCGCTTAATACCTGGCGAGCATGGAGAAAAGAACGAAGCCGAAGGTTACTTGAATCGGCTGGGTATAGATTCAACGTCGATTACCTCGTTCATAGACCGGTGGCCAGCTAGATGCGGCCGCTCGCTCTATCTGCGGTCGCCTGACTTTTAATGCCCCATTCAATGATGCAAAACCAGACACGCGGCAGGCTGCACCTCAAATGGATCCGGGGATGGTGTTTTATTCCTTCGACAGATGCGGGTCAGAGCCGATGTAGGATCGCTGCGGACAAGCCGCCAGCGGGATCTGTGGTTCCAGGCTACCAGGTTTCGTAATTACACCGATGAATTTCGCCGATTATGACTGTCGGTCAATGATATTCATTCGGGTCCGGCAAATCGACCGGGGACACGCGTATTCGGTCGCCGGGATATCGGCTTTTTCGATTTGTTTAATTGCACGGTGAACTCTTGATCTCTTGCGACTGTATTGTCAATGTATTCTCAATGGCAATGAGTGGAACGAATGCATCCGTGGGAAACGTGTGATTTGAAATAGATTTTTTCAAACGTAACGTGATTTGTGTGATTGGGTTTAATTTGTTGTCGAACAATGCTTTTAATTGTCTGGAGAATGTTATGTGTATTTTGTATGTGTATTAATGTGTATGTTTGTGTAATTTTATGTTTTTATTTTGAAGCAGAAGGCACTTTATTAGGTAATCTTTATACGTGAAAGAACGTTGTGGTTCTGAATTGCGTTACGGGAAGAATTATCGATCAAGGTGCATTGTGTACAAATCGAATGCATAATGCACAAGATAATGGTTTAGACATAATGGTGTTGCGATTCTGCGTGACAGATAATGATGACGGATTGTCCGGCCTGTCAATATAATCAAATCCGAAGCGATATTGCAGGATTCGATGATGATTTAATACTAATTAGCGCGATCTTGCTACGGCGACAAGATACGAGGATAATGCAGACGAGAATTTGAACGAGTGGGATGCCAATGGAAACTGGTTACCCTTACGTTGTTCCTGTTAGTTGTACGTCACGATGCGACACGATGAAGCATCGATCGATCACTCCAAATTAATCGACGTAAATTACTGTTTTACATCTGGCTGAATTCTGATAGCAACCTGTCATTCTAATATATCATATAACATATGATCTGCGGAGACCAGTTTCATTAAACTAAATCATCAGCGTAACGATAGATGAATCCGCAAATTACATTGCTACGAACCTCCCTTTCATCTCGAATGAAATATTCTTTAAATATATTCAACGGTATAAATATATCGATTGCACAATATTTCTGCGCGAAACTTTTATAATATTCGTCGCGACACAATAAAAGTACAATACTAATTTCATCATTTAAAAAATGAAAGTCCTAGAAAAAATTGTCCTAGTTCGCGTCTAGAAAATTCATCTGCGTCGCGAAGAATTAAAGATATCGTTTGAGTAGAACAATATCCGATCACCCAATCTATTTTAAAATACATAGAAAGTAGATAAGAATAGACAAAAATAGATAAAAATACGTACAAAGTAGATAAGAATAGACAAAAACAAATAGAAATAGGTAAAAATAGATCAAAACAGATAAAATAGATAAAAAAGAATGATTTTAGAACGTCTTCCTTATAATCGACGATCTATAACTCCCAGCGGCATATCCTAAAGTTTTTCCAGCGGAACGTCGACGGGATTTCCAGGGGCACGCTCAGCCGCGGAACGTTTAATGCGATAACGCCGCTCATATAGGTAGGAGAAGGCTAAAACAGAACACTGTACTTACTCGCAGCGATACGTTGAGTGAGCTTTAGGACTTTGGAGCAGTTTGAGGGTAGTTTCGGTGAACAGGTTATCGGATACATCACATATCGAAGGCTTTAGCGTTACTGATATCGATTAAGCCACTGTTCCGCAGATCTTTAGGAGGGGTTCCGACTTCGTGCTCGAGGCGATGCCGGCTCAGACGGAGAACGAGGAAAGGGGAGAAACGAGATGAATTTTCACCCATAAAAGAAGAAATCTCTTTACGTCATCCGCCGACCCGTGTGTGCATGCATGTGCACCGGCGTGCACGTGTACGTAGTTTTAAAGATCCTTTGTGCCAGTGGCACATTATAGAGGTCGTCGCATTAGATAGAGTCATACGGCTGGAGGAATTCCAATTGCTGAACAGCCACGTCGTTCGGTTTAACGATTCCGTTCGACCTTAGAGGATGTCGAACGCTATAGATTAGAACCTGGGTTTTATGTATGCGTCACTTCGAGGATTCTCGAAACAATCGGCTACTGAACATACACCTCTGAACTTCATTCACGGAGGAATCAACGTTCGAGATTTTATACGGCTAAAGTTAACGTGTAACTGAAAAGGAATGGTGTAATTACGAATATTGTGAACTATTAAATCTAATTGTTTAGCACATTGAATCATATATTAATTGAAAGGTAAATCATCACAAAAGTTAGGAATGGAAGGTGAATAAAAGTTTCGGGAAAGGTGAAACTTTCTCGTGGAATTTTTCTGTTAAGAAATAGATTTCATTTAACTTCTGAGATTTCGGTTTTATAATGACGTCTTCAGAAATAATTGTTTCGGCTTGTTAGATCATTATGGTTTTCGCGATCACGAGTTTATGAGGAGTTCTTTAATGTTACCAGCGAGAAGGTCAACTTTCTGTACTTATAAAGCACGATGTTTGTTTGAAAGGAACATATTTTCTGAGCGTCTGGCAATAAGACAAATAAGCAAGTCACTTAAGACGCTATAAGTTACGGAGATTCACTTGTATATCCGGAAGACGTACACTTTTTGATTCTTTAACCAATTCTGAGGTTGGAGGAGTATCCTTTTCTTTCAAACTCGAGCTACACCGACTTCTTCTCGGGCTGGACGTTTCCTCTTTATTGTAAAAGTAAAGTAAGGAAGATCCAGGAATAAGATTTGGTTGTAACCTCTTTGCAAACAAAGACGGATCAATACTCACATTTAGTTGTCGGTTATTTCGAATGTTCACGAATAATATTATCGATTTGAATGAAATCGAGTTTTCAACTTCTGCTTCCCGGTACTTATTACAATTATTGCTGCGTCAAAAAATTCTGTTCATCATTGAAATTTAATTACCCTTCCGTAAAGTTTCTTGACTTTTGCAAAACTTTCAATTAAATGAACACTGCAACATGCAATTACAGACATTGCACTTGTCTGGTTTGTTACAGTAATATTTTCATTGATCGCAATAGTGTAATTCAAGATCATTCAAAGGGAAACCTTATTCTTAACGATCGATGACTGTTTCAGTAATACTCGGCTCACCCATGAAACATTAAAATATTGACTAAATGTATGGAAAACATTGACAAAATTTTCAATGCAATAAAAACTAGAATACAACACAAATAACAAGAATATAACAGCCAACAGAAAATATGTTAAAAATAAAAATAAAATTTTTTCACTTCCGCATGCTGGAGCCTTTGAATTGTCAAAAGTTAACTATTTGTATTAACAGTATGAACAACTTATTGTTATTCAATATAATTTTTGCAAAACATACTTCTACCGAGTAATGAAAAATATTTAGATTTGTAATATTACAATTATAACAAGTATATATGTTGCATATCAAATTATATGACTCCACATTTTTTACACATATCGAGAAAACCGTTCCGCAGTCAAACGGTTAATATTTCAATTCCGGCGCGTTGTGTTTCCGCAAGAAAAGTGGATCGAACGAGATGGTGGCCAGTCGCACGACTCGGAGGCAACGTATGTTTCAGCGATTCAGAAATGGAAGGAACGAGTGAGAGAAAGGGGCATCGCGAAGAGGAAGTTCAGAGTTCCTGCACGGAAATTACAGATGCGACGTGTTTCACGCTCGAACGAGGCTGACTGGCGAACGGTACATCCACGGACCGAGGGGATGTAGGAATACCGAAACAGAGGCTCCGTCGACCCGGTCGGCTTAAGAGAACGATCGCCATCGCTGATGCGAAAACTTTGATTGCATTACATTTTCAATGATCTCCATAATTTCCGACTAATCACTTATTCTCGCGACATGAATAATCTCTTTCGTTTCAGTTATTAATTTAAATGGAGCACTCTCTGTTATATCCTTTATCTGTTTCTTTGTCTTCAAACTTCAATCCGAAATTTTAATTCGCACATAAATTAAAAGTCTACTCGTTTATGTAGAATGTGAAATGTACAATAGAAATTTAATCTTCATTTTGAGATTAATTTCACTGTACATGTAAAATATTTCTACTGTCGAAATTGAACACATGAAGAAATATTTGTTCGTTGCGAAAAAACATTTCGTTAATTAAAAGATTCTGTTCGAACCGTGGTCTGGTAATAATACTTCGAATAAGACCTATAGGATTGCGCGTTGTCATTGTTCTTACTTATTAACTCAAAGAACGCGTGCCAAAGATTCTTCAACGCTGATTTCATAGAACACAGAGATTCTCTGAAAAGAATATATCTTACATTCCTGGTTTATTAATTTCTCGTAGAATGTCCGCCTTTATTAATTTACTCTTGCCATGAATGTTTCACTGATACTATACGAAATATTTTTAAAAACGATATAAAATACCATTCCATTCTATTAAGCTGATTTTAAGGTTTTAATTAACTATTATTACGAAATTTTTACTCTTGTTTCATCTTCTTTCTCCAGTAATGAATATTCATTTTGGCGTATGATTTTCTCGTGTACATCGAAAATCATTATAACCGCAGCTTTCTTTAATCCACGGTTCATTTAAAAATACGAATCCCTGAAAATAATGATTAACATCCGAGTAGGCCAAGCACGATGGCAATACATTGGAAAAATCCGGAAATGCGAGCCGCGACTGAAGAACGGGAACGTTGTCGTTCCACTTTCAGGTTGGTTTGGCGCGCAAGGGAGAAAGTTTAACTTCGAAATTTGCGGAACGATTCGGTGAAAAAAGTTTCAGGTATCCATCTGGACAGCCGATAATCGATATGTGCAGGAGTTCTTCCTGGTCGTTCAAACAGACAAAAATGGAATCGGTCCTCCGATTGATTCTTCGATTTAGGGGTAGACGGGGAGGGGTGCTGGGGTTTGACATTTATTGATTGCTCTCGGATATTGAGACTTGCACGTTAGAAGAGGCACTGCAATTTTGAGCACGCGCCAGTCGATTATCCATCAAGTATCGACGAAGAGGTATTACAGTAGCAAAAGGAAAACATGAATCGCGTAAGGTAAACCGTTCGCGTTTATTCGCAGCTCTCAACGCGAAGGAAGCGGCTAGACAGAAAGGTACATCGAATCAGAAATTGATAAAACTATAAATGCATAAATATATACTCGATTTAACTGGTTAACTGTTTTTGACGAGTCACTCGTCGTAACACAGCAAACTTTCTGCGGCACATTTCAGGTATATAAAGAGGTCGCAACAGCTAACTGTTTAACACGTTAAGCGCCACGAAAATCTTGACCATTTTTCTGTACAATTATCCTTTTCAGCAAAGAAAAGTAGCAACAATTATTCACTATTTGGCGTTACAATCTTTATTACACTATTATCAACTTAGTTACGTTATTAAACATTTTGATTCGACATCGATTATCTTGCACGTTACGATTATTTTCAAGTAATTCAGAAGCCTCATTGGATACTGACATGACATTTAACGCGTTAAACATGCTTCAGAAACAAGATAAAGAAAACTGTCTTTCGTAGAAATTAGATTTTGATATATATTCAAATAACATCGAGTAACTTCTATTTTCCATGCGTTACGTGCGCATTGTATCATGCAAATAAATAAAAGAAAATAATGAGGAGCAAACACAAATAGAATAGAATAGAAAATATGACGTTATTTGTTTGCACAGATTGTAACAGAATATTTTCAATAAGCTCGATCTCAAACTCGCCGACTCTCAGAATGCGACTCGCCGCGTTCAGATAATCTACTTCCGAAAATGAAATCCATTTCCCTTCAGAAATATGTCTATCGAGCCATCCATAGAACCGGGCCGCGTCCTATTATTAACATCGCAAATCCAATTCGATGAAGACTTATACCCTACATAAACTTTGTGCAACGGCGCATAGGCTTGGGGTTTGCGAAACTCGTTACAGAATCTGGTTTCTCGATCGTCTTACTCAGTTAGCACAGGGGCGAAACCGCTGTTTCATGGATGTACCGGTGATGTCGCTGGTTTAACGGCCCCGTATCCAGCGACGGCTGTGTAATTTAATGAGCATAAAAGCCGCAGGCACGATTAATACGCGGCGCTAAGGCGAGCGTGCGACAGTCTTGGACTTCGGGCTTTGACGACGAAACTTCGCGGACGTCTGCGCCGTGAAGGGAGGACGGTCGACGGCCACGGGTGAGCAGTATCCGGCGCGAAGAGAAAAGGAACGTCGAGCCTACGATTCGAAAAGGGAGGGGAAAAAGAAACGAATGAAAAACGAAGAGAAAGAAGAAGGAGGAGAGAGAACGCGAAAAACGGTTCGACAAAGTTGTGGAGTTATTCTTCGCCAGTGCACGGGGGAACCTTTAAAGCTGTCGGGACTTTGAGCTGAACGTAAGAGGATTCGTCTGGTCGTTCCCCAAGAAACGGATCGTTCGAATCGTCACATTCACCGGTAACTAAACACAGTCTGATCTTTGTTAAAAGAAACACGGCCGAGTTGGTTTCGGTTCTTTGATCGAGAAACCGTTCGGGCTACCAGAATTCCAGTTTCGCCGATTGAGCCGGCAAAAAATCGTTTGATGTCCTGCCATTGGAGAGGAAAATGTATATGTATATTCATAGACGGATATAGATATGAATATATATATATTTCTTTTTTTTTTTTTTTACTGACACGTTGTTTCCGGTTTTACGATTCCACCAGGCCGAGACAAAGGATGATATTCCACGTTTATTCCGCGTCGCGACTGGTTTCCGCGCGATGCTCCGCGCGCGACAAAGATTCGGATAAGCTTTCGACATAATGAAACGCGAGACAGAGTAATGCGCGATCTCCGCGAATACGTACTTTGACCAAGTGAGATTTACGATGCGATAGCATGATTACCAGTTGCGCGGGGATTTGCCGGCAGGAGGTATATTTTTTGACAGGACACTTTTCTGGGTTTAAATTTTCGTAAATTAAAACGAGAATTTTGACATCCAATTCCACTTCGAGCCACGTAACATCCCATTGGATTGAATATTTTCTTTCCATCGGATTATTTTCGATTCGTTCTCGCCATGCAAACATTTCTGACTTCTTTGGATTAATAAATTCCATTAAAATCGTTCGGTTAGCTGGTATAGCGTGCTGCTTTTAAAGTTAGCGCTGTTCGTTATTATTTAACTGAATATACTTTGCGATAGAGTGGAAATAGTGGTAGCGTAGTCGGGGCAAAAATTGATTAACTTCCTTCGTAATCGTAGCAACTAGTCGAAGAGGAGTCCTTGGAATAATTCTTTCGTTGATAGTCGGCGGAAAGCGTGGAAAACTTCCACTGCCGCGCGTCTTCGAGGTAGCCGTTGTACACAAAGTTTTTGGCATCTTTGATATTGATATATTGTAATACTTTTAAGACAGGTCGACGGATATTCCGCGAAGCTTCCCCAATTCGTTTCGTCGTTCATAAGACAAGATATTCGATAACCCCGATCGTTTTTCCAGAACCGATACCCTAATACCGTTTCCAGTTGAAAAATGTTACCATCTGATGACGAGTATACGGAGAAATCTTGATACAACATTCATTTTTATTGTACTCAGTTTCAACGAAGCATTCCCATACATAATGATGTCAAAGAATGTTCGATACATAACGATGCTGAGACACGCTTGTTCTGAAGAAAATTAATGAACGTGCTAATAACTGTTTCGGTCAACAGGTGAGTTTTTGATTCTTAGCGATGAATGAAGCAAAACCTAATTTTCATGAATATTAGGAAATGATTCGTCAAAAATATTGAAACTCATCTGAAGCAGAAAAGAAAACCTGATATTAAAGCACCGTCAATTGCCCGCAATGAGGTTAACGTTCCTAGTTTCCTCGTTGTTACGAAGCGAGGCAGTGCGAGGTTACTTTTGTTTCTGCTTCCCTGAACGCCTAACGCAGTTTGTACAGAAAATTTGCATCGTTGCGTGTTTTCCTGTTGACTCTTCCGATGTCGTGATTTCGGAACTTCGAGAATCTTTGTCCCAGTTCGATATTTCAAACCGGAAGCGACCATGATTCCTGACAGCGTCTTCTACCTAGAGCGCGATATAGTTCCGAGGCAAGCGTAGTATTATTGGGATCGCGTTGTCTGCGACGACTACGCGAAGTAAATATGTAACATTGTTTCCAATATTCGATAAATTCGTCGAGCCGGGGACGCGGTAAATAAGCAAATAAATGGATTGTTCTCGATACTTTATGCTTTTGTAAGTTTATGCGCGCGCGAATATTTCACGTCGAATGTGACACGTAACTTCATTAACGAGTGCATCTTTCAGCAATAAAACACGCCGCGCGCATTAATCGACGCGTGTCGATTTCAGGATTTATATTAGATTTTAACGTTGTCACGGATATTTTACTGTGAAATATATTTGCTTAATACACCGTGATCAAATTTAATCCGACGTGTTCGCACACTACGAAAACTTCACTTCCCGCTATATATGCCGTTAACTTTTTAATTGATTCCAATTAAAAATCACACGCATGCCGTTTCATACGTGAAAAACAAATAAATTGACTTAACGAAGATTACGGGAGAACGAACGTCTCATTTGTTTAAACAATACATTCAAAAGTTACTAGTTCGTTAGCTATCCTATATAAACTTGAATCTAATCTTTTTTATACATTTCATCACTGATCTGATTTTATTTAGCAAAGTTTCGAAACGTTCCTAACGGTTGTTAAAATTTACCTATTTCTTTATTTGCGAACAAAACATGCATGCCATTGTTGACGTTCGATCATTACACGTATCTTCCATCAAAATCCAGGTACAGCTAGAAACCGTACGACAGTGGCGAATATACTTGTAAAGATAGAATAAAATTTGCATTCGACAGACACTCGGTGGATAAAATATGGAGGGTCTCCTTGGATAGAAAATATGTAGACAGACAAGAAGGTAGGGACACGAGGAAGATTTGAAAGGAAATAAGGGACCGAAACGGCGAAACGAATAGAGAGGGCGGAGAGGAATAGTGGAAAATACTTAAAATCTGTGCGGTCGCAGGGAAATGCGTTGTGCCGCGGTGTATGAGCGCATGCGCGCGCCTGTCGGTGAGGGTAGTTATTTTTCGAACGCGTATGGATAGGAATATATGTACATAGGATTACCACGAAGCAAACATCAAAACATCAGCAACAGAGGATGCCGCGGTGCGCCTCGCGATTCCTTGGGGATTAGTATTTGCTTTACCCCTTCGTTGTGTACCGCATACCTAAATCGATTCATTCGCGGCGTGCATCGCCGACCATGTAAGTACTCACCTATACAGTCACAAAGGCACTTTAATCTTTATATAGCCAGCGGTGGATCATTGTTGACCCTCCCAGCGAAATAAAGAGTCATAATCTTGCTAGAGAAAAAATTAGAAACGCTGCGATGTGGATACTGATACGTGGATTACGGGTCTTTATGCTAATTCGAACTCTTTAGGATATAATTGGAAGAACAAGATTAGAATAGGGAATGACTTTGCTTAAGAGACATTATAGAAATCACTATACTTTGGATGCTTTGTACATTTGATCTTATCGTGAACATTTTGTGGAGTTTGGAATTTTCAAATCGATTTAAGTGTACGGTTATGTCATTCATGAAAATTTATTGATCTGCTTTTGTCTGAAGGTCACGGAAGGTTACAGAAAGTACTATAGAAGAATAAGAAAATAAGAAAGATTATTCCTCTACAGTCTGTTTATATTGTCAATTACGAAATAGCATTAAAATACTCCGAGAGTTTTTCCATTTGCACAGGATACAAATGCCAGGGGCGTAACGAGGTGCTAAATTACGTAAAAGTAACTTTATTTATAATGAACGTACCAATGTTACCGAAGTAACGTGTTCGGACCAGCAATAACGAATGCCCATAATTTGCGACGGAGATCGATGACGGGAAATGCTATTAGAAGATTACGTTTCCAAGTATCAGCAACTCGTTTCCTTCTGCTTTTGTGGTCGATTCGAAATCGCAATATCAGTGGAATCAGTGTCTGAAAGGAACGGAAGAGTCGAAGATAATGCAAAGAGGGGCGGGGAGGAAGCCAGAGCGCAGCATATTCACGTGGCACTGTGTTGAAAATAGTCGGTGGTTCGGCGGGAGACGATTTATAGCGTTAGTAAGGGGCGACGGGACGTTTGGCGCCATATAACCATCATTCATTTTGTCAATAGCGCTCACTTCTACAATAGATTTCGTGTACGTATCAGAGCCGAACAGCTTTATTCTTTCAGGCTGGCGTGGCGCGAATCCAAATGCCCCTTGAACTTTTCACCGCGTGACGATTCTTATTATATTTTTACGGCTCCTTCGTACACTGTTTCTCTACGGACATCTATAGATCGACTGTGGTAACAAATGACTCCATCGAACGTAAGCCAATCATTCTGTACAGATTATATTCTGAGATATATTCAGAACTTGTAACATGATTTAATTTTCATAGACTTCCGTGTACACTGAGTAAATTGAATGCGAATCGGGGGGAAGGGAAATGTCTTTATCTTCTTGCAGGTTAATCAAATGCTTTTAAACGCTTAATACACATTAAGTACTTTGGTGATTTGTGTATGTTTATTTAAACGTTTACGTGAATAATAATAATTACCTGTTTGATATATTCAGTTATTTGAATATGAATTTTTAGAAGTTAACAATTGTCAAATAAGGGAAACAGAATTTGAAGGTTAAAACTTGTTTCGTTGTTTCATTATCTTCCAGTAAAATTATTGTGAACCGCAGAACTTTGATTAAATGCTTTGTATATTTATTTTGTATTTCACAGTGTAATGCCATGAATATTAATCAATAAGGTATACCATGGACACTAGAAATGTGTCAATGTGATCGTTAATTAATCTACGGTATAGCATATCACTTTAATTTTAACCGTAGATTAATGCTTGATTTGATGTGAAGTAACTTATCCTGCAATTAATGTAACCAACTGATGGCGACTAATAATCTATATAATTAAACGTGTCCATCGCACTGATTGAACACCACAGTTTCATTAATCATTAACATTAACACGAATGTTTCTAAAGCATTTATTATAATAATTACCATACTTCGAATACCAGTACATTTACTTTGAAATTGTTGAGCAGTCTATAGAGTTGTTTGTAACTACGAAGTGTACACAAATTTGTTTTCGACGTCGAAGTTTATAAACACACTTGACTGTGCCGCTAACCCGACCTAGTTCGCTGTTCCATTAGAAAATGATGCAAATATAGCTTTCCATAATTCATTTTGATAAATCAAAATGCAGGATTCCCCGTGCTAACTTCGCGCAAACATAATAACATTCTCGTTATCTATTAATTTTTACTAGCCAATTATACCGGGTCCGAATGTTTTTCGTTTAATTATCTCGTCGGTGATGACCTTGCGATACACAATTCTAAAACATCATAAGTAACTGTAAAATTCACACGCCGATGATCTGCGAATGCATACAAATCAGAAGTCAATTGATGAATAATGAATTACCGTTCCTGTTTTCTGTCCAACGTTCCGCGTATTTATTAAAATCCACCGTGGAGCAAAGCACGCCCGCGTAAAGGACGCGAATGCAATAACCACTGTCAATTTAATTTCGAAATGTATTTCTAATTATGACTACATGGCTGACAAGACGGCGAATTTAAGAGGACTTTGTCAAGTAGCCATGCTAATTGGCACGACGGGAGAGTCAGTAGACAACCTACAGCCACAGTGTTAACTCGCACTGTTTAAACTTCCGCTCGCCAGTGGACAACATAGCTTTGTAATCGTTCTCTTGATAGCAGCCATCGATACTTGAATCGGACAAAGCATTCAAATAATTCGTATCGACAATGCAATCACCTTTACCTTATCGTTTGACAGTAAATATGTTCTCAATGCACAACACATAATGATTAAAAAATATAGTAATATTTCTAATGTTGGCGATATATTCGTGATGTCTATAACTAAAAGTACAGACACGTCTTGTAAACCTTACATTTGACCATCCAACCACTTCAGTCAACAATGTCCTATTTAAACTAACCATTAAATTACAATTACAAATATTCACCAAAAACATCATTTGAGAAACATCGTTGGAAACCTTATCGTCAGAATCTTATCAAACACATTCTCCCCACAATTGCCGAGCCAAGAGCATCCATCAACGCAAATTATCCCCATATTCTCCGAAACCAGCGCATTCATCGATCAGACCTACCTCGGACGAATCTCTAAATCAAATGAAATCAAATGAAATCGAAAGACCGACCAGCGAGATCAGGCGAGGAAGCATCGTTTGCCATAGAACAATTATATCCGCTTAATGGCGGCCGACGGCGCCAGGTCTCCATTGACCCCCATCACAATATCCTTTCACGGAACGAGATGTCACGGTGGCTCTCCAGTCACAGCAGGATAGGATGACACACCATACACCGGGAGTTAAAGCTTATGCCAGGTAGTTTCCAGCAGCGATCCGGGCAAATGGACCAGCTTCCATAAACATGAATAGGTCGGGGGTGCTTCTCTCTCTCTCTCTCTCTCTCTCACTTTCTCTCTCTCACTCCCCCCCCCCCCCCTCTCTCCCTCCCTTTCTCTCTCGCTCTCCGAGCTGGAGTACGCCGCTTGCTTTCCGCCGACATTGGAACGGATGTACGGGCCGGCGATGTTGAATTCCGCCGATGGACTCGCCAATACCGGCGACCCGCCCGCTACTCGCCGACCCTCTGGGGTCAAGCCCGTGTCCCACGGACACACATGTAAAAAAGATGATCGTCCACGTCCGCCGAATCGAAACCCGCCACTCTTCGTCTGGATCTATGAATAGGATATTAAGGATTTCTTCCCGCGGCTGATCCGTAAACGGTCGATCGTCGACGTTCATACGTGCGGCTCCGAGGTCTATGCATCCCGTTTTTGTCCCCGGCAGCTACCTGTCCCCCGGGACGCTCCGCCAGCCCTGTCCCCGCCATAATGGTTGGCTCGTTTGTCTCCTGCCCCTCCCGGGCCGCTGTCGCAGCGATGATATCGCCGATCCGCCGTTTCATCAGCGCGATTTAAACGCGGGCCGACGTTGCTCGCAGCATCCAATCGGATGCGCAATAATCGGGCCCGACCGATCGCACTCATGAGATGTTCCAGGCACGTAGGCTACGTCGCACGCGTGATTTCGACCTCTCGAATCCCCGTATCCACCGGCTGATCCGTTCGACCACGCGCGACACATGTTTCACGAAATTTTATTTTGTTATTCGTCCCGGGACCGTCTTGCCATGTGATTTATCACGGGTTGCTTTATTCTGTCGAGAATTTTCTGCAGCATACTCTGCGAGCTGTGCTTTCTCTTTTTTCACGACGCGAGAAGACTTTACGAGGATTCGGTACGCTTCACGTGCATTCGTTTGTGATTTTAATAAGTTGAATGGAGATTCTGAATTGTTGGAATACGATTACGAGAAAAGATTTCATGTTAAACGCGTGGAACTTATTAATTCATTCCAACGCTGTTCATGTTTGATATGGGAAAATAATGTAGGAAACGTACGAAATTCTAATAACAATCAACATGTTAACGATGGGTTGAGTACGGTGTTTGGCATTTGTTTTTAATTGCACCAGCTTCGTAATTCTGCCTTTTTCGTTGATTCCTGGAATTATCGCGGGAAACGATGCAGATAATCTACAATGGGATCAAGTGCGTTTGCATTGTTTATTTGTAATCATAATGCGATCTGGAATCAAACTGCCGATTAAACGCGGAACCCTTTATTTATGCTGGGTAAAAGCCTCCGGTTCTAATTGTTTCCCACCGGTTTAATGAAACTCTCGTTTGCTTGTCACCACCGTGTCGCTTTTATTTTCCGATCCTTTTGTTTTCTTGTAGCGTTGACCCATTGTGCCGGCGAGTTTTGACGAACTGCTATAGTCGCGTTGAATGCCGACATTTTCTCGTCAGCGTAATCCGCTGTATCGTAGTCCCTTTGAGAATTATTTGCCCCCCGACCCGGAAAGAAAAGGTTCTATCGACGCCATTCTCCGCGCGCCGCTCGGACGCAGGCCGCCGAGCCACGTATCCGTGCAGTTTCGTACCTTTAATGTTGAACCGCTTGTTCCCTCGCTGTACAGTTCAATCGGAATCTGACTTGTACAAGCAAATCCGTGACGGCTATTGTTTCATTTTGATGAAACATAATCTCCAGACTGCATTGCGCCCCATCGTTTGCTCGCGAAGTGTTTCCTCCGCCTTTTTAATGACTTCTCGCAGAGCGTTCTATTATACGAGGATATCCTTGTTTACACAATCGAATCAATAACCCTTTTATTGCACGTGATTTCTACGTATCGTACCGTACAATACGTTGAACATCGATCTCGGACGCTAAACAATAGTTATTAATTGCCATTATTTTTATATTATCACTTTAGTGATCGATATAAAATGAGAAAATACGAATGTTACTTTAATCATTACTATAGTGTAAATACGTGGGTATAATTAAGACGAGAATATAGAAACCTAACGAAATAACTAAGTTTATTTACAATAAAACAAGAAATTATATAACGACGCTTAACTCAAAACACGTCTTGTTGCTACAAAGGCCGATACGACACTTTCAACGCAGACACTACAGACATTCGCACTCCAAAATCATTCTCACCCCCTCAATTATTCTTCTCACTCTCAACAATCTCTCAAACACACCCCGTCGAAGTCTAATGGAAAACCTTGGGCCTGCGACACTGCACACGTTTTTCCTCGACCGTTAGTCTTCTAGCATGCTTGGCCCTCAGCTAACACTCATTCTCGTATTCACACTTCTTACAAAATACCTTAAAACTACGCTGAACATTCCAGATAATACACTACTTCTATAATCACGCATTTTCAAATAATGTTTAACAGGTATCGAGGATCGATAATGAGTTAATGTTTAATCATGAAGCGTTCAGAGCCAATATACACACACGTGCGCGCGTTAAAGATAGATTAACGGAAGTCACTCGCGACGCGAACTTGATGAACTAAAATTCCCTAAACGCGTCGCTGGCTCGTTGTCGAAAATTCGGACACACTAACAATTAATTAGTCATTCGGAGGATCGCGCCGCATCCGACGAGCTAATTACTCGCACCTCTTTGCCAGCCACCCTGTCGCGTTGCGGTTCGACATTGATACAGTGCGATAGCTGCCGGAATCTCGTCAGGTGGGCCCGTTTGCGACGGGTCTCTTGGCCGAAAGGCCTATCGATCATACAGCCGCAACGAGTTCCAAGACAACAGGTCCACCCCGTGTCGAATAATTTCGCATTAATTAAGCCCCTCTTGTCTCACAAGCTGCCACGCTGCTGCGCGCTGACAAATAAATCACTCGCCCGGCTGTGCGAATATTTTTGCTGCGGTCATTACACGACGCTGGGCGGCGCGGAATAAATTTCGAGGTAACAAAGAACGAAACGATATTCTCCGCTTAACTACAAAAGCTTCTCCCGTTACGATGTACCGCGTATTTAACGTCTTTTTCATCGTACATTAATTACAACCGATGTATCTCGCACAGTGAAATAACTTGATGGCGAAAAAGTTCAAACGGGAGATTTATTCGGCTCTCGCGTGTCCTGTTAAGGAAAGCCGACGAGATTATTTGAGATTAAATAATGCTTGTTAGAGCGAGATTTAAATGGCCCCGGATGCGACCAATTAATTATAAGAGAATTCGTTTGGACGTACGATTGGTTACGTTCCCTGGAAACATCGCCTACCGAACGCCAGTTCAGCGAACGCGCGTTACGCTATGATTATATTATAAATATTATATCCTTGTCTGATCGTTTGCATTCGCTAAAGGAGAGTTCGTGGTTCTCCAACGCTGACGTTCCTTTTTCACTGCGAAAGCGAGTCGAAACCATATTTTTCAATTCTTTTTCAAATTATACCTACTATCGGCGTATACGGACTCGCTTAAATGATTGAACACTGATCGAATATGTTTACCGTCAGGACGTTAAACAATCTAGTTTCGCAATCATGCCAACACTGTACGTGTATTCCCTACTTGGAAACAAAGTTGGAGACTTCGCGCAGCTTGTATTGGACACCTGTGTATAATAGTCGGTCATGCACTGTCAAGCAGCATGAGAGACTTTAATAACAACTATAATTTACTAACGTACGCTTGAAGTATTACCGATATTATAATAATTAGTTTATACGTCAACATCGAGTGAACCACTGCTTTCAGTGTCAATAATAAATGAAAATGACTAGAAACTTCTGATAACCACGAACACATGACAATTCATTTATCGATATTCTCGTTAACAACTGGGAAACGTTATTCCTCTAATTACTTGAAATTAAAAGTATTCCCTCGTATTGTACGCGGCGAAACCCGCGGATTGTTTACGAGCGCCGGATTTCTCCCAACGTAAAATAACCTAAGCCCCGAGATAATTGATTGCGCCAGACAGTCGCTACTCGAAAAAACATCTGAACAGTTGAAATATTATTCTATGTGGCGCGGTATAAGATAGCCGCATTAACCCCGAAATTAAGAAAATTACCGACCGGTACGGGACAAACTGGCCGGTGTAAATTCCTCAGTGTCCCGGCCGGCCATTTTTTCGCCCCGGGGGACACAAGAGCGAGACAGTAATACGTCCGGCGGAAAATACGTCGGAATAAAAATTACGACTGGCAGCGCTGTTAATATCTTACGATGCGCGGGCCCGCTGCAGAAGATCCGTAATTGCAGCCGCTCGGTGAACTTCTGGTCGATTTATGGCAGCGCGATATTCATGATGCCCGCCAAGTAAATGGAATTCAGTCCTTTCGTGAAATGAAAAATTTTACTTTCAAACGATTCTTTCTGTTCCGCGCTCCGCAAACAGGTTCCCGGCTGCGTCCTATTGCGTTCCGGTTCCGCTTATTAAATTAACATGTACCGCGCGCGCGCCTGGCTGCCGAGCGATCGAACGGTTCCTCGAGATCGACGGGAACAAACGGCGAGACCACGGGAAAGAATGCGACGGCACTTATCGGTGATAGGAGAGATTAAAATCTCACTTTCAGATTTCACTGCGATAAGTTTATTGCTGGGATAAACGAACACTAAAGGGGCTGATAATGTCAAAGGATTCTTACGTGTATAGACACTTTGTTACTTGGATTAAGTGTAGACGATCATTCGTGTGCGATTGATATTAATAGTATTCTTTCCGGAAGACTTATTGCTAATTTATTATTGCCTATGTACGAGTAACGGTGAATTTGATATTTGTGATTATTTAAGAAATTATTATACCATATTGATAATATTTAAATAAATTTTTCTTACTAGTAATGGATTCTTCTAACTTGAGAAACTTAAATCTGACTTCTGGGAATCAAATCGTTAATGTTTGTATAAGAGTATCTCAGTCTATTTACAGCACCTTTTATGCAAAGTAAATCAATCTTAGGAATGATTCGCAAAAATTGTTTCCACTGTGATTGAGGGCAATTGTTAAGGTTTCTCGAAGAGCAGTGAACAGCTTTGTATCTTTGAGAAACCGTGAAAATGGCCGGCAAGCGGTTGTAAATCTTCGATAACTATCGTCGTAACCCGATAACTTACTTCCAAGACTTTTTATTGCTGCCTTTTTTACTGTTCACCCAGGAAGCTTCTCGATTGCTCGTTTTTTTACGGGATCACGGTCATTACAAAGTTAAAATGCACCGTTGACACAACTTATTGCAGACAGGAATATCTGTTACGTCTGATTCAATACGGACCGCCACTACTTGCGGAATACGTGTAAATACACACGTAATGCCACGTTCTTCCCTTGAATATTGTTACGCGATCGTAGTACATTTTACACAAAATTTACATACACGTGCCTTGTCCATAGAAACGGCGAGAAATCTCGGGAAATTTCTTTCCAAGAGCAATGCATCGTACAAATATCAACAGTTCAATGTAATTAATGAATAAATTTTCCAATTCCTCTAGATTTCTGACACTCAGAATCCGTCTCTTATAAATTCTCATACATTGCATATGAATATCTGAATCCTTTCAAGGAATCCGCCCAAAGAGTGCAAATCTTCAATTTCAGACACGTAGAAATATTTCCTTCACAAATTATTCTATACTCGAGCGCAAAATTACACAAATCTCGCTAAACAAAATCGTAAACCATTCAATCCAAGTTTATAGAAAAATCTCATTCTACAATTTCATATAAACTACATCGAAACAACACTAAAAAATTCTATTAATCCACGTGTTACTTAACCCCTTGGCCTATGATTTCCTTCTCAACTCTGATCGATACGGCTACTTTGCCATTAATAATTTATTGGAAAAAGAGAAAAATTCTAGGCACATGTTATGCCTATATTTCCTTTGAAGTATAACATTTGATTACAGATAAATAATATTTACTTTGAATTCGAACGAACTGAGTAATATATATATATATATATATATATATATATTTGTTGAATCATGTTGAAAATTTTCACCACTCGTTGTTGTAGCACAACGGGTTGAATCTCCAACAAAAATCGTAACTGAAGCGAAGAACACTTACCAAATATTCTTCCGCGCCATTCTGCCGAATCTACGCATTGTCAGCTAATCCCGCCATTAAAAATTGCTCCAGAATTCACCGAAGTAAGTGCACCTTGGAGACTACAATTACGCGAATCCAGGCCCTCTTCCAACCGAAACATCGCTCCGCGTATTTCCGCTCCGCGAGGCGGTGGCCTGTGACGGTGCGCGATCCGTTCGCGTGGCGAAGATAAACCGTAATAGTAGACGAAACTACACGGTCCAGCGGGATTTTGCGCTGGCCATAGAAAATCTGTCGATCTTCCCTCCGCGTGGGCAGCATCGGCAGCGGCCGGCCAGAATGAAATATTGATTTTCAATCGGGCATAGTTTAACACTCGGACGATTTCGAATAAAATTGCCAGGCCGGCCTTATTCGCTGCCTCTCCCTATCCCCTATTTCTTCGGCTATCGATGATTCCACGATACGGGGGGCCAAACCGAGCGCTGATAGAAATCGAAACGTTCACCGGCCATCTAGGCTGGGGTGAAGCTTGTTGTCATTCCAGCTGAGACTTTATGGCCGCGGCCAAGAAAAATAGTCGCCGGATTCCGGCGTGTCGTTCAGCCATCCACCTCCCCGGCCTCGCCACGGCTTTCAATCGGCTCTGTATCCACTTTGGAAAAGCGTTAATGAGACCAGGCGCATCGGCGTTGTACCCCTGCCGATCGTCCTCCCGGATAACGACTACTTTAATTGGAAAACTTTCGAGCTGTCCTTGTGCTCTGTACCTTTTTCCCTTCCTCTTACCCTTTCCTCGCCTCTGCCCTTCCCGCCCGCGCCCGTTTACCGTGTTTCTTTCGTCGCGAAATCAAGGGATTTATTTCCGATGATATACGGCACGCTAAACGATTTACCGCCGCCACGGCCCCGCTTGCCCGTCCGTGTACCCTGTCCGGCGGATTGACGTTCTGTAATTAAATTCTATGAATTCTCGCTATCTATCACGGTAACGCTGCGTTTACCATATTTAGATACGTGTTACGTGGAATTGAAAATATGTTTTGAGCGAATTGCGGTTGGTTGCTTGTGTGGCGCAGGCTATTTTGATGGTTCATTAGTGTTGTTGTATTAGGCGGTTCATCTATTGGGCTTCAGTTCGTGATTCTGTGTACGAGGCATTTAAGAATTGACGCGTTTGGTTGCTTTCGTTTTTTAATCTCGCGCAGAAAATCGGTTTTACCGTTCGGGTTGCTGTTTTATTTGATTATGAATCGTGAAATATAGAGGATGCCAAATAATAATGAGTAATCTTCGTTGTAGCAAAAATCTGTATTAAACGTTGACTGCCACGGCGATCACCGGTGACTTGAGTTTCCAAATTGCTTGAAAACTATTGCAATAAAAAAATTGATATTGAATCAAAATATCCAGTAACTCAAGAAGCTAGATAATAGTGTAATATGAGTATTGTAATACCAAAACATGAATAACTGTTCCTAATATTTCCCTCTATTATAAAGGAATAAATCTTACTATAACAAAATGCTCGAAATTCTCGTGTCAACGTGTTAATAGAAGCACGTTGAAGTTTGAAAAAGGTAAAGCGAAAGAGGCTAACATTATTTTTATAATTCAACGAGCTAATAGCTTATTGCCAAAGGTAAAAGTTTCGTTCGCCACTTTCATTAATTAGATGCCGATCGTAAGTGCCCCAGAAATTGTACGTCCTCTGACGTCCGGGGTTGCAACCCTTAAATACAACCCTTTGCGTTGGAGTCACGTCTGTGGGATGTTCAACCATTTACGAGCGAAAATCGCCCGACACGTCTCAAGCACGCGGTCGAGCGGTCATATATTTTACATAGACATTTATGTCTCGCGGCGGCGTAAATGAAATTTCTACGCAAGGAGTTAAACAATTTCCAGAGCGCCCCTGGCCATTGTGTTTACAGACAAAATACAGCTGTCGCGAGAAATAACGTTCGCAATATCCGACGGCTAATATTGTTCCGCGACATCCATCCGATTCTCATTTCTTAAGACACTCTAATCCGAATCGTTTCTTCGAATCTCCTTGTACAATGGGAGACTCCCGTCATGGTACTCCATCGCAGCGCCCCAGTGACGGTTCATCAATCATTCATCTTTGTTTTCGCCGTCTCTATCGAATTTAATTAATCGTCCCAACGACATACGCATTATTCCCGACAGCCGCCGCGTTACAACGTTTTCCAATTTAATGAATCGCTTCTTGAAAATACGGTAAATCAATGGTTTACGAACGCGACACGGTGCCGTTATCGATGCTGGGTCAAATTATATCATAGCGGATACATACCTAAATCTTGTCTCTTGCTTCATTGCACTTTTTTCGTTTTCAACACGATAATCATCCGTGATGCAATTTTTAAGCTGAGAATTGTACTGGCTCATCGTATTGCTCGACGTTAGTTTCTTCAACTTGCTTTTTACTAGAATACGAATTGAATTTCACTATAGTCGTTTAATTATATATCCACGTGTGCCCCGTTGCAAGTCATTGTTTGCCTCTTCTTTACCAATCCCTACACAAAATTATTGACATTGTCAATCAACGATACAAGGTTCATCGATTTCAAACGACTACTGTCAGTTTTCCTAACGCCTGCACACTTGACACGCTTCTGAAACATTCGATTCTAATTTACTGCATTCCCCATTATTATTGTACCGATGATCCACTTCTTACAGTCAAGTGATTCCGCACAGGATGATACGCGACGCTCGTTCGTGCAACGGAAAAGTGTCTCGCGATCATCCAGTCAGATGAACGCGAAGAACGATCGAGCGCGCCCCGCTTTTATCGTTAACAGGTAAAACCGAGTACAAGATCGATATCGATTCTCGGGCGGTCTCGTTGAGTTTCTTTTCATCGGCGAATCAAAGACACGTTCGAGAGCGGAACCTACGGGGCGGAGAGGGTTGGAAAGGAGGGGGGGTGCGAGAGTTCCGACGAGCCTGTGTCGGCGCGGCGCGTGCAGACGCGCGTGCAATTCGTATTTATCACGAAACACGGCAAATATCCGGGGCCTAGGCGTGTAACATTTGCATCTCAAAAAGCCTGGGGCAGCGGGTCTCCCGCGTCGCTGCACATTCGATAGACGGCCTGATGACAGCGCGGTCCGCTTTGTGTCACGGCCCCGCACATACATTAACGCGAAAAGGAGCGGGAAGGTTGTAATTAAAATTACAATCCTTTGTGGCCATTCCCCGCGGTTTTCCGTGGTATCGTTAGCCTGACAAGCCCGGTGTTATTTTCAGAATATAATTCAGTCGGCGTCGCGTACACCGGCCCTTCCCTGAATTATGTATTAGTCTCCATTTGAAGCGTGCAACTTGCCACCGACGACGACGCGGCTCCCGACTGTTAAGCGTCGCGTTTGAATTAACGAGACAAGTAGTAAATGTCGCGCGGATGAACGTCTCAATCGTGCCGACGACGGGTACACGCCTCTTATTGCGGGTTGCCGCGATACGCGCGACTGTGCAACCGCTGAAAGAACATTCGAAGCTATGGGATTCTGGTAGGCTTATAATGGAAAGAATGGGAACGGTATAGGTAAGTGAATAAATGTGTGTTGTTGTTGGGTGAATAATGGAAATATGAGATAATTGGTAGGTAATAGAATTTAAGTTAGTAGGTAAATAATGGAAATATAAAATAATAAGTAAATAACAGAATTGAAGTTAGTAGGTAAATCATAGAATTATAAGTTGGTAGGTAAATAATGGAAATATAAGATAATAGGTAAATAATAGAATTTAAGTTTGGTAAACCATAGAAGTATAAGTTAATAGGCAAACAATAGAAATATAAGTCACTAGACACATACTAGGAATATAAGTTAATAGGTATATAATAAAAAGAAAGCAAACAACAGAAAGCAAGGTACTTCTGCGATGAAGTAAACACTTTCGTAGACTCGAGCAAGGTATTCTCGAAATCGCAGTGAAACCCGAAGGTAAATCATATGAAATAAAATTATTTTTACAACTGCTTATTTTATTTCATAATAAGATATTCAATTACCGCGACAGTGAATCTCTGTCGACAGATCGGCACTCCAGTACTTATACATAATAACGCACAACCGCTATACGAATGCTATTAACCCCTTCAGTCACCATCTGAGTTAACTCAAGAAAATGATAAAATTTATAGTTCAATATTAAATTTGCATACAATGCATCACACCACATGAAACATCGAAATAAAATACTTCCGTCACAAAATCCGGAACGACGTGTCGACACGTCCAGTATTAGGAAAACAGGAATATGATACGCCCTGGCGCAGCAGCTCGACGAAAATGGTCCGTGCAACAACCACGGGCATCGATCGCTATCCTTCTGGAGTATAAACAAGGCAGCGTGATGTATTCGACCATTTATTGATACGTTAGGTGTAATAACGACCGATATGCGTGTGCGTGTGCGTGCGCGTAAATGAGAGAAGCAGCCAGAGCGTATCGGATGCGCGCGCAACGCGCATCACTTTATCGATTTGATATTTGTCCGTGTTTCTCGCCGAAGAGTCAGGCATTTTTCTATTCTTTTTTTTTTTTTTACAAATTGTTGCTTGCGCACATATCGCTGAGACGACGAACAATGCACGAGAAACACGTAACCCGTAATTAGCGGCTCCGATGCGTACTTGAACAGGGGCGGAAAGGAGGCGCACACGCGGGTCTTCGAGTCGAGCGATCGACTCGCGAGGGATTACGAGAGCATCGGCTGGAGGAGGCTGTGGAGACTTCCGACGCATTCCAGAATGTGGTTCTAACTGTTGAGGCGGAATAAAAACTTCGCTTTCGTCGGATATGTTACGTTAGTACTATTTTTACTCTAGGCGTGAAAAGACTTGGTTTAGAAGTTTCATTTAAAATTATTTTCTAGGTTTCATCGTGTTTCCTCTATGGTCTTTTCAATTTTTCTTAGAATGATTGTAGGTTCAATTCAGCGGTATGTGTTTTTATTAGATTATATGAAATTGTTTGATTATACGTATGAAGGAATTTTACACAATGAACCTTTTCAATTTCACTATTTTTATATTAAACTTAAGAACAAAATTTGTAATGAAGTTCTTTTATGCAGGGTACTTTTTATTTCGGAAGTTTAACACGCTGAATGCTATGGGGGTCACCGGTGACCCCTAATAAAATCGAATTACTAAAATTTACTGAATTAAACGATGATTATTTGAAAACATTTCTATATCATAAAAAATGCTAGTGTGGTGACATTCAGCTAGATGAACTTGCAATATTAACAATACAATTCGATCAAACGATTAAATATATTTTTTCCATGGCGAGTTTGCTCTATGAAATCATGCGACGTTCAACGTGTTAAACTTTGAGAAGTGATATGATGTACGCAGTAAGTAGAAATAGAGGGCATTGGTCAGACTCGGGAATCAGTGGTACGTGTATGCTTTAAATGTTCAGATGTGTAGACGTATCAACGTGTATTATGTTTAGTACTACGTGAAACACTTTATTATCTTAGACTTCGGTTTGCTAAGTAACAGAGTAAAGTATTCCATGTCTGACTTTGCAAGTATTTCTCCACTATATTTCGTATAATAATGAGTTTGCGGAGATACCATTGGTGGGAGAATAATGATGTTCCCCTTTCCACGCTAAGTATCCTTCCAGGCTTCTTTAAAACTTTAGTCATTAATACCATGAACATTGTTCCAGTTGAAGATTGATATTCCGCAGATAGCATTTTTTTTAACATCACCGTAGGGTGGAGGTATTGTTAAGAAATGAGGAAGCTATTGAACGTAATCGGAAGCATAATACTTCACGAAGGAACTACGTCATACTTGAATCAAAGTAGAATGCTTTATGAATGAAATCGAAGTACCAATAAAAAATCGTACCAATATATAAAATGGAGATTTAACTAAATAATCTATCATTACAGGTCTTAATTATTCCATTAGCTGCCTCTCTATTTCCATACTCATTCTCTATATCGTCTAAAAAATGAGAGCATCGCATGCAACAGCAACAATTTACGTAAAAAACAGAAGGACAAATAAATTGTCTGACAGAAAGAAAAAAGGATAAAGCGTCTGAATAAATTCGAAGTAAACAAAGCGTGCCTCTGACGTGGCTTTAACCAGGAAAAAAACTACTTCTATTACGCAGCGAGCGTGTATACATATAAATATTGTCAAAAACGTAGCCTTGAATGGAAAAAGTTCATTCCATATTTCTTATTTATTGTCACATACAGAACTCCTGTGCCACATTTTCAACCTCACTCTATAGTTACGACCAATTTAATCCAAGCGGCGCTATACTCATTCGTAATTAAAAGTAAAGCAACCTTTCATACCTGTCTACGGTTATCCTCTCATTTTACGAATGATAATATTCTTATCTCAATGAAAAACGGTTGCCAGAAGTCCACTAGAAATGACCGGTCGCGTATGAAACGAGCATCCACGCGTGATGCTCACTTCAAAGCCATCCACTATTTCCCAAACAAATGAAACACAACACGCCCCAGCATTCTCGGTATCGGTTGTTTACAGAATACTTTATGCGTGTAAATAAATACCAGACGATGGTTAATCGGTGACCGCAAACAACGCTGCTTGACAGGGGGGATCCCGCGCGGTTTCATTGGTTCGTTGTTCCCAATGGTCACGCCATACCAATACGACCGGACGAGAGGAACGCGACAAGATGGCCCGGGCTTTTGTATTTTATTCACGTACCAGAGACGATTTGCTTGGATTCAAACGTGAACGGTGAAAAGACACCGAGAACCGGCACCGGAACACAGTGAATATTTGTAACTTAAACTCTCCATGGCAGAACGGAATCCGATACTTTTACGATTTCGTATCGCGTTATTGGACTAGAGCAACGGTAGAGCTTGCGCGCGCGCGCGCACACGCTCGCGAACATACGTTTCCAGCAGGTTTCAGAAGTGAGTGCTAGGGAAATTTGTATACCATCCCGACGATAGCGGCGAAGCGTTATTTTATTTAGCGGAAAGAAGAAACGGACCGCGGTATCGGGCGGCAGGTGCTCTAGATAAATTTCTCCCACATGCTTGTGAAACTCCCGCGAGCTGCAGGGACTCCGCGCTATTGTTCTTTCGATGCACGGTAACGCTCATAATTATTCGAACGAGCTCACGGGTTCGGAAAATATTGGGCTTGAGGAACAAAACCGTTTCCGTAATACGCTTATACCGTAACCTACGATATAATAGGAGCCTGTAAAAAAGTCATTAACTTATTCTGGATTTGGAAATTGAATTGCAACGCCGAATTATATTCGCTGTTCATGGAAAAGATATAAATGATTACGATCAACCTGTATAATTTTAGGGTATGAGTTTCTAGGAAGAAATTTTTTCATGGTAATTTCAAATGTTTCAAATAATGTTTTCTTTCGCAATTATAGATATCTTAACCTTTTGCACTCGGAAGCTTTTCACTAGAGACATACGGCACTTTCCGATGAAACATTATTTGGAAGGAACTAATGAGAAAACATACGTGAATTAAGAAACAAAGCTATTTTATAGAAATATTTCTCATATCAATGCATTATACAAAACTTAAGATTATATACAACACTTTGTAATTTTGTTATATCAAATCAAATGGCTGAGAGTCGCCTCCCGAGTACAAAGGGTTAAAAGCATTGAATATTCGAATTGATATTGAAAATAAATAGTTTCTTTTGAATATTATAATGAATGTCTGAAGAAATTGTAAATAATGTATTGTTATAATTTTTATAAGAACTACATACTAATCCTGTTCAATGCTTAGTAGTTCTAGTGTTAATGTTTAACAAAGAACACGTTTCTATTCTTATCTCTCTGAAATCACAGTCGTACTTAGAGGAGAAAGTTTATTCGTAGAACAGTAAGGATTCAGAAAAAAGCTTTCAGTTTTTTCCTCTACAAGTTGTTTTCCATTTGCGACAGAACTCGAGATACAACATCGTCCGGTTGCTTGATTCACCCTTTATACCCTATACAAGCACGAGATCGACGAAGGGTAGAGAGGGAAGGGACAAAAGTGCGTCAATCTAGATACTGAGTGGCCAGATATCGAACGCAGAAAATGCTAGGGATGAAAAGTTTTGAGAAAACCGGCAACCGGGTTCTGTTTGCGTTCCAGCTGCTCGCCGGCGCCGCTTTCACGAATATCGCTGAACTTCAGGGGCGATCGGGGCCGAATGCTTGTACGCGTTCCTATCTCGCGAAAAGTAAGCTGCTCGTGTAGTCGACGAATGATTTACGGCGGAACGATAAATTTATTTATTTACGTGTTTATTCACAGGATGATTTATTGAATAAGTGACATCCGCGCAGCGTCGGTTCTGATTTACTCGCGTGGCTAGTAGCGCGAGTTTAGGACGCAAATCGAACAGATGAACTTCGAAGAAATATTTATGAACTGAACATACCTGGGGCATCTGGTATTTGAACTCGGGATACGAGTTTTTTCGAATTTCTGGATGGGAATTCAATCTGTTGGATGGTATTGAAAACTGTTTATGGAATTATATTATAAAACGTTTTCATATTTGTATGATAAAACTGATTAACACTAAAACTACTGAGCAGTTAAATTGACTTTTTGAAATTTCTCTATGGAAACTTCAAAAGTTCATCTATCCAGACTTTAATTAACTTATAATTCAGTTCGTGTATTGCTAAATCTATGTCTTCAATAATTTCTCAGAGAACTATCTGTCATCTTTTTAATAATTGCACGATGAAGAAGTCAGGAATGGGTCATTTTGACGGGTCTGGTAGTTTTAATGTTAAGAAACATTTGACGCGAGTCGGAGGTCAGCACTTTTAATTTTAAAATGATGCTCTCATTGGATTTAGTACTGCGAAGTGAAGAACAATTTTTTTAAACGATTTGGCGACTCATTTTTGTCTACAAAATTAATCAACGATATTTTCGCGGCAGTGCAATCAGAAATTTTTGTGAAAAGCTTGAAACGAACAGCCCCGTTTTTCATTATGTATGCAACAGCGACAAATTAAGTCCGGCAGAAAATATATAACCAATCACTGTGTACGTTAATCACAAACTCTACTTGCAGTTTAAATTTTGAAATCCAGTAAAGTAATTTAACTTTGATCAAGCTTTGCGGCCGTTAAACATTATTTCAACTTTTTACATTAAAAATCCCGATATTGCTATAATTACGTGTATATAAAATAATATCGCGCCGGAAGATGTAATTGCGCGTTGATTTTCCGATAGCACGTTTTTTAATAACAACTGGCGTGTTGAAATTTACATTATAATTGAATGCGTTTGCGCGGTATAACAGTTCCGGCGATGTTTAGAAACAAATTGACAACATTTCTGACCATTAAGCCAACGGCGAGGGTAAAAGTGAAAAAAAAGAACGGGAGGAAATAAAATTTAAAAGCGACGGAGTCGGTTGTTGGTAAAGCATATGACTTAATATTTAATCCATCCAAGACACCTGTCTACCGTAACGAGGACACTTCCCGTCACTTCTGGCATCAGAAAATGAGGTTTCAAGAGGAGAGTGTAATCTTCCGCGACCACAAAGGATATAACCGCAGGATGAGCAGTCAAAACTGAAATCTGTTTCAGAAATATTCACGGCACTTAATTTGCGGTCTCTTTATATTTCATATCCTCAATTTACCTACTTAACTTTCAAATTCTAAAGAAATGAAATATTACAAAGTAATATTATACAAGCGTCACAAATCCCTTCTGCATCATCCTTGAACAAACACATTTCAAATATTAAAATACTCTATTTCTTCCGAAAAATCACACATACAAGAATCAGACTCTTCGAAAAATGATAAAAATCCGCAGATATTATCTTAACCCGTTGTAAAATTACGAATACAGCTTCTCATTGGTTTGTCGTGACGTTACGTTTCGTGAAGTTATAGGTAACATGTTTCTACATGTTCAAAATTTGTGCAGTTCCTATTTGAGAATAAATTGGCATGATAGTAGTACCTTGCCAGATTACTTTTAATGAATATTCTTTTAATCAACCAATTCTGTGAACCATAAGATGTAACATGTCGTTTACTTTAATAAAAATAGAATGCTTCTATCATGCATAATATTTCATGATTGAATTGTATCGGAAAGGTTAAGAGTACATAATTTCAACATATCTGTGCTTCATCCTTTGCAGACATTACAGAGTAAAAGTAAACCTCACAATATCAATAAACATTCATTGCAATAATTACATTAAGGTATCTGATCCTTCTATTCGTTGCAAGCCTCCCCCTACTCTTTATGATTAGAAAACGAGTTAAAGACCACGCCCTCCGCGAAATAGATCGTTCCCATTCGGGATTTTAAAGTACTCTCCGCATTACTCCATATAGAAAGTTAACGTCCTGCCTGTAAAAGGATCAAAACTTAAATGAAGTTAGCGGCGGTATAGAGAATTCTTAGAGTGTGCTGCGGAGAGCAATGGCCAGGGGGTTGGCGCGAGTAGAGTTCCGCCGAAGAGAACCGGTGGTATACTTGTCACCTGCAATTCCTCTTTCCCGGCGTCCTCGGCACTGGGCTGGGCACCCTTTATTTCATCCACCATCCGCCATTGGTGCACTTTAAATAATATTTTGCGAAACAGTCGATCCCGTGGCGCTGGTTCGCGGAGCGTTCCACTCGAACCCGGGCATCCAGTAATTTCATTTCTCCTCCGAGAGAGACCATTAAGATTGTTCCATCTTTCCATACAATTTGTTTTCCTCTTTGCTTTCCGAATGCCGCGATTCTAACGGGAACGAACGAATGGACCGACGGACGGATGGAAACGCAGCGGGATAAAGTAATTCGCGTAACCTCCCAAGGAACTTCAACCACGACGATATGGAAACAATACGAGAAAGGGTTGACAGGGGACGCAAGAGTGGTGAAATTTGCTCGAAGAGGAATCAAAGGGAGCGTGTTCTAATCGGGAAAGTGCTCCAAGGAGATTATCCAGACTTGTTTTCTTTTTCTTCATCGGCGGTTATTAAATTCGCTTATACTATACTTTTTTTATGAAAGAAGATCTCTTGGAGGTAGGGTGTTTCTGACGTTGTCATACAGTCACATAGGCTAGGTAGGTTCTTATCCAATTAGCTACCTTACTACCTAGGTCCTTAGCGAGTTAGCTACCTTGCTACTTAGTAATTTAGCTACCTTGATACCTAGGTCCTTAGAAATTTAGCTATCCTGCTATCTACGCCCTTAGCAATTTAGCTACCTTGCTACCTAGACCCTTAGCAATTTAGCTACCCAGGTCGTTACCAATTTGGGTACCTTGCTACTATTTTGACTGTTTCATCAAATTCACATTTTGTAACTTACACAGGACTATAGAAAAAGGAGAAAGATCCTAATAGATGTGTCGATTTAAATTATGAAAAATTTCATTTTACTTAGTCATAATCTCACTGGAGACGAATTTTTTATAATTAAAACTGCGATTTTTAGGGGGAGGATTACGGAATACTTATTAATTAACCTCTTTATAGTGATTGCTCACACGAGTAATCTTAATTTGTATTGTAGATGATTATCTGAAGAGAACTTCTGCGCCAGAAGAGCAAGAAAGTGACAAAGGAAGTTCAGAAAAGCGAAGAAACGGGGAGAAGGCGCAAGGTGGAACGTGGATCGAGATTTAGAGGTAGGAGAGAGAAAAAGGACAAAGGTATTTTCTTTCAAAGTAACGGTTTGCCAGTGAATTTGAAACAGAAGTGAAAAGACTCACAGTACACCATTATTTTTCCATTATCAGTCGCAAAGCTTCCGACTAAACGTACCCATAGAATTCCTTTCTTTTTCCACTCAACTATAAGCAATAAACTACTTCAATCGAGCGCAGGGAATGGGGTCACAGAGCAGTAAACGTAAAAACGTAATTACATCCAAGAGACATCCTCGAAATTTCGGGCAAAAAAGATCGACGATATTTTAACGAACACAATGTCACGATCCCAGGCAATCAGCCGCAAGTGCTCCATTCCATCGGCTCAAAGATCCCAGCCAGTCCGTTGGTCGGTCGAGCTTGCGCGAAGAATGCTCCCCGATCGAATTTCAATTTACGTTCCGCAGCTTGGTCGAAGGAAGGCCGCGGCGATGCCAAGCGAGCCCGGCCGGAACTTAATAAAAGAACAACCGCAGAAAGATTTCCGTAAAGCACTCGTGACTTTCATAGCACGGTGCACGGTCACCGTGGGAACGATAAGCCAGCCCTCCTTCTTCTTCTTCGCCGATACGGGCCGACGCCGCGCTTCCAGGTCGCCGCTTTACACTGAAACACTTTCTCGTATCCGAGTGTATGACTGCAGACGAGAATCCGATAAAAGTTTCGAGGATTATCCGAACCGAGGATCGCTCTCGCTCGCGCGGCCGCTCGGCTTCAATGGAGAGAGGTTACAGGCGGGTCAGAGTTCCCCGTAATGCGAGCATATTGGCCACGACGCCGGGGAATAATGACGGCACGGGTGAGGACCCCGGGAAAATCTATCGCGGCGTTTTCCCAGAGTTATCGCTATCGGTTACTTCCCAAACCGCGGGTCATCACGGTCCCGGCCACGTCCGGGCCGAGGGAGAAAGTCGCCGCGCGGAAGGTTAAAGCTTGGCTGCTTTGACTGCCGCGCCGGATTCGGCAGATACGATCTTTTTGCGTGGATCTGGAAATTGAGTTTCTCGGTGACGCATCGGACGAAACAGATTTTATTGGATCTATGAACTGTAAGAAGGTCGAGAGACCTTCGATGAGGGATCTTTTCAGTTTCTATTTTAGTCAGAAAATTGTCTCAATTATATAGGATTTCGATGGTTACTAATTCAGCAATGATGAATCAATTCTTCAACTGTTTATCAACCGTTCACTGAGTACAGTAATTAACCCCGTTTTTCGAATATTCTTCAAATTTCATTACTGAAACGTTCAAATGATTGTCACGCGTGTTCTGCTGTGTTTTTCATTCCAATTTCGGCTTGATTACAATTGGAAAAATGACTATGAGCTTTATAGTATTGAAGTTCAAGCGGTCTTTAAAGATCCCGAAAACAGACCGCTTCTGTACAACAGGTATGCGATGACATTCAAAACACCGTGATCAGATTGCGTTTCGTTTCGAATGATACGAGGATACTCGGTGATGCGCCGACGTTGTGTATCGGTTTTAAGAGGTAACGACGAGCGTGTATAATGAGCGCCAGGCAAATTTGCAACATAGGAAATGGGGGGGTTGAAGTGGGTGACGGAGGGGTGTAGGGGCACGGTTATTAGCTGTATAAGTATAGCGACGCGAACACAGTGCCGAATCCTGCGGTAATTACCGTGCACGCGCGGTAATTTAGATCGTTCCCAGAGGGATTTGTGCTGGGAGGGAATACGGACGAAGAAACGAACGACCCGGTAATGCAGTAACTTTGAAAAAACGATTAAGCTCATTGATTTTAACTGAAATTCGATGAACACTTTACGGTCGCTAATGGCGGCGCTCCTGAAATTTCTTATGCGGCTGAGGGGAAATCCGGAGTACGTGGCTTCATCGTTAGGGATGGGAACGCTTACGGACACGTTTCCTTTATTTTTAACGCTAAAGACTTCATTGACTTGTATTTTTCGATTCGCGATTCTTCGCTGTTAGGATCATGTAATAGGCGTGATTTCCGACAGAATAACCGCTGTTATTTTACCTGAATTTCGGGTAAAGCCGAGTCGTGTTCTCGGCTATGTATAATCGCGTCGATAGTTCCAGTGGAAGCGACTATGAAGATGGGATACTGTATATTTCAGTTTATGTGTGAGGCATCAATGGGAAATCCACTGTTACGTGTTTATCGTGTGCATACGTATACACGTCCATTGGTTGGAACCTCCCTGTGGCCGGCGAGAAATAGGAAGCAAGTGACTGAAAATGATTGTATTGCAATTAAAATTGTACTACATATTTATTATCATTACAATTATAAACCATCGAATCGAATAATGTAATCGAAAACAAAAATTATTGCTGGTACTTCTAAACGTATTCAAGAGATCTAAATCTAAACTTAGAATTTAATTTTAAAAACTATTACAATACCACTGTAGTTTAATTTAAAACACTATTTTTAATATTCAAAAATTACATTATTCAACAATGCATTGCGAGATTACAATAAGGTGAAGACTAAGTGTTGGCTGAAGTGAATCGTGTTTATGTTCAAGCGTACTTCACATGTAACGCGCGTTAAAGCGAAACTATAGTATGATACGCGAGTCAGGTTAACACTATGAATGCCATGCGGGTCACCGGTGACCCCTGACTAAATCAAACTATTATAATTCACTCAATTAAACGATGATTTCTTGCAGAAACGTTTATATTATAAATAACGCTATCTCAAGCGATGCCATTCGGCAAGATAAACGCAATAATAATAAAACGATTCAATGAAACGATCTAACATTATATTTCTTCCGTTTTGCGTATTTTCCTACGTGAACTCGCGCAGCATTCAACGTGTTCAACAGTGTACGAAATAATTATTGTAAAAATAATTATTGTAATAAATAACACTTGATTTCCTACAGTAAAACTATAAAGTTGGATATTTAATATTATACTTCGTATAATACATCGATTTGAGAAACATTGACATAAAATAGCTTTATCCGTCAATGTACTTAAATTTCTCGTCGAGTTAGTTTCACAAAATATCGTCTTAATCTCATCAGAAAATGTTGAAACATTTCTGGTGAAAAACTTTCGAGTTCAAAGGATTAACAGCGGCAAGGTCGCGAAAACTGTCGAACGATCGAGCCGAACGCGACGAGAAGACCCGAATGCCGTTGAAATTTACTGCACAGTCCACCGGCAGACTCTGTCAAAGTTACTTTCGTCGTCGGCGCAGAATTGTCCGCGTCCTTCCTGTCGCCCGAATTTCCGCGTTTCAGCTAATCGAATATTTATCAGTAAACGATAGGCGCCACTGCGCGATACGCCCATTAATCCTGTGTATGCGCGTGCCATCGATCTGCGTTCCGCTGACAGTATCCGGACAAAATTTGTTTCAAATGATGTTTAGGGAGGAACACGTGTGGATGATCGGGCTGGATGCCGGATGAACGATGTCCTCTTATTCTCCGGAGGCGCGTCGATCGATTTTCGCCGGGACTATTTTCGAACGCCGCACGAAGAAACAGGCAATAGAAGTCGAAGAAGCAACTTGATAGCTTTTGATCCCCGTCGTCAAAGGGGCAACTTTCCGCGAGAGCAATTCGACGTATTTACAGTGGGAAAGTAGCGCCACGTGGATGCCGTCTCGCTACTTCTCGGCAGCTGCGTCAGGAAATTAAAGGCTTCCGCGGATCGTCGCGAGTCTCGCGCGAAAACGCATAATGCAATACACCTTAAGGCGGTGCGTTATTCCAAACACCGAGTTTAACAAAAGTGTCGCTGTTCAGTTAGATAGTTACAAGGCAATCTTCACTCCGATGGAATTTCGCGGGAATATGAGGCGCGTCGAAGCGGGGTTCTCGTTAAAAATCTATATCGACGAGGACTGTTGAGTCAGTTGAAGTGACTTAAAATATTGAATGATTTCTATTTTTTCGTTTCTTGTCGATAAATTGCATAATCTGCGATACGCCGATACGCATACGGGCACACTGCAATCCGAAGGTCTATCGTGAAATTTTCGCAAATTTCTCTGCTGTTTATCGGAAGGAAAGTAATAGCTTTAGTTTTACGAGCACGCGCGCGTATCGGTGATTTGATTCTTGTTATTTTATTAAATCCTTCGGTAAATTTTCATGGTATCATATTACATAAATTTCACGTTTTCATTGATATTCCTTTGTCATAATAATTGCCGCGTCCGTTGTAATTTGTTCGCGGAACTCGTTACGAAATCTGACAGGATAACCAACGTTAACGCGACAACTTTCCGATAGCACGCGCGTGTCGCTGTTTCAGGGCGCGATTAATTCACTGGTCTGTCGAGAGAGCAATAAACAATCGGGATTAAGGAGAAAGCGTAACGGGGGAGAGGATCGTTTCGACGAAAGAAACGGCAGTAAAGGTCCATCGCGCCGATGAATCGTAGAATCACGGGACAGTAAATCTCTCGCCGCGTTACGATGCGTTTCACGATGCGGAGGAATGCGTGGGCGTTTAGGGCCGCTGTTGTCTGCTTCTTCCCCTAGACGTGGACATCTTTATGTAACATCCGCACTGCTTTCTGTAAATCGCGGCGAACCGAAATACGGTCGACCTCCGAAGAACATCATGCTATCCACAAAACTTGATGCCTAATGAACGAGAGATCGGGACCGTGAAAATGCACTACTTTTTATAATCATGCTGCTCATTGGTGAAATCAGTCAACTCCAACATTGGAACTTTGAAAAGTCCTATTGCTGAAGCGTTTGATCAACTTCTAACGTTTTATATTTAATATACATTTCATTATTATTGGCTGTAGTAACGTGAAATAAGAAACATGTGTTCAGCAATCTTTCGATCTGTATTTTAATCCATATTTTAATTCGCAGATCTATTCATTTCTATAAGTCTCCTGAACCTGCGTTTTCTTCGATCCCCGTCCAGTTTCTTTAAATAGTGATCTGATTCTCGTCGGTTTTATAAAAACTTTATAACCATTCTCGCGTCGCAATTACGGCGCCGGTTGTGTTCGTAAAATTCTAGCAACTTTCTCTTAACGAACGCGTAATTTCCCCTTCCGAAACGGAAACCATCTATTAATGTTTGCAAGGAGATTCTTGTTAAACTTAATTCCTTCATTTCCTTTGAGTTATCAGCTTCCTAGGTGGGAAGTCTGGGAGTGAGGAGGGGAGAGAAAGGAAAGGTGAGGAATCATTACAATCTTCCTTCTGTTGCGAGGCAAACTGTTGGCGCGAATAATTCTGATGTTCTTTCACTTTCCGTTAAGCAATGGACCAGAATTAATTAGTAACAGGCGGTAAGTTGATATAATAAAGATAACCGTACTTTCCTTGCTCGAATTAAATAGCCCGTTAGACTAATAATAATTTACCTTCCAACTCTCAGTCCTGATTCTCCGACGAAAAACTATGATTAAAACCGTATACTATTTCTCTTATAGAATAAACGTAGCTTTTCGCGTAGCTTCAACGCCAACGCCGCTTAAGGAAAAACATGCACAGGGATGCGACTGTTTTTAAGTATAAGAGATAATCAGCGTGAATGTAAAGGACAAATCTAATCGAAAAGACAGAGTAGTTGTCAATGGTTGCCAGTGTCAAGTTGGTGTTAGTATCGAGCGTTGTCATTTCTATCTATCGATTAGCAGTACTAATATTTGTTATAATCTTTCATTGTAAATGCGTCCTTAACGTGTTGACGTAAATGTTGCCACCTAATGCTCGTGAATGTAGGTGCAAGAGACGACAATGGCCATCCTATATTCTTAGTATCACAAATAAAAAACTATAATAATTTTATTCTGAAAGTATAAAATCTTGATCGAACTCCCCAAGAACCAACTAATTAACCCTTTGTACTCGAAATGTGACTCTCGTTTACCGTTTTATTCGACATAACAAAACTACGAAGTGTTATATATAATATTAAGTTTCGTATAATGCATCAATACGTGAAATGTTTCTCTGAAATGTTTCTGTAAAATTTGTTTCTTAATTTACGTATGTTTTCTGATTAGTTCGTTTGAAATAATGTCTACGTCTCATTGAAAAATCTCCAATGTTTCTAGTGAAATACTTCCGAGTGCAAAGGGTTAACAAAAGAATAAAAGAATTACTTTTATTATCCATCGATTCCAAAGTGAGCGTCAACGTGTTAAAACTTCACGAATAGTTGCCCCGTAACACGTTACATTTTCATTTATACCTAATTCGACTAAATCTCTACGACGTTGTTGTCGATCGATGGAAACGTTTAATCGCGGGTTTACGCGACAAAAAGGGGGATGGTTTAAGTGGGCCGGGCCGAGGTGTCAAGGGGAACGTCGCGCTCAAGGAAGCACATACGCAGGAGGAAGCCGAGCCGAGAAGTTCAGTTGTAAGCAGAGCCATTTTTCAAGTTTCCCCGTGGAGAAAGGGACGCGCACACGGGCATGGGCATTTTCGAGTCGCGATCGTGTAGACGTGGCAGTGGATGCGGGGTAGAACGATTGGTAACATCCCCGAGCGAAGAAGACGCATCGAGGCGTGAATGTCGAAATCGATGCGATGTGAATGCTACTGGGCCAGAGGAAAGTTTAAAGAACGCTCTCGACGGAAGAGGCGGCATCGGGGGGTGGTACCGTTCCGCTGAAAGGACGGCCACGAAGACAGACGGTCCTGGAAAACGCGGCGGTAAGAGGAAAGGGATGGAGAGACAAAGTAAATCTTGAGAAGTAAAGAATTCGTATACATCGACAGGGATCCAATAATCGATACCGGAACAAGGCCGAATAAAGGAATCGAATGTAACGAGTCGGACGTAATACAGACCTAACCTGCCGCTTTACTTAACCCTCGAAAAGAAATATTCCATACACTGTCGCACCCTTGTAATCCGAAAACCTTTGTCACTCGACAATCTCCGTGTATTGTGAAATTTCTTTATTCTCTTCCGTTCCGTGACGAAGCCCTCTCTACCAGGAAGATTTCTATCCCTCGGGAACCTCGAGAACTCGTAAAATTTCTTCGTTAGTTTCTGCTGCGCTATAAAAACCTGATGCAAACTTGAAATACAACAATCCTACAACTTATATATAAAAATAAATTTCAACTTGCAGAGACTGTGCTGCTTCTAAATACAAGCTGTAGGATTGTTGTATTTCAAGGTGTATATAAAAGTAAATTTCTAAATACAAGTCGATGTTTTATTACTGGCTATGCGATTATCTTATAAAACCTCTATAAGTCGAATTTTCGTTTGACCTTTTTTTATCGGAGAACTCGGTAAGATGAAAGCACTGAGACTCCAATATCTTTTGTCTGGATTAGTTACGTAATACTTATGTAGAGATGTGTATAATCTACCTAGAAAATTCTCTAGAAATACTTGAAAAAGTTAATGTCACGTTTTTCAATCTTCTCATTTGAAGGTTAATATTGTCCTTAATGTCACTAGTTAAATAACTTTTGTAAATGTAATAGGGAACTTTTGTTCAGAGTATTCGAGAGATTGCGGAGCCCGTTTTTGTAGTGGCACTTCCCTTGAGCAAAATATGTGATATATGTGTAATCACCCTCTCCCCCCGCAGTCGGTGTTCATTTTTATAGCAGCACCGTCGCACCCTTCTCATAAAACGATTGCTGCTTTTTGCCAGAAAAGTTTTGTGTGTGCGAGTAAAGGTTTTCCGTACTCCGAAGAGTTTTTACAAAGTCGAGTATAGGGGGAAGCGGTGTAACTTCCGAGTCGAAGTCGGGTGATTTTTTCTGGATCAGACGCTGTGAGATGGCGTTCCAAAGATATTGCCCTTTTGATCTATCGCCTTCCTTGGTTATTAAATCTTCTCGCCGTTGTGAAATCGTTTTTACCATCAGGATGTGAATTATAATTTTAATAACGTGCTACAACGACTAATTGCACCGACGCACAGTACGCCATTCGCCCGAATGGCCAAAAGTCTGTTTTAAAAATTTTACTTGAACCTAAAAATTGTTGTTTGACATAGCTGAATATACGAAGAACAATGCCCTACAATTTTTTTATCTTTGGAACAATCGAAAATACTGAGCTATCTCGAAAGTGACATTTTTCGACTACGCATTTTACTCTTCAACCCTCTGCACTCGAGAGGTGACCGTCACCATTTGATTTGATATAACAAAATTATAAAGTATTATATATAATATTAAGTTTCGTATAATACATCAATACGTGAAATATTTCTATAAAATAGCTTTGTTTCTTAATTTACGTATGTTTTCTCATTTCGTTTCAAATAGTGTCGTCTATATCTCATCGGAAAGTGTCGAATGTTTCTAGTGAAAAGTTTCCGAGTGCAAAAGGTTAAATTTCTCGCGACACTTTCTATGTTTTGAAAAAGCTGTACAAAGTTTGATGACGCCCAATATATTCAGTGCACATCGAAAACTTTATACGGCATTCGAAATGATTCGGCATCGCGGAGCATCCCGCTATCTTCGATCCAGATTAGTTTTCAGCTTGCCGCGAATATCGCCGTTGATCCACGTCGCGGGCTCGCATTGTGGTGTGCGTGGTGGCTCGTGAGAAGAGCCAGGGAAACGAGGGTGCACCTGCTGGAACCAATGAATTATGGCCATTGCTGATGCATCGTCTGCAGCTTCAAGTGCATCCAACGTGACGAGCGCCGATCATCAAAACGAGTCCTGTCACTGTTTCGTCGATACTCCATTAAGCGTGATATCGTCCAAGTGATATCAGATAATTTCTTGCTGCGCGGAGTAGAGAAATCCGATAATATATGGTGGAGTCCGGTGAACAGCGCATCACAATAGATTAATGCATCAATGTCAACGCGTCGGGTGTCGGTTAACGCAGACGCAGCGCATCTGAAATGGATTCAAGGATTTGACGGGATCTTCTGACAAGAACGCGCCTTTTTTTCCAGTAATACTTGAACTTTTTGCTTCCGCCAATCGAACAAACGATATTTCTACGTGCATCCTTATACAGGTTTTAAGTTACAACAATAGTTTCCTGATGATATATGTTTTTTGCTGTAACGGACACAGGGATGTGCTTCACAATTTGCGACCGTTCCATTCGTTAGGGACCAATGAATAATGTTCACGTGTCAATGCCAATGTTCCATATGGATGAAGAAGAATATGTCACACTTCGTACATCCAGTTTCAGCTTTGCCGTCGAAAGTTGTTGCTCATATACAAGTCAAACGCGAGGTCAATGAGAATCAATTTTTTATTGACTTTCTAATAGATCGCAGTTAGCATTAATATACGAACGCGTTTCCCTTCATAATTTTATTAGTTCATCGTGCTTCGTCGTAATTGCTAAATGTTCCAGGAGCTCGATCGAATAATTCTATCTCACTTCTATCTTCTTTCCACTCTGCGAGTATAAACATTCTCAGAATACAGGGAAAAACTGAATGACACGATCCGATAGAAATGACTATGATCGATTACCTCCTTTACTTCCGATTGTTTGATTCGAGCTCTACGATACCCGCATTCCTCGTTGAATATTAATGAACCACTCGATTGCGAGTCACTTACCAGACAATTAGTCGATCGACGAGAATTTTGAAATGCGCGATTCTCGCAGGACCCGTCGAATGAATAGAAAAGAACAGAAGGAAACGTTACAAACGTCGCGCTCGGGCGGTGACGAGTGATTAAGCAAGTCGTTGACAGGGTATCAATTTTAAAAATATATTAGCGTGCTCGCCGGTGTTTTATTACAAAATATATCGTGGAAAATCGCAGCTGTGTAAATAATTACAATGCACGTATCGAGCAAACAAAAACGTTCCAAAGGGCAATGCTGACGTCGTGTAATACAACGCAGCTGTCAGCCATAGATTTGTTTATAGTTAAAGCGGGGCTCTCGCTTTTGTACACCGGGATATGCATGGGCATGCCAATTTCATACGGCACCAATTTATTTTTACTGCTCAGACACGTATATCCATTAAACGGGCAACGATGTTAAAAGAAAAATGAAAATGAACGGATCGCCGCGACTGTCTACCGTCCACTGTCTCCGCGTTCGCGGATTCCTCGCTAAAATACGGTTGTTTGTTCTGCTTTCGGAAATGTTGCAGTTAGTTACACGCGCATCAATCAAATCTGACCGACTCGTTTATAAAATCCATCGTTCGCGCATAGAACATTTTGCTCGATACAATAATCCTGTGTTCGGGAACGCGGAGCTGCCTTATCTTTGGTTGACAATCGGTGAAAGGAAAATATATTGGACACGATTAGTAAAATTTTTCGAAAATTCACGGTAAGACCAACTTGCCTCAAGTTGATGTTTCATCGAAAATAAACAACTCTGACTTTAAATGTCTTACGGTTTGACTGTCCAGCTGAATTAATAAGTACCCAGCGGCATAAAGTCCAGCTTTAAGCTGTTTATCTTCGAGCGGAACCGCGTGCAAGATAGTATTCAATGATTCGTAACTTCACGCGAATTCAAATGACAAAAGTCTTCGCGGAATCAGATTACCAAGAGTCACGTTCGCGGGAACCATTAAAAATCGTATCGCGTACGTTGATTTATTTATTCGCAGTTTTAATCCGTTACTTAACGCAGCACGGAATATCAGTTCTCGAAAAGTAACATTCATTTTCGGTTGAAAATAATAAATTCGACATCGACGTTCAAGATAATCCACGGACAATACGAGCGTGAATATTTTATTAAATAATAAACGTATATTGCTCTACTCGCCAGAGGATTTCGCGTAAAAAAAAGAACGAGGAGATGTGTGAAATTCGGATGAAATGAAACGCGATACAATTTCTTGATTAAAAAAGTCAAAATTGTTTACAACGTTTCGTCGAACAGGCGGATGAATATTTTATTCCTCGAGGAGGGCGTATCAATCTTCCCCGGTGCGCGTGTAGCATCATTCAGATCAATATTTCAATACTCGAGCTCTTTAATACCGGAGGCTGCAGTCCGAAATCCCGCTGGACCAATTACAAAATCTTCGTGTCATAACAGAACGTTTCGTCATATTCAGTTGAAAACAGCCAACAAAGCAATCATTCTGTTGGCCGAAAAATTCGATTGTCCGCGCCGGCAGTTCCCCAATTAGCGGTGGCTCGGTTTCACCGTAACCGGAATAAAATGATTTGATTAACACACGGCCGCGCGCGGCCGTCCTGAATTCTCGTCGAATACAAGCTCCAATTACGCGTGCATGTATTGCAAAAATATTGGGTCACTCGCCAAGTGCTGTTATCCCCTACGTTGCATTCAAAGAAAACAAATATTAACTGTAGACGTGATCGTACACTAACTAACCAATTTTTCTTCTCGTGAAATAGTAGAATGAATGAAGTATGACCAAAGGAAATGTCTGTCTGCTCTGTTTTTACTTCTCCTTACTTACAATGGTTTTTGCATCTCGTGAAAACTTGTATCAAACAACATTTGACCTTTTCCTATTAAATAGCATTCGTACAAAATCATCGATTAACATTGGAAGAAGTACTTATTACTATTTACCATTCACAAAGATGACAAGAACGCAATGTTTCTATCAAACAATAGAAGAAACTCCAGTCTTTACGAAAGACTTGGATCAATAGAAGCAATTTAAGGAACGCGTCTAGTATTTACGAATGATCTTGCAAAACACTTGTCACGTAGATACACCGAATTAATAGGAATCGATTTGTTGAGATAGAAAGAAACTTTCGTGAAATTAGTCGAGGTAACGTTATATTTTAACGAATTCACGACCCGTTAGTGAAAAGAAGGATCGTAAATTTCGGGTGAGCTTGTGGAAGGTGTTGCTAATCGGCAGCTCAGATCATTGAGTTCCTTGCGTACAATTAGCGAGTTCACTGTGGTTTTGGTTATATCCAGTAGGGAGTTTCTATATTGAGTCATAAAAGACCCTGACGTAAACTGAGATAATGGGTCGACTTGGTCCACTTAAGACAAGGGGGAACTTACGACGCATGTTCATGGGCAAGTACTACGGTGACTCGTAACACTTGCAGCCGAAGGGTTCAAGTACGGTCCAATTTATGTCGGTGCCATATTACCGGCGACGTGTTACTGCCCGGAAGGCCACAATACAAGACGACAAGTCTATAAGCTGTGTCCGAAGTTGCCCGTAACACTTTAAATTACATATGACTCGCCCGCCGTCCCCTAAAGTGTTAAATACCCGGCCGAATGTTACTGCGACAACTTTCCCGCTGGAATATGGCGCGAGTTAATTACTTTATCGATTACACCAGCACACTGGAATCGGTTTGTTTGTTCCGTTTATATTCGTTATAAATCGAATTTGGTTACAATCAGCGCGACGGACAACACCGCGGACCTAAAAACTAGTTCAATATCGGTAACTCTTCCGCTGCGCGGGCATTCGGTTGAATTGCATTGCCGCCATAATATAGTGTAACAAATTTGAGTGCGGAAAATGAAAAATCAAATACGAAACAATATTGCGATGAAATAAAAACGGGCGCTCTTTGGTTCACTCTGCGTTTCCAGTGAAAACTTGAAACCGATACGAACGTGCGAAGTTTGTAATTAAATAATGATAATTTGTGGTAAATGAGATCGCCGGGTTTGTTATTTAATTCAAAACAATATTTACATCGGAACCATTCAACTGCATTTAATGATTAAATTAACAAACTATTTTGTATAAACGTTTGATTGATACATGGTTATTGCATGTATTAATCAAACCTTTATGCAAATTACAATGTTAATTTAATCAGTGTAATTGATAAGGAATTTGTAAATATGTAAGGAACAGGATTTTTTGCAGTGAATTCTTCTTTATGAAAGAATATTCATATCATAATTAAATGTATTTAATTAATTACTTCCCCATATCAATTGCAAACAATTGTAAAAATCTTCTGTGACATGCTGTGCTTTGGCAAGGCAAAATTAGATCCGTTTGGACAGTCAGTGAGTATTATTAAACGCGATCTGTGAAACAATCGAGTCGATCCATGCCAGGGAATAGGTTGTTCTCCTTTTGGCCCGTATCCATTTTACGTCGGTACTCGAAAGAGCACGAGGTTCGATCTCTTAACGTCGCGACTCAAAAGCGGAAACGGATGATTGCTTCCGAAACATTGCACTGTTTTTCAAGTTTCTTTGCTCAAAGCCGAAGATAAAGAAACGCGACAGCTATGACCTATTTTATACAATAATTTCTACCAATAACGTTTCACGAAAGAACTTTCTCTTCGAAAACGAAAAATTGTTGTTTCAAATCACTTACAATGTACGTTTCATTTGTCAGTTAACTTAATAAAATTCATCAGTTAAAGTAATTGGAAGAATTCTTTAAATTCATTCTATAGTATCACCAGGGCCATTGTTATCGAGGATGCAAGAGAATTATATTTTCTTTTCTAAATAAAGAATTCACGGTGGTTGTAAAACCTCTGAAATGCGGCAACATTTTAGCCTCAAATGGTGTCGCCTAGCTTGAATACTCGTACTATGTTCCAGATTTAGCACTCTACAACTATTTTCTCCTCCTTCAGTTCCTTCCTTCTTCGCTGGAGTACCAGGAAGTTTGAAGTTTACAATCTCTCGGGGCAAACCGCGCGTGTATTCAAAACACTTCTATGTGTACAATTTACTTATCAATAAAAAAGCAAACTGCTTAAATAATCCCGCTTTAACACGACGCGTGCGCTGTTCCCACATTTTAATTTAACATCGATCTGTTTCCAGATAATTACCTGAATAACGAAATGTAATGTGAAGTTTGTTTGCGTTATAAACTTTCCGTTATTAAATAATGATTATTATCTTTTTTATTGTCTATTATTCATTCGTACATCGGAACGCTATCGTATCACATAAATCTTCGTGTTTCCAACGATTCGATTTATAAATTTCGAAAGTTTGAAACGCGAGAACGCGAAGTAAACTAAACTCGAGCAAATTATTAGATATATCGTAAAAGGAAGATTTTTGTATAATTGCGGCCCGTTGAAATTATTCTACATTGGAATGAAGTACTTCCCTCAAAGGTTGTGATTGAATAATCTAAATTAATTAGAGGATATTTAATTTTTGCAATATATTGATATCATTGAAACACTGTAGGTCAAAGGTTAATGTATAATCGAGTACATAATTATTATAGAATTAACGCAGTCAATCAAAAGTCGTCGAAATCCATACATTTCGAACATGATATACCAACTTTCGGATTATACATTACATGATCATACTTCGATAAAGTTAATGACACATGCTGTCAATTATTATTGATTGCTATCTATCTCGAAATTTCAGATGATTTCGAAGCGGATGAGTCGCCACGTTTCGACGGGTTTATGCTATTAATTCTCGATATACCGACTTCACCCTCCGGGCGTGGTTTACCATCTAGTAATTTTTCCTTTGTCATCATTTATGCTTGATAGATTTCATTTTCTTTATGGCTAACGTGTTATCGTATCAGTTGCGTGCGAGGAGGAAGACAAATTAGACGTGGAAAATGAAATGGGTTTAACGGTGAAAAAATCATCCAGACAAGATCTTATAAAGCTCTTACAAAAATTACTACAATTTTCACTTGATTAATACACTCTAATAATTCTATTCTCCTAAAATCTTCCAAGGACAATGAAATTTTCATATGAATCCTAAATTCTGACACCTTCGACAATTTTACGCATTAGTTTCATTTTAAAGTCCTAACAAAAAGAAACAGAGAAACCATACTTAACGAAAGTGTACGTTGTTCACCGAAAACGAATAGCTACGTAAACATTCACAATCTTCAATCTGCACTAAAATAAGATAACAAGAACCACTAACCAATTCATATGCATCCACTGCAATTCCGCGGATGAAACTCGAAAATCTACCAAACAGCGGTAAATAAATCAAAGAACACCGAATTAAATTTCCTCTAAACGCAGTTAGCAACGTTACCCCGAAAACCGCGAGATTTTTTTCAACGGAAACAGTCATCCGCGCTCGTAACCGTTTCCGGGGGTAGGAAAAAATGGTCGGTCGAACAGAAACAACAAAGAACGTATCGTCGAACGTTGCCGCGGAGGACTCGCGGGGATAGTTGGTACAAAGCGAGTGTGCCCGCTCTTCCGTTCGGGAGAGCCTCGCGACCGAAAAATTCGCAATACCTTTTGTTCCTAAGTTCCGCGGTCTTGGAAGTTGCCCGGTGTATAGTCGACTCTGCCAAATCTAAAGTAGTTCGAAAACGCAAAGCCGCGCAAAACATACCCGAGCGATTCACTCGGCGGCGGGTTGAAAACTCGGCGTCTACCCTTACGAAAAAGAAGCTGCGGAATGCAGTCGGTCACGGGAGCTTCCAGTTCGCGGCCAGGGCGCAGGAAGCCGACGGTACCGCGGTTTTTGCCCGCGAAACTTCCCTCCGCGAGTCCTCGTTCGCTCGACGGATACGAAGCGTCGCGTCGTCGAATGACAGCTTTCTGTTGTGTCCTTCCAACGTTGATGGTCCCATCCCATCCCCCGGAATCGCTGGAAAATGAATCCGCGTCGCGAAGAATCATCCGGTACCCGGAACGATCGAGTCCACGCCGATGAAAAGTTTCACTCGTCGACTAACATGAGAACTCGCAGAAACGGAACTTCGCTGGGAATTGACAGCGGAACTACCGAGCAGTCACCGTGACCGGGAGTCTTCTTTTGCCGAAAGTTAGGTTATTGAAATTTCTGACTTCCTTAGTTCGCGAATTCATTCGTTTAATAATTGCACCGGAAACCGCTTGTACTTGTAACCAATCGCGAAACGAGGATTTCGATTCATTGGGGAGGTATCATTTGGAACGAGAAAAGATGATTTTAGAATATTTAGGGATTGATTTAATTTAATGTTAGCTCTTCAGCGATTCCAAGCAATTTCAATAGAAAAAACATGTTCACCTATGAACACATGACACCTGCATATGAAAAATGTTATAGATATATTTTATTGCTTTTTCATTGGTTATAGATACAAATATTGTAATATGTTTAATAACGAAACTTCACTGTCTATGCTGACAAATTTTAAACGGCTCCAGAGTGCAAAGGATTAATAGAATGCGTCTCAGCGCTACGTTTTCCGTCCGCAATTCGAAATGCAATATATGACAATCGCATAGATGCAAACATCTTATCCTCATTAAACGAAGAAACAAATATTTCCGTCGTTTCGACGTGCTGACGTAAAATGAACGGTAGTGTCGCGTCGTCGAGGACCCTGTAAACGTCCGGTGCGGTACTAGAGTAATTATACTCGCAAAATTCTCAAACCCGGCGGTCTCGGTACGTTGGGCTTGCTAATTATCCATGTAACGGGAGCATAAATTTCGACATCGTGCCCGATGCAATTCGAAATCCGCGGAACCGCTGGCATGTCCGCCTTCGAAAAATTATTGGACGAAGTAATTGTCGGGCAACGGGGGCTGCGGGTAGTAATTGCTCGGCGCGGAATGGACTGTGGTGCCGCCTTATATCGTGAAAAAACTCGCCCGTTATCCTGTCTACGCCGTGGGGGCGAAAGGGAGCCATTAACCGACAATATTTCGTTGCGACTATTTTCAACGGAGCAGCGACGTGACGTCGCGTCGAGAGTAACGGACGAAGACGCAGGTATTTATGCTCGAGATCGTGCCGTCTGGGAGGTCGTTGAACATTCACCCGGAACAATTACTTCGGGTCGAGTCATCGAGTTAACTGGAATGGCCACTGTCCTCTCCACTTCTCTCTTTCTGCATGGCAGCTTTGATAATTCGCATAACGAGGCACCGGAAAATTTGTCTTTGTCCTTTTAGCCGGCAGACAGGAGACGCTTAAAGGAAGGAACTCGGTGGCCCTTCGACTCGATATCGTGGTTTCAACCCTGTCGAAAGTCGAATCCCTGTCGATTCCGACGCAATATTCTCCTAAGGTTGTCCCAGTCTCATTAGAAACAGATCATGTTTCTCTATACCGTATTTGTCTTGTAAAGATTCATAGCGACTTCTCTTGTTAGCGTTGCTTTTTCGGCGATACTTTTAACACGTTGAATGTCGCACGATTTCATGGAGCAAAGTACACAAAATGAAGAAATATAATATTAAATCATCTTAATCAATTACATCGTGATTATTAGTAGTATTATTTATAATATAGGAATATTTTGAAATAATCATCGTTTAATTGTGTGAACTGTAGTAATTCGATTTGATTGGGGGCCACCGGTGACCCCATGGTACTCAACGTGTTAAACGTGTCCCTTTTACTCTCAATATCCGTTTATTCTAAGAGACGGACTGTAGTTATTCAGTTATCGATACGATCAGAATTTCCGATTATTGATGAAACTCGATTGATTTTGTGTTGAACGCAATATATGATTCGTATTTCAAGAGAGAAAATCTAACGGGAACGTTTCCATGCGCATGCCTCGGAAGTAAATCTAACCATTAAACCGTATGTACTGGAAATAGAAACTTGAGTTTCACCAGTTCCTCGGCGTTGTTATACGTCGTACAGTTGTTTATGCCATACAAACTGAAAATCCGCAGTCCAATAATTATTAAACCCCGGCGCAGAGTTAACCTACTTCGTACACGGCGAATACTTCATGGAACGAGAACTCATTTTCCCCATTTTACGGCTTAGCGATGGCGCAAGGACGCGTATTTGGCGGAAATGTCTCCAGAAGAAGCCTGACCCGCCTCCCGTCTCCCACCCCTAATCATAATAATAATGATAACATTAACGGGACGGACGAAGTGTCGGTGGAAACGGCGTCCACTGATGTTCAGCCATTACTTACACTCGGCATTTTGCCAGTAACAATGAAAAGCGTCTCAGAATAATGTAACTCCCATCCGCGGGAAATGAGGATCCACGGATGTACTACACGCGTATTAATATCGCTGCCGAACGACATCCGAACATCCCTGTGCATAAATAGTCGCCGCGATGAATCCGAATGCACGAACAATGCTGACTTACCATTTGCCACAGAGTCATCAGTCAAACTTTCCACTCGTAAGGACGGAAACTCCATCCTCTCGTGCTAGATATATTCGCCTTCTCTCTTTCTTTTTTGTTTCCACTTCCCGCCGGGGTAAAATGAAAATTTCCATTCGATGAATGCGAATTACTCCCGTATATCACGACTCGCCGGTATACGTTAGCTAAATTGCGAACCGATCGACAGCGGAATCAGAGTTTGTCGATGGACGTTGTAACAGAACGGTCCGAGAAATTTTCTTGGACTTACGACCGCCCAGAAAGTTCCAGTTCGAAATCTTGGTGTTTTATATTAATCGCGGAGCACCGTGTTTTTAATGCGCGAAATTTAATGTGAAACTTAATGGACATTCCGCGATTATGCAATTTCGTTTATGTAAATTGGAAGCTGTCATAGATTGTATTTTATGAGGAAATTGGAAATTTGATTGGAAATATTCTCTATTGATGTTTTCAGCGAGGTAAAATCAAGGTGCGATCGCACGAAAGTTTGTTAAAATTTCTGTACTGTAAAATACATAAATATTCATAGGTTAATCGCTAGATATTCCGTGAAATGTTGCATTATTACGAAAAATCTTGTAAATGTCAACGGAACGTTGCTGGTCTCCGCTTAATTCTCGAACGTTTAACATATCAGCACTTTCCCCGCGCCGACGGGACTTCTGAATTCAAATATTCTAAAAACAATTTCTCACGTGCGATGAATCTAAACTTGAACGACGTGGGAACACTTCGGATAACTTAAAATTCCGTCGTGTTTCCGAAGTTCCAGACCATCTGAATTCATTCCCCTTTTTCGAAGCTTCCGTGCTTCCGCGGCTCTTTTTTAAAGCTCGCGCACGTGCAGTTGATGAAAGTAAAATATTGTTGTTTCGGAAACGATCCCTCTTTACGGTAGTCGGAACAATTGGGTCGCCCGGTTGGCTTTTACGAATCAACGAAACAAGCCAGGATACACGTGCTCTTCTTAGCAAAGTAAATGTCGAGTTCATGCGAGTCAGGGCTTATCGGATTTTAATCTTGACTCATCGAGTTGATAAATTATAAACAAAAATGAATCGTTTAATAATTTTGCCGCGTTCGGTTACTTCGTTCGTTACAGAATTTCGGTTCTATTCGACAACACGGATTCCGGGCTTTCGTAATGTTAGCGATACATCGCGAGTTTGTTAAAGCTAACAACACAATCGCGACTGCAGTGAATAATTTCTACCTATGTTTGCTTCGAATTAAAAGTTTAAAAGGAGAATCATTTGCGCGCGTTCATCAATTGGACGCTTTTGTGTTGCGATAATATACGTTTCAAAGTTCTTGCCATTCATTATGTAGCATTTCTCAATACCCGGCAGGCCGTGCCACTTCATATTTTTTACCGGATTTAATCGTTAATTGCATGCCGCACTCTTTCATCGGCTCCCTTATATAACGCCGGGAATACTGTTCACGCGCGGGGCTATTTGTTATACATTTCTCTCGCCGTTGAACAATACTCGATGTAAAACAGGTTCAACGTTCGTTGCCGTTGTTCTACATTTGTGAAAGCTATTTGAAGGAAATTTCAATTTTATTCGCACGTTATGTATAAGTAACATCTGCAATTATCTTTATAACAAATTAATAACCTTTCTAATAACTTTTGTAACGAATTAACAGCCTTCCTATTAATCTGTATAACATACGAATAATCATTTTATGAATATAATCTACGAATAGTGTCTAATAATATTTAGAATAAATTAATAGTCCTCCTACCAACCGTCATAATTAATGAAGTTTTCTTAATCTCTAAAATGTATGTACAATCATTGTATTAACCCTTTGCACTCGAGAGGCATCTTTCAGTCGCCATTGAATTACACCCAGCGAGACGCTAAACTTAAAAATTCAATATTAAATTTTATACAACCTATCAATCATGTAAAATAGAAATATAATAATCCTACTCCTCAATTTACGCAACATACATCTTTGTATTAGTTGCAAAAACTACCACTGATACTTCCTCAAAAAATTATGAATATTCGAGAGTGCAAACGGTTAATATCTATGTACAAATGGTCCTACCAATAATCTTTAAAATTAATCAACAATTTCCCCGCTGATCTCTAACATACGGGTAACCATTTTATTAATGTTTACATCCTGCAATCTTATTACACAATAGCGCTTATAACTCATATAGCGTTGGCAGCCCTTATTATCTGTACTCCGAGTTGAACCAGCCTAGGCACATCTACTTTAAGTGTTTTCTGAAGACGCGAGCATCGCCGCCGGTGTAATTGGATCTCGGCCGACTTCATAAATGTCGTGAATAATTGGCCGGGCCGTTAGGTTCCTCGCCTTTTCGAAAATCTCGTTAGATGGGTGCCGCAATTTCGTGTTCGGTTGGCAGCGGCGCGTTTCCGGTAAACAGAAAATCCGGGACGCGAGAAATGGGGAATGCGGCGTTCGCTCCTCTTTAAAGATTATCGCGCGCGGATCCGATCGCGGGAGAGAAATTTTATGAGACGGAATAATTTTGCTTATTGCGCCGAAACCGTTCCAGAATCGATTCCGCGGCAGCTCTGAATGGAACAACAAACGCGGGAACGTGTCTATCAATATTAAAACCAGCACGCCGCTGTAACACGTAATTCCTCGCTGATGCTGATTCCAGCATCCCACCGATTTTTTTCAAATTTACCGACAGGGGATTTCGTTCGATTATGGGGAAAAATTGGAAACGATTTCGCGAATAACCGGCAGTAATTTATGCGCTTTTAACAATTTCCCTGTCGCCGGTTATTTCCCCGTTTTTCACAGTGTAATGATTCACGGCCGTGAAGTCGTTTCTTTTTTCAATGTTTCAATGGGAATAGCAATTACGATCGCTAAGTAACTTGATCGGGCAACACCGGCTTAGTCGTTCCTTCTCAGACTCATAGATATTTAAAAGTAAATTAACCTGCTGCGCGATATGAAAGGAACTTTTGAGGAACGATAATGATTTTACGGAATACTGAAATAATTTTAACATTTCTTCCAATGGTATATTCACTTTCTTTTATACCAATTCTCGCGTACAAACAGTTTCAAAGCGTTAATAAGGAAAGAGGAGAAGGTTCATTAAAAAATTCCCAATTTTTGTCACTCGGTTTGTAACATTCAGGAATATCACAAATCGTTACCAAAGGTATTTCCGCAACATTCAAGGCACACAAAAGTATGTGCGAACAGTTTGAATAGCACAAATTTATTCGAGTCGTTAAAAGACAATTCCAAAGGTTATTCTCGAAATGTCATCTTTGAAGCAAAAGACCGACGCGCTAGTGATGCGAAGATACTTTCTTCTGGCGGTGTATAATTACTGGTACAGTATGATGCAGCACCAGCAGCGGCAACTTGAACGAGGACACGCGCTGCGACAGAACTTCCCTGTCTCTTTCACCCCTAAACCGAGGCCGAGGTCGAGACTGTGTCCGCTGAAATTTTGTGTTACGCGAGCGACGTCCATTAATGAAAATCGATTACCCATCAGGGCTGCTGCTTACACCGATGCGCGTCAAAAGCCTGTGTGTACGTATGTATATATCCTAGCCCCATCGGATAGAGCCACCGTGTCGACGACGAATATATGTGCCTGAGCTTATACGCGCTAATCCCCGAGATTCCAAGAGACACATTAGCTTAACGAAAAATAAGTCGGCTACTCGTTCAACGGGGATAGGGGTCTCTTAGGAGGCATTAATCGATTGAAGTGCATAAACTCGTTCAGCAACGCGAGAACGGTAACTAACAAGGGTGCGTACCGAAATCACATCCGCTGGTTTTTATTCAATCTCAGAGAGAAGTGACTCTTATCAAACTATCGGACACCTATCATTTTTTGCCGATTATTATTCATGTTGAAGTGTATGTTCCAAAAAATCTATTCCCTTTCCAAGCTTCAACATCGTGGAAGACAAACGATCACGGATCACCTTGTTTGTTGTTTGTTGACAATTTGAAATCGCTTCAAGCTATATACGTTGCAGTACTAGGAAGGCTTAGATGTTAATTGGTGCAGAAGCATTCACCCGCAATCGATGCATTGCACGTCTAAATAAAGAGCCACCGAGTATGGCCCTCTTCAAACGGTTCAGGAGACGAGTAACATGATTCATGGAACTGTGAGCTTCCATTAGGTGAGAGTGGTGACGGCAACGATGACGAACAGACACGTTCTGGTGCAGTTCCGAAGCATTCTTCCCAGAAGAAGCTATAATTTCATTTCAGGGATTATTTATCGATTGAATCGATCAGGTCGTTAGAAAATTCTGTAACATTACGGGAACCATTAGGATTTATTCATTTTTGAAGCAAGGGACAAGACACGCATTCGAATCTCTGTGATAATATCGATAACACGTAAATCAGTGGAAATTAATAAAAATTTTCTTTCTGCCACTGCCTCGCAGTACAACGAAGGAATGAAATAAAATCCGTTTTAATTAATACACACACGATGCCCGCGATTCGTTGAAGATGTCTCGCCTTTTGTCATCGTTAGGAGCTCATTACTCCTTTATACGCTCGATGGAGGGGGCAGGAAAAAAATGAGGAACAAAGACAGGGTTGAAGAGGCGGCGCGAGATACTCAAGGTTTGAGCCAGGGTGCTGATGTCGGTGCGCGGCCAGATTTATCGGTTTCCTGAATCATGGCGACGTGGCTGTCGGAGGCAGTCTAATTGATTTTTCTGTCGTCCGCTCTCGCTCCGGTTCAGAATTTTATAGCTCGGCGTGAAGGTTTTCGTTCGGCACGCCTTCCCGAAATACTCTGTAACCCTTCCTGGGGCCATCCTCCTCGTTGCCAAAGAAATTTAACCAACCGGCTGCAGACACTCGCTCCGGGTGAAATATCGAAAGTTGCAGTAACGAATCGTTACTTCTCGAGCCTTCAAACGGAATTCCTCTTTCCAGCCGATGAAACGGAGAACAAATGCTTCCTTGGCTGCGGATCGATACCAAACTACGTGCGATTTGTTATTTCGTAGGCGCCTCTTAAACGAGGACTCCGCACGATCCCGTTGTTAGCGCAAAAAGATTTTTGGCGATGATAAACTGTACGGTAAATAACTCTGATATCGATGCGCGTTTCAATGTTTGCGCAAAAATTATCGATCTGTCGAATGTCGGGCGCAATACGTAATACTTTGTTTGAAGAGAGTTAAAGGAATCGTTTTCTAGTGTTCGTAAAATGTTAAAGGCAGTGTGTATTGTTTTAATTGCTCTAATATTCAGGTTATTTCTTGGAGATTGGAGATGGAAACTGAAAAATAATTCTGAAGAGTTTGTGTGCGTAAAAAAGTGAATTGGCAATGTGTGTGACCTACGTTATTAATAAAAGAAAATGTAACAGTGGTAATGGTTTGAACAGATGTAATATCGGTCTGTTCTAACTGGGAATTTTTTCAAAATGAAAATTCCAGTGAGAATTTGGAGAAAATTCTAATGGAAAAAACGTTTTTTCAGTGGAAGTTTCAGTACAAAACGAATGTTTGAAATATACACGACGAGATGAAAAATAAAAAAGACTTGTCGGTTAGAAATTCCAATTTTCAGCAGAGAAATCTCTTTCTCTGTTTTAACAAAGTTAATAACTATATGCAAAGGTACGCAATATTTTTAATAAAACAAATCCTTTTGAATATATTAGAAAATATTTATTTTTAAATGTCAATTTACTGATTCTTTTGTACTATCGTTATTTTCCGAGGAAATACCGTTTCCAGAAAAAATATTGGGTAAGCAGAAGTCATTATGAACGATAATTTTGCACGGTTTCACATTGCTCGGATACATTCGAGAGAACGTGCTCGGATCGCGTGCTATTACACCGAAATTACATATGACAATTCCTGGAATAAAACCTCAACGAGAGCCGTGGGCACACGTGAAACAGAATCCTCGAAACTTTCTGTGATCGCTGTTCGAGCCATGGTTTTATTGAATTGTGAGGGTACATTGCTTTAGCGATTAAAAGATGTAACAATGGTTAAAAATGAAACTGGGTCTTTGAAGTCGGAATCAAAGCTACTCAATATTCTATGAGTACACCCCTTCAATTCAACCTACTTAGACACCTAGTACACGTTGATTGTAGAATTTAGGGTAAAATAATTTATTTAAAAATTTAACCATCAACTTCAATGAATACCGTGTTACAAACAATTAAAATTAAAATTGAGGAAACCACAATGAATTTGTCTATTTTCGTGTAACTTTTTACTATTATGAAAACAAAAACAGACACCTAACTCCATTATCATAGAAAACACGATGTTAGATGATGTAAAATTCTCCACCCATACATTTTTATTTTACTTTAAGAATCAATAAATTAAACAAAAAGTGTAAATAAACCCTTTTATCCCGAAAATTGTGATTTACGTGATATTCTATAATAAATAAAAATCAATATAAATGAATAAAAAATGTCCAAAGTAGATCAGTAAACATTTCAATCCACGTTGAAATCAAATATGGTACATATTTTCTGAAAAGACATTTCATTCTTACCTTTAAATCTTGCCCACAATGTTTTTTACATCAACATGTGATCAATTAAAGAAGTAACGTGTTTTTCGACAAATCCACGTAATCAATGTTTCCATGATTTTCTCCGGAAGGGTATCACTAAATACGTCGAACTCCGAACTTCATTTTGTAAGACTTTGTTTCGAGAGTTTCTTGAGAAAGGGACTAACGTAAACAGAAGGGTGATTAAGCCGATATAACAGAAGTTCGGAAGTTCGGCTCTTAGTTTGGTACGTTCCCTATTTTCTTTCCTTCTATCCGCCAGCTCGTATAAGTTTAAAGAGTCAAGACTATTTGGCGATTAGTAGAACATGTGCTCATTCACTGGAACGTAAGTACCCCTTTGTGAGCATAATGCGCAATAATTGTTTAGTAGAATTTTAAGCATTCATGGCATACCAGACTCGTTAAAACTCTATATTGTAAACAATTACAGAAAGTTTGATGAAATTTTCACTTTATTACGAACACAATAGGATCTCTAACTCTGCGAACGAATTTCTGTTTAATTTCCCTTTAACCCTTTGCGCTCCTATATCGAGCGTGGCTCGACATCAGTTTTATTCAAAGGTGTGCTTCTTTGCCAAGATAATTTTCAAATAGAACTGTCTTTTACAATGCATTTCAAATAAAATATTGCAATAATACAGAGTTATCGAGGAAAGAATGTAAAAAAAATTCTGAGTTCAAAGGGTTAAAGCAGCGGACAAAAACATTTTACAATGTGTTGTAGTTTAACATTTATAAAGAGAATAGGGATGAAACTAAGAATTTTTTATTGGATTCATGTTTATTATTCACTGAAGCTTTTATCTGGGATATAAATTGTTTTCGTATGTCTGGCATCATTTTCTACCTTCATTGATTTTTAAAACATTTAACGATATAAGATTTCCATTCTCATTTTTGTAGTATCCTCATTCCTACATACGAACATTAACCGATTAAATCAATACATGTATATCTTACGACTCAGCCTCTGTGGAATATCATTAAAATTGAAAATTATTAATTAATTTTCAAATCTCATTATTTGAGAGCTTTCTATGAAATTATAATACTGGAACAATGACCGTAGAATGCTTAAAATATCCAATAGCCTACATTCTTCTTAATTAATTACTTTCTAATTAATCTTTCTTAATTAATCTTTCTCTTTATTTTGAATACATTTAAGGTCCAGCAGAATACAATACATTTACTAATTCTCAATTCTTTGTAAGCACCTTTTTTTAATTAAATATTTTCCATTCGAATTAAAATCTACTTAGAAAAATATCCGGACATCTTTCAAACATTTCACGAATGTGCAAATTAAATGCATTTCAATTTGTACTTTGCCTCACTTCAGATGATGAGGCGGAGACTATTTAGTTCTCTGATCAATAGATAGGAAAGACCGTTCGCCCCTCCAATCCATTTGATTAGTATTTGGAAAGGTAACTGAAGTCTTTCTTCCTTACACGCGTTCAAATGTTTCAGTAATAGAACGTTATGTTGAAATTCGAAGAACAACCGAAAGAGCTTACTTTTGCAAGTAGGATAAGAAAATTTTTAAAAACTATTCTAACGCTGGACATTTGAAGCAGCACTTTTCAATTAAAAAAAAGCAATTATTTAATAGATTACATTATTCCTACGTATAATTTAAAATATTCATGTCTTTTTTTCTTAGAATTAACATAAAAGCGTAACAAACATTTAGAATATAGCCATGAAAATATTTTTCAAAGGGGACGAATAAATGAAATTCGAGATTGGAAAATTCATCCTCGCGTTTGGAGTATGAAACATTATATTTCGCAAACGAAGAATTTTAAACACTCGCTTTAACGCGTTCGAATCCACGCTCGTCACGATGACGACATTGTCTCAGATAAAAATCGCTGGTTATTGTGTGCACGATAAAATAATCAAATTTTTAAACGCTCCCGCCGCCGCTTCTGACACAATTTAAACTATCGGATCGGAATTAAGCCTAGGGCACACTATCCATTTTCCGATCATCAATTTCCATATTGCGTAACATGAATATTCAAACAACCGGTATGTGCATTACGTCAAATCTGTGTATACATTTTTGATGTATACAGATACTTCAGCCCCTCGTGACAAAGCGGGGGGCAGCGCCGGCGTGTGTGCTTACAACACTTGCCCCTCTATATTATTCTAAACTGACTGCAGTAGAATCTAAATTAAACAAAGCTCAAAATCATGATTTACTAATTACTGTATACATTTATCCTATAGTGGAGGAACGTGCGTGCTCATTATTATACATATATAATAATGCAATCACTTATTGTGAATATTACTATATATAATTGCATATAGTTAATCAATTACACATAACAATATTAATAATAAGTAATTACATTATTATTATAATTTATAAGAAGAAATGAAAATTTTATATCTCATGCTTCGGGTTTTATTATATTATAATATATTATAAAGTATATTATGAAATAAAATTTTCATTTCTTTTTCTTATAAATTATCATAATAATGTAATTACTTATTATCAATAATATTATATTAAATTTTCTTTTTCGTGTTTGAGGTTTTATTATACTATAATAATGTATTATAAAGTACATTATAAAATGAAATTTTCATTTCTTTCTCTTATAAACTGTAATTGACAGTAATAATAGGGAAATAAATGATGCAACGAAAAGATATTAAAGTTTTTTATAATCAAAACAATAATAACTTCACAAGTTTCGTATCTTCGCACTATTTCCTGAAAAACTAAAGCTACCTTAACATATTGAATGCCATGGGGGTCACTGGTGACCCCCAACTAAATTGAATTACTATAGTTCACCCAATTAAATGACGATCACTTGAAAACATTTCTATATTATAAATAATACTGCCTAATGTGGTGACATTCAGCTAGACGAACCTGCAATAATAACAATGCATTTCAATCAAATGATTTAATATTACATTTTTTGAATTTCGAGTATATTGTACTATGAAATCGTGCGGCATTCAGCGTGTTAAGGTTTGAACAAATGCTGATGTCAAGATGATATCAGTACAATCTGTTTTTATAATTATGAAATTAACTGTTAAGTATGAAACGACGAATAATAACAATGAAATCACGCGTGAACATAAAAATCACGGATGACGCCATTGCTCCCACCATTGTTCCCGATGACGAAACATCTTCCTCTTTCATTTCTTTCCACTTATTCGTCGTCCTTAAAGAGAAACGCGAGCTGTTAACTCTCCCCGCGAACAACCTCTATAAGCCTCAATGTGTACAAATGATCCAGCGTTGTATGTAACTCACAATTCAATTTGTAAGCGGTTCTACGTAATTCACGAAAATTGCGCCGCGTGTTCGACTTTATTCGGCCGGCTGTGTACACCGATACTCGACACGAATGTCCCCGTTATCAGAAACCGCCAGGAATCTATACAGCGAGGATTTTATAATCGTTCGGCATAATCTCATTCATTATGGAACACATTCGCCGCGGATGTTCTTTCGTAACGCGACGCGGCCGGGCCGGGTCGGGCGGAATTCGCGCGGCACGGCGGCACATTTAAATTTAAAATCCGAATTTAAAACCGCAAACAGATAAATATCTATAAACGACTGAATAATAAAAAATACCCTGGAAACCCGGCAGAGCCCGGCCAGCTTTGCGGGTAACGTGAAAAATAAGCAACGCCCCGGCTCCTGAATGCGAAGCGAAGGAAACGTGGGAAGGAGGTGAGGTGTCTCCGACCTCGTTTCGAAATTACTTATTCACTCTAACCAGTCGCGATCCGCGTGGCGGCATAAAAAACACGCATGGAAAAGGACAAGCAGCTTACGGAGAATCTTCGAGCGACGTTAATACTGCACGACTAGCCTTCGGTGCATCCCCACTCGCTCAGATTTCCTCGAACTTGGTGCATACATTGTTGAATCTATAAACTTCGACGAAATGAAACGTAACATTCGTACGGGTGTTTGGAATTTTATAATTGGGCTACGGATATTTATGCGAATTCGAATTCGAGAACATGTTTAGGAATAGGGAATTACGATAGAAAATATTCCTTTGAGCGAATATTACGGAAAGCACTGTGTGGATGTTTTACATGTTTCTTTTCTATCGCGACCATTCAGTTGGATTCCTTAATTTTAAATTTTCAATGAGTGCATGAGGTTTGTTGTGTAGTTTGTTTGTCATAATAATATTGTCATGTATTATTGACATTTCCGTACATTAATGGGAAGTTGAAGAATATTTAATCGCTTACTTGATCAATGAACTTGGTGTATTTGAAAGGTATAGAATGAAATTGGACGAATAAGGTTGTTAGGTTGAAATTTCTATTATACGCACCGTTGCATTTCCAACTTTTCGTGTAAAATATGATTTTGGCATCGTTTACGTGGACTGGTATCAAATAAACGTTCGATTTCTCTGTGAATAATTTCGATATATTAATATTAGAATAAAACGTATACAAAATGTAGCTGAATCAGTTATTATTCAGTTCGTTTGACGCATTCACGTTTAAAATAAATACACGAACATCAGTAGTCTATGTAAAAGCTGTGTCGGAACAATTGATTCGTCCAGGCGGAAAGTAATTTCACGTATAGGTTGTAAATCGAGGAAAAAGATTAAAATTCGTCCGTTTGAAGCTTCGTTTACGAGTAAATTGAGTTCGAATATTCGTTGGGCATCGGTATTTAAAAACAGTATTTTTTGGGGAAACTATTACATGAAAAAATTTGATTTCGTTCTTTTTCCTCGACTTACTTTTGTGTATAGAATATGGGACTGCTCAGTATAACCAATAGAAAGCGGTAACGCAGTGATCCAGTATTTCAGATTTTCCACGCCATACACTACGAAAGTTCTAAAAGCCACATCCGAAGTAATAGATACAGAATTATAAATTAAAACTCTCCTAAATCATAGAGAGCAGTTTAACGCGTTCGCTAGCAGCGCTCATTTCGGTGACGATCTCCTCAATTATATTTTCTTCAAAACACTAAATCGTCTAAACAAAATAGTAGAAAAATGAAACTGAAACGAGCCATTGAGTTCCTGAATATAATATCGTAGTTCATAATTTCTAATAACAATATTTATAGGATCAATGTCATTTCCATTATGTATAATATAGGTTTCCGACCGTCACAAATATGTGACGCTGCTAGCGAACGTGTTAAACAATAATAACAGCAACGACGACGGCGACAACAATAACAGCGATTATTTACCATCAATAACGTTCCTATAAAGAAGCCACTCAAAAGGGAACAAGAACTAAAGGAGTTACTAACTTAAAAAAACAACGTATCAAGAGATATTGAAAAATCTCCATTACTTGATAACGCATTAACAGATTGCACCGATACTGATCAATGGAAGCCATTAGACGCCGATTTCACATTCTAAGACTGTAGGTAACCTAGCTGATCGCGTACCAAGACAATAATACCCACCGAACAAGGAACGGATCTCGATCATTGTCCGATTCAAAGGAAACCACGATGGTTTCGCAGCGTGATTCGGCCGATTCGAGAGAACGCGAGCGATATCCGCGCCGTGTAGAAGCCGCGCGCATGTAGGATGTAAACGTCGCCGTTGAACCGGAAATAACCGATACGGTCGCCGGCGTAAAAGTCATAATTTACGGATCTGCGCGGCGCACCGCTTCGCGAAATGGTGTGTACGCAACGAAAGACGCGCGTTTACCTAGGTAGCCGAGTACCTCGGCCGAACACAACGAGGCTCGATGTTCCCCCGTGCTCCACAACAACAGGCCTGGGAAGTGGCTCCATTTATCGAGGACCGATGGCGGTTGCACTCGTCGCGGGATGATGTCTCTCCAAAGAAAATTGGACGGGGTTGAACGAGCACATTTTCGTCCCGAGTTCCTTCTGTTTTTCATCCTTCCCTCCGTCCGTCCCTTTCAATACACAACCCGGGCGGCCTCGGATCTTCAGCGACGCGCGATTCCTCGTTTCCAAGCTTCCGGCTGTTCACGCTTTCGTTGCCGACTTATCTGGCTGGATGCGTACACGGCGCCGGAGTCTTTCTAGCTGAACAATAAACTGTCGGGGATTAGTGGAGTGAATTGGTATGATAAAAACAGTATGCGGCGAATTGATACCATTATCGTTGAGTATTTACTTGGTTTCCTTGTCACTGTCGATGGAATTATTGGCAACTGGTTACGTTGGCAATGGACGTATTAACACGTTGACTGCCACGAGAATTTCGAACGTTGTAACAATACATATTCTTTCATAACAAATGGTATTAGAAATAATTATTAGTGACTTGGTGTCATAGTACACGCGTTACAATTTTCTAGCTGTTACTAAGTATTTTTATTCGACGTCAGTTTTCATATTGTAATCGTATTTAAGCAATTCTGAAGCTCCGGTCACCGTGGTAGTCAACGTGTTAATGATAAACTTACGAAACCCAAGAATTTGACGAATATCTTAATTTTCGGCTTTCGGAGCTCTAGTTTTCGAGGTCTTTATGGAGGAGCTTGTTTTTAGAAACAATAGAGTGTAGAATGTATATGTCTAGGATAGGTGTAGGTTATATTTAGACGCAGATCATGTAAACCGATTCGTGTTTGTGAACGTAATTTATTTTCCTAGAAACAATGGAACAACGATCGGTCCACTCGGCGCATAGCTATCGTCGTCCACGTGCTCGACCGGTTGTATTGGCAATGAACGTGCCAAAGTTCGTTGTGCGGCCGAAAGACCGTGCCCAATTCCCCGGGACAAATCCGAGCCGGTCGCGAGCGCCACCAGCCAACCGATCGCCGAGTAATGGTTTAATGCTTTCTCGATTTCTCGCGGTCGCCCGCTGGCCCCACCGATCGAGAAAGGTCACGTAACTATCAGCATCGCCGGGCTTGAACTTCTCGGTACAGGTAAATGTAACGGAAAACGCTTTAGCGCCGGAATTGAGCTACCGATATCATAATTCTCAGACAGCCGAGTGGACCGGCTCGCCTTGGGTCGCAGGCGATCGTAACTGATGCTCGTTCCGCTGGAAAAACGGCTTCTAACGGAACAGTTGTACCGACGGCCACTTGTAGCTAGGTAATGTCGTCGAGATTATCGCGTGAAATCCGGAACGAGGCCGCTCGTTGTGCAGAAATTTGTTAACTCCTCGCACTCGACAGCGTTTCGCTAGAAACAATCATTTTCCAATGAGATACGGACTATAATAGAATTATTATTTATTAGTTGCTCAAAAAGAAATGATTATTTCGCGTGGCAATGAGTTATACAAAGTTTAATATTAAGTATATACTGTATAACTTTACTGTGACGAATCAAGTATTCACTGAGAGCAATCTCTCGTGCGCCAAGGGATAACCGTAATCGCGTTGCTAATGAATTGAAATGAGCTCGAAGCTTTCAGGCGATTTCGGAGAAGTAAACGGGCGATTTTCTTCAGTAATAAAGGCTCGCAGTAAAAGGTGGATTTAAGGGAAACGAGAACGCAGGACGAAACTCGGAGTATCATAAATCGTCCACGTTCCATCCTCTCGAAGGTCAGAATGCGACTGCAAAACGTCCTTTTCGTTCTTCGCTTTAGCGAATCATCAGATCCCTCATCCACTTCCGCCTCCATCCCGTCGAGTTATAAAAATACACAAGATACTCCTCCTGAAAGCACGAAGTCGCTGAATATTCACGTAAATATTTCAGGAATGAAAGTGAACCTCTTAACGCTCTTTTTCTCCAAACATACTTCCTTAATGGACTTAAATCGGAAAGGTACATCTCAATCGTGATCCATGGCAATGAATCTCTTCCGTCAGCTCGCTTTCACGCTGCGCGAGCGTAGCTTTATCTTCCGCGGGAAAACAAGGGAATCGCGCGCGATCGAAAGGAGCATTTTTGCTCGTGACACGTGTCATTCCGTTGAAATATGATAAACAGCAAGAGCGTGTAATCGGTGGGACGCCGGGAAACGTTTCTGTCCGATTGATGATTTTTAGAGCGACACCGACGCGCGCGCGCGAGATCCCGTCAGCGAAAAACGCGGAAAAACCAACGGGGAAAAAAATAGAAGGAACAAACAGAAAAACGATTTAATTAACCGGCACGGTAAACGGTCGATCGCATGTGGAAGATAAATAACTGGTATGTAAAATGGAAAGGATCGCGGAGCGATACCGATCCTCCGAAGCGGAAGCGACATGACAAACCCGTTACTGGTAGGTACACTCGTCATGCCGCTTTTGCGGTTCGATTATCCTATCGCTGGTTAACGGAAAGTGATACGTACCAGCGGCTGCTGGATCCTCTAATCCCTCCGAATTTCAAGCGGCCCCCGCGGTTGTCTCGATTTTTTCCGTAACCGCAATTCCCGTGTAACCATTTGATAGTTCTTTCAATGAACGTTTTCAGAGATTTTAACTGGTTAGGTGGACTAACGGAACATCCGCGGTTTCCCGGGATTTTCTCCGTGGGATACAGGATTTCATGTATTCCGCTGGAATAAAGGAATACGTTTCGTCAGAATCGATCGTGAACTGTTCATAGCGTCCGGCGTGAAACGGTGTCAAGTACACAAATGAGACTCACGACTAATGTTTGCAGAGTGGTATTCAACCTTTCGGTTCCTTTTTTTTCACCCGGGCGTTTGTATTATCATTCATGAGTAACGAAGGGACTAATGAAACTGGAAAAGATGGCGGAGTTTAATGAAGCTTAATGTCACGCGGTAAAATTTATTTTTAAACCGCTGTAATTAATGCGAGGAGATATTTCTCCGGGTCTAATACTTGACAATTTTCCGCCGGTGAAACAAAATAAACTGGGAGACCATTGTCAAGGATATTAAACGAGAAATCTGTCAATATGGAAGTAACGTTTGTATTATTACAGGAAAAAATACACGCGAAATGAAATTTGGTAATTAAATTTACAGAGCGGAACATTGTCCAACGCAAATAACGTTGCGCGAATATTTGAACTGCTTTTTTGAAAAATGATATAACGTATCGACATTCATCGTACGTTTCCGATTTCTGTTTTTCCAAAGAATTATTTCCCTGCCATTTATATTGACACCCGAAGATTAATTAGGAACGTAAAATTGCACCAAATCCTCTATTATTAGCGAGCGGCTCGCGCGCGAATATTAATGCAGCATCACGAAACTTTCATTTTTGTCGTTATAAAAATATTCTATGAAAAATTTCGAAAACACCGTTCACGTCTACTTTTGCCCTGGAAAAAATGGAAGATAAATTTTCCAGTTATAAATACATTTGAAATGCTTCAACCATATGAAGGATACCGTATTTCGGATTCAATTGGAGTAAATTCAATCCTGTTAATCCAATGCACAATAGGGAGAACTGGAGAGGTTCGCTAGCAGACTCGCGCTGATCCATAAAACACCCTCTGACAAAATTCATTGTGAATTGTTAACAAGTATCAAAATAAAAATCCACTGAACCCGTTTCATGCTTGTTAACAAATGATGCCACTCGAAGATGTTTCAAACACAATATCACTTGAAATTATTTGACCGCTCGTTACATGGAAATTAACCATTCCGTGGAAAAGGATACGTATATAGGCACAAATTCTCACGCAATTAATCACATTCGACCTCTAGGAAATGAAGAGGCGCGTTGAATTCGCCGTGAAAATTTAATTCCTCCAACAAAACTTTCCAAACGCAATTGATCTATCCGCATTAACGCTTCGCACACTCTATATTCGTTACTTTCCACATCCTTACTTCGAAACATACTTAATTCCTCGTAACAACTGCATAAATATCAATGAAACCATCGTTAAAACCTCCATTTCCCATGAAAAACTTGTTCCAAACACCTCCGAAAAACTGGCAAAGATACCGAAGCAAACCGCATCATTAACGGTAGAAGACGACACTCGGTTCTCATCCCCGGTGCCCTAATTACCGTAATCGACGAAATACCATAAAACAACGATCGACGTTCCAGCGTGGTCGACTCGCAGAGATCCGAAGTTCGCGGAACAACTTGCCAACCGATTCCCTCGGACCCTTCCCGATTATCGTTTCCACCCGCCTCGATAAAGCACAAAAGGGGAAAGGGGAATGGTGGAAGGCTGTCAGGGAAGGGGTTGAACTGTGAGAGAAAGAGGGAGAAACAGAGGGTGAAAAAAAGCCGGTAAGCGGAGTTCCGAGGGGAGACGATGCCGGAACACATCGATAGGTAGTGTGTATATATATATATATATAGAAGGCGGACTTGGGATAATTAGTCGATGTCCGTGCCAGAGGAGGCTCAAGTATGGTAACCCAATAGGTTTTCCCCGGATCCGTGAGTAACCATCGGAGTTGCGAAACAACCATAACAAAAGATGGAATTAATTAGGATGGGAGGATCGTCGGCTTCGATGAAATCCCGCTGGCAATGGTCCAGTAAACAAGTAGGTATTGATTCAGATGGCAAAGGTGGCGGCTCCCAGGGCGGTGAGGGGGGGGGGGGGGGGGTCGACCGAAATGAGGGTAGGGGATGCCTAGTTCGCATTAACCGGCTGTCGTACGTATTTATCCGCTAATTTATATCTTCGGTACATATGTGCCGGTGTTTAAACAACGGTCGCCGCGACGAAAGTTGAACGGGTGAAATACAACGAGGGCCCGATCGCATGTGTCAATTAGTATTCAATTTATGACTGCACGGCAAAAACATTGGACGGTTTCGGCTCTGTTGCCCGCAACGAGCACCCGGGTTTCCGCGTGTGTCCGGCCGTATCTGGTCCTTTTGGTTTGCGTTGCTGCTATCGCGCTCGTTTCATTCGAATGGACCTGGTGCACGGTACACATAGTGTGATTGAATGAAAGGGTTGGCAATTAAAGGTAGAAATTTTTGGTGAGCTACTTAGTCTCTGCCAGTGTTACTTATTTGTAACCGATGTTGCATGGATTGAGGATTCGATTTTTCTTTGGTATATAGGGCAGAGGATGATAGACGAAGTAACAGTTCTGTTAATGGTATGAGCATAAAAAATTGTATCTTTATTGTTGTTATTAATAGGTTTACGGAACCCGTCAATTTGACGGATATCGAATTTTTTAAACATTATTTAGTAATAGTTTAAGTCGATCTTGATTCGTGCAATTATGCGAATACGCATTGCAATACTCTGGTCTTGAAGCTACAATTTTCGCGATTTATATTGTGGAGGTGGAGTGTAGGTGATGCCGAATTAATGAAACACAATCTACACACACACGTTTATGTTCGCGGAAGTATTGAACTGTTATTTATTATTGTTTTACAAAGCGCGGTTGCATGATAGAGTTGTTCGGTGTAGAGCGTCAACGGTTCAGTGTTAGAGCGTTAGAGTTGAATGTTGAATGTTGAATGTCGAATGTCGAATGTCGAATGTCGTTTACCGAATGTTGAATGTCTACTGTCGTATGCCGAATGCTGTTTGTCTACTGTGTCGTTCCTCTGTCTTACCGGAGTTATATACCTTGTCCAAGACAGAGGACTGCGGATGGACAAAGCAATCGGAAAATTCGGCAGGACAAAGTGTTTTCAGCGCGTGGGCTACACTGGAAATACCCGGGCTTGTACGGACGGTTGCTATGTGCGCTGAACGTGTTCGTACAGGCCCTTACAATACAATTGTCCTGTAACGGTAGATATTCTATCGAAGACGTGGTAGCGACGAAATCACTACAATATAAACGAACACGTAGTTCTCTAGGAACAACAGAATAAAGTATAGAATAAATGTCCGTAAATCTAGAGTGAAAATTGTTATTTTTATCGAGCTGTGGGTCTGGTAGATTCATGAGCTATCGCCGTGAAGTGGTAACATGATAATTTGATAAAAATATTGATATCGGGAGATGAATTAGTGTGAAATAGCTGCAGTTAGGAAGTTTTTTACCACGTCAAGGGCCACGAAAATCTTAACCATTTTTCTGTACAGTTATCCTTTTTGGCAAAGAAAAGTAGCAACAATTATTCACTATTTGGTGTTACAATCTTTGAATTACACTATCATCAACTTAATTAAGTTATTAAACATTTTGATTCGACATCGATTATTTTGCATGGTACGATTGTTTTCAAGTAATTCAGAAGCGTCAGTCAGCGGTGACTGACATGGAATTTAACGTGTTAATGTAACATTAAAACTAAAGTATGTACTTGTTTAATTATAAACATTACATAGAGTACACTGTTGACACGTTGAAAGAGGAAAGTTTCTGTTCTTCGAGCGTTACTTCCTCGCGAACAGTTCTTTGCACTTACATCCTTATTACACATAACGACTCGATTCATAGCTTTAATTTAAACCGCGTTAGAGGTGGCTAGACATTGACCCAAAGATCGTCAACGAGCGTCGCGGAAGTCTTCACCGCGCGGCGGAAGAAATTTTCCAGAAAATTTCACCGTAAGCGGCGGGATTATTTAACCGGAGCCGGAACATTTGCCTAAGCTCTGGGACGAGGGTTTCGACTTTCAGTTCCAAAGTCGATTCCCTAAAGATGAATCCGTACACAGGGATAATTCTGCAATTTCAAAGTTCTCCTCCGTAGTACGTGTAAAGGCGCGAGAAGAGGCCGTGATCCGATAAAGTTAAGGAACCGCTTCCCTGTCCCGTTATCGTAAAAAAGTAGAAGTCCCCGCGAATTTTCAACAGAAAACTGCTCACGGATCTCCTTTATTATTCGAAGTTACGAACGCCAAATGAGCGCGGTAAAAAAAAAAGGATTAGAAAGTTTCGATCGACAGATTAACTCACGTAGATGTGAAGAAAAAAAGATAGAAAACCGAATAAGAGAAAATAGTACTACTGTGCGCAGCTGGATGCATTGTACGTAGAATATCGATGGAATTCATTGCATCCCCTATTATCAATTGCTTGTATTGTCGGTGACCTGGCATTGATCGAGTTAGGACGTCGCTACATACCGAAAACAATTAAATTATTCATAAAAATAATTCTGGTACTGCATTCCTAGTTACAATCAAACGAATCGAGAGATCGAATATTTTTGCCTTTCAGTAATATTACTATTGTTACACTCCTGTTTGAGCTTTCAAAACGTCACTCGATCAAATCTATTCAATGAAAAAACGAATCAAAAGAAACTTGACGTCCTTCATATAACAGTTAAAATATCTTTAAGACGATCCTCTCTATCATCGTCACCTGTATTTACGCGAGAAATTCACCTGCGTAAACACCGTTTAAACGCCTCAGCCGTTCACACTCAGCTTCAACGGAAACTGAAGTAATTTACACGTTCCACTTAATTGGGATAGCCTGCACGGAACAAAGCCGGCGAACGCCGCCGATCGAATGTCCCCTCGTTTATTACGCGCGGACACGCTTCAGACGGAACAGATGACCAGCCGGGCCGGCGTCTTTGTAACATGTCGTCCCAGTCGTCGAAAAAGCATACCTACCCGCGACGGCGCCCGGCACTACGGCGGGAGTCCATCTTGCCCGTGGACCAGAACCAACGCCGCTGTCTCTCATAGAGGCGTCTTCTTCCTGCGGACGTTCCAGGGCAGCAGACGCGGACCGTTAGTTAGTTTAAAAGTGTTTCGCGAGTTGGCGGATTCGCTCGCGCCACGCAGTGTTCCCGTTAAATTTCTTCAATGGCTCGAGCCGGGTACACGCAAGCGCCGCGGCCTCCTTCCCGTATTTTCCGAAATTTTCTTCCTTTTAGCGACTTGGACTCCGACCAAACTTTGTCTCCGAACCGGCCTAACTTCCGTCTCGCGGAGACGAATGATCCCGACCTCTTCCCCCTACCACCAAACATCTCCAACAGTCTCTCCTCATCCTCTCATTCCATACCGACTTCCGTCGCCCTTCTGCTTTTTCACCCTTATTCCACTGACCCAACCCCTGTATCCCGATGACTCTCTCCCTCTCTCCCTCTCTCTCTCTCTCTCTCTCTTTCTCAGCCCCCTCCGCGTCGCTCAACGTTTCCTACCAAACCGAGCCGAACTTACTTATAAGTTATGTTTTCGAGTGAACTTTCCTGGCAACGCGGAATTTCGAAACTTCTGATATTCGATAACTCCGCCTTCGCGCGAAGGCCGATCCTCATTTTTCCGTCTTTCAGCGGCCGGCAGCCAGCCGGGGCCAATCTCAGGACCGAGCCACGGTAATTCCGCGGCAGTCGAACGAACCCCGACCGCCAGAGTTCCATCCCGGTCCGCAACACGTTTCCGGTCTTGATTCCTTGGACAAGGAAGTTCGGCCGCTGAATTAGATTTCCGCGAAGCAAAATCCGATCCGCCCGGGATCTCGCGCGCAATTCGACCGCGTCTGCGTTCCACCTCGCGGACAATAGTTCGTCAGAGCTCGATCGCGTAGCCCGCGGATCAACGATACCCGCGCCATCGCGAGCGCGATTTCGACGATTGAGCAATGTTAGTCCGGGGGAACGCCTCCGCTTATTTCGCGAAGAATTTTCCATCAAACCGGCGAACGGGGGGAGGGAGATCGCTGTGGGACGAGGTTCCGCGCCGGTATTTACGATCGGTCGTAAAGTCGAATGGGTATAGGCGTCGTTTGCATACCGACCTATAATACTTGATCCTCGCCACCCTTCTGCCGTGGCCGTTGTACTTCATCGACCTTCCATTTTCGCGGAGTCCCTTCGACTTCCGCTTCCCCCCGCCCGCTATTAGCTATATAACCGTTTCGAAGGCATCCATCGGCGAATTAACTTCCGACTCTTTCGTCGCTGGCAGACAGAGGATTCTGCGAGGGGAGCAGGCTCGATCAACTTTCTTAATCCTTGACGAATCAATGGGGAAAGAAGTCCCGCTGTTACGGCGCGCGGTAAAGCAGCCGGAGTCCCTCTGAATACGATGAATTTCGGACGCTTTACTTGCGGGACTTCCGAAGAGCGTCGCCCGGCAACAGAGAAGATTTCTGGTTGTCTTTGTCCGAATGGGGTAATCGTCTTTGTCCCGGCCGCTCCTCAGCGCCGGGAAGTTGTAATGAAGGACCGTGAATTTTCACCCGACTCGCAAGCGATCCGTCCCTTTGCCTTTCGATTGTTTGCTCGATATTAAGTCCATTGCTGGTCGCTTTGAGTCGCTGGTTAATTATTTATAGATCGGGGGTGTTCGAGGGATGAGAATGAGAAAAACGAAAGTTGCTGTCGAGACATTCTAATGGTATAGGAAAATGCACGTGTCGAATTCAATTGATATTGTGTTATTCATATAGTTTCAACATTACAAATAAGTTTCATTCGCGTATGTTTTACTATTCCGTCAACAAGATCTGAAATAATATTGTCTTTCACACCACGCGAAGAATAAATCTCTGTAATGCGGTATAATCAAGCGAAATATAATAAATCAGGTCGAAGTACCATAGGACAGATTAATTCCAATATATTCACCCGGCGAAACCAAAAATCGGCGCATCTCAATACGTAACGGATTACCGAGTGCCGCCGGAATTAACACTTCGGAATTTATTGCATAACTATAACTCGTAAACCACGATCAACCGGCACTAGATTATTTGTAACGTCAAACACGTTTGGCGTTACAAAACAAAGCTTCGTACACCGTGTAACCGGTCGTCGGGCGCGCGAGTTTGATGTATCGGCCGGTGTGTACTTTGCCTGCCGATTTTATTGGCGGCGCTAATGTGAATAACACTCGAACGGACGCGATACCCCGGGGCACACTCGATACCTTCCCGTTAAAAAGTTTCGGGACACTTGACCTTTGCCGGGGGAAGACCGTATCCACTTGACCGTCCTCCATTCTTTCAGCGTTTCCGCGCTCCTGGGCCGGGGAGCCGCGGCGGAGAGACAGATGAATTACCTTCCCAACTTAACCCGGGTCAAAGGGGCTGGCGACGAGTTCACCAACACTCCGCCGCGAAGCGAAAAATCCACAGTTAGCGCTGTCGAGTCGAAAGGGCGAGACTTCAGGGAAGAATGGCTTGATGGAGACCCCAATTATCCATGTAATCCCAAGCAACGAAACGGTGCGGCAGCCTCAACGGTACCAGCGGCTCCTCTTTTGCAGCACGATAAGACCAAATTAAATATAAGACGTCTGTAGGCTTTCCTTGAGGAACGTCGCTGCGGATTCTTGTCGAATCACCGCCTCTGGTATTCCAGTTTATAGATCTGCTGATCCGCGTATTTACTCTGATTATGTTATTTCCGAGACGAATGGAGATTCATGCACGCCACCCCTTTGGGAAGAGAGTAATTATGATTAGTATGATCAGTAGGCTGCGGATCTTTATGCGAATTCGAATTTTTCAGAATGTATTTGGGAATAAAAATAAGATTACAGGAAACAGTTACTTTCTTTAGAAGATGCTTTACTATACTTTGGGTATTTTATATATTCTCTTGTATTGTGCGCATTCTGTAGAGATTCGCATTTTCCAATTTCCTATAAATTTTATTTTTAATTTTAATCTTTCCCTGCGAAATTCTTTTTCAGGGTTTTTGAAGTTGATTACTAGAGAAACTGGGAACATGTTTTTATTCTAATTTAAGGTAACTTTGAATTTAAATTCATTCCTTTAATTTATTTTATAGGAAAGGTATATCCTCGGTATTGTCTACGATATAGGATTTGTACTTTCAAGTTTGAAGATGCACGCGATAAAACGTCGTGTCGACAGGAATTACGGACTCCCCACCATGGGATTCAATTAAAGAACAGGAATTCTATTGAAACGTTGAAATCACTTTGATGTCTTTCCTCAAAAGAATAGTACCTACGTATTCTAGTACCCCTTCAATCTTTTTCAACCTGCTCAAACGGTTCCAGAGGTACAAACAATTTTAATTATAAAAATATTCAAACAACGTTCATTGAAGTTTTACCTTCCACTGAGATTGATTATCGAGTGACGAAGAAAAATTCTACTCTACGCGATATTTACTTCTGCAACTCTTTATTCTTTGATTCTCCTTCCAATTGTGCTAGTACCACTTTGTCCTTAATGATATATCACAAATAGAAAAGAAAGAAATATCAATTAACTTCTTACAGTAAAATGACAAGTATAGCTCGTCATTAGTTTTTCGTGACATTACGTTTTGTGAAATTACAGGTAACATGATTTTACGTGTTCAAAATTTGTACAGTTCCTAATTGAGAATATATCGGCTTAATAGTTAGTAGTACCTTGCCAGATTACTTTTAATTAATATCCTTTTAATTAAAAAAATGTGTGAATCATAAAATGAAACACATTGTTTTCTCTAATGTAATGCTTCCATCATGCGCAATTTTTCATGATTAAATCGTACTGGAAAGGATTAATAACAAGGCGAAATTAATATTTAATTTGTACTGAAATAAAATTGAATACTTGGAATCTTCACCACAAGTTTGACAAGACATACGACGAGGAATGAAAATAGATATTATATCCATGAAGAGAATACTGCGGGATACAATCTTAAGCGACTCACTTTGTATACAGACGATCATGTTTGTTTGCACGTGCGGAATATTCGGAACAGACGCGGAATCGATTCCCGGGATTTATTGACTGTATGTAACGAAAAGCAACGCGTGCGGTGGTTGCGTGCAGCCGGCCGCGGCGCTCCTTATAATTTTTGTCACGAATCCGAGCCGGTGGATCTGGGTCACCGAACGGATCATTGAAAAAGTTCGGCGGGTACGCTGATGTCGCGTCAGAAAAGCTGGATATTCCCGTTTATATAAAAACGGGTCCGTATCTGTAGAGGTGAGTCAACATCGGGTCGCACAGGGAACGACGCGCCACCGAAATACTCTGTAACTATCGAACGGTTTACGTAATTTTATAAACAGCCCCCATTAAAATTTTCATTTCGCCCCGGCAACTCGGAAGTGGAGCGAGCAAACGTTTTAAAATCCACCAAACGATATTGCGTGGAATTCATGAGGAATTTAAAACGAAAGTTTGCCGGCTTGCATTTGAAAGCCGTATAATAACGGCGAAAAGCGTCTCGAGGAAGAAGCTGTTTACTTTGACAAGACAGAAACATAGTAAAAATAACGCGACACGATCGAAAATTGCCGCTTAAGTAGTCCGCTTCGAGATTCTTTTTAGTCGCTTCGAGATCATTTTGTTTCTATGAAAATTACGAGGGAAAATACTTCGTTTTCCCTTATCCATTTATGTGTATCACGATGAATCGGTGCTTGTACAGGTACAAAGAATTTTTTAAACAATTTTTTAACGAGGATACATTGTGTTATTTTGTAGGGAAAATCGTATGATTTTCATATGTCTAATTGGGAGAGTGTAAACAGCTTTGATGTTAGTCGTGATTATAAAAATTTCTCCCCATTTTTCCGTGAATTCTGTTTCGTTCGGCAGGGTTTGAAAATACACTTAATTACTCATACCGTTTGATCGTCAAAGGAATACATTTAATATTCATTTAAGCATTCGTAAATTTGCACAGATTTCATTAGCAATTTCGACAAAATGAAAGGTTTTGATAGCCTTCCTATTGCAGAAACGATTTTACGACTTCCAATTCGTCGCCGCGTTTCACAAAGTTTAATGGAGAATGTAACTGCGGCGCGAGGAAAATGAAAAGCCGAGCAATTTTCAACGTTTTTAGTACTAACAAAGTTTTAATCTTTAGTTTGTCAGCTTGTAATATAGGACGGAAATGTAAAAACGGTTCGAGCCTGCATTAAAAATGTTCCCGTCCTCGATATAAATTTTCTGAGGGCATTTGCTTATATTTTGCAGTTATCAAAAATTTATTATTAACAATATTAAATACGAATTTCTGGAACTGTGTATCGTATACATTTTCATGTTTAAAAATCTACCATTATGATATTTCAACGACTCACTTTACTTCAATCCATTTGATTAATTTATATAAATATGCTTAACACAAATTTGCTGATTAGATAGCAGCTTAATTATTATATCGATCCACCGAATTCACCGTAACAAATCTGGATACTTATGGGATATCAGCTGAAATGGAGAATTATTGTTGTATACTGTTCTCGTGTTTCAATCCTCAACAACTCGAAACACTATCCAGGTGTGCCACGGAAATCCGGCTGATACTACTGATTACTGATGAAATCAAACATATCAGAGATATTACAGAAATCAGAAAACTCTGATATCCATACAATAATATAATAATATTCGAATACAAAATTAAAAGCTTCATTAGATACTTTTTAGATTTTTACTCTTAACGAAATAATAGAATAAAAGATACTCTGTTTAATTGAAAAATTCAGGGCTTGAAAAGATTAATGTATCAGTTAATTATTCCTGCATCATACCCTGTTTCACACAAAATCCATTACGTTAAAACTTTACCTACTATATATCTATTAACAAGCTCTTAAACCACTTACAATTTCATGTTTAAAAAAGTCCCAATAATTTTCTTTCCTCGACTAACATTTGTTACTGAATACAATCTGCTCAATCAAAATCTCAGTTACCATTGCTATCAATAGTATCCTTAAAAAATCCTTAGCTGATCATCAATTTCCAATAAACACTTTAATAACAACCTTCAGAAGATGCGTTAACACCATCAGTAATTTATGATCAAACAAAATATCTATTTCCCACATTCCATTCCAAAATTCCTCGCGAAACCTCATCGGTGAAAACGCGCTGGTCCAAACCGTGCCATAAATAATTACCACCGTGAAAACAAAAAATTAAACCACGAAAGGGTTGAATGGCGTCGAAAGAAGTCACTAGGAAGCGAGACAAATTTCCCCGTGTGCGCGATACGAAATTACTTTCGTTGTGAACAGGATGGAAGCTGAGGAGGAGGGCATGGTGGGGTTTCGACGTTTGTCTAGTCACAAGTAGGTTTTCCCCGTTGGTCTGTCATCCGGTCCACCGAGAGGATCGTTGCAATTAGAGCGCCGGTCGGCACCGATGGAAATCCGGGTCGCCCTTTTCGAGGTTAGAGAACGGGCAACGTTTCGGTGCCACGGGCGGATAACGATAAAAGAAGGGGGGATGGGGGGGGAACCAACTTGTAGACAATGCGAAACGATTTCCAGCCCCGTGCTGCGGGCTGCTAACCCCGCCACGTGGCTCCAGGAATTCGGTCGTACTGAATTCATTCGGTAAGGAAGGTGGGGCTCGGATGAAAAAGAGGGGAAGAGGTGAACCTCGTGCCGGGACACATGTAGGAGCCATTCTTTTTAACTCCTCGCCGGCCGGAATATAGATATTTTCATCATCGGACGAATTTCAGCGAACTGAAAATGCAGTTCGGGTGGAATAAGGTTAACTCTTCGCGTTCGAAATTTTGTCCCCTATGTTCATTATTTTCAAATCAAATACTGTTTAATTCATTCGTTCCTGGTAGATAGAAATCATATACGGATCAATAGGCAGAACCAGTTTATTTGAATATTCCGTGCGTAATTACCTTATACGAAATACGATATTGAATACTGAATATAATGATTTCGCTGTATCGAAACATTGATCGCCTCCCGAGAGCAACCTGTTAATAACAAAGTTTCCCTCTAATTAAACATTCAAAGAAAAGCTAATTGAATCTGTCTCGATCCCTCAGAAGTATTTTCGAAATAAAAGCGTAAGAGTTCCAATCAACCACCATGATTCCATACCCACGGTGCGAAATCAGAAACAACCACATATCCACGGAAACGAAAATCAGCCACAGAAACTCCGGCATTCCGCGGGAACCGAGCAAACTTCCGTATTTTAATTCCTCGCCACTCCGGCCGCATGAATCCTATTTTATCGATTTCTCGCGACACCCCGGCGTTATGCCTCCTCCCCATCGTGATTTTTATTCACGGCGCCGGTGCTATTTACTTTATTGGTAAATGCGGGTATGTTTCGGCGTCGGTGTTGAAAATTATTCCATATACCACCCGTGGAAACCGTCCATCCATCCGTCCGTCGCGCCGAGTCGCGTCGGTTCGCCCGGCACCGGCGAATTCGGTGTATCCGTATTTGCGGAGCCGCGGAAGGAAAAGGAGAGGGACAGACGTTACGTTCGATGCGAACTCGTCAAAGTGCCAAATCCCCGCGGGTATGACGGCCGAAGGGAAGAGAGGAAGACGGAGGAGCCAGCCGTGTGTGCGCGCCACGGTCCCGTAAATTCGATCAATGGGAACAACGCGACGTCGGTTCGCCGCTTCATCGGCGACGTGATCGAGCCCCGTTTCTCGTTCCCTCTGAACCCGGCATCCCATTTTCTGTCCCGTTTCTTCCCCGCCCGCGGATTGTCTTTCCAACAGCTACCCCTCGCGCGTCGCTGCTACGGTGCCATCAATCTCCCTAGCAGTCGACCTGGGAAACGCTTCCTTTCGCGAGACCGTACCCCGGGCTCATAGAAGCAGTTGAAAACGATGTACCGAGCCATTACCCGTCTATACCAGAGCGACGCCAAGTTCCTAATGTATTCGAAGTCGAAAGTGACCGAACGGAGCGGAGCGGAAGGCACCGAGCAGGAGTTGAAGTCGTATTTAATCACGACGACCGTCATAAACCTTCCAGCCAGCGCTCCGCGCCCCCGTCGCGCCCTCGGAACTCCCGGCGGAAGGCAGACGTTGAACAAATATATGTATATGAAGAGATTAATTCGCGTTAAACGGTGTTAAATTGGCATCGGAATTGCTTTCAACCGGCGAACGTTTCTCGAGTAATATTATGTAATTATCTGGGAAGAATCGGCACGGTTTCAGCGCGGCGAAAGTGAATTCCGGATGAATGTGCCCGTGATCAGCGGAACGGGCCTCGCGGTCGGAATCCGCGCGGTTCGGTTCGATTCGAGTTAGAAGCGGCTTGTGGGTTCGATTGGTTTTTGTTTGGCCTGCACGCGCAGCGAAATCTGAAATATCGGTAATTGCAGTTACGCGGGATATTATGGTTCATGACTGGGATGAACGTTCAGCTTTAACTGATTTCCAAACCAGGTTTATTGGATATATCGAAAAATGAAAGGACCGTGATTACATTATGAAATGTTCGAAACGATTGTTTCTATATCCACTCGGTCGCCACTTGATTCGATACAGAATTCGAAAGTTTCATTGTTTAATACGGAACCTCGTATAACGCGGAATACTGAAATGAAATAGTTCTCTCTTAACTTACACGTGAAGCATTGTTAAAGTAGTTTTAATACATGGCGTATAGAAAATGTTGAATATTTCTAATGGAAAGCTTTCCAGTGCAAAGAATTGGGAAAGTTATCTTTAATATATGAACGGAAGAGTAGCACATAGGTCGATTAAAAGAATCCACGAAAACTCTACTCGTCCGTCCCCTACGTCCAAGTGTTTCGCTGTAAAAGGAAAGGGCAGGGACCGGTTTATAATTCGAGGCGGTCGATTTAGCGAATCGTCCTCCAAATATATTTGGACAACTGGCAACGAGAGACGTATCATCGTTGCTGGCGCGTCGAGAAGACAAAGGAGCCTGCGATGTGGGAGGACAGAAGGTAGAAGAAAGAAGGACGAAATTCGGGACGATCTTCGAATTCTGCTCTCGATTCAGCTCGCAAAGGAAGAGGAGTAGGAACGCTGAAAGTCTGTCGCAGCGAGTCGTGTATCATCAAGTCCAACTCGGTCGATTCACGGTCCTATCACCGAGCTTTTCGTAGCTACGGAAAACACAGGTAGGGAACCCTTTGACCAGTCTTCCTTCTTCGAAAATTACGGACTGCTATTTCCTCGTTCCGAGCTCTGTCTCTCTCCATCGCTCTCATTCTCTTTCTTATTCTTCTCTTTCTTCTTTTCCGTCTCCTTTCACCGCGGTCCAGCTCCACCCTTTTATTATCATTCGTCTTTCTCCCTCGCGGTACGGCACACCGTTGCTCCGTTTCTTTCTGGTGGATTGGCCCCGTTGTTCTTCCAACCAACTCCGATACCTACGCACGAAATGTAATTCTTGAAGGGGAATGGAGAGAAGTGGAGGGAAAAGTGAGTTACGAGCAGCACGGCGTTTATGTGCCTCACTATTGTGTCTGTTCCGCAATTTAAAAATTGAGACCCGCCTTACGACGGGAGTTGACGCTCGCGGACGTTTCATGCGATGTCTGTATGGAATAATCATCGTTTACGATGCTCCTTTGTGCCCGAAATGAGACTCGGCGTGTTTTCGAAAGTCTACGACTCGCATCGAGCGTGAGAAAAGGATTAATTATAATGACGAACTGTTACCTGAATAAAACACTGCTCGTTTCTCAGGTACATCTCGATAAACGTGCATAATACGATATTGAACGTCGAATAATCGTTTCACGTAAAGAATCCTGAAAATTTACTTTCTACGCTTCCCTATACATTTATAAGAATTAGAAAAGTACAATTTCCATTCGCACGGTTCCTTCAAACCTCAAATGCCGTACTGTCTAAAGAAAATCGCCTGCATCGACGAAAGGAGAGCCCGATCATCTCGGAAACGGCTCGCCAATCGCATTTTCGCATTCCGAATGTCGATACCTCGTTAACGGCTGTAGTTGCGCAATGACGATCGTTGCACATGTTAACCATGGCGGAACAAAAGGGGGAAAGAGTCACGGCTTGTCACGTCACGTCCCGTGCCGTGTAATATCTGTTTCGCAGCGCAACAATGGCCGCCGCTTCCGATAAAAAGGTCTCGTCCGCTCGGGTCCTGGCCGAAACGTATTCATTTCTGCTATCGAGCCGGAAGTTTTTAACCGAGCCGAAGGTTTCGGTTTTATTTAAAAGAAGGGACGCGCGTTCGATACGCGGTCGGATAGGCGAAAACTGCAGTTATCGGCATTACGGATGCGACGCGGTCACAAAGCGTCCCGCCTTGCCGCGATTCTTACGCCCGTTTGCGGCCGCCCGTCGCCGGTTCCCGTTTTTTCCCGTTACACCGCAAATGAATTTTCGTTATCAGCCTTCCAGCCAGAGAGGAGCGTGTCTCCCGTTCAAACGGAAAAACGGACGCGTGTGCACGCGAAGGCAGCTCGCCAATATTGGATTTTGATATTTAGAGAGGAACAATGCCCGCGGACGTCTCGAGACGGGAATTTATTAGCTTGGACGTCGGCGCATCAGCCGTCCCCGTGGTGAACGGTTCACAATGCTCCTCGGAAACAATCGACGATTTTAATTACCCCCAAGTGGCTACTCGTACGGTTATAATCGAACGGATGCTATCGATATTTAAATTAAGTCTATCCGCTGCTTTGATGTCGCGCTCTTATTGGTCGAACGACGTATTTATTATTCGAGGCCGCTCGAGCACCAAATATCGAATGGCTACATCGATCATGGAAATCAGCTTGATTGAAGTATCGCATTGATTAGCAATCGCGCGGTTTCTGATGCTCGAGGGCTCCACTTCGCGGGATGTTTATGTATGCCGCCGTGCAAAATGTGTTTTCATTTTATCGAGAGATGTAAGTGTTCGCCGAGTGTATTCATTGGAATGCCGAGTTAAGGTCGCTGGAACAATTGACTCGACGGAGTCTGGCTTGAAAAATGTGACAATTTTTACTGGTTCCCTTGGTACAAGAGAAGAGCAGAACGGTGAGGTCTATGGACTAGAAAGATGGCGGCCAAGAATAGAACGAGCAGGGCACGCGCCGACGCCATTACTTTATCTTGGAAGTATAATGCATTCCATCGTCAGATGAAATGATCCCAACCATCTGCAAGTAAACTTCACGCCTTCAGACATCTGTTTAACAGATTTGTTCGCTTTTACCTGCAGACTGTGGCTCAGAGACTGAACTGCCGATGATTTAGGTTTATGGGGTGGGTAGTCTATCACGGTGAACTCTCAACTGTTTTATATTCGCTTGTCCCTCTGTTCAATTTTTGCTAACCCCTTTGAAGAGATAATCTAGTACACATTATTTATTTTTACAATGTAAGGTGTAAGATACAGTGAGTTTAAAGTGTTGCATACTCTTTAAAATAATGTAATTCTAACAAATGTTTTATTAAATTGTACTGAATAGCAGATGAAATTGTGACATTTCCTCTGTAATAATTAGCAGGTTATTCGTGTTCCGTATACTCGCGGAATCAATTATTTTCGTAAGTCCTCTTAATACAGTGTTTCAAGAAGAAATTTGGTACCGTGCAGGAGTGTCGCTTACCATGAAACTTTCCTAATCGACCAGTTGGATTAGATTAGCCTGAAGATGAAGAAAACTCTCGGGACTTCATAAAAATTTATGTACGGATTAAAAGTAGATGCGACAAACGAACCAACAGATGTTGCCCCAGTATCAAAATTTTGTAAACTTCATATTTCCAAAACTCCAAGGAAATCAACTTGAAATCTTAAATCTTAACTCGTAAACTCTACTCTTCAAAATTATTATTTATCTACTATTACCGATTTTTTTTTTAATAAAAATGTGGTACGTACAGTAATACAATTACATATATCACGATTTCAGTATGTTAATCCACTATTCCTTTACTTCTAAGTAAACCGTGGGTTATACAGAACCTCCAAAGTTCAAACAATATGCCAGAGTCTGTTCGTTTCGCAAACATTTGAATGAAACATGAACTTAATTATCGAAACACCGTGTATATACTTGCAACAAACAAAACTGGCAGCAATAAACATCGTAGAAAAAATAAACCTTACCATGGCATGTTCTTATTTAATTCAATCATCTCGTAGAAACCTTTTGTTGCTCACCTAAATGTTGAGAAGTTGAAACGGTACACCGCGCGAAGTTTGTTTATCTCTACGCACGGTTGAATAAAACATGAACCGACAAATCCGTAAAATCAGCTGGGATTGTACGCACCCCGGAGCGTGCGCGATGCGCTGTTAGAAAGATTGTACGCCGAGGTGAATACATAACTATGAGGATCTCGCCGGTGTATATACGGTTTACCTCACAAGAACATAATACTGGCGTTATCTGCAATACTTGCCACCTAATAAGGTAGAGATTGTGACAACGTGAACGTGTACAATTCTCCAGATCCCCTCAAACCTCGTACTGATCATGGTAAAGACCAGTGATCAAAGCAAACAAACATAACAAAGAAGATTCCAAGTGCGTCGATAAAGAAAATGTTTTGAAATGCAATTGACTAGATGGTGACGATAATAACGATGCACCGCAACGGTTCAAAGAAGCAACGCGATGACGTAACGAAACGATGCGATAACTTAACGAAAGGCTCAAGGGAATAACGCGATGACACAGAACAACGCAATGATTCAACGAAACAACGAGCTGATACGCAAACAACGCAACGATTCAACGAAACAACGCGATGACTCAACGAAAAAACGTGATTTTTCAAGTAGATCAATTTATTCCATTCACGGTTATAACACAATTTCAGAAACACCGTGTACGGAGCAGGTAGCTATACCATCTTCGAGAGGGGTGAAAGTTCACTGTTCAGGCTCGCGGAGCTCACCGGGGCTATTGTCGGAGCAACGAACCGACCAACCGACGGTAAAGACGCCAGGCGCCTACTCGCTGCCTCGATCTCACCAATCATTTGCGCATTCGAGCAGCCACCACGGGAACCCCAGTGGTTCTCCGGCGTTTCGCATGACCGATCTAATTCACCCACTAGCGGGATCCGGCGATATTATTATTTCGAGGCCGTCACCGGAACATCGGATAGACGCTTCGGGGAATGTATTCACGGGCACGGTTTCCTTTCGCGTTGTAACGTCCTCCCGCGCTCAAGGCGAATTTCCAACGTCGCAATTTGCGGTCGGCGGTACATCGAGTTCAGTCTTGTTTAGTGCCACTTCGTTTCGATCGTCTTTCGCAGGTCACTGGTCGCTCGGTGGTCTAAATTTGATTTTATATTTGTACGGATGGTTTCCCGGAAAACGTAGCCAACCGGAGGAACGGTAGGTACGTAATCATCGCATAACTCATGGAAGATGATTTTAGGTGTCGTAAATCTGTATTCTTAGGTAATCTCGGATTATAGGTGATTATACATGTTGAATGAATGTTTTACAATTCAGTTTAATACAAGCTTAAGTGTTTTATATGTGAACAGATTACAGTTAACGTTAAATTAGATGAATTACTGTGATAGGTATTTATCAATCAGTATGTTTTATTCCTGAAGAGTAATGGATATGTTGGTTACTTCGTGAGAATATTTAATGTTACGCATTTCTCATACAAATTAGCGAGATTATCTGTAAATCAATCCTATGGAACTAATATACAAACAATATATCATTACTAATAACGCAGGTTCAATATTGAATACACGCGAATATTATAAAATAATGCGTTTAGTTGTCGGCGTTGCTGGAACAGAATTCTCAAAATTTCAAATTATATTGACACTTTTATAGATAATTAATAATATTACTTACTCGGTATGAGCTAATGAAAATTCAACTAGTCTACATCGCTTTCGGATTCATTTAATTATGCACCGTTAACATATTCAACGTTATTAATAACATTTATTTCAAATATGCCGCTATCAACGAACGAATTTTACAACAAGTATTCTGCGCGAAAGGATTATGAAATTAATGATACGGGTACATTGAAAAACGAATAATACTGTAATAAAGTAATTGGGAACGTGGATTAAAAGCAAATTCAATTATATACAAAAAGAAATACAAGAAATAATTCATGGGCTTTCCGAGTTTTTTGGGAAAATTTATAACGTTAATGGATGCTTTACGTATAGAAAGAATTCGAAATTCTTTGATCACCTGAACACGACAGGCAATCCATTATAATCATTTAGTACCAGGACAAAAATTTCAGTCAACAGCCGAACCTCTTCATGTGAAACTGAAACATCGATTTTACAGCATCAGAGAGGATCTCGAAAAACAGTTTCCGTGTTTAATGAATACCGTTCGCGCATACATGCAAAACGATCAAAATGAATAAATGCACTACCATTCTGTAATAACACACGCAACATGATATGAATTCTTGATTAATTGATACGCACGCAATGGCGGAATTTGCAGATTTGTTCGATAATTCGCAATTCCTTCTTTAAAAATGTTAAAAAGGAAAATTCAATTCTGTGAACAGGAAATTGAAAAAACGAATAGAAATAGGAACAGCAAATGAAGAAAATGAATAGAAACAGGAACAGAAAATTGAGATTCAATTGTTAAGACTGATTGGATTAAGTTATTAATGCTGCGAAGTAAACGTATTAACCGAAGAAAGTCAACGCCGTTTACTCGCGTGAGCCTTTTTCCCGCTGACCGCGCGAACGTTAATGAGAACGCTTGATATTTCCGGGAGAGAAGACGCGCGATTCTTTCCGAGATAGATCTCTTATCAGATTGTTTGAAGATTCTCCGTTTCGAAAGGGGTTGAATAAGCAGGAAAAGTCCCGGCAAATACGTCTTAATACCGCTGCGTGTTCTCATCAGACACCTTAACTCCAGTTTAAACGTTTCCTCGCGGAACGAGGGACGCCGCGAGAGTTCTGGTAGCTCAGCGAGAAATACCGGGACCGTTGTAAAACATAAAAACGTTGAATACGAGGGAAAAGCGAGGCGGAGTGTGAATAATGATCTCCGTTTCTCGCGATCGTTCTCGCTTGAAATTTGAGAGAAAAAACTGCCCCCTCTACTCGCGCGCAGGATGTAAATTCACGGCACGATGACTTTCTTAATTCTTTTAGCAAGCATATGAAACCACGGTCCCTTTTCCTCCTTGTTCAAATTTCTCGTAACTTTAGGTCTTGTCCAGATACAAGAAAATTGTGGAACCACTCGCGAACAACTTACTTGAACTCGGGAACTGTTCGCTGGGGAAATAGTATCGCATTCGCAATAAAGATCATCAGTTGGTCACAAGTAGTTGGTGACTTGCTCGTTCAGTGTTCAATATTATGCCTACTTCAGATTGAAGAGAATTGTTCAAAAGCTACGTACAAGCAGCTACGTGAACTGCTCGGAAACTCGCTGAGGGAGATAGTATCATTCAAAATGAAGATCGTTACTTGGCCACAAGTAGTTGGTGATTCGTTCGTATTGCTCGCAAGGGAACATTTTCAACGCTTACACGCCGATTTTGATGAAACTTGTGTGAGACATAGTTCTCAAGAAAATTGATACGTATTTCTTATCAGCCAACATCGACTTTGAAGAGGTGAAAACCCCTCTTAAAGTTGAGGGTTGAAAATATATTTTTATATCTCTAATACCAGGATAGAAATGAAATTTAAATTGTTCATTTCGAGGCAATTTAAAAAAAGTTTCTTTTCTACTGTATCCTCTAGCTGCAGACATATTGTAAAGAGTATACTTTCTAAGTTCAACTTTAAGGGGTGTTTTCAACCGTTCAAAGTGGATGTTAACCGATAAGAAAAAATACGTGACAAATATTTTCTCGAGAACTGTGTCTCACATAAGTTTCATTAAAATCGATGTGCAGGTTGAAAAGGTTCCCTACATGAACTCCTGAGGAACAGCTCGGCGAGAGAAATAATTTCGGATTCACGCTTAGAGCTCGCTAGTTGGTCACAAGCAGTTATTGGCTTGATCGTTCTATATTCAATATTATAGACACGTCGGGGCGCGTTTCGAGCCCGCGAACAGATCCACTGATGCGCCGCCTCCCGAGCGAACACTGTTTGCTGTTCGCTGATGAATTGTCTGCTCGCTGTTCACAAAACTGTCCGCACTCGCGGCGAACACGTGTAGCGAACTGCTCGCGAGTAGCTACGTGGGACCGGTTTTACAATCCATGCGCGACCGTGAAGTAAATCCATCGCGTCGCGCATAGCAAACGCGGCAAATGAAAACTGGGGCAAGATGACGAATCGCAATCCTTTCATGTCGGGCGTCGGATAACCGGCCAGCGATTTGTCAAAATGATACCTATAAAAGACCGAACGGGATTCCCGGCATTTCCAGAAAACGTGAAACAAGAATCGCCGGAGAATCTCTCGATATCCGCATTCGTCGTTATTTTTCAGCGAATCGCAGGATCCTTGTTCCTTTCGCTGGTATGTAATGGTTTTGGTCATGGTACCACCGAAACGAGGGTCTCTACATATGGAACAGGAACTTTGGAATTTCGAACATTCGTTTTTGATCGCTTGCCTTTTACCCTACCAATACTTCGCGAGCACACAACGAAATTTTCTATATGCGAGCTCAAACTTCGAGAGTAAACACACTGAGAACAGGAAAATATCTTTTCTCCCTGTGTATATGCCAGAAATGTCATTGATTTTCATTAAACTGATCTAAATATTCTCACCACGGGTCACACTCGTTATATTATAACGAGGAGTTAACAAGAATATATATTTGATATATATTTATATAAAGTGTAACACCCTTCGTTATATTCGCAACGAAACTAAACAAACTGCCACTCGTGTCATTGCAACGACCTCTCTTCTCCAGCTTCCCTCGCGTCAATTACCGAACGTCTGTTAAATTATGCTGCAGAATGGAAACCATCCGCTCTTTTTTTCGCCGTAGGAAATGCCGCTTACCGCGCTCCGAGCTCGGGAACTTTTTTAACAGGATCGAGCAATTCGCCCCTCGGCTTCGCTTGAATGACATTCTCGCAAATATCAAGCCCCGTTTTCGCCGGCGTCGTCGCCGGGGATTCCTGAAGGAGCGGGAACGGACTTTATTTTAATAATTGAACGGAATATCCGTCAGCGGGTGGCTAAGTTTCTTAAACTCGGCGGACGTCCTCTCCGTCGCGTCGAAAACGGAATGGGACAATGACAGCCGGCGTCGCGACGCGGCCGTTGATCGATCGTTCATCGATCGTTCATCGATCGGCCCGCCCGTGTAAACGCGGAACCATTTTACGGTGAATAGCGATAAATCTAACGCGAGCGCGATACTCGAAAGGTTGGGCTTCATTGCGGAAGATCAAACATTAAAACTCTGCGCGATTGACTTTAGCAGCGCGATGATCACCGGTTTCTTCCTTCTCGCGCTTGTTTAATAAATCCATTGCGGCAATCGGATCGCGACGCGTTTTGGCTACCACGGAGGATTTTGAGTCGTTACGGAACGAAGTCCACGAGTGCTTCTTCTGTGGACTTAACGTGATCGATGGTATGAGAATGAGATCTTACTCGTGAACGGTGTTTCTCGACCGAAATGACGTGTATGGGTTTAACTGGCGCGATTGGTAGAGGGAAATTATTGGTTTGAATTGATTCTTACAAAATCGTGTAAGTTAAATAATGTTTTTCTTGTGATAATTGAAATGTATAAAGTAAGGTTTTGAATGATTTGTGTACCTAAACGTTGTTACGTTTATAAAGTTTGTAATGTATGGAGCATGATAGTTCGTTGATAGGTTTGAAAATATCAGAATTTTGTAACTGGAAAATGTTTTTAGATGGAAATATTAATTTCATTGATTCGGGAATGTGTTCGAATAAATAATGAGGCGTCATTTTATAGTCACTTTGGTATGCATGATCCGGAAATGAATACTACCTGCAAATACTTACCGTTCGTTTGTATCGTTCGCGTTTGTACGCGCTATAAATTATACAAATGCAACAAAACGTTATCACATTAATGCCCTTTTTAATCCTACGCTCGCTAATTAGCTTATGGGCAAAATGTTAATATATATCTGTGTATACCTTCGCAAATTATTCGTAAATTATTACTTATCGGTCGCAGTAAATTTGCTAAATACGACTATCCGAGATGTAATATGCAGCGCGCGAAAAGAGGCGAGGAAAATTTATACCGAGGAAAATAGAAATTCAGTAAACGTACAAATCGAAATTTGGTTTCACTGAGCATCGGACTATATATTTTAAACGATAGAAACTCTATAATGAATTCCTCTTAAACACAAATCATACGTGAATTATTTGTACGAAAAGTATGATATTCGTAGAATAAAACTACACGTGCTCAATCATTTCTGTAACCAAACGAAACTTTATACATGGCATAGTAATTAAAGTAATATCCACATAATTGGCGCCACAGAATAATTATCTAATTCTCATCAACCACTTAAAACTAGGTCTCAGATCTTCAGTATTAAGAACCAGCTATCTAGTGCAGAATTAATCATCTTGTACCTACCACCTACTAGAAACTACCTCCCTAATGTTTAATGAACTTCCCCACTATGAATATAATGTACACTCACATACACACAAAGGTAGCTGTTAGCAACTAATCTCAATGGTACGCGCAGGTAAGTCTGCGTTTCAATGTACGAGTCCCAAATGAAATCACCATATCTCAGCTCAAAATTTCCATCCCATAAACGCTCTACCGTTCGTCGAGCTGTCGTCGTTTTTTTCCCCCTGGTAACCGACGTTTTAATAATTGCTAGAGGCACGGCTAAGATTACAAGCACTCCGTACCCAGGGAAAATATTTGACCAAAAAATGTTACCTCGGCCGTGGACGGACTCGACAGTTTCGCGAGCCAGGTTGATATATGCATTGCAACTGTAATCATTCGCGACGCTTTCATTCCGCATTTTTAAACAAACGCGACCCCTTGCATCACGTTCCGTGATACTTTGCAAATAAAGTGGATATTTCAAACGCGAATAGTAATGACTGAACAATCGCAATTTTCGGTTGGCAGAATTCGATTCCATTTTAAATGAATTACATTTAAAACTCGGACAGATAAAATTACATACACTTTCGCGCCACGGAATTCGACGGGATTGTTGTCGAACCCGGCCCATTCGTCCTTTGTAATTTCCAACCGGATATCAGGATTTATTGCGATGCCGTATCCCCTCGACAATCCGTTTCAAGTAATCATTTCACGCAAATTGAAACGGTCAATGGAACCGGCGCATCTTTCGCGTTCATTTCCGCTGCCCCTAGCCTCCGCCACTAATTCTGCGCGAAAGCGATTGACACAGGATCAACGGAAACAACACGTAACGAGTGTACCACTTTTCACGAATTCAACGTCCGTCCGCGGAAAAATCACGAATCGTGTGAAACGAGAGGAGTAAACAATATAATTCGAAGCTTCCCCGACTTCTCGTCCACGAAATTGAAACTGGAAGTCTACGCTTTAATATCCAAATGGTCCGAACTCGAAAAAAAACCACTGCAACCTATTGAAAACCGTATCCGTATGTTACGAGTGACCGCGGCTAAAACCGAGGTCCCGGATTTGGGAAAATTTTTTATTTAATCTACTTGAAGTTTCCCCAACTTTCGGTACGTGAAATCGAAGTTGGAACTTTGAACTTTGATATGTAAGTGGGGCAGATTCGAAATAGTCACGAGAACCCGCGAGATTTCTGTTATTTCTCAGATTTCTTTGTTATGACCAGGAATATACGAAAATACTTTATTCAATATAATTGTACTCTGCCAACAGATCTTCGATATTCCAGTACCAACTTACTCGAACCATCAAGAATTTCAAATCACCTCTATCTTCCGCATACCACGTTACGCTTTTCATCTCTACTGAAACATCTCACGGAGGATTTAATCCCGAAAAATACCGGTGCCGAAAACAAAAACCAAGCGAAATTTTTCAATAAAAGCCAAAAATCCGACCGCCGAATTGCGAGTTCAATTTCGATGATCGATCCGCTCCGGATGCCTAAGGATCGGTCGAAAATCATAATTACACCGGGGCCGCTCATATCCGTGCGGTCGCTGGGAAGCTGCATGCAAGCATATCCGTGAACGTGGAGAGCAGGAGGTGGGGGAGGGGCAGGGGTGCAACATATAGGAGTGTGCAAACAATCGTTCGCGCGATGTGCTGCGGGCGAGCAGGTTCGCGACTAACGGTAAATATCGGCATCCGGATCAGCTGCGCCCGAAATTTCCGGGACTTTTAAAACCCTTTCGAAGGGCCGGTTAGCCGCAATGTTTACAATAAACTATCCATGAATAGGGTTGAGCGCTAAGCGGGCGCGCCGCCCGTAATGCCGGTGATCCGCGAAAAACTCTGGTGGGAAGAGCGCGAGCTTTCGAAAATCGTACGCTCGTGCGTGCATCGACGCCAGTCAATGGTCAATGTATGTTCCCCGCATCTGGGGTTGGGGGAGGGGGATAACCGATTCACGGTATAACGTATAATTAACATCCGGCGACGTCATTAAACGAGGTGTGTGTGTGTGTTTTAAACACCGGCCCGGGTGGGTCGCTAACGCGGCACAACCGCTTAATACCTCGTTGTCCCGGCTGGTCTCGTTTTGTCCTCATTGTCCCTTCGCTATCTAAGCCGGCAATTTATGTCCTCGAGCTTTTATTTCTGCCTCCGGAAGCAATTGCGATCCGGTATCCGCTTCCTTTCCACCTTCGCTACGTTTTTGCGCGCTGTGCTCTAACTTCTCGTTAGCGGGCGGACTTCACGTTCAGTAGCTAGATAGAGGGTGGATAGCCGACGGTGGCTGACGGAGCGGGGGACTGGTCGTTTACGGATGTTCTATTTTGAATGTTACTCTTCTTTAGTGCAGGTTATTCGTTTCGAAGGTACGCGAGAATAAAGTTTGTAAACTTTCGTTTGGGACACGCTACGCGAAAGAAAGACGCTTTAGGAGTAGCAAAGTTGTACAGAGTTTTTTATTAAAACAAAGTTACGTGATCCTTCACGTTTGTGCTATAGATTCTAGAGTCTAGACAGAACGCTGAAAGATTCTTCGTCGTTAGACTTCGAATGTCTACACAAATTAAAAGATTAGAAAATATATTTTGACGAATGTAATTACGATAGGAAATGGTTCTTGTTGATAAATGTTATAAGAAACTCTTTTAACGTTATATATCTCTTCGTATGGTATGCATTCTATCTAATACTAAACTTTCAAATGCATACGAATCTATCTATTCATCGTTACAGGTTTGAGCTCTTCCAGCTTATCATATTGTAGAAAAATACGAATAGGTACTAGAAGCGTTATCGTTGTTACAAGGATCGACGCGAAACGACGATGAATCACGGACGAATTTATCGGACGTCGGGCTGCGTTTTCCAAGATTACCGGAAGCTACAGATGGATTGATAAAGCGGGGGTGATCCTCACCAACAGGTCCTGAGCTCGGTCGAACGGCTCACTTCGCGCGGCCGACAGAGAAGCATTATGGCTGCGGATCTGGTTGGCGGCGGTGGATCGCAGCCCGTAATTTCACCCCCTCACGTGCCGGAATTCTGCAGCTTCGATTTGTCATTCCGCGCGACTCGCGGCCCATTTGTCAACCGACGATTCGAGCGACGAGTAGTCGCGCGCCCGTTTTATGCGCCGCGATAACAGCGCGCCGCGGACGCGCTGCCACTGGCCCGACATTACGGGCCCGACTATACGAGTCCGGCCGGTATAATCGGTCTGCGTCCATGTAAAATCGATAAGCTTTCAATTTTGAGACTGGTCAAACGAATTTATAGTCCCGACACCCCTTCTCTCCCTCCCTGCCATCCCAAACAGGGTCGCGCGCTTTGTTACTGATAACGAATTACGCCATCCGCGCGATCAGCATCCACGGACCTCCTTGCGATTCAGTTTCCACCGAGCGATTTCGAAAGGATAATTGCTATTACGATTGACGAATGAAATATGACCTGGGATATTAACCCTTTGCACTCGGGGAATTTTTTTCAGTTACCAACAACTCGAACGCATTTGTTCGGGGAAGAAACGAGTGGCATTTATCTTTAAATGAGATGGTGTATCGTTGGGCATAATTCTGTTTAAATGATACGTAGAGCGAAACTTTAATCTATTGTTAGAATATATTGAATTGTTCGTTTGGGTTCATTGGCTATAGGATGTGCGTAGGGATAATACAAAGGAGTATTTCTAAGTGTAGTAAATACAAATTGAAACAATATATCCCTCAAAATTTAATGCCTTATTGTTGTATCTGTACAAATACACAAATTTATTTTACAATTTTTCCCAAAAGCCTTGTCATAATTGAAACGTCTGCGAACTAAAAGTTCTAAAATCGGTCAATTTGACCCGTTTGATAATTTCAATGTTAATCTTTCAACGTACGCTTACTATAGACCTCTCAAAACTAGCAAACAACTAGTTTCTTTCCTATTACCATTATAATTAACATAATAAAAAATATTAATGCTACAAACCATGCTATTACCGATTAAAAATTATTATACACCCAATAAAATATTGCGCGTTAACATCGATTCAATCTATTATTTCCAAATCACTAACGCCACTCGTGAACCCACCGTCTAACACACTCGGTCTTTAAATACTGAAACGATTTCGCAACAAGTTACCTAACCAGACCACAAATAACTATGCCATGGGCCAGCGGTGTACGGGGTAAAAATATTACAAAGCAGATCGTCTACGTGTGTCCATAAAGAACATTCATACTACGTGAACGTGCAATAAACGTTTAAGATCCATTCACCATCCCCTAAAATACGACACGGCCGGGCCACTCGTAGCTATACCAGCGACTACAGTCTTATAAAGATAGAAGGTGTCTCGCGCGTATCTCTTATAGACCGCGCACCCTCTATATTTAGCCCGCGCGCCGGTGCGCCCGTGTCTCCAGCCAGGAATTCCGGAAAGGGTCGAGCGTATCGGACGCGAACCGTCCCGGACCGTTAACGATACGGTAAAAATAAGACGCGAGACGTCACCCCTTCCAAACCGGTGACGAACAACCCCGACGCGTCCGCCCCCGAGGTTCACGTCGCCGGTAAATTACGGGCCACCTAATTCGCCCTGACGCCGGTGAATCTCTTTCCCCTCGGTCGTCGTCGGGTTAAAGAGTGTGATCCCGAGGAATCAGGGCTGGGCGTCATTGCGGTGAGCCGCGTCTCTTCAAAAGGTGTACGGGGACGGAATAGGAGGCTGCCAGATAGAGCACGGGGGAGAAAGGCGGCGCGGTAGATCCTGGAAGGAGGAACAGCCTGAAAATGTGACCCCCTCGGCTTCCGCTCGGATAGAGTCCCAGAACTCAGCGAGTAAGGCAGGTAGCCGCGAGTAACTTATCGCCTAATAAATTCCAGCCATTAGACTGCGGGAAGTAATGGATGTACCATTTGCACCCTCCAGTACGCTTCGTGGTAGGTAACCCAGGCGAGAAAGGGACACAGCTATGGGGCTGTGGAAGGGGGCAAGGGAGGAGGACCGTTGGTACCAGCTTCCTCTCTCGCCTAGACGAATTCCAGATATCGATTTAAAGTTTGGCGTTACTCGGTTACCGCATACATTTAGGCAAAGACTCGATTAGAGGTAGCAGTAGCTATTCCCCCCTCCCCGCCGTCGCTCGGTCCCACCCTCTGCGCCAGGCGATGGCGGCCCGGCTCGACGCGGCGCGGCGCGGCGCGGCGCGGCGCGTTTATCGCGGCTGCCAGGAGAGAAGGCTGCCGTGCGCTGCTGGAAACGCGGTTACCTGTTATCGCTTTCGCGGTAACACGATTTTCGAATTGAATCGGGAATCGATACGACCACTAAATCAGAAAAGGAATCCGCGAACAATTTTCACGACTATTTTATGTCGCCTTCGAGCGTCCACCATGATAAGGGGATGACGGATAGCCGGGCGGAAGGCGCGCGTCGCTTCGATACACGAGATTCGCCGAATTGGGAATCGGTTCTCGTTTTATGGGGAATTGTGTTGTTCATGAGAGATGTAAGTAGGATATTCGTGTTAATGTGTGGTGTATCGTTTCTGTTGGGTGGGTGAATTGCCTTTGCTGATATTGGAAGCGAGGGTCAAGAGTCTAGATGGATTTAGGATATGTTAACTTATGGTATGAGAAGTCTTGTTGCCATTTTTAGTTGTTCTCGTTCCTTTTGAATGAGATCTTCTATTTTCCAATGGAAAATATTAATTGGAAAGTGCAAGGATTCATCAGTCAAGAAATATGTTGTATAGAAAAGAATTGTATGTCATTGGAAAAATATCCTTAGAAATTCATTGTTGGCTGCAACTGATTTCGCGTCTATGTTTAATAATAATTTCTATGTTTTAAACAGCTAGACCGAAACACCATAACAGGTATCCCGTAGATTGACCCGCGGACGATCCCGATGCTTGTTTACTCGGAGTTCCGTGCGAGAAAGAGGCCTCCTCGGCCTTACGTCGCGAACTTTCGAGAGGGCACTCGAGTGTGTCTTTGCAGTTACACATAACGATCGGGTCGCCATCATCTCTTGGCCACCGTTACTGCATAAGACTCTTCACGGGAAAGTTGTGCAACGTCGAGGAACAGAGGGGAACGGACTGAGATCATTTTAAAGACTGATAAAAGGGAAAACTTTTTGGCTAATGACGCGACCTCTTTCGATGCGAAACGAAGAACCGAAAGTAGACAAGTATATTTCGAGTGGCCGTAGGATTGGCTGATAGTGGGAACCCTTCAAAATATAGAGAACCACTCACCGATTAATTTATTGCGATCCATAGGATTCTTGATATTCTACTTAGATACTTGCACCAATGTTATACAAGCATATTTTGACATGACGCTTTAATAATTTATTTAAGGACATTTTGGAATCACTAGAATTGTACTTGCAATATAATTCTGACGTTATGAATAATTGTAGTAGAAATGTAGAAATGTAGAAATTAATTAATCCATTAAAAATAGGAAAAATGAGAAATTATCTCAAAGGATTAAATGTCTGACGCGATACTGTTGTTACCACTGCCGCTACCAGTTCTATGTACTATCGTTGCTTTCACAGCGATGAAGTCGCAAGAGTAGAAACAATTGATGATTTTTGCCGGAAACAGTTTTATGTACGCACCTCATTATTGCGTAAATATGTACACGACCCAGTATATACATGGATCGATTCAGCCGGAATTAGAGAAAAGAAATGTGTCAAGAGCTGATTATTGGGAAACGTTACGCGGTGAACAACTGACAAATTTTTATTAAGATTGAATCAGTGGAGAAGCTACGAAATGAAATATTTTTACAGAATTGTGTGCGTTTCTTATCTGTTAGCCACCGGCAGAGGTATGCGTAAAATAAAACGCTGCATTTTAAGCTTTTATAAAATATAAATATGCAGCGCAATCGTGCGCTCGTATTATACAGGTAAAAAAAAGAGAATAAAATGACGGAGTTAGCGACACGAAAACAAAATATTGAAATGTTTTTGTCTATTTGCAAAATGCACTCACTGCGCGATTGTTATTCTACGCGGGGCATGCATGTATGTAAATTTATCAAAATAATCGAAAGCTTTCGGTTTCTTTGTTTTGAACATTCGAGCAATATTTTTCGAATATTAATTAACCTTTATGAACAAGTGGGAGTGAATATTTAAGCCTGCATTGTGATGTTATTTTAAGTATACGGTTTGCATTCGAAAAATAAAACTCTGATATTATTGCAAATCTTGGAAGTTGTACGGTAAACACTTTGCATTCACTGCAATGCATACAGCAACCTGTGAAGAATTATTCAAATTGTTCTTTGAAATGAAGTGTTAATGCATTAAATAAATAAATCACTTAAAATTACTCTATATAGAGAGTCAGATACTTTACATACAAAACGTTTTAAACTCCTAAATTCTCTTTCCACTAACCCACCCATCGAAGTCTTAAATACTAGAAAAGAAAAATCTCGTATAAACTCGTTATTGGTATAATTAAATTATGTCTTAGCAGCTTCCAGTTTTAAATACCAATACTCGAAGTCGCCATTACAACGGTACTCAATTGAAAAGTTAACACTACAACTACCGAGAATATATAGTAACTTACTTCCAACTTTTCATAAAAATTAGAATAATACGTTTCTTAAGATTCAATGGATCCCCCAGTCTTGTACCGGTGCAAATACATAAATTGAAAATCTTTCGCCAAAACGTCTTCATAAATTAAATACCTGCAAAATAAAAATTCTGAAGTAGTTCAATTTAACCTGAAATTAAAATAGGAATGACACGGTGGCCCCCAATTATTTAACCAGATAAACGGGCAATGAAGGAGTACGATGAACGAGTATCTGACGAACGGTCTTTCCACGATTACGGGGTGTGCTTCTTTCCGCTCGAATTGTCGCCCCCCTCTAAGGTGCACATAGCGAAACGGTCGAGCAATGGGCCGTTAGAACAATGGTAAGACCGAAAGAGAAGGAAATTTCAAACGATAAGCGTTTCCACGCACAGCGAACCGTTTTACGTTCGTTTCTATGAACTCTGGAGGTTTCACAGTTGCGGACTAACTCTTTGAGAATGATCGCGCCGCCAGCGAAATTTCTTTTAATATTTAAGCGTGCACCGCACCGTGTCGGTCCGATACGTGCTGCTTAATAAACCGAATAGCAGCCACGTCTTTGCCGACAAACAAATTCCTTCATTCCGCCCATAATGATACTCTCTCAACCGGTACTCTCTATTTGGACCCGCTTAACCGAGAAGAAACTTCGGCCATAACTTCGAGTGCGTCGATAATACACAGGGTGGTCTCGCAGCGTCTAGAATATCCTCGTCTTAACGACAGAAAGATGTATCAAATAAAAGTATGATCCAGTTCCGACAGCACTGATCAAAAACTAATCCCAACTTCAATCATTCCTTTAGTCGTTATCCTAAAATATTAAAACTCTAATAAACGTATCATCAATCATTTGCAAACACTGGAGATTATATGAAACTAATATTCACTACTCAAAACATTCTACTACTTTAAACTGTAATCTAGAAAAAACACTTGCAAAGTCCGCCTCCTGCGGTGTCCTGGCAAGAACAACTAGAAATCCGGAAGCACCAAAAACAGTCCAATCAAAGAGCATTATTTATCGAACACAAACACGGAGGCTACCACCGCGGCCCATGTCCGCGCTCCCCCGATGGCTCTTCCGATACGTCACAAATATTAAATTGCCAAAAGTTTCGTCCAAAGGGTGGAATACCCCTAGCCACGGGACACACCCCGTACACACGTGTCCACACGCGTGCACAGATGCTCCTGAACGTGGTGCAGAACTGTTTGCACAGATCAGTGATTCGCGATACGGGATCGAAAATAGTTGGCGATGCTCTAAAAGCCATCCGCTACACACGTAGAGACGTTCAGGTTAGGCTGTCCTCACCATTCGCGCTATATCTTCTCATCGTACGTGCCAATAGGTTACTCTGCCCACCCCTCCATCTCGTCGCGTCCCCTCTCCGCTGGTCTGCTCGCCGTTAACCCGGTCTTTCGGCGCGTTCCACCCGGTATACACGTATATATACACATATATATATATACGGTCATAGGGTACACCACCCCGGTGGATTTTACGATCCGGGTTTTATGGTTATATTTATTGCGTCGGGGTTCTACGGGCTCGTAGAACGTTTTCCCTGGGAGCGATTGCGACGTAAGTAGTCGATAAACCAATTCTCAATGAGCGAGGGAAACTCTTGTACACCACGGTTATGCTTGTACCTTCGCCAGCCTCCGGGTAAACCGTTGCGCATTGTGTGGGTGTATCTTCGCCGCCGTGGCACGGTCGAGCGGCGCTCGCACGGAGGAACCGCAGCGTCGTAGTGGTTGCCGTTGTCGTCGTTGGTCGGTCGGCTGGTCGTTGCAGTGTCGTGCGCGGAGAATAATTGTATCGGGGCATCGGTGACGACAGGTCTCTTAATATCGATCCCGTATGATGCATCACGGCGCGGCCAGAGCCTCGAGCCGCCCTAGCTGAAATCCTGCGTGCGCCCGATCGATTCTCGTCAAGCTGCCGCGCGCTGTGCCCTACCGGTCATTTGTGCTTCCACGAGCGCCCGGCGGCCGAGTTTACACGACCCCCGGGAGTCTTTCAAAAGCACGGCACTGCGCATTCGATTCGCGCCACGGATCTTTCACCGGATACCGGTGTGCGCGTCTCCGTGTTACTCGTGTTTGCGCGCAACTGGGTCATTTGTATGCACGCGTCGCCGTTTGCTTCGTTACGCGGAAACCTCGGCTGTCCTCCGAATACGTCTTCGCCTGGCGTCCCGCGGATATCCGAGTTCGCCGCGAGAACTTCGGCTTCTGCCGCAACCGCCTTCACCGACGCTTTTCGATGGTGTTCGGTGCTTAAACTGTGCGGTCTGCGCGCAGCAAAATGATGCAGGTTGACGGAATCAAGGGAAGATTGGAAAGTTGGTTTCTTGATTACGAGGTTACTTTCTATGCATTCGTTCGGTAAATCAAATGAAATGAAATAGTGAGGATTACTAGAGTCTGAATTTTAGTATTTAGGTTTCGTTGGATTACTTATAGACTGAAAGCAATTTTCTGAATGAAATAGATGGTGAGAATTTGAGATTTTAGACGTAGATGTTTCTTCGTTTCGTTGTATATGTTGGATTCAATATAATTCGGTTTGTTCGATGTGTTGCCGAGGAAGTGAATTTTTAAATCATTCAACAAAAATTTTTTCACTTGAGTTGAGCGACGAATATTTTCAGTTGTAATTAAATGTTGGGGTGGAAGCATGCAGTAGGGCCTTAAGGGATGCACGCCACTCCTATTTGTGCTACCAATGCGTACCTGAGGGAGATGTAACCTTGCAGTTAACACAGCTACTCAGCTAAGCTAGCTTAACGTTGATGGACTAATGGATTAGAATGGTAGTCGCCGAATTTGGTGCGGAAATTGTGAAAATAATTAGCGTTATATACACTTTTATTTGCTCGAGGTAATTTCACTCTGCACAAAGGTAAGTCCCTATTCAGTTGCGCGAGAGTTAATTAAAGCAGACTTCACGCTTTCCGAACGCATTATTATTTTATGCAGCTTTATGCACCCTTTAATAACCTATGTTCAAGAATACTTTAGGTAATTAGTTGTTTATTAAAAGTCTGAAGAATTTCTTGAAGGAATAATTCAGCATGTTCGAAATAGTTCCACGACTACCATCCTTGTATCTTTTACGCTTCAACCGTTCGATATACTACGGATTTGCTGCTTACAACCGCTTGACATCTATTATTACGACATCACGGATAATCAGTAAGGAAATATTTCCTTTGTCGATAATAAATTTATCACACGGTATAGAAAAAATATAAAAAATTGAGGCAAAGACTGTGTTTTTAACGGCCAATCTAAAAAGTCGTATTTATCACTCATTGTTACAAATGTTGTCGTTAATACCAAAATTGAAATTTCAACTAAATAAGTTAGTGATTCTAATATCTTGATTATATTACAATAATGACAGATTGTTTAAAAGATTCGCAGAAATAATAAATACATAAAAATCTGCCGTCGAAGCACGAGCATCCACAAAGTTGAAAATAAACGGGACACGTAAAGCAATCCTGATTTTTTCTTCCTTTCTCTTCATGGACAACGAAGCCCCAGCATTTTTCCTCTCATTCGTTGTCAATTTGTTGTGCTTCCTATAATTTATACTCACAATTATACCGTATTGCGGCATCAACAATACCAGAGATTTCCATAAGTCCCAAACACATTGTTCCATGCACAGTCCAACAATTTCACTATCCCTGCCTATCAAAGGGAAATCCGTTAATACTATCATTGTTACACTCATAATGCTACATACCAAAGAACCAATCACTGTAATGATAACATTGCATTCCTAAAAGTCAGAAAATAAACACCTAAACAATGCACATCACCGATCGTCTTATTTTTTAATGAAATTCTAATCAAATTAGCGACCAGTCAAATGTAATCCAATTACATGGAAACGTATTGAATAATCTGAATGCTCATCCATAATATAATTTCAACAAATCGTTCGGCGCCGTTTATCGAGGACGTTGCATCGAACTCAACCTTAAAGCGGCCGCGATTCCGATCGAGAAATAAGAAAATTGGAGAAAAAAGTGGCGCGGGAAGTTTGAGCACGGGTCTTTGTGGCGAGATCTCGTCGAGACTGTTCCGCTGATACGGTAGTAATTTCGTAGTATCTACGTCCTCCTGTGAACTAGACGCGTGTTCCCGTTGAAAATCAGGGGAAACCACCGGGGATCACCTGTGTGTCCCAGTTTCTATTCTCTCGATGCGGTAAGCTCTCTCCCGAGCTTCGCCGTTGAGAGTTTCTGAAAGCGAAGGCACCTCGGAAGACTCGCCCCTTCGAGCTGGATAAGTGGGTATTAGGAGAGTCGAGGGGTGAACAATAACGCGGATCGGTTAACTTAATAATGGACATTAGAGCGTTATACCGGCTGGGGAGAGGAGTAGTTACAGTTCAGTCTGAAACTTGCTTCTCTTGATGTGGGTGATTTGTTTCCAAGATTTTCTCCAAGCACTTTGAGAAGTCGACTTTGCGCGAGCAACGAAGACGTGCTCCCTCTATCCTCTGTTCTGTCTATCTCCTCCACCTTTCCGCTTTCACGCTACACGGATACTCCCGGCGTGCTGTGGAAATGATCCCGAGTCTCTTTGAATTTAGCTATACCCGATGAAGACTCGAAGACGCGAGTGGCTCTCGATGCTTCATCCGTCACTGGACCAGTCTTCGTAGAATCTACATCAGTATCCCGTCGAATATTTGAATGTTTAAATACTCATTGATCAAATTTATACATTCTGCACGCGTGGATAGAGCGAGTTTAATTTATTCGATTTATCTTTGACTGGATTGATATTAGGAAACACGTGATGTTTGACGTGATTGTAGAATCGAAGTTCGCTCATTATTTCGAACGAATATAATTCTTTATTGGTTACTTTACTCTCGTTTGTTTCTTTTCCAGGTTTCAAAGTTGAATACTTAACATGACAGTTTAGCTAGATTTTATGTTCCGCGTTTCCGGCGAAATGTAAATTTCGCAAAAAAATATTTTTAACGTAGAGCTGCGCTGCGTTCACGATAACGTGTTCACGATAGCAAGCTTCAGAGTCCACTTCTGACAGCCGCGGAGCATTTTTTAAAATACGTTCCATTAGATGCACGCGATGTATTCGAACATGGGTTGTAGATTAAGCCGCTTTGTTCAACAGAAAGAAAATAATTGGTGGTGTCGATACGCCCGCGATAAGGGGAATGTAATTAACGGGACGAAACTATGCCATGATAACAGAATTATTATAGTCACGGGAGAAAATAGTAGGGGTGGTCGGCGAAGAGCTCGGAGACGCAATTAGCTTAATTCAACTTTAATTAATGTAATGCGTGTAGGCTGGGATCGGGTGTCTTAATGAGGCAAGTACGCCTTAAACTCGCCCCCGCGACACGCACGCAACTAACTTCGCTGTACATTTTGTCGCGTGACAGACGGACGTCGTCTTCAGACACCAGCCTGTTTTGCATGACTCTGATAACACTTTTTGCCCATTAACTAGATTAAACATCGGGCGAGATTGCATATACGTTTGTTTCCAAATGTGATCCCCTAGGGCGTGTACCGGTCTACGTGTGCGTAAAAACGTGTTATCTGACACGCCGAGCAGTGTTTATACACTGTGTATTAAACAATGGTGAGGGGTACGAAATCACTAGTCATCTAAAAAGAAGTGCACGTAATAATCGTTATTATGTATAGCAATTATTACTGGAGTGTTTGTTTCACTTGATTGATTTCTACGGCCAGAATAGCAATTAACAATTGCCCCATTGTAATTATTAAATTATTACTATATCGAGTGGAATGATAATAAAATACTCTGTAATTATTACGAAAGAAATAAATGTACCAATATATGCATTTCGTGAAAATAATTGTGAATTACTAATAAGGTAAGCAATCAATGATTATTTGTACTTGACGATAACATCATAGAAAATAATAATACTTTCGCAAATACCGAAGAATTAAAAGGACTGCATTTAGAATAAACGATCCCTCGAGGTAGTGCAACGTCGTGTACCACTTCTTGCAACTTTCATCGAGTTTGCTCCTTTTTATCCTCATAGTTTCACGACTACTTAAAGTGGTAATTGTTATTGGGCCAACCTGTATTTCTCGTCAGAAAGCAATTATAAAAAAACGGGTGCAGGGAAGTATGTCTGCGAGTGCTACGGAAAATAACAGAACGCATTACAACCCGAGTTCAATCACGCGAGTCGTCATTTATCCAGCTATTAGTGTCCAATTGTACATGAAATCTACATCGGTCTTTGGCGGCCTCTATTCTCAGAGTAATCGTTCGTGTTGCACAATGCGCGGTTTCTGCTGTTTATAAACAAATATTTTCCAAATTGCATAAACAAATATTCTTTACAAATAAACGAACAAATAAACTGAATATGATAATCCATGCTTTACCTACATCACGTTTACTCGGTCAAAATATTTTCAGTCTTTGTAACAAACAATTTAGTATAAATTAATATATTAGTTATCGGTGAGTCCGACACAAACCTCCCTATCGTAACAAACTTTCTAAGATGCTGCGATAACGGGAACATCTCTCAAGCTCGAAATTTATTGCCTCGGTTGCGTGTTCCAAATAACGTCTCGTCTTAATCTAGTAAATACATATTACAATACCGGATTAATAATATTGACGCGACTAATCTACCATCTTAATCAGAATTGTGCCCGCGGCAAGAACACGATAAAGCAGCTCATGGCAGAATTTCCACCCGATGCGTTAAGGAGTTAATTAGCCGCAGCACTGCAAACGTGTGCGCCAGCCTTTATCCCTGACTTCAATAACGGTTTTCGGCGTGCATCTTTGTCTTGTAAGAACATAATCTTCGTTAGGCTTGTTATCTACGGGTGTAATCGAGACCCGCTACTATTCCGCTTAATGTAACACTATAATTAACCTAATGAACATGGACGACGCAGCGCGTCCGGATTCGCTTATTGAAATTGTCTTTGAAATCCCTGCATTATACGGAATCACACAGATTCGATGGCATTGTTATGGTGCGCAATCTATACGGCGCGATCTCTTCCAGCAAACTGTGACGTGCACGGAAGCTATCGGAGATCGCGACTAGTACAGCTTGTAATACAAGGGTTACGTGACGGAGGGCGGTATATTATTTACAACATACTTCGCTGCCTGTGTTGTAATAAAATTAACATCAATTCATGGTTTACGCACTTCGCAATTTTCTGCTGAAATAACGGTTTCAAAGTAATTAACGATGCGCCACGGTTTATTATTACATTAGTTCGTAAGTATCAGCTTTGACGGGAGGGATGAACTTTCATTAAAGAAAATGCGATGCTACACGAAACTTCTATACCTTTATAAAATTGATATCTCGCCGATGATTTACATTCAGTGTACTAGAAAGTTGACGTTACTTTTCGATGGAAACGCATCAAATTCTTTCCACCGAATAACAGTTTAAACGACGATGTATGAAACATAAATTGCTACAAAACACAAATCTTCTTTATCCATGTAAGAATGCGAAATACGAAAACCCAGTTTCTATTCCAAAAATGTCCTTATGTATGAAAACCTGATATTACCAGCACTACAGCAACAAGAATTAAAAAGACGCTCGTAACAAACGTGAACCGCAGCGAGCAGTCCCAAAAAGATAACCCAAAAAGAAGTTAAAATATTTTAAGATTAAGCTACACATACCCCGAGAGTGGAAAGCACAAATACAGTAAAACAAACGTGAAACACGTCACAACCAGCTGCACGAGCAATTTGCTCGGAAGAACTTCACGGTTTGAAGCTCGAAGTCAGAAATTTGATTCGTCGCGCGGATCCCGTGAGACGAGTCGATTGTTCGCGGATCCTAGCGCGAGTAACGGCAAGAAAGATTCACTTAGACGCGCCGATCGTTCATTCCTTGCCGTGCAACCGACTAGATACCATAGTATCCCGCGATCGCCCCCTCCCGGGCGCGTGTTGTTGCTCTCGCAAGAAGCGCCAGCAAAAAGACGGCGGCGACGCTTGCCCTCGCGTAGCAGCAATTCCACCGAAACGAAATTCGCGTAAGTCGCCGGTTTCATCCGTTGCTCTCCCGTTGCCCAGTTGGCCGGGGAGGAGGGTGGGATCTCCCAAGAGTATCCCTTCCAGGCGAGTGGCGTTCCGTCCCTCCCGACGCTAGATGTTTGCGGTTTGTTAGAAGGACGTAACAAATAAGGTAATCTTCCGCACATATAGCCGGGGCTTGTTGAGGCCAGGCGCCGCGCTGACTCTAAAACAGCGCCGTTCGTGGGTGGAGAAACTCTTTTTCCTTGTCTCCTTTTCCTTAAACCAGCCCCGCCGCTGCCGCCGCCACCGCCGTCGGGAAACCGTCGGCGAACCGACTCGTCGAGGAGCGCCCGCTGGAAAGGGGGTGGCAAACTCTCGAGGCTGTGTTTACGAGCAGGTACCGCCTGTTCCGCGAACACACGCGCGCTGAATCATCCCCGTAGGTGTCATGAGCGGAGGCAAGAAAACTCCCGCGAGCAAGTGAAGCTCGGTTGCCAGGTAAGGCAGGGACGTGGCTGTGAGGAACGGTCGGGGAGAATCATCAGGTTCACGCACGCAGGCGAACAAGCCGCGCGCTACGTGGTTGGAAAACTGGAAACACGGTTAACGTTTATGTAATATATATATATGTACATATATAATACATATATATGCATGTATGTATGTATGTACACATATATGTTCTCAGTGCATTTCTTCATTAAGGGATTACACGCGGAACCGAGTGTGGACGTGAACGTTCGCGCGAGCAGACGCGGAACGTGCGCGTCGTTAGAGTCGCCCCGAAGAATTTTCAGCCATAGCGCCGCGCGCCCGCCGCGGCTCACCGGTCAAAGCTTAACGCCGTTTTCCTAGCCGGCTGTTCCCAGAACCATCCGCGATTCCTCCGTAGGAGTTTTTGCCGTTCGTTATGTCAGCGGCCTGTATGCGCGCGCGTGTGTGTGTGCGTGCGAGCGCGTGTGTGTGTGCGTGCGTGCGTGTGTGTGTGCAAAGGAATGAACGCGTTAGAATTGCGCCCCGCACAATCACTGTCGCTCTTTGAAAACCCTCGCCCGGAACTCAGGAACACGCTTTGAGCAAGAAGTTCATGGGATTCGCTTCTGATGGAGGCTCTGCTAATGGGGCTGACCCGATCGCTCGAGATCCTACGTGACGGCTGCGCGAAGTTCACAGAACCGATGGAATCGTTTGCCTTTCGATGATACCCAGACGGAAGGATCAAAGGAAGAATTGACTCGGTTTGTTGGGCGCAGTCGTTAAATTTAAAGCTTTCGCGATTCGTTTGTACGATGTCAGACAAAGATGTTCGTTCCAGTAGTGAATTCTCTTCGGTGTGTACCGAAGTGTTGTCTATGTAACGCAGGGAAATATAATTGACGTGTGGAAATTAATTAATCGGAACGGAAATTTGTAACGATGGATTAAACGAATGGTTTGTTTCAGGTTTGTCGAAGGAAGATTATATCATTCGTGCAACGACGAATAAGAGAGTTCATTATTTGTGGACTTGCTTGTTGTGTTCACCAACTAATCAGCGGATTATAAACTTTTACTCATATTAACGTAGAACATTATGGAACGTATGCTAGAGTGAAATGATGATTAAAGCTACTTATACTTGTATTAAATATGATTTCTGGGTGTGTACGATTTCTAAAATGTATACCGGCAGTACAAATAGTGAATTTTGCCGGGCGAATGTTACTAAAGTCAATGCGGCAAATTGTACACGAAGGCACCGGAAATTTTCCATTAATAACGTGAGATCGGTTTATGGCAGATGATTTCATAGACGTTAATTATCCAGAATGTTTCAGTTCTGAATTGGCCAGAAAAGTCTCCCGGCCTAAATGTTCCAGAAAACGCGGGTTGAAACTCGGCAGGGCTTCATACGAAGGCGGAAAACAGTATAATAGAGTTAATGAAATAAACGCAGCAATTTCACGCTAATGGGTACACCTGGAGGAAGATTACATAAGAAAATTCTATAAAAGTCTACCTAACAGAATAATTGAAATTGTCCGGGCGAAAATATCGTTCGTTGCTAACGCAGTTAAAAACTTTCAATACTATCACGTCTCGATATTCCCCATAGAACAAACGTCGACTGAAAATTTTGTAGAAGCTAACCATTGTTTCATTAATTATTGTCATTCGAAGATGTGTATACAGTTGAATATTTCGTAGTCATTTTGTTCAATTAATTATTATTAAATACGCTAAAAACTAGACACTTAGTTAAAGTGCGTTGCTTACTCAAGAGAATAGTCAAATGCTTTCTCTGAATTTCGTGGCAAGTATTTTATAAGGTTACGGACTTAATGTAATTCATTTATACTCAAGATATGACTGAGAATCGACTGAAATGCAGGGAACCATGCTCTCGTTGAGCAAAAAGGGACAATTGCCATCGAGAAGCCAATCTTTCATGGTATCCAATTTTTATGCTATGATCGAGAACACCCTCGCCCCAGTTACATTCGAGTACATACGCTATAAGTTGAATACCGAATGCGCATCACCAAAACGAGTTTAAGAGGACAACTATGCAGTCACAGACCAGCATGCAAAAATATCTCTGCCGTGTTTCAGTTCATCCACTTCTGTCACTGTATCTGAAAAATCAATCCTGAAAAAAATAGAATAATTTGTTCCACTTCACTTCGAAACAAACCATTTACAGCACCTCCACGCTCCATTGTGTCTAGCGCAGCTTTCAGTTGGTCAGGAAGCGCTTGTTGGAAACTACAGATGTGTATAAAAATAATGCCTGTTGCTACATTGAACATTTCCATCAAATATAGAAATATTAGGCTCACGTTAAATACAATTGTAAAGATACGCACAGAGGTATCTTCAATATTACGTAGGTTTCCAACAATAAATATAATGACATTTATATCTAACCACAAAATACTCAGAAGACCTCTTATATCTCATACAATTTGCTCCAGATCTTTTAATATCACTTTCGCGTTTTCTTCCAAACAGAAAATCACCGTCATTCAATTCTTAATAATAAAGCCTTTCCGTTTTATAGAACAACCAAACCATACACCTAAATTTAAAGAAATTAATCATGTCTAATACTCCGTTTCGTGAACTCATAGTCCGTTTATATCCATACATGCCACACAGACGACAGTACCAAACACAGAAAGCCGATTGCATATAATACATTATAAAATATTCCACTAATAAACAGTGCATACGTATGCAGTGGTTAAAATGTATAATATTTATTAATTGTGAAAATCGATCTAAATAAATGACAAGACAAAAAAGGAACTGAATTCAACAGAGATGTTACAGAACATTGAAACTGGGTTTAATACATTTTATGTTTAAAATGAGGAATGTATAAGAAATAGTGCGTTGCATATTTACAATTAATTTAAACGTAATACTGTGATTAGAGAAATTGGCACAGTCCTAACGTGAGGATCATGATGCTGCTTACAGTCAGTAGAAGTCAAAGATATCTACCTGTGATTGGTATTCTGAAAAGTCTAGCACACATCTTTAACGACTATGTGGGCAAATGGTCTATCTAAACACAGAAAGCCGAAAAAATTCGTCGAACGAGGGCGACGGGTTATCTATGCAGGGATTTGCAAGAGATAATCGTGGATCGGAATGCGAACGGGCCAACAATTACCGTGTCACGGTGTCGCGCGTCGCGCAAACGACCGTGGCTCGTTAGGAATCCGCAGTTGGCTTCATCCGTACGTGCGAATTTCCTCGATAAAGTGCGAACCTACTTTATAGCGGAGACACCCCCGAGCTCCCCGGCGTTTCCACGCGACGCCTAACGTGACCCTGCGTGGACCAGGCGCTAAACGAGCTTCAGTTATCATCGTTTACGGCGATGGGACGGCCGAACAGCCGGGGCTGTTGCGGATTTACGCGCGGCCCTCAATCTCGTGCCGCGCGTTCCCGTCAAAATGGCACCCGAGAACGAACCCGGGGCCGAAAAACTACGACAGGATGTGCAAACGTATCGATCAACGCCGTCGGAGGGGGACGGGGGAAAAAATTTTGGAAGGCGAGCGAGAAAGTTAGGGGTAACTAGCGAGCTGGGGCGAGTTTACGGTCCGCCCGGAAAAAAGCCGGGCGTCTTGATCGATTTTCTTCGTATGCAGGCGTCGAACCGAATTCCCGGCTTGTACACCGCGTGTTTAGAAAAACCGAGCGGGAACGGCGAAGCGATACGAAGAAATTTTACTAGAAACCGGGGCGTGCTCGGACATGGTTTATTAGTAGTTCGCGGAACACCCCGCCGAGGTTTGTTACTTTATTATCGGATCGTTTATTAAAATACACTTTTACTTGACTCACCGTTCCTTTTAATATTAACGCGCGAGCTGCATCTTAGCGATGATGGTTCGAGCCCACGGGATGGGCGGTCGGGAAATATAACGGGGAAACTTGATTAAAAATTTTTGTTGTGTATCTGCGTGGAAAAGGTGTTTTGTACCTGTACAGACTACTGTTGGGCAGTGTAGTGCTTTTATTTTAGTTTGAATATTGCACTAGATTCAGTAAGGTAAATTTGTAAGTGCATTTCCAAACGGAACGAACGTTTTTCGTTAACCGAAAGGCCATGATGAAAGAGGTTTTTATATATAAAGAAAAGAGAGCTTGTAGCGCGTGATCTTTCGCTAGGAAAGCGAGATAAATTTTAAACATGCCGGATTCCGATAGGAATACTAAAAAAGAGATTTCGGTTGGGGTTTCGTAAAAGTTTACAGCCTTTTTAAGCCAGCCACGTGAAAGTTAATGATTCCTTAAACTAATTGCCAGTGTAAAAACTTCTTTCCCTCAAAAGTGTCCTGACTACAAAAAATTTCATTGGTCTATCAAAAAGAATAAATCGAAGCTATGTGATTCTTGATGGAATTATAAACTTCGTGTCACATCATCGTCGTAAATCTATGCTATAATCCCTGGCGAGCCAGCCTTTTGTTTAAATTTTTCTAGGTATTCATACGGCCAATAAGAAATTTAAATAGCCATTTTCTTCCCTCGCATTGGAGCTCGTAACGTCATGCCTGGAAAACCTGCGTAAATATTTAAATTCTAATTCAAGGGAAACTATGTTACTTCAAATCGGAGCACACAATCCAATGAACTTTCAAAGAAACCGCATGGAGTATGAACCTAATAATAATAACACAGGTTTCCGGAAGCGATCTCCCGGGAATTTTTGAGAATTCGTTTCTTCTATCCCTCCGACAATGAAAAGTTATGATTGGGCATTCATGCGGCCGCTGACGCGATTTGAAACAACGCGGCGTGGGTTAGGGATTCAATAAATCGGTCTGATTGAACGGTAATCCAACGACACGTCTGTAGGTGTTACTTGGAAGGGAGGCAGGCGCGGATTGATGAAAATTTTTATTGAAATTTCATGTAAGGCTGCATTCGACCCTTCGATCGCGCCCATTGGGAATCTTAATCCAGCTCGTACGAGAAAATTGTATTTCTGGCCACTATACGCGGTGGTTTTGGCTGAATTTCTAAATCCTCATTTCCATGGATGAACACGAGAAAATAAACCTTGAGTTATTCAAGCATTCGCATTTCTAGATGCCCCTTTCGATGTGAGAGTAAATTTAATATCAGTTGATTTATTTACAATACCTCATAAATCAGAGACATTTCCAAACCTCATTTTGTCGCATCTCTTATTAGAATGATAGACCGCAATTTATCTGTACCTGAGATTGGAAGTTATTGGAAAGTATTGGAAATATACAAGTATATTTGATCGTATCGTTACATTACTACTCCTACTATTCCTTCTGATATTTGTTTATAAAAATCTTTCGCGTGGTATAATTCCTTTGCATGGAACGTTTACTATAACATCTAAATTACTTTTAATTAAAAATAGTACGTAACAAACATCCGGTCCGACGCGAAATGAAAGCCGTCATAATCCGACAGGAGAAAACAAGTCAAATGAAAATATTCCTGCTGAAAAGAATTATGATGTGAGAGAAATATTCTATTAAATAGCACGTAGCGTAAATATGAAGTAAGAATGAAAAAATTTCTCAAGTCATTCCCCTGCTTTTCGTGCTTTAATTAAGAACGGTTATGCGTTACAAAGGAAATTTTAATAATCTAGGAACTTCACTATCGTTTCAAGATCGTTCGCGTTACACGATGAATGGCGCATAATGAGGTATTCGCCCAATCAGGCCGGCCAAAAGCCTATTTTAAAGATTTTACCTAAAGTCACAAGTTTTTGCTTGTTTGAGAGAGCTGAATATGTGAGGAACAACGTGCTACAAATTTTTGTATCCTTGGAGCACTCGAAAAGTGCTGAGCTATGCCGAAAGTTAGACAGTTTTCGACTACCATAATCTGCAGTGTCTTAAACGACCTCTTTCTACGGTCATTAAATTAAATACTGCGAAACAAATTTATTTCCTTGGAAATTTATATCACTTTTAACTTCAGCTATTTTTCAATGGAAATAATATGATTCTTTAATTTAGCTGAATAGAAAATTTGCAAAAAGTCAAAAAATTAAACAATTATATTATTTAAGATGTATTATTTGGTATTATACATTATATTATAGTATATCACGTGATATAATATATGACATATAGATATATATTTTTTTATATATTTATATGAAGCTTTATATATAATTTATATTAATAGATTTATTATTATATATCATATGATTACGTATCATTGTATATTATTATACTACATTCTCATATTTTCTTTAAAAAAGTCGATATAAATCTGTAATTTTGGCAGATGATTCCATACGGTGACGACGATGACGAGTGATCGATGCAGTGTCATGAAGAGAAATGTTGGGTAAAATTTGTGAGAAGTCAACGTAAACGAGAGAATACAAGGGATAGGGAAAATAGTGGGTGAACAACACGCGGAAATTTAGAAGATACATTGATAAATACCAAAAATAACTGGAGTCAGGCATCCAGCAACTAAAACTAAGTTGGGGCTATCTGGAAGATCGATCGTAGCTCCCAGTTCTTGAGGAAACTCTTCTGAGGAATCACTGCTATTAATATAAGTTCTAACTGCCCTCTATCAAATTAGCGAGATATTGTTTCTGATAGGGAACGATTTCCGAAATCGACGATCACGCGTTACATTTAATCAAAAAGGTTAACTTTTCTCGTCCGGGTGGTAACGTTTCTTCGAGTTGTGTTCGTGTTCCCTGCAGTTCAATCGAGAAAAATCCAAGTCGCAACTAATCCTTTTCATTTGTTTCAACCTCCAATAAATCAATGTAAATTTCCCTCATCTGAACATGAAAACGGTTTTTATCGATGATCCTCGTTTGTCGGGGGGAGGGGGCGTAGTTTCGAATGAAATGAAATTTTAAACGCTCCCTGCACAAAACGCATCGACATATTATATAATCGAAATAAATCTTTAATGCAAACATGTAATAACAATCAATACAATTTCCCTCTCTGTGTCATTTCCCTTGGCGCAACAATAACACATTTCGTAATCTGATAAACAATTCGTATGAAATATTCAAACTGCACGAGAAATGTGTTCAGCCATAAAGCTGAGCGAGAAATTCTTATACGCATAAAATTATTGCCACGTTTTACATTTAATTATGGGCTGATTGAAGAGGGATCAGAACTAATTAAACCTCGTCCTGATTTACTTTGCACGCCTTCATTAATTTCCTACATATTACCGTTCGCAAGAAGACTGTAGAAAATTGGTTGTTTTCAGCCGTTTCAAGTTACCGTGCGCGTAATTAGTATCTGATAATCGAACCTATCCTGTTTAATATTACAAGTAGAATGAAGCAAAACTTCGTAAAATCATAATTATACAACTTAATTATACTTCCTTATACTATTAAATTCGAGATTCCTTCATGGAACCTAACATTATTCAAAATTTTCGACGGTAAAAATTTTCCTTGCACACTGATCGTCCAATCCAATGCCAATCTACATCCGCTCTCTGTTTATTTTTCGCTCGGCAAGCTGGTAGTTTTCCAAAGGTTCCATTAGACGAGATTTATTATGCCTCTGGTTGCTGTTTTTATTTACCCTCAGTGTGCAATTCCTTCACGCACAAAACGTGTCCGCGCGAGACGCTTAAAGCGCGTCGTTCCGGTCGAAGCGGACTTCCAAAAAGGAGAGTGCCATTTCTTAGTCGCGCGGGAAACGCCGGGGGGGGGGGGGTTAAATTATTTTCCCTCCGGGGTCGACCGCCGCGTTCCGAGGCGACACCCCTCGCAATCCCACCCCTGTCATCCCTTAATGGAAGTAATTAAATTTAACAGGACTTAAAAACGGCGCACTCGACCGCATAGACTTTCCGTGCCCCGGATATTGATTATTCAAAAACAGTTTCGTGGGGAACGTACACAGACTTTAGATTATGTTTCAAATTTCACGCCAGCTACCGTAGAATCCCTGCAGAATATGTATCTACCGAATCAGTGATCCCGATAGCTGTACGTACTTACACACAGCTGGCAAAGACACTTTATCATTACGTAGGTTACACAACTATAAATTCTGTCTATGGGACGTTTCGTTACTGCAAAAATTACTGATACCGTTGTTACAGGGAAAGTAATAAATCAAGATAAAATTGAAATGTTTTTTTCATTTTACATGGGCTTCGTATAAATATTAGTTCCGTTGTGGTATTTGTTGAAACAATTACCTGGGCAGAGTCCAGATTTCGCAGGTGTCAAGATAATAAATGGTCCCTCCTCCTCGAGCCGGGATTCAACGATTGGAACACACTGAGCTGTCTTTACTTTCTTTGGGGGCGCGTTATAATAAAACGAGTCTCGTTAAACCTTTGTTCTTCATCGCTCTCTGTTCAGCAGAAAATTAAGTATTACCATTTTTCTCTTACAACTATACGTTACCTATTTCTTAATCGCATAAAACACGATAAAGTTTAATACCGAATTTATCCCGTTATCGACGCGTACAACGAAAAACTGGTAAACCAAGAGACCGTTGCAGCCCAATAATGAAAATAACGTCATCGCCAAGCCAAGTGAAATTTAATAGAAAATCGGTTTTTTTTCCAGTGGACCAAGTCGAATTTAATTAAAAATCAGTTTTTCCCTGGGATCCACGTGAAAATTTCACTCGCGATACGAACTAAATTCAGAATATTCCGGCTCCCGTGAGAATGTTCACGAAAATGTTCACCGTGGTAGTTACATTTCCGTTGCGCTGGCTGGCCCCCATCATTTTCATACCGGTCGGGATATTTCACGTTTTCACGGTAAGTTCGTAGGAATAGGTTCAAACTCGAGCCAGCCAAAATTTCGTGTCGCTTCAAGTGGAATGATTAATGGATTATCATTGTGTCTAGAAAGACGTTCAACAGGGGGCGAACGTTCTAACGTCGCCGTGAGTATGTTTCAGTTCTAACGCCCCCTTCTGTCTCCCGGAATCGCCGTGAATTACGAGTACCAGGGATTCTTAAAGCTTCTCACGTAATGAGAGTCTCCAGGATATAAGGAACGGAGCGCTTCCAGGTTCGAAATTCATTAACGGTACTACTCCTTGCTTTGCGCTCCCAATCCTACTCTTTCTCTCTTCTGCTCCCGACCTCTGTTTCTCGCTTCCCCTCTCACCTTCAGGACGTTCTTGCCCGAACCTCTCCCACCCACGTCCGCCATCCTTCTCGACGATGATTGTGTGCGAACCGCTACACTTGCGCCGGCCGGGTAATGGTATTTTTATAGGTTTACTTGTTTCTCGCCCGGTAAGTGGACGCAATGATCGACCCCGCTAATTATTTTCAGGGATAATCCGAACGATAGACGTTTTCTTTGCGCCCTCTCGTCGGGAAAATAACCGGGTTGCCGTTTCATGGGCCCATCGATTAATGTTAATCGATGCGGCTGTATCGCCGCCCTCGAATGCCTCCGCCTTATTGTACCTCGAAAAACTGATTTATTTATATTGGAGAACTACTTAGCGCGGAATTGGTTACAGATCTACAAGGGGTTGAAACGAAAATTCATTTGCGAACGCGTTCACCATTTCCGCGGAAATTCATCGAAAATGTGCCGTTTTTATGGAAAATCCTAGTTCTCATTTTTCCGTTTCCTTTTCTCAGTGTTTCATTTATATTTATATCGATTGTTGTTTCGTCAATGAAATCGAATTTTTCGAATTGTCGAAATGTTTAGGTATGGTACCATTGAAGAGAAGGAAGTTAATAGGGAATAGAAAGTAATTAGATCACTTTTTGTAGCCTTTCAGTGCAATGGGTGTCACGGCCGTAGGCTACACGTGACATTAAATAAGGGTAGACACACGGAGAACTTGAGCAATATCGAACAACGGATTCCAACGATTTCGAATATTGCGGTTCTGTTCATTGTACACAGAAGCAAAATGAATCCCGCAGTTTAAGGAGCGTCTGTCCAGAGTTCCGGAAAGAGGGAAAAAATACGCGATATTCGGTTTACATCTCTGTTTTCGTAATTTCGTTTCTGTTTTTCGCTGTAATAAAAGTGGCGAAATAAGGTTGAGGCGAATAATTCGTTGAATGAAAGTTCTACAAGTAATAAAAAGTTTGCAGAACTAGTGTGGAGGTAATTATGAAAAAGTAATTCGGAACGTTGCGTGAAATGATTCTTTTCTATAACAATGTTCTTACTAATGCAGCGGATTCGCCGCGGCAAGTCATTCACTGTGATTAATGACCGGCAATATACGTGCGTTACAGTTTAAAACGCAACACCAAACGCAGGATTACAAAGAGCAGGGAGGTCTGGGTACGCCCGACTCGACTTCATTCCTGGTAACGTAGCAATTCACCGTTCCCGCTTTCATAAAATTTCAAAATTAACACGTTGACTGCTCCGCTGCTGCCATGGGATCTGCGCGAATTTTCGTTAATCCGATGTACCAATCCCGCAGGGCCGGCAGAATATATTAAACTTTTCAAGACCGCTATAACCTCCGTTTGCTATAATTAAAGAAGAAATAGATGTCGTTATTATAAACGATTTAGCGCTCCAACGAAAGAAATATAAAAATGGACTTCCGCTTGTATAACCAATGGTACAAGTAACTCGAACAAAACGTTTATCTGTTTTACGATTACATATCATTAAGTAGCTTACAATTCGAATATTTATACTTCTCTTTTATTATTTTCAAACGTAGAGTTCATTCCCAAGAGATGTCTCCGATAAACAGGGACACTGTATAATCGAACAAAATTGAAAAATTTTCTTCTGCCCCATTAACTTCTAGAAATCGATACGATTATCAGAAGCAATAAAGGTATTCTTCTACTAGATGAAACGAAGCCAAAATAGAATTCTCAGGATTTAATTTAAAAATCCAGCACCTCTCAATAATGAATATAATAATTACCTAAGGTTCTCATCATACTTTTCAAGATAGTGAATGGAGAAACCAACGATTCGCACTTTCATTATTGCTGAAACCTTCCGATTCATCATTCAGGTAGTTATCTATTATGTATTTGCCTGGTAGGCCACCGAGCAAGGGGATACGCAAAATTATCTTCGCGTCGCTCTCAATCTTGGTGATTGCTATATACGAACGCCATGCGAATCCGGTTTATAGGAAATCACGACGTTACTGTATCACGTAATCTAGTGATATTCCGATTCGAATCTCCACCTGTTTCTCTTCACCTCTGACACCTTGCTGCGGAGATCGCTGTATCTTCCGATCGATTGGGAACGCCAGCGATAGTAAATTCTCTATTTAGTAAGTTCTCAACCAATGAATATTCTGTCATGTCAACGTATAATGAAATATACGGGGGTACGTGCCACCCGGCCATCCCCACTTCGACGCCATTATTGTCGGGTGCCGTTCTGTTTCTATCGTGGCTGTCGCTGAATCTCTCCTAATACCAACACGAGATTCCGTAGCCGTTCCATGGGTCTCAATTCACGCAATTATTTGCGGGACAAGGCTTTCGCGCGTACACGGGGCGCGACACGGGAGTCCGTAAAGTACCTATTTACCTCGGCCACGGATTACATTACAACTATTATACCCGATAACGTTCTATTCGGGTCCTTCGACTGTCAGCGCGGATACATTGATTTGCGGACAGAAATATTGGACTGCGACTTGAATACGTTCGAACACGTTTAATATCTTATGTTTTCTATTAATAGTTTCGTGAAGCAGCAAAATAGCAGCGCTGGATTTACGCTGCGGCCCTCAGATTGTATACAGATTCGAGATGTTGTCAGAAGAAATAGGAATGTATAGATTTCTTTAATGTTCTCAAATTCGAATTTTCTTCGAGGAAATGAGGACGGGATTAACTCGGAAAAGAATAGACAGATGGAACGGTGGTAAAAAGTGAGAAATTGATTGGGTGTAAATGACTCGAAGAATATATTAGTTACTATGGTTAGTGAAGGAACCTTTTCCTAGTTGAAATGAATTTGGTATTAAAACGTATTTGCATTTACACCGAAACCTATTTATATCATTATACAATTATTAGGTTGTCTCTGGTACATTAATAGTGTATACGGAACTGTAACGTGGAAGGAAATCTTTTGATATATTTCACTCGAAAAAAGTGGCGGTGTTCGAAGAAGAAAGGAACGAGCGATTCGCGAAACCATAAAGAAAAGTAGATATTACGGTATAAAGGATTCCTATTTTCCTTGCGGTGGTAATAATGGTACTAATAATATCTCTGGTGATGCATTGCAGGGAGAGGATATATGGGAAGACTGGAATCTAAGAAATATGACTCGAACGAATGTAGGTAAGAGATTGAAGAAAGCAAAGATGGACATTATTCCTATGCTTCCCAATTAGCTTTCCGAACACTGAACCTCATCGAAATGAAAATAAATACAAAATTTACAAGTAAAACTAAAACCAAAACATTCAATTCAAAGCATTCAAGTGACATTGACACGAACCTCTAAGTTAAACAAGTACAATAAACTTAACCACCAAAACGGATCGTCGTCCACGAAAAATTTGCCAATCTCCTAAACCTTCCTTAATTACTAAAATTACAACAAAGCCGTGTCCATCGTCGGATACAGGAAGCCCTGATGCCAGTAATTCGACGTAACAAGCGATTTTTATTATATGTGCAACAAAGTGGCGTGAAAACAGCAATTTCAACCTCAATTTCCGCTGCAGTGAGTACCCAAGCCATGCTGAGCCACTCGGTGGCTTCGGTCTCTCCAAAGAGCAGCTTCCAGCTCGGAAACAACAAATTGCTACGTCTAACATAACAAACAGGTTGCGGAGTGGATGTGTCGGCCGCGCAATGCTCCAGGGTGTCGCTCCGGCTGGCACTGGGAAAAAAATTATCACTTGAAAGTAGCGCGACCCTTCGAACGCACACCGTCGCGTTGTCATGCCACGTGATGCCGCGAACGTCCCCGCGCGCAATATGAAACAGGGCATGGCTCGTAGGCAAATCGCGGACTCGTCCATCGTCGCGCTGGTGCCCTCGTTCCACGTCACCGACGGCCATTTGTCGTTCGAGAGGACTTTGAACGAGCGATTCGTTTAACATCGAGTCAACAGCAGATACAACCGGAATCGATCGACCTATAATGGTCGATTGGAATCCAATGCCGCCTATCCCCCGCATTAGTTTTTCTATTTCCCCCCTTTTTTTTCTCTCTTCTTTCTGACGAAGGTTGCACAATCCTATTCCCGCGGGAGGGGGGGTCGTCGCCGTTTTTTTCCGATTTCTACGGGGAAACGCATCAACCCGCGCGAACAATGGGTGTCGTTACACGGATTCCAGCGAAAATCGCAGCGATACTGGCAAGTGGAATCTTGAAGGGAAAGCGTAAGATGTTGTCGAAGTGACCGTGTGATTCCAATTGGCCATTTTGCAGTCGTGCGTCCGCTGATGTGTTCTTGGATTTAGACATTCGAGGGTAGTTTCTTTGCTTTGGTAACATTTTGTTTTTCGAAGAAAGTAATTGGGAATTATAGCGTAGAATGTAATAAATTGGATTGTTTAATTAAATTTAAGTAATTTAAGTAGAGAAATATCCCTTTGAAAATTAGTGGGCATTTCGTTATATCCGACACTATAAGTTTTGATTATCTTTTGTCGAAAGATAAAATGTTATTGACACGAAGAAACCGATCGAAGAATGGCCAGTTTAAATCACACAGTGATTCTGTTCGCATTTTACGCTTTTCCCTTATGATTTCACTTCCCCGCGATGTTCATCCTTCATTTGAATTACTTAACGTATAAGTCCTCTTGGTTTCCTCCTGTGTTATCGTTAGCCTTTATTGTACTCTAAACGAGTCACTTTAATTCGAAGAGATTACCGGGAAAACTTCCGATTTACATATAACTCGAGTAAATCTTATCATCGGCGGAATGGACGGCGATGAAATGGCGCCTCCTTCTTCTCCCGGGGTTCGAGAAGAGGGCGATGAAACTGAGACCCTTTGGCTGAACTTATGAATAACGAGGCAGTCGCTCGTTTCAATAAACGCTTACCTCGTCGCCGGCAGTTTTTTAGTCTCCAAAAAGGCGGGAAACTTTGTTCTCACTGTAAACGCAATAGACCCCGGAAGCAGCCGGCTCCACTTCGCAGTTTCTCGTCAATTGTGCAAGCCATTTTCGACATTAAAAAGACATTACGCGCCTTTTACCTCCTAATTGCGTTTGACGCGAGCGATTCGTCGACTCGCAATTTCGTCTACATCCTCGTTAACATGCAAATTATCGTTCTGTCATCAATTATGTATGTTCGTGCCTGTGTCCGTTCACTCAAAGGGTCTGTCCGGTATAACGGTATTTGCAAGATCCCTGATTACGATCAAATTTCATCCCCACTTCAATTTTATTATAAACCACAGTATAAATTAATTTCTTAAAACTTCAATTTAAGTATCAATATTCAATTCTAAAATACTTACATACCAATTCTTACATACCAATCCAAAGTTCGATAACCACAGATGCATGGAACAACAGTCTTCTCCACGAACGATATATTGAAATGGTTGCACCCAGCGGAGCATCATGACGTTAATCATCCGCCACTTCATGACCCTTAGATTCGCATCGTCGAAGATTAATCGTCGTAACGTTCATCAACCACATCGACGCATCGAATCAACGTTCATCAACCGCATCGCGTCTCGGTATTGCAACACCCGACGGATGATCCGTAAGTTGACAGAAGTCAATAAAAAAGATACCAGCCGAAATGATCCAGTTTCAAGATCCGTCCGCGCTGAATGAATCTACGCTGGAATGCCACGGAACCGACACCCGCTCTTTGTTTCCCGCATGGCAGTGGATACGTAGGTGCTTCCTGCGGAGCAGTTTCCTTTCAGGCAGATACGCGTATCGCGTTTACGCGGCCAGGAACTACGGAGCACAGAAAGGGCTGCTTGAAATAACAACCGGCTACCGGAAGGATATTCGAAACAGTCCCGACTCCAATCACAAACGCGAACGAAGAGAAAACTGGAGGGAAAAATACGCGGACGCGCGTTGCAACCGTAACTGTAAAGTTTCGTGGTAGGCAAATCGCTGGGATGGGCATCGAGTTCCGCGGCAGAAGTGGCCCTTTTTGCGATGCGGGTAATATTTTAGCATGCTATTCCTTCCCCCTTCATAGTTCCCACTAGAAACTTTCTGTCATAGCTCCGCTGCGCTGTGAGGACTTCAACCGTGCTCGAGGTCGCGATCCTCGCTGATAACTGATCCCAGAAAAATGTTAGAATCACTTCTGGTTTAGTTTCTACTATGGAGATCAACTCCTCGTTATGCCGATGCTTCCGGCGCATTCACCGTGGCTGGATACGCGATACTTTCGAGCGGTATTCGGAGAAATGTTGTTTGAGTGACGAGATAAGAATGAGAAATAAAATTGTGGTAATGAAGTCGAGGATAGAATGAGAATTCGCTTGAAGAATTTTTCGTATTACCGAATGAAAATGTTATTCGAGGAAGCGAAGAGGAGTTGTGCGAACAAGTTGTTTGGGTAAATGGATAGGATGATTCGCCGTGAATGCCAAATAATAAAGGCAAATAGTAAATGCAACGGAGTTGGGTAATAATGTTATCTCCGTTGGAAATTCTTCTGGGGCTAATTTCATTTGCTAGTTTACTTACATCAACTACCATTGTTCAGCGTTTGTGGCAAACATTGAGGCAACAGATGCGAGTTTCATGAGAGACGAGGTTTATATCAAAACTGACAAGCAGGCAAATGTATGTTTAAGCGCTGAAGTTCAACACTCGCGTTAACGCGGTTCTAATCTAATGCGAGATGGTTTTCATCAATATCGGATAGTGGAGTGTTATGAATTCGTTCCGTCCAAGAATATTAGGTTTAATGATTGAAGAAAATTATCTAATAGAAATTTTTACTTTAGACGTTTCGGTAACTGGTTTATTGCACGATCAAGTTATTGTTCTGGTATCGTGGATCGTTCTGGTATCCTAAAAGTTGTATAGATTTCGTAGAATTTTAACGTGAAATAACCATTTCATTGAAACGGTATTTTATCCGAAAAACTTTTATTCTCCGTTATAAACTTTTTATGGCAGTTGAAACGAACAACGAAAACATTTTATGGTAGTCCTTATTATAAACTTTACCAAAAATATACAAACTTTTGCGAAACTTTCTTTTGTTTTTAAACTCGGTGTCATCTTATTTTCTTCCATTTTGGTCTCAGTTTTGAAACACATTCATACACACACACACACACATACACACACACGTGTGGCATTACTTCGCTCAAGAACTGCGAGGGAGAGAGAAGACAGAGGCGAGTGACAACAGAGTGCAAAAAAATGAAGATTAAAGTTGATAGCCAGCTATTGTGGTTGAAATACCGGAACTGTGCCAAAAATGTTAGGACATAGAACTTCTGCTCCATTCTTTTTCGTGAAGTGTATTTTTTGTACGTTGCAAGCTTCAGCAGAACAGAATATCCTTTTCAAAATTCAAGATTTGTAGTTGTAACATCGACCAGCACGATCAACTTTACAGAACTTTCATGTAATTCAGAGGTGTCTGTTATATTTTACACCTGGTTGCAATTACTAATTTCATTAAAATTCCTTTGTACTAAGGTTGTAATTATCAGGTATTCCGAAATAATGTATTTCTGTAATATATTTTCGTGTATATTACATTGTTATACAGGAGAGCATAAATTAATTATGCATAGACGTATATAATCCATAAAAATCATTTTAACATGCTATTTATCAAGCTTAAATCTTAAATAATGCAAACACGATTTGTTGGTTTTGATATTTTTCAGGTACAAAACACTGTATGATAGTGTGAACAAATCATTCTACCTTCATCATCTTTGTCTAATAATGAGTAAATACAAGCTTCATATTCAAAAACAAATGTAATGATAGCATTTTTTCATTGCTGGAACGCTTGTCGACGTACATCTCGACATCGTCGATTATTTCAAAATTATTACCAACTTGAAAAACTGATCTACTCGGAAATTCCAAAATCATCTCTCGAATCGCTCCACTGCTATTTACAAATAACTGTCAAACCACATCTTGTCGCAAGCGCAACAAATACGAATTACAAACTACAGACACTATAAATCTAATGACATGAGAAATTTATTCTACACCCGATCGAACAACCGCAATAATCGAAGACGAAGAGAGAACGGTTCGATACACCCGCAAGTGTAACGAAACAATTTGTTATAGACGTGAACGCAGCGCGAGATAAATCGGCGAATCTAAAGTTTACGTTCGATTTGGATCCGCGGCTTTAACGAAAACTTCGATTTCCAGTTTCCCCGGGAAAGCGATCCACGCGATCTGCCGGAAACGTCATCGTCGGACACGGACTTTGCATTGCTTATCCGCGAATTCCTCCGCCGCTGTAGTTCCTAACAAATCGTCGCGCCGATTATACGTTCCGTTCTGGCCTCGTATACTCCCGAAGTTTCGCGCGTGGTTAAATATTTCAACTGGAACCGCTCGAACCGAAAAAAAGAAACGAGGAGGGAACACGCGCACGAAGAAGTTCAAGTAACGTCGGAGTAGAAGGTAACCGAGACGAAGAGGAAAACAAGTGGAAAAAGTTTCAGTGCCGGTCTGATGAACGGGAAATATGTCACGGTCGGAACTTGTCGCGGGTAGTGGAAAATCAATCAACAACGACCGGTGACCCTTGTGTGTGATTTTCTGCCCGGGAATGTGTTCGGCGTACACGGCGTTCCGCTGACTTCCCAATACATTGAAATACGCCATCGATATATCGTCCGTGAGCTCTCTTCCAATATGTGCAGAGTGCCTCGGAACTTACGTTTCAAGCTTGAGCAACTCACACTGCGTACTGGGACGAAGTAAACAATTTTCGAAGTGAATATTTTTCGATTTAGTAATTGTAGTTTTTAATATTAATATATTATATATTAACACTAAAATTATCGAGCAATTTAATTGACCTTTTGAAATTCCTCTATAGAAACTTCAAGAGTGCAGATATTGAAGCTTTAGTTGATTTACAGTTCGTATATTGCTAAATCAATTTCTGTAATAATTTCTCAGAAAAACGTCTGTTATATTTTTAATCATTGCGAGAAGGAATCAGGAATGGCTTATTTTGATCTGTTCTGTAGTTCTAGTGTTAATATATTGTTTAAGTATGTGAATATTTTTCTCTACTAACGTTATCTTGCGTGGCAAGAAATTTTGATTTCACGTTTCTTAATGTATAAAGGTAAAAGAATATTTTAGAAAATATTTCCATTAAAGATGAAATCGTAATTTTCGATTCACCTTATGTATTCGGTGATTCATGAACTTATGAAGGCAGTGCAATCAAGTTCGCTTGTTTAAAATCAATCAGCTTAGAAACTACTCACTCCGTTACTGTGCTTTAATAGATTCATTAATGTTAATCTTAATTTTCTTTAGATTGAGGATCTCCGCCGAGTTCCTTTGTCAGAGGAATAGTAATTCAATGACACTGCTAAACCCGTCGCAGAAGGATGAATTGCGCAGAACTCATTTACTGCAACTCAGGCCGTGGAATAAAAAAAACGTGAATGTTTAACGAATATTTCAAAGGAAAGTAATATTTCCCTCGGCAATTCCCTTCGTGACGCTGGACAATGAAGGCCTCCTACCGCGTCACCCATTTAATTACGAAACCACGCACGAAGTTTAAAAGAACTTCATTTCAAAACGCCGCTCTATGTAATGTTTTCTGCTTAGCAGGGATGAATATTCGCGAATATTCGTGTTCGTGTATCGTTGTTACATTAATACAGATCGCATAGTAAAAATACTGACCGATAATTTTCTCCGTTTACGGGGTTAGATGCATTAATTATTTACGCGCCACTATTACTTTTGTCAACTACTTTTAACTCTGAGATCGAATGATATCGCCTTGGAGCTTTCTCATTCAAAATCGAAAGCTGTAAATGAATAATTTTTTTACTGAACACTGAACGTACCAATTTCTATAATAAAATAAAAGTAATCAAATTAAACGATAAATGTTTCGTAGTGGAGACAGAAACGAAAGGAAAGACGAAAATTGAAAAAATTGATTAACCCGATAATATAGGAATTAATATAAAGTTAGATGAATGAAAGAGAATGCAGAATTTTAAATCATATTTTGACACCTGTCATTCGACTGGTTTTAGTGTTAAATTACTGATTGATCTTTCAATCAAACGAGTGACTTTCCTGTTCTATTAAGCAACAGTTTCAGAAATGAAACTTATTATAGTACTTGCGAGACGTTAACAAATATGTACAGTATCGACGGTCAAAAACCAATTACGTATAAGTTCCGGTAAAGCGAATGTTGTAATAATCACATTTATTCACAATCACGGAACGAAGAAAGCCACGGTCCTCGTGGTCGAAGAACACGCAGCTACAGGACGTACTGCGTGTGTTCTACGGATTCGACAATAAACCAAGTGGGTATTATCTCTTCGTTCCCGTCGCCAACGATAATTATTTGTAACGGGCTTAAACACAAACACGGAGCACACCGCGAAAATAGCATTGCACGGAACAGAACACGTAAATCCGGCCTCGTTCAGAGTTTCCATTACGTTATATTAGTCTGCCGGGCGAAAATAACTTCGGTTAACGCGCCAGTATGGTGCGTTGCGACACAAACAGGGTCTTTATTCCAGCAAAAATCGCGGGAACCTTCACTCGTTTTTGCCAGCAAGTCGGAACGGATTCGCGAAACACGCGTAACCGTGTCCACGGAACTCGGTGAACGCTGTTACGTATGGGTGGACAATTAACTAAATTTGGAACGGTTGCCAATAACGTTCGATTCCGTTCCACGGTGTTCCACAAAGTCGATTTATATTTCAACGCGGAATCCTGAAAGATAGTACTTGGCAGCCAGTGATTCTATTATGTTAAACTTCTATTGATTCATACGCGTGCAACGGAAGAAATTGCGGGGAATATTTGACCAAATATTGAATTTGCTTCTCCAATGGATTCAGAATATGAAGATGAAATGCGGAGTTCCTCGGCCACTTGTCTGCGTTCAACCGAAAACGCCGAATACGAGTTCTTTACGCGAGTTATATTCAATGTCTCGGACGCCGTATTATTCACGAGGTAAATAGTATTTAATTAAAACAGATCACGATCGTACTTGTCGAAAGCGTGCTTTGTTGGCGCATTTGTCGTAATTTATACATGATTTATAGCGGTCTGTTCAAGTTATCAGTTGATCCTTAAAACGACAAACGAATTTACTTCATGATACCGGATAATTGAGGAGGAAGGAAGTGTCTACCTTTGAGAATTCTATCCTGATAGGGACGGCGTTATTCCAATCGATAAAACTTACACAATAAAATTTATACGATCATAACGCGTGACCTTAAATTGCACGCGAAGCTTCATAAAAACGGAATGCGTCCTGGAAGAAAGGAGATTAAGTATTTACCTGGGGAACTGGTTCGCCCTGGAGATTTTAAAGCTCTGCGGGCTATATCGAGCATCCCCAATCTCACCTTGCATAGAGTTTTATGAGGGTAATCGATTTGTGCACGGTTTCCCGCCAAGATCCTTCGTGTACTTTTACGGTGGACGGTTTAACGATGCTGTCTGCTGCACCGCTCATAAACAAGTGACAGTATTATTTATTACATTCTGATCGATGCCGCAAATTTTTCTTACGAATCGCAATTGAGAAGTACACAATAGAACCTCGAGTTTAATTCAATTAGGTAACTAACACTGTAAATAGAGAAACCAGAAAAAAATTTTCGAACATTTTTCATAAAATTCGATCGTGTATATTCAGAGGTGCAGTCTAAGAATTCTAATTATTGAGTTGTAAGTTAATTGAGATTCAGAACAATTTGGATTGCAGAAAATAGTGATTCGGTTGATTGAACACTTATTGTATTATCTATCTTAGTTCGCTATTAATATATTACTCTATTGTTTGAAAGAAATGTAACGAAAAATCGAGTATCATCAGTAGTATATATTATAGATTATATAGTATATTATATTATTTCGGATTAATTTGCAGGAAAATGAAGTAAAACGAAAATCGATATTCGAAGTGTATTCGTAGTAATGAATTCCCAGAGAAAACCGAAAACAGCAGGGTGGATGGAATTCGATTGCGACACAGCACAATATTAGCGTGAATGTGAAAATTCGGTTAGCATTTCTTCCATTGAATTCCCGAGAAGCACGAGCGTCACCAAAGAACGTACTGAAAGCGGCTGGCATTCGAAATTCGATCATTCGGTTGGGCCTTTGCTAAAGTGACTCCCTTTAAACATCGGCAAGCGTCAAATATCATTCGCCAAAGGCCATTTGTGCTATTAAAGGCTGTAAACCACGAATGGGAGAACGCGTCAGTCGTTCCTGACGAACGTAGTCCTACTGCTTGAAAAATGGTCGTCAGTTCTCCTTAAGCGTGCTTGATTAGTTCATACACGTGCTCGCTGAGCATCCACGCTTAAAAACAGATTTAATCAGGACAGATCGCACGTTGCTCATTCGAAAATCAGATAAGACTCTTCGTCAGTAAGAAAGTCGAAAACTATTCAGCACGAATAAAATTAGTAATTATTTAATAAAACGTGTATTTTTCAATATTATTTAATTTCCCTCTTTGACTAGATAGTTTGCCATCCGTTCGTTCGCATTTCAGAAAATAACAATAAAAACAGTTATGATCGTTCTAAATTTAGTGATTAAATGAATAAAGGCGATAGCGGATCATATGAAAATCAATCAAACCGGTTTGTAAATGAATAAACCTATTATTCGAAATCAATGATTAAGGGTTAACACAATGATTGGAAATATGCTGACATTTTGAAGGAATTACGATGGATTCGGAATTTAATAATTAATACGGCAGTTAAATCGAACTGAGTTTAATAAGCTTGGCTAAAAAGTGGTCGCATTTCTAAATGAAGTTTAAAGAAAATCTTCATCAAACTATTGTACATTTTATTCGAAAATTAGTAGACAATAATATAAACGACACAGTGAAAACTAAAAAACCATTTTGGCCAGCCTAATACTTTACACGTTAAGGTATACATCCGTAAATGCATGTAGCATGTAATCAAATTTTCTCTCTGCGCGTGTTCGGGTTCCGCTAAACTGCAGTTCAGTGTAAACTCCCTTGCATTTGAGCATAATACACAAGATTCTATAGCTTCAAAGAAAACGAGAAACAGATACCGTTTCCGTTAAGCGTATGTTAGCAGTTTGTACCAAAGGCACGATAAAATGGAGGGTTCCAGTTCGCCGAGCACCTTTGTATGCCAATTGATTCGATAATCCCAGGCCAGAAAACGGGGAATGATTCCCCGAAGGACTCCGGCGCGCCGACCGTCGCGGCACTGATTTTTCGATCATTTTTTAAACGGCAGCGTTAAACGGGATTTATTGTCCTTCCGTCACTGTCCATTTAGAGGTCCGGCAAAACGGTTCGATCGCGATTTATTACACGGCCGCGCGTTCCGTGATCGCCACTTATCAATTACTCTCAATTGAATCGCAATTGAGACGCAAACGAACGCTTTGTCTCACAGGAATGATAATATTAATCATTTTACAGCGTTGTGAAATTAGTGCATGGAAACTGCATGTACGAATAATGAGGCGCGCGCTACCGGTCGGTACAGCTGTGCCCCATTCTTACATTAACCCGCGTATTATTTCGCAACCATTGCGACCGAATGAATTATTTATTTATTTTAATGACAGCGTAATTTATTTTCATGACGAGTTAATTTGACAGTAATCGCGTTACGCTTCAACATTGTCCCGTTGTCCTCTCTGCATATTAAACAATCCCATGCTTCGCTGTATTCTGTACTCCTCATTTTCAGCTGTATAATACGCTTGCAAATTTAGTAATATCCTCAATGAAACAACGTAATTAAGCTTGAATGGCGTATTATATATTCTTGCATTAATTCCTAGGTAATTGTCCGAGTAACATTTAAGAGACGCGTCGACAGAATTTAAGAGATACATTGATAACGCGTGAACTTGAGTTTCTCTCGAATACGATGTTCATTGAAATTGATTCGTTCCTTAAATTCCGTCGGCGTGTGTAATTACCACGGTCCCAGGCTAACGCGGGAAAGTTATTAAGCATCAGGAGGTTAATTGCATTCAAACTCGGCGGGTCGGTTTTTCCTGACAATGGAAAATCGGCGAGAGTCGTGAGCAAGTTCGGAAGCCCCAGAGCCTTAAAGTCTCCGACTGTTCCGCAAACTTCATTCCGCGTCGCGTGGGACGGAGTATGTGAAATCGTAGAATGCGAGTCACGATATTCCTTCCGGATTCGACGACAGTTCCGTTTGGCATGTCCACTGTTCGATGAACGGGAAGTGAAAGAACTTTCCTGTATGTCTTATCGCATCGCACCTGTCCTGTAAAAGCTTATGAAACTTTAACTCGAAATAAGGACTGCCACACCTGCAGCACTTTCGCACATATTTCAGTAACCAACCCTTAATTACTCTTACGAATCATTTGCTTTAACCAAGCATTAACAACAGTAATTGATAATAGCAAAATAGTTTGCTTTGGTTCGTGGGTAATGAACCACATTGATTTTTAAATTGGTCTAGAAATCTTCATCACGAGTCTCACTTGTCATTGTAAAAGAGGTTAATTCCCAATAACATTCCCTCAAATCATTCGCTTGTACTCTCATTACACATATTATTCTAAATATTACATCACCTTACGTCAATTACAAGTTCAACATATCGAATCTAATCTCTCTTAAACCGATGTACCGCGTAAAACGCGTCGCTTACTCCCTCTGGCGACGCAAACAACTTGAGATCAGAAAATCAGAAACGGTTAGAGCAGCACCTTTGACGTCCGCGCAGGTATCGCGGAATTAACGTTCGTACATGAGCGAATTATTCCACCACTCGGCGTGATCGCATTCACTTAAGTGTCACGTAATTCCTCCGACACCGTACACAGGAATTTTCCGTCTGTATCACTATGTGTACACGTTCCCGCGTGCGCCGGGAACGTTTCCCTTGGAAAACGGAAAATCCGCGTAGTCCCATGAGTTGGCGGGAGAAGCCCGTAAGAGCCCCCGAAGTCGGAGAAACCGTTCCGCAAACTTCGTTCCGCGCCGCGGAGGGGTAGAGAATGCCGCGAAAAGTGTGCAAGATCGGCGAATCCGAGTCACGATATTCCCAACGGAGTCACGCCGGGTCCGGGTTAGGTATGCCTGCCCTTCCGCGATGAGGGAAATGAGGTTTAGGTTGATTCTTTTCGCATTCGGATTCCGACCAGACGCGCGGAGTCGCCACGCCGGATCGCGCGAGCGCGACCGTTACCGTGCAACTTCTGTTTGCCATCGGCTGTGTTATTCGTCTGGCAATGAAAGCCGAAACCGCCGTTGCTTCGAGAAGAATCGCGTTTGCTTGGAGATTCGTGAAACGTTCTTCGGACAAACACTATTTCACTTTTCGAGAGGTTCCGAGCGTTTTGCTGGGGATGAAAGTGTTCCAAGAGAAATGGTAAAAGTACACCTGACCCTCGGTTTACTTGGACTTCTCTTATTTGGTAAATTAGAACATTATTGTTGAAAATAGTTTTTATGAATTTATGAATTTGGTAACATTTGATGAACTGTATTTTTGTCTTCTAAAATGTTACTGTAATTTCTTTTGTTTACCTATGTGACACAAGTATGTACTTCTAAGACTTGTACCAGCTGTTCTCTTCAATTTTTCGTTTTCCGTTCTGCGGGCAGACTCCATTTGCGCGATTTTCATTTGCGTAAAACGAAACCACTTGGAACGGATTCTCGCGTAAATCGAGGCTCAGGTGTATTGTGAAAGGTAAAGGGCATTGGTAAAATAGGAGCCTTACCTGTTGAGTTATTGAAGTTGTTAAATAATTACGAGCTGAATCGGAGGGTATTCGGAACGAGATGAGATGACTCGCTTAGAATATCGTGGAACAGAAGGTTCTTCGGGGTCACATTGAACGTTGCTCTTCAAAACGTTGAGTATTAAAGCCACCGACAGCGGGCAGCTGTAATAAAAGAGGCAACAGCTTTCAGCGCACGATATTTTCTTGATAATTGCGAAAGCTGGCTGATCCGTATTTGATACATTCATTAAAAATTTCAGTAGCATTGTTGAAACTGAAAAATCGGCCGAACAGTTGTTTGATTGGCTCCCCGTGCAACGTGTAGTAATACATCCAATCAGGAATGGATATTTTAAAGAATAGTTCTAGAGGCGAAAATAAAACCGAATCGACGCGCTGACCTACCCCAGGCACGACCATTGGCGGGTCATCATAATTCAGAGAGATTTTTAATCATTAATAACGCGATAACGAGGTCGTAACCGCAATTCCATCACTTTCGATTCTCAGCTTGTTCTAACTAGCACAATCAACCTTTAAAATATCTTCAACCGATATTTTCAGCTAGCTGATCTAAAAGAATTACTACAATGGAATGAACGATAAATAAGAATTGATCATTTTTTATAATAATAGACAACGATACCCTGAAGTTTCATGCGTGAAATGAATATTTCAAGCAATAAATGTTTAAAACTCTCTCTCTCCTTCGTATCTCTTTACCCCGCTATTTATCATCCCGTTTTATAATCCTGTGGAGATTGTCCATGAAAATAAATGCGTGCTTATAAAACACGGTCGCATTTTAATTATACCGAGTAGAACTTTTTCGTCGTGTAATAAATGCGCGGAACGTTCCTTTTGATACAGTCTCGCTCGCAGAACTCTGCCGCCCTATCCTTTCCATACGTACGGCATAAACATTAACGTCGCCGCACGTATTTTGTTTAGGTCAAGCCACGCATGTTACGCAAACACGGCCGCGTAACAGATAAAGGATATTCCATTTAATTTTCTACTTCGCCATTGTATAAACGAAAACCGAAACCGGCCGCTGCGCCATTCTATTGTTCATTGTGCCGATCCGCTTTTTTAATATTTCACTCACGCGTATGTGAAAGAAAGTTCACTCAGCGTATTCACGACCAATTTCCGCTAAATATCCTGAAATCATAGGGAAATAGAATTCAACGGAATTGAAAGCTATTTTCCTCGCAACTATAACCATTGGATAATAAAGCAACGAAACGCATTGAAACGTGAATTTCTCTCCGGCAGGTACTGTTCTCGCTTATATACAGACTGAAACGTCTAATATTATTCTTATGGAAAGCTCTCTGTTGAATTACATTTCGCGTGCAGTTTGAAAAAAGTATTTCGCCTTGAAAATAATCATTCTTTTGTGCTTTTTTTCTGCTATGTTGCACTAGAAAACATACTAAAGTATGAAACGGTTTTATTAACAATTGTTTGTGTATGAAATAGTAAATAGGATTCGCGTTACTGTTCATTCCAGCGAGAAACAATCAACGTTGAAAGTAAAACAAAGCTGAATAATAACAAAAACGGTTTGTTTGCTAAACTGTCCGTGGTAAATATTTTACACTCTGTTGGTCGTTCTTGTTGACCTTAAACTCGTATCCCTACAACAGACCGAAAATATTGACACCGTCCAAATGTTTGCTCATTGAAACACACGTTTACCCTAGCATTTCTTTATACAGTCCTTTTATGATCTTATCTCGCATCATTTTTGTCAGATAATCGCGTAACCAATCATAGTAGTCGCCTATGAGATACGCTCGTCACTAGCGTATTTGGTTTGAACCGGATTCCCGACGAAATTAGCTCGTCTGCGTAACGTGAAGTAACTTTGGATCATATGTAGCATTAATATTAACTCGTACTCGGATATCACAGATTTTGGTTAAGAATGTGTACTCAACATCGTGGATATAACAGAACAAGTTAGATCAACTAACACAGGTGACATAAAAACTGAGAGAGCAACATCTTATTACGCATTAATTTAAATGTACAAGACAAATCGTATGTAAACATAATCATTAACACTAAACGTACTGGCGCTCTGGCTACCGATCATATTTTTGTGAAAGGAATATAGATGACTGTTGATTTAACACGGAAACAATGCACAAAATAACTTTCGGATAATAAGAAAAAGATTATATAGTTTCATTTGTTTTCAATGAGGATGTAAAACTATGGATGCATTATCTAATTCGGAAGTCTGAACATTTGACCGGGCGTGGTACGTTTAGTGTTAATGTATTCAAAGCTACTATTGCATTTCTCCTTACATGAATTTTCAAAGTAGACAACAATTTCCCTTTATCCCTTTCGTTCACAGTTTCGCAAACATTTCCCCTAAAGAAGAATACCGAGTACTCACAATGTTCAGGTTGATCAATCGAAATTCAAAATTTACCTGGTCAACGCTTATGCACAAAAGACAATCCTGAAAATCGCCTTTTTTCTTCACCGTCGTAGCAGTCGTGCCCCTCAACAGAATTCAAAGCCGTACGACGAGAACGCGGACCGGTAAACCATCGGCGTGATCGACAATGGCGACAGAAACTTGTAACCGGGATCGTTTCATCCTCCTTTCGAACGGCTCTAATTGAAAGTCAATTTCTACGGTAACGAGCAGGTCGTGGCGGGGCTCTTTCCGCTTTTTCCTCCCTTCTCCGACTCTCTTTTTCTCCTCTCCCTCTCGTTTTTTTTTTCATTTCGCCTTTTTCATGCCATTGGCCTGCGCCGCGAACTGTTTTCACCGTCGAAAAGAGCACACGGTTTTTTTCACCGCGCGCCTCCTCTTTATCTCCATCGTCGAGTAACCGTTTTTGCAAAAGCGCCGGCGGAGCATCGCGATAACTGGAGAAATTATCCGGGCCCGTGCGAGAGCAAAGCTATCCGAACGGCGTGTTTCAGATTCAACGGTGGATAAAGTGTCCATTCATTCTCGCGAAACCTGCTCCCGGAAAATACACAGAGCCGCGGAACTTGAGGATAGCGGCAGCGGCAGCGGGGGGGGGGGGGGGGGGGGGACGTGGAGCAAAAGGAAAAAAAAGGAAAGGGAGAAAAAGGAGCTGGGAGAAGAGGTACGACAAACATAGCCGCGATCGTCGAATAGCGATCCGTAGTTCCTTATCGGGGTGCGTTTCCTTTCGATATCTCGGGGTGAGGATCTAGCCAGTTCGCGCCACGCTACGCCGTGCCGTGCCAAACGGAACAGGGGAGGCGAAACTGCGACGAATCCGTACCGCGTTTCCTGATTTTTATCGTCGGGCGCAATTTACGAGACAGAAAGAGAAAATGAGAAGGGGAAACGGGTAATTTCTATGGACGTACCTTTCGGACGTCTATACGTAAACGTTGGATAATCAAACCTCCCCTGGCTGCTGTCGGGGCTGAATGTACTTTCGGGACACCTTTCACTGTGCTACAAAAATAGATTTGTCTTTCTGATAGATTCCCTGCGAAAGGAATTTCCTTGGAAATTCGTTGGGTTTCATGGTGTATTTAGCATCGGAGGACTGTGTTTAATTAACGCTAAATTTACCAGACGAGCCTAATTGACCGATTTTAGAATTTTTAATTTGCAAGTATTTTAATTGTAATAAGGCTTTCGCGAAAAATTGTAAAATAAATTTGTGTCTGTACAGATATAATAAGGGACTCATTAAATCTTGAGAAATATATTGTTTTAATTTTTATAAAAAGGAAGTGACTCCTATCGTTCGGTAGCTTAATATTACAGGTGTTCGTTATGGTTTGGAGATTAGAGATTGAATAGGAAAGATTGAAAGAGGATGATGGGAATATTTGTAACCTGTGTATTAAATAATGTAAGTAGTATATGAATTTGGAGTTCTGTTTGGATTTTAGAGCTTCAGTGAAAGTACCATTAACGTTTCAACATTATTAATTATACGGCTATTGAAGATGTCGTGTCATAAAGTAATGGAAAGCATTCGTGGTTTTCCGAACGAGCACTTTAATGAATTAAGGAGCTTCTTCTAGGTCTATAAATATTCGTTTGCATCTGGCAAACCGGAAATAGAATGTCGACGGGGAGGGGTTCAGGCCGTTCGGTATCGTCCACTGAATGAACAGTTGAACCGCTCACTCGGTATAAATCGTTTATACCCTTTTCTCAATTCGATTTCTCATTCCGTCGCCTATGGCATAAGCTGTTCCTTTGAAATATTATCGGCAAACACATATGTATATTCGCTCCGCGATTAGAAGAAAGATATTCCTCAGTAGAGCCTTTATGCGCTGCGCAACGATCAATTGGGCGCATAGTTAATGAGAATGGAAATTCGCGGTGTTTCATCAACTGAATAACTAGCAGTGAGGCGGTAACGCGTGTATATAATATAAACTGCATTGCCCATGCTGACACGCTTGATTGTTATATAGAAAGTATTGTTATAGTTAAATAACTGGTGACGATAATAGCGCTCTTGAAATCGTGAACAGCGATCCTATTAATTTGAGAAGCGAATCAGTGTACGGAATGGAATACTAGTAGCTAATTAATTATTTCTTTAATTCGTTCACGCTCTTTTATTTTCGTGAATGTCATTCGCGAAACATTTAACACTTTCGTACCTAAAAGAACGTTCGGTATTACAGTCGTGACGATACATACTCGATACATTTACACGGATTTGTTTATTATGTTCCCGGATTAATTAAATCACGCAACGCTCGAAAGTTGACCGGGATTGTTCATTAGAATAAGTAATTCCCGTAGTTACGGAATACAACAATTTGCTACAGCAACATTAACTACCTACGTAGAAGTTTCGCAGCTCAACCAAGTTCGTTATCACATTATTTTGGATGCTTGAACAATTAAACGCGTATGTAATTGGATACAGACTAGTTGGTCCAATAGGCACCGTGCCCATCGGGTTTTAACTGCGTTGCCTGAAAAACAGTGTGCACGGATTAAACTGCCACAAAATCCGACGGATAATGCAACGCTGATGGTATGGGTATCTTCACACTTTATTCTCACTATATTTGCGCGTTGAACATCAAGCGAGATGGTCGAAGTAAACTTTTACCAGGCATTATATTATTAATATTTTTATTATGGTATTATTAAAGTTCTGATGATACGCGATACGTCAAAGTTTTAAAGCTAGCCAACGAATACATAACCGGCAGATATGTGCAGGCATATACTGGTTAACGCGCTGCATAGAATGTGCATCTTTGAACGAGTTTATCGGTTCCGCGCCGCGGTAGCTGACGCTGCACAGTGGTCTGGATTGAAGAACGGTGTGACATTGTTATATAACCTTTAAATTATAAGAAATATTCATCTGGAACTCGGAATAAACACAAATTATATTAAATTTGTTATTGTTGCTATTATTATTATTATTATTTTTTTATCTATATGTTATTCTTGTTATTAGGAAGTGTAACCTTTAAGACGTTTAATTTTAAATATTCATTGCAGCTACAATTCTGATTAAATTGTAACAACTTCTTCATTATCGAGATTGATGGACATTTAAAAAGCAATACGTATTTAGTAAACATCAGTGTGAGAAAATCGACTCTTAAGCAAAATGCCACACCTTATTTCAGTTCAGAACACTGTACGCCGTGCTGCCGCCACAGAGTGTCTAGAAAGAGTAAGAGGGCCAACCCCTTGATGCTACCTCGAAACACTCGTTAATCTCTGGCCTAGAAGCAGGGGCGAAGAACGGGAAAGAGAAGCCGTAAGCTCTCGCAAGAAATCCTCGAAGAGACCCTTGTTCCTCCCTTTATATAGAAAAGCAAATAGGTATATCCGTAGTAGTAGACGTACGTGACCAGATAATTTGCCCTTAATCTAACGACCTTCCAAAAACATAACACGCACGCGTAGCATGCACTTAATTTTTAATTCAATTTACGGAAAGGACCCTTTAGCCCCTGGCGGTTTTATGTCGAGGCAGACCTGACGTTTAATTTTATTTCAATGGTCGAGTATTTGACCGGGTTCTATTAGAATTATTCACGACGCAGCATTATTGTGTCGCATACAATATGCAATTCGCAACTGAAAATTGAATGAAATAACGTGGACAGTGTAAAGTATCTGCGAAAAGAGGAAGCGAGATTGACCGGTTCGATTACCTATGATCATATTCGTATTAACATTAACATTGAGAGCACTGTTAATGTTATTCATTTGATAACGTCGAAAATAATATTAACAGTCGAATGTATTTTCATTCGCTGAATTCCGCTCAAGATTTACCTCTGAAATAGAATACACGGAATTGTTTGATGAATTATGTACGGTACAGAAAACAACTCCCAAGGAACAGTTTTGAACGCAGCAGACCATTTATTTCATTCTCAAGACCAGCCTCGCCGACGAGTTCAACGTCGAAACTTGGACCATTTGTTAAAAAATAGCGATACGTAATGTGCTTCCATGATCAGCTAACTATACTCCTCTTCCGTCTCATTATGTTATGTTCCACGCGCATAATCGCGAAGATCGTAATACCAGAAAATATGAAATCAAACTTATCACGTAAAAGGTAAGAAAACCTCATTCCTCCGAATCGCAAGAAAGCATGATTTCTCTTCTGTCTTTTTCCTGACAGATCATACTGCCTTTTTTAATTTTCTTATCAGACAAATCCCTGCTGATCTTCCCTATAAAAAATAATAATATCGATCGTTAAATTGATCGAAGAACGGAAGATCGCAGACCGTTGTAACGGCTGCACACACGAACGCCCGCAAACCTGCGTTCTAATTTGCTCCCAGGTAAACGATGAGGAATAACCGCGGACCGTGGCGCGGGAACTGGGTGAAATATCACTACGCGGCGTAGCGGAAAGTACATATTCACCGGGGACCCACCAATTGTCATCTTCGTAGGCCGCTGGTAACAAGCGAAAGGCTCGTTACAAAAATCGACCGGTGGCTACACGACGCGCGCAGTAAAACAGGGGGGGGGGGGGAGGGGGAACTAGCCCGGGTAGAGGATAATTAGTGCCTTCGCGAAAACAGCCGGGAGGGTGATACTCGGCCAGGAGGTGTTCAACGTCCACAAAACCCTCCACTTTACCTAATTGCGTCCTTAAATCATCAAGCCATTACGCAATTGCCATCTCTCACGGTCTCGAAGATCAATGCTCCCATCTATATAGTGCGGCACGTAAGAAGCGGCAGCAGCTCATAACCGGGATAACGAATCCCATCGTTCTGTAAGTTTACTCGAAATTGTCTCCCGTCTGCCGCCGGTAAACTCATTGTTAGGCGCCTATTGTAAGCGACCAAGTACCCACGTCCATCCCCACCTCTGCTCCACGCCCACCGACGCCCTCCCCGCAACCCCTCTCGTTCGAACGAACTGTGCAAACTTTCGCGTTTCCTTAGAGGAGGTAGACGTAGGGGACACACAATCTTCTCGGACTGTAAACACAGCCACAAGCTGCTGGTTCCGCTCTTGGTAAATAGGTTCTTCAAGCGCATAATATCACCTGGCACGCCGATCGAATTACGCCGCTCTGAAGTGATACCGCCGGAGATCGAGAAGTTCGGTAAATTTCGAAGGTATTGTGTGTATCGGACTAAATAGGAACTTGGAAAATTCTATTGAACCGACGGCAAACATCGTTGGATTGCCGAGGGCAAGAGAATCGAGGATTGTTGACGCCGGCGCGTGACGAGTTGTAATGATAGGGCACTCGTAGCTTTGTAGGGTTTCTTACAATCAACTTGGCGAATTCTTACACGTGATGTAATCGTTTCTTTGCCAGTCTTCGATGGTTTGAAATCTGAGAGAATGAAGATCGTAAATATTTCTGTTCTCTGTTCAAATGTCCAGAAATGAACGAAAAATGAATAATATTCATACTGGTATGTATGGATCTTACCTGGGCGCTGCATTGGTTTCGGGAATCCCGAAGAAGTAAATAATACTTTCATGTTGAAAAGCAAGCATAGATTTCTCGGGGAGTCGTGGAAACGCATTCCAGGCCTTCCATATTTGATAACGTTTCTGTGTCGGAGAATCCGAATGCTTGTATTCCTTTCTTTTCGGGCAACAAATTTTAACGCCGCAACGATAATTTCCCAATCGTATCGTGGCATTGTCCCGTTGACCAGTGCGGTGATCGTATTCGTTTCTGGTTTAATAGATTACTCGCGTTCCGCAGTGGAATAGGGTGAATAGGTGAAACGGGAAGATAGGTGGACGATCCTGGAACTGAGCAGGGCAGAAAGCAAACAAAAAAAAAGGAAATCAGAAGAGGAAATAATGAGATAGAGAGGGAGACAAACGGAGCGAAGAAGGGAGAGAGGTTGGAATAAAGCCGAACGGAGGAAAGAGAAGAGAGGGTCGTTTGAAGCGGTTTTTTCCCGCGTGTACGTAGGTACAGAGCAACACGTCGCTCGTTGTGTGCTGGGAATACCGACCCTTACACGATTAATCACTGCCACGTAGCCCTGCTCCCCTCTCCGCAGAAAGAAACGAGAAAAGCTCGCGAGAAGAGAGAAGGAGCGAAGGAAAAGAGGGAGGAAAGCGGGTGGACTGTATATATTTCGACTCGTACACCACTGACACTTTGGACAGGAGATGCTTTATTGCCAAGCGAGTGCGGTTCAGTCGCATTTTCGTACTGGACTGGCTGGATAAAGCGCAAAGCGTTTACTAAGAAACATGAATTGATGTTGAAGGAAGGACGCGAAGCGATCGAGCCATGCAAAATTTCATGAAAACTGTCGGCATTTTATGGTCTGTTGGAATTCAACGATCTCATGCCGATTTCATTTAGTTCCGTGGACGTTTTTATGTTTTTTTTCCGAGTGTGTTTAATGTTTAACTGCGGCGTAAAATGTTCTTGAATAAATTGTGAACAGAGTGTGTTGAAATAGGAGATACATATCTATTTTAATGCGGGGAATTGAATGCTCTATTGTTCGAAATATTTTTAAAGCGAGCTCTCGCTTAACAGCGTACCAGGATGGGTCATCTATATACGGTAAATATTCGAGCTAATAAAAATAGAATATTCTTTTTATATTAATAAAATTAGATTTATGACTCGCGCTTTTAAATCTGGAAGTTATATCTGCAGTATAAAATGTGCGCGACCCTTGCTGCATTTTGAATAAAAGATGGTGACTAAATCCACGTGGAAATGTGACAGCAGTATGTGTCCTTGTTTTAATCAACAGTCTGTTTTGAAAAATATGAAGCGAAAATAGTAGGACGTGCTTCTACGATATACAGAGATAATCAACGCTGAAATTTTAGCAAACTGGAATCCAGTTTTGGTTAATGTAAATCAGGATTATGCTATTTCGGTTGTATATACTTTATCGTCGCTGTTTTCATATTTTTTATTACTATTTCAACAAGTACTATTTCTGCTTATGACTATTACGGTAAGTTCTTAATGTTTGTCAATCACCACTTGGTAAGAAAAAACATTTTCATTAATATTACAATACATATGTAAAATTCTATTAATTTTTTAATCGTTCCCTTTAATTCAATTGCCAATCTTTGAATTATATGATCGAAATATAAGCAAAGAATATAGAATTGGCAATTTACTTGGAAAGTGTAAGCAGATAAGACGGTAGAGCTACTCCATTCAGTGATTTTAAGCTGCCACTTAACTTTAATAAGGCTTGAGTATCTCCCAATAAATGCTCTTGATTGTATTATGTCAGACGAGTGTAATTAGACGTTGAAGCTCCTGCTAAACCTGTTTTCTTTCTCATGTCTCATTGCTAATGGTAAGAGCATTATAATCGTTTTCGCCACTGACTTCTTACGAACGAGCTGAACAACGCAGCACCTCTATCATGAAATATTTTCGAAAAAACGAAAGTCATTAAGATAGAATTAACTTCAAAGAAGATAAATTACAAATCGTTAACATCTATAATTTACACATAACACAAAATATTTTCATCGTAAACAGAAATCATATTAAAATTATCATTTTGCAAAATATCGAAAAGATATTTTGAAAACATTTAATTTCGCATTCAACTTTTCCCAAGCAGCAGCTTCTTTGCTGTTTCCCTTGCATTCTTTATATTTTCGGATAGTTTTTGTCAAACGACAATTTCGGACGATCGAGCATTCGCGTTTAGAGCACAAAGAATCCGACTGCCGCGTAGTCTAAAATTTTTCTAGCCATTCTTTGATCGGCTGCTTGTTCGGAAAACATCACGACGCTCGCCACGCGAAATTCTTGTCGTTACGAAACGGAAATGAAGTCTCCTCTTTGACGTGGCGTAACGGTGAGAAACAAGACAGGCTTTAAAAGCTTGCCGAAACAATTTTCGGGATGAGGCAGACGACGATAAATCGTAAGCGCTGCACGGCGGAACACCGTAGAAAGAAAACAGTCTTCCGAGCATTTGTTATTCCAGCATCGTACGCCCGGTATATCTATAAAACTGCGTACACATCGAGGGAGAATGCCACTTTGAAAACTGTTGTCGTGTTTTCCGTGGTACCCTGACGTTACAAAGTAATTCGCGTGTGTTCGACGCACACCCGTCGTTTTCTTAGAGCTGTCTAGCAGCGGAATACGCTTTAGTTTTTATATTGTACGCATGACAACGGTATATATATCGAAACTACTAAAATATAACCTGACAAGGTCGTCTAACTTGTTGCCAATTCTCATTTGTACTTTTATTGCACTTCAATTTTCATAATGCATTAAGAAAGTCGAATAATGTAATGAATTTTTCTATCTATGTAGATAGATATTTATCTGTTCTATGTAGAAAATAATTGTTATTAAATTGATTTTTTGCATTAATGAATATAGTCGATGAAATGTTTGTTGCGTTCGTTTGTTTTGCACTGGCATTTCATTTACTGTGAAATACGCGGATTTCTTTGTATTTCATGATCTTTTAAATATAAAATGCGTAACCTTACTTTTCAATTAATTTTCTTTTGTTTTTATATTTTTTTATCCCAGCGTTACTAGCAGTTTTATACCTCTTTCCCCTATGTCACAATATAGGCGGCAGAGCTTCAAAAGACATAACTGAGCAAGCATTCGGTAACGAAATAACAGTAGATATTTTTATTGTAACCGTACAGATGTTGCTGACAGCTCCAATTTGTTGCAATATACGAATTCCGGTTAAAATTCGTTTCAAATGAACGTGTAGAACTATTGATAACCGTGTTATTGTATCCCGGTATGCAACACGGGCATAGAAAAGAAAGAAGAATCCGCTGTTCTCGGTAGTTAGAATTTGGCGTTAACAACGAGATACAGTTTAACGATACTGTTCCAACGGAGGAACGAATCCTACAGCGAGAAAGGCATGGTAAAAGGACGAATGAACATTCGCGTAATGATATTCGCGATAATATTCAGCAAACAGACATTGTACACCGGCGCCTTTTCACAATGAGTGCACTCTTATAAACAGAACAGCGGTTGAGTACGCACGCGAAATGGAAACACGGTTGAAAATTCGATAAAGCGGCGTTAACCCGGTGTATCAAATATTACAACAAATGCGTTAATTAGATACATTTCATTAATACAAATACTTCTCGATAAGTATATAGTTTACGATTTCAGCGTATTTAACATGCAATATTCCCTTTCTCTCACTTCACATGCTACTGGAATTGAAATTATTGATAATATTCTAAAATTTACGAAAAAAAATGTTCCACAATGCAAAGTATTACAAACACAATATTTTTACCAAACAAAAAATCAACAAACATCGTTCTCGATAAATGATTATCATCGAACTTCTTTCGCTGTTCTCACTTTTAATTCATCGCTCGAATAGAACTCCGGCGGACGTTGCTTACACGATATCCAGTATAAAGACTGGACTTATTCCCCTTGTAGTAGGCGAAAAAACGAAACTGAAAAATATGAAGAGAGGACGAAGACGCGAGACAGGAAGGGAGGAAAAAAGGGGGAGCGCGAGACGATAGAAAGAGAAAAATCGGTCCAGTCGGTGAAGTGCGTAACGGTGCGTCGCCCAATATTTCTGCCGAGACGATCTTCCGTAGGTTTTTACGTATCCTCCCTCTTTTTGCTCGGGTCCATTGCTGCTTCCCGATATCCCCCGATACGGGGGCCGCGAGTTTGCGGGCGGGCGCACATAAGTTACGTTTCCGACCGCGTTACGCGGTGTTGGTGACGCATACATTTTTCCTGGCGCCCACGTACGCCGTCGACGGACACGGGTTTCTAGCATCTGGTGCAAAGTGTGCAGCGGGAACGGTACAGTCGGTAACAGCGTAACGTATAGCGGCGTCTGTGATAAAACCGTGAAAGGCAGGGAAGACGGGTAGCCTGCGATAATTCGAACTGCTTTATTTCCTGGCTCTGGTGAAAAGGCGACATCGCTGAAGACTCTATCCGCCGACCGAAACGAGTAACTTTGTTTTCGTCCACTCGGCCCGAGCTGTCCTGTTAAAGCGCAATCACGCGGAATTCCGACAACACTCGGGACACCCCTCAGCGCCATCAGCACCGGAGTCACCGTAAATGAGGATGGAAGGCAGTTTTATATGTACATTCGAGGGGCCACTGCGATACGGATAAACGATACAGCGGTAACGAATGATGTTCCCGTAATATTTCAACGGGTTCTCGCTGCCTTTTGCTCGGCCGGTCGCCGTTCCCTCTTTTTCTTCTAGACACTTCCGGGGTCAAGATTCACGAGACACGAAAAAGGAAGAGGCGAAAAACGAAATAAAGAAAGGCGACAAAGGCTGGGCAAAAGAATGGGTCAGGAAAAGATAAATTGGGATCACGGATGCGTTTTCGTAAAGGCAGTCGCTGCTGACTTGTTCGTGATGTTCTTAACGAACACGTGCATTACGTACGTGTGTAAGTAAATTGTACGCCGGAAGCTCGAGAAACGTGGGAGCACGGAAGAATTTGTAGCCTTGTGAAAGAAATAATGGCTTCCCGGATTAAAAACGTTTTCTTGATTGTTGGAGTTTCCGAGTGACGAACTTCAAACGGTTAGATGAACATTATTTGAACTGTTATAGCGGTGGACAGAATTCATGTAAAATTGCGCGAGGTTCTGGGATGATACTTCGTGAAAATCATGTCAGAGACAAAAAACTGTAGCTGTGCTTTAAAGAAAATCAAATTTTCAAGTAGATTCTATGTGCGAGTTTGTGTTATGTAGAAATTGTGAATTACAATCCAATTCTAATTCGACTACCATTCAAAAGTTTTCTCGTCTAAGCATAGTTGCATCGTCATTGCGTACACATTTGATGTGCAAAGTAATTAGTTCACGTATACTACTCAAGTTAATTTACTTCCTTTGCTGGGTACAATTACGAAATGTGTTCCTTTAACGCATTAATCATGAGAATCGCCATCTTTTTTTCACTCGTGAAAAGTGTTTCACTACTCCCATCTAAACATTCCCATTTTACAGTCTACTGTCACACGACAACTTCATAAATGCAGAAATTCCAAAATTCCAAAATTCCAGAAATGTAGCAGAAAATCGTTATCAAAGTACGTATCGCCACACTCCTAATAATATCCCCACAGCACAGCCAATCCGAAGTGCGCGCCAGTCGGAGAATCGAAGTCACCGTATCCATTTGTTCATTTACTAACACAGAAAACGCCAGCATGCCGATTGCAATTCAGCCGGCGGCCACGATAATCGATATACCGCATATTCCACGGCGAAGGTGGAACTGGCCGGTATCATTACTCATTAGCGGAGGCCATGCAGAGCTCATTATCCCCGAAAAAGATTATCCGCACGACAGTTGGAATCGGGTCGCCGAAAAATCTCGCGGAATGGCATTCAATCGCGGTGTCCGCGGGCGTCGCGCGATGGTTAGTTTATTCGTCGATAAATTTCACGGGCCGTAAATCCCGCGTAAATGTAATCGTCGAGCGGGCGACGACGAGATACAGGTCCCCGTTACTCATCGGTGCTCTTAGATTTCCCGACTGCCGGCGGGGATGCCACCCAGCAACGACCGCCCGCCGCCATCGCGCCGGAACTCCCTGGGAATCGTTGTTGTCCGAGCGCCTTCAAGCGAGAGGTCAGCATATGTTGTTACGCGGTTCGACACCCCGGCGGACAGGTCCCGGGGATGCCGGCTCCGAACAGGAGGATCCGTTGGCCCTGTGACGGGAGATACCGTCGGGCTGCGTGCACAGTATGTTTGCGGTGTACCGCGTACAAACTGGCTGCGCGACAGAGGCCGCGAAGTTCCGGGTGCAAACGCTGGAGAAATATAAGGTCCGCGGTCCTTTGCCACCGGCGGAGGAAGGGACCAGAGACCGAGGCCCGTCAATGGCTCTAATGCGGCTGAATGATGATACGTAACAAACCTTATTCAACAAAAAGTTTCGGTCGGCAAATTGAATCTAGGGGGTCTCGGACTGTGCTTTCCTTCTCCGTTCGTTCCCTCGCGCGTTCTTCGTTCCGCCGCTGAGAAAGGAGGTGTGGAATAAGATCGCGGCTCGGCCCGGTTGATCGTGTGCGTGTTGCGGGGGCGAGTGGCGATGGTCGAGTAACGAGCGCGACGCCAGAACCTCTTCGCCCCTGGAGAGACCGAGACGGACGATCTTTCGGATGGTTCGGGCGAACGGCCGAGTGGAGGGGATGAAAGGGCGGTCTGCGCACGCGCGACTCGCGGCGGAACAGCTTCGCGCGGCGACGCTCAGTCTCGTCTGTCGCAATCCAGTGCAGATATACGTGCAATTATCCTGTCAACAGTGCTTAAAATCTCTTCTGGTGCTCGCTCGTGGCGTTCGCTCCGCACAGCCCGGTGATCGATACAACGGTCCCGGTAAACCGATCGTCGATCGTCACTTTTCAATGAGAGCCGGTCGTACCGAGTCCTCGCGAGTCGAAGGAATTCCGCGCGACGTCCGGGCCACGTGAAACGAAAAATTGAAAGCTGAGTTCCGCGCTCGGCCGTGCTCGCGTGTTCACGGGCAAATTCGAATCGGCGCCCGCGGTCGCTCGACTTGTACGCCGGCAAGAACGATCCAGTCGGCACCGTGCGCTCCGCGGGGAGAGTTTGACGTTTCGTTCCCGGTGCCTGACCCTCTTCCCCTCCAACTCGTCCTTCGGCCCGTCGGTGTGTTGTGACATTTTCATTCGTTCCTGAAAGAAGGATAGTGTCGCGCATCTACGTTTATACCCGATACATACGGCCGCGTGTTTTACGATGATCGTGTCGCGAGATCGATGAGCATCGTTGCTCGGCCGCGCGCCCATCGATGTGCCGCCGAAGATTCCCAACCTGTTCACGCGACTAGCGAGAGGAAGACGCGACGTTCCAGTGCTGTGATATATTGTGTTCCACGGGAGGAAGCACTGTGACCGCGAAAATAATACGGAACAATCGAACACGACATTTCTTTTGTCCGAGATGACTCGCCACCTGTGGCTAAGAGCTGCGTTCACCTTGCTCGCGGTGTCAGGTAAGCTCTGTCGCCTGGAATCGTTGACTCGAGTGTCAGCGACTGCCGCGGAACGATACGCGTGGGCATGTAATTCGCTTCGACGCGTGTGTCAGTGCGAACGCGTGGGAAGAGGTTAATCGACGCCGATAAGTGACAGGATCATTGGACCCCGTCGCGTGCCGGACGAAATATCCGCGAATGTTTCACACTCCATTTTGTTTTCTCTTCCACCACCCTTCTCCGGCCACTTTGTTTTCCTTTAGACGGTTGTCCGGCAGCTGGCCAACAAATCGCGACGCGTGCACACGGATTGCTACGCCGGAATCGGTCAGCTGGTTAAAAAAAAAAGAGAACGCTGGGAAAAAGGAGGACCAGTAGCGAGTAACACGGGGATAAAGTGGCGGAAAAGTGTGTCCCGCGACCGGTCCCCGTCCCCCGCTGTTTGCTCGCGCGACAGCGCGAATCCTTCTTTCATCGTTGCGCCTCGAGCGTGAAACGGAGACAAAGGGACGCGAGCGCGAGGCTCTCTCGCGAGAGCCCCGGCTAAGCAAAGAAATATTCTTCTCCTTCGCAAACCGAGCGTGGAAAAGAGTTACGGCGCGGTACAATGTTGAAAAGCGGCAGGCCGGCTTTGTGCATTTGTTGTGTCGCTCCTTGTCCCAGCTGCTGACTACCCAGCGCGGCCCTAGCGCACCGGAAACCGATGCCAGTTGATTCCGATTGACGGGCTACGTTCGTGGTTAAGTGGATGGAGATGCTACTGGGAGGGTGTTCTCTTCGAGGAATCGAACGTTTCTGAGGAATTTTTTTGTGGTGTGCATTACGCCTCTGGGAATGCATTGGACTCTGCTTTGGGATGTCTTGCGTAGCTACCATTGATAGGGGTAGTTTGTCCTTGGTAGTTTGGGGGAACGGAGTTATTGTATTTCTTGGGAGTTTATGTTCATTAGTATTACAGTATAATGAGTGGAAAAATGATATTTCATTTGTTCTTTAATCTTCTCGGTGAACTTGGGGGTGAGGCAAAATGATATCGCAGGAGATAAGCTTCTGTTGTGAAAATTACAGGTTAATTGAACATCATATCGCAGTGTTTAGAAGGTTGATGGAATTTTGGAAGTATTTCATAAAAAGGACAGTTGCGTTTAATAATGTACAGCAGGCACGAAGATTTTAGTGGATACCAGTTAGTGAAATAGGTGTGCGAGGCAAGCCCACGTACCCTAAGTGTAAAACTCGAGACGCTTCGTAACAATACCTGCTTCCGCTTTGAAACTATCCAGTGTCCCGTAATCAGTTCAACTTACCAATCTGTGATTATTCATCTGCAATAAGAAAAATTATATTGAAACAACTCGTACATTAGTAAATTCTATGGACAGTTCTTTCTACGAAGTTGATACACGTCTTTCATCCTTCTGAAACTTCACCGAAATTGTTTAGCATTACCCCAACACGCGACCGCGTCTACCATTTTCACAATCCGAATCGTTTCGCACACCGCCGGTGTCGAATCTGTACAGATTCCCGATACGCGCGTATCCGCGCATGATCCCAGAAAGTATATTACTTTCGCGCAGGTAACGAGGTTACTCTTTCCTACTCGGCTCCGTGGTACTTCCTCTAATTTAGTGTTCGCCCCGCAAGATCAAATCGTTTGATGTTACCGTGCAAGCAATTCCAACGATGCAGGTAATAATCTTGAAATTGGCAAAGGAAATTGCTGCGTGGCGATGGTTCGGCGAGCAATCAGAATTCTTCGTAAATGCAAATCGATTTCATTTCTCTTTGGAACGGTGTACGCGTAACCGGGTGCTCTTTGTCGTGGCGCGGGTATTGGCTCGGCTGGAAGCCTCCGCCCGTCCTCGCAGCAGTGAAATATCTCACCGACCAGACAGATTCTAACGAGTTTTCCGGTAATTAAGAAGCTATTGCGTCGCACTTATCCCATCACTGGCCCCCGTCGTTCGACGAACGATCCTCTCGCTCGTTTGCTCGCCTCGCTCCGCTATTCCCAGCCTTCGGGCGGAAATTTAAATCGCTGAGGGGACAGAACTCGTCGCTCCTTGCGGCTTGGGTGCCCGAATTCCCTTCTCCAAGCGGCGCCGATCCACGGCTGCTTGATTACGTTCACGAAACTCTCTCCGTTGTTTCGCCTAAGCAAACTCATTTGATTTCAAGCCCGGTTTTTCGACGATTTCCCTGGGTCCGTGTCCCTTGCCTGGAACTCCGAGACTGACGTCACTGAACGACCGAAAGCTGGGCCGAAGCTTTTCACGGTACGGATACCACTGGAGCCGCCGGGATTCCGCGCTCTCTAGAGTTCTCTCTCCTTCTCTCGCTGTAACTCTCTCTCTCTACTACATTGTAAAGACCGGATACTTGACTAAGCTGCAGAGAGTCACTTTTGACTACCCCCGCCGGTCGAGTGTAATCTCCGCGGTTGACTTGCGCGCTGAGCGAGAGAAACGATTTACGACGCATTAACGGGTCTCGGCTTTCCTCTCTCTCTACCCCTGTAAACTTCATGGAGCGGACTTAGCCGAACCGTACGCGTAATGCGCAGCGAGGAACGCCTATCCCTCTTTATCGCCGACGTTGCTCGAAACTTCGCGTCACGCGTGCAACTATCGGGAGCGAACCAGCTACCGGGATCTCAATGATGATCGGAACCGTCGGGCTTCGGGCTTGTGAGAAAACGCCAGCTGGTGGTCTTTAAATCAGAAAAGGGTACGTGATCGTTTATTTCTGTGGTGCATGTGGAGATGGAATTGTAGGATACCCATAGATTTCCGGAGACTTGAAATTATTACCGTCCAAAAGAAACTTTGTTGAGTATGATCGTTGTTATTCTTCTGGTTAGTTGATTGCGTTCGATCTCATCGTGTGATGTTACGGGAGATCGATATCATTATGGAAGTTTGTTAGCTTTAGTCTCTGCAAGGTTTTCATATCGACGAAATGAATGATTTTTTATTGAAACTTCCTTAAGAAACGATTCTTGGGAAGTTGGCGACAGAAATATTCGCGGACATTTTCGATAGCGTCCCCGATCGTAGAAAATATTCCTGAATTATTCGATAAACGGCGTCGACCGTGTTCTATCGTTGGCGTTAATGAAAAGGTGTTGTACGGACGCGAAGTAACCAGAGCTTCTTAAGCTATTATTGATCGAAAGTTGGGTAGTATAACTTTGTTGAACTTCGCCCAGTCATTCGAGTCAACTTTTCAATACTTTGTCGGTGGCGCAGTTTTATAACTGGCAGCAAAAAGCTGTGGCCCCTTTGTTCCACGCGGTGAGCGAAGTTTAAACGAATTCGCGTTGAAAGAGCGTGATCATTGTTATCAGAAAAAAAGGTAACTCTATTACCGTGATACATTATGCGTTTGTTTTAACTGTCAGAACCCGGGACCGTAATTAGAGGTGAACCCCGCCTTTGCGAGTTGCTCTTTGGTAGTGCGCGTCGCGACGACGCGCGTTCTTTTCTTCCGCGGGCATTGTTTACGCATAAATGCGTGCAAAAAACGTGTCGCGCTCTTTTGATGTTTGTTATTCATTCTGCCGTTATTGTTACCAACGAGCGTATTTCCGTGGCTGGTTTATCCTGGCTACCCCGCCGGCGACGAAGTCATTTAGCCTCATAATTATATCACCGCGGATCATACATATTTTATTGTGCCCATACGCGAAATCTCATAGACGAGGAGAACTTTTTCTGAACGCGGCAACATGTAAATGACGTCGAGAAATAACCTGGCTTTTTTCATTTCGATGAGTATAAAGCTGCGCGGCGGTGGCTATAAATCCACGTTCTTCATGTCTTTAATAATATGCCTATTTTTTTTAGAGCCTCGAGGCCCCTTTGATTTTCCTAACACGCTTGAAAATTGCCGGGAACATTCTGGGGACTGGCGAATCAGGAAAAGTCTCGTTGGAAGTTTCGTTATTCGAGAGTTTAATACGAATTAAACGGTTGATGGAGAACTCTTTAGAAATCTGTTATATTATATAGGTATGATTGATACACGAACGCCGCGCAATGCATTAATTGTATTATTCGTTTTTAATTTCTGTGGTAAAAGGCTTCTATAACGCAGAATTGGGATATCACATTTCATTTAGATACAATAGAACGCAATGAATCATGATGCCGCAGAAGCAGAATAGTGATGGCGTGCAAATTGTAACATCAATCGGTCAAACGCGAGTTTAATTTATAAAAACGATCAAATAGGTCATGCCGACCGCTCGATCGAATAAAATATAACGGATCGTCCTTTCACGAGTCAAATCAAATTGACCCACAATCACTGACTTTGGCAGCGGCGTCGTCCAATACCACAAACTGTGAAACAAAACGTACAACGGCGAAGATCAATACCGAAACTGATATTTCGCGAATACCTGCACGAAGGTAATAAAACGCCATCAAAATCAAGCTAACCTGGCATTCCCTGACATCCTACAATAATCTCGAATCAGAAATTTCTAACAGAGACAAATCCTGCTATCATCGGCATTACACACAGCCGACTATGTACATTCTTCAGAGCAAAAGAAGAAGGCTCGTGGAAGAGGAACGGTATCGATGACTGTCAATCCTTGATTGTAAAGGTACAAGTTATCTCGTTAAAGCCGGCAGAATATTCTTCTTCAATAACTAGAAAAGTCTCCTTTGAAAACGCCGGTGGGAAGGGGCGGTCGGGTTCTGTTGAAGATTAAGGGCAGCTTTTTGTAAGGGTAAACGTTCGTTCTAGCCAGCGACTAAACGAGTTGAAACGAATGCCCTCCTCGTGTGTACGAGCATTCGAAAGGATAGAGAGGGCTACGGTGGTGGAGGGGACTCGAAGGACGAAGAAACCAAAGGCAAGAGAACCTGAAAGAGAAGCTGCCGGAGGTGGAGGCCACCGCTAGTGTCTTTCGAGTAGACGGCGTGACTGTCGACCGGAACCCCGGGGGGCTGTAATTTCATCTCGCATTAGCTAGGGAAAGTCCCCGCGGGATACGATGAATGCGTCTCACGGTTCGCGGACTTCTCTCCGGGGCAAGGAAAGAGGAAAAAACAGCCGGGGCTTTTGAATGAACCTCACGGCTTTCTCGGATTTCCATTGCGGCGAAAATGCGCGTCTCTCCGACGAAAAGATACGACGACGACGACGACGACGACGACGACGAGAGGAGAAGCCACTGTACCCAGCTCGCGCTCACGCGCCTCCACCGCCGCCGCGGGGCTTTTGTCAATTTTCGTCGTTATTCCCGCGGGGGTGGCATCCGCCGCGGCGAAGGACGCGCGGGCGGAAGCGGGACAGACGCGGCGACGGTGGTGGGCGGCCGGGGAAGAGAACGAAATAAGATAGACAGGAAAGAAACGTGGAATTGTACCGCAATGAGCCTTCGGAGACTCGTGCCAGTAAACGTCTTGGATCTGTCGAAGATTCGCCGAGGAGACACTTCGTGCTCGCGATCGAATCTTTTTACGGCTGCTCGTCGAGCCGGTAGACGCTGCCGGAACAATTAGATCGACTCGAGATTCTGGACCGTGAGTTACGACGTTTCTGGTTATCGATGGACCGCGACTCGCGTAATTGTTTGGTCAACGTCGCAGCTCGGAATTGGTCAGATTTAGAGGAAATTTAGAGTGTTCAGAGGTAACGGCCGAAGCGTTGGGATTTCGGTAAGATTGGAATTTGGATAAGTGAACTTCCGGGGAGGATGGCAGTTTCGGTTGAATTTCATTTGGGGAACGAAGGGTTTTAATCTTGGAAGCGTACGAATCGTTAATTAGTTGTATCTTTAAACTTGCCGGGTAACTGCACTTCAGTTTTTACAAGCGGAACCGGAGACCTCGGGGCTAATATCCCGTGGAAGTAGTTCCTTTCGCAGGCGGCTTAATAAAATGTATTTCAGAGGTACAATTGCTCTCGATATATTCTACGGGCGTTATATACTTCGGACTTACCCGAAGTCGGTCGATATACTATAATTTTTCGTCTTAGCGGAGTTTAAATGGAAAGGAAAGTCTGGCGAAGTTTTGACAGCGTTGTCAATTTAAAGGACAAGCCTTTTTTAATCATGGAATTCAACTTTCGCGGACGAGTACTACTTTTATCTACAGTCCGCAAGAGTTTGTAAGTCTGCTTCGAGCTCGTGGGACATGAGTGAATTTCTCACTTGCACGTAAAAATTAATAACGACGCAAGGGATCGTGTTCGTGATCACTTATCGTATTAGATTTAATTTACCTACAATGTCGGTAAATTGGAATCAGAGTGCACGCAAAGTTTCGTGGAAGTTTCATTGAAGTTTCATTGAAGTTTCATTGAAGTTTTCGGTTTCCCGCCAATAAATTCAGCGTTTAACGTTAGATCTACGAATACTTATTGTGCACTCTATTGTATTGTCCCTAGAACATTATTGCATAGATCTCGAGAATGACAGTTTCTAATACAAAGATTGACAATAAATATTCGTTTAATTGCATGAATCGAAATCGACGTAAATTGTCACCAAATAGTGTTTACGGAATTTACTATCCATCAAAGCGACGGGTTTCGCGAGTCTAGTGTTGATATGTTTGTTGAATGGAACTCTTTCATTTTGCAGCACATTACGAATTAACAGGAACGCGCTAGAATCTGGAGAAAAAAACGCGTGAAAGTGTTCCGCTTTTGATCCCCGTTCAGAAGCGCACGTGTCAAAGTGTCAGACTGTTCGCGGCTGTTCCGAACGGGAATGCGTGTGCGAACACGCGGCGCGAGCGCAAGTGGCCGCGAGAGGGCCCTAAAGAGAGGGCTGTGAAAACGAAGCGAAAAGGGAGGATCGGCGCCGTAATTTTAGAAACGACCGCGAATGCAAGGAGACGGCGTACGCGGAGGCCGAGGATGGTTTAATAATATACACGCACGTCCAACTGGAGCGAATGCGATAATAAACGATTTGACGTGTATGAGCGCACACGCTGATACGATATGACATTCCTAAGCAACGCTCAGAGGTTATTATCGCTGGAAATTTCTAACAGGAAATCGTATGGACGGTTTCACTGTAACACCTGGATCACTGATTCACTGTTTTCTCGCTCATCTTATTCACGGGATGAATAACGGTCCTGTTTTGAGTATTATAATTCCACCAATCAAGAACCATGCTACTTTCTTTAATCATTTGCATTGAAAAGACGCGCTATGTCGTGACGTTTTTGTTCCAAAATTAACGACATGTGATGCACGTCGATAATCTTATTGGATTACATATTCCAGATTGTTTTGAAATCTACCACTTCGTATAAGATTATTAATAAACAAAATTAATGTACATATCTGTATATAATAACTGAAAACAGTATTCTTCAATGAGTCCCCGAACTCGTCGCCACCGCAAGTGGTTAAGCATTCAACGGTATTCGAACTTGTTGAACGAAAACTTCAACTTGTCAGCAATTTTCCCGACAACCTAGTGCCATGTTCTAAAAATTCCATTTAACGAATTCAACGAGTTACGCTTCTGTTCTTCACCACCAGTTTCATAAAAGAATTCATTCTCTCTTTGAAACAATTCGTCTCGACGCGAGTGAAACATCGACGTTACATACCGCCGATCTAATAACAAACGATCAAATACATTGACTAACCGGTCGAATATATTCGCCGCGGTTGCGGTACGTTCCGCGTGCTCGATACGGCAGCAGTTTTCGGAACTGCAAACGCGAGAATATATTTTGCCCGCGTCAAGACCAGAAGTCCACATTCACCGGCGGTCGGTTATTACCTCGGAATCCGCATTCTCATAGCATTTTACCGCATTACGGGCTCGCCTACGTGTGTAATGTGTGTCCCGGTCGTAAGAACGTACCATACACGAAACTTTAAGTCCACGGTTTATTGCCCCGGCCACGGTCTCGTTCTAAGAACCGGCAGCGACCGCCAGTCCCTCCGCACGTCAGAATAGTTCTGAACTTGGAATCGCAGTTGCCGCAGAAGTATAGCGCGATATTTTTGCGATGTAGCCCGCCGCCGGGCTCGCCTTTTTATTGGGATACTTTACCGAATGCCGGGCCGAACGCGCGTTTCGCGGGCCCCGTCGTCGCGCACGTGCGTTTCCTCGTTAGAACGAGCCGTCGCGACGTCGCTCGTCTCGTGTGTTTGCGCTCTGAAATTTTCCACCGGAGAGACCGCTGACCGGCCACTCGGCGTTTTTTTGTAAGGACTCACGGCGGATGATGGATGAACAAATTTACTGCTGGTATACCGCCGCGTCGTTTCGTGAGCGTACAGCTGAAAGTAATTGGAATCTCATAAATGAATCACGCTTTAATCGAGTGCCGCGTGGTTCGAAGGTTGTACAAGGTTAAGCGAATTTTCTGTCGTTTCGAACATCCGTAGGGCACGTTTATAGCAAATTAAACAATCTTATCATAAACGCATCGAGAACACGTTAAAAATAGAAACATATAAAATTTCAAGTTTTCTAATCATTGGTATATCTAAGGGATGTTTAACTTAGAAATGTGAGGAATCAAATTTTCATAGTTTGTTTATAACAGAATTGTCTGTATGTTACTCTTAGAGAGAAAACACTACGTTTTCCAATCTGACGGAAATCACCAAAGTTTCCTATGTGTAACGAGGGATTATCCATAAAGAGGGTCCGTAAAGAAAAACGTTATCCGAGATCCTTAATAATGTAGTTATCGAAGCACCTACACGTGAAAATCCGTTCTACGGGAACGGCTCGCACGGGTCGTTCACGCTGGATTTACGTCGTCAGTAATGCTCAGTTATCACGCATGCCACGTGAGAGCTCCTTATCGCGTTAGATCCGCGCGATTAAAAATTAGGTTCGTACTCGGAGATCGGTTTTTCGCGGCTCGAAATTTCGTCGAGGGTGGTAAGGGCGTGGCGCCTAATGGAAAGGGGATTAATTAACGCGAGCAGACGGCAAGAAAGGCTTCGGGTGTTCGAACGTCACGGGCGGTTTTCTCCGCGGCGCGCGGCCTTTCTTGCCGAATTATGCGCAGAGTTTCCCATCTAGCGCCGTATCCGGCCTCGAAGAAGCCGTGGGAACGCGATTCCTTCGCGTTGCGGCCCCGACCGCGAAAAGAGAACCAAAGAGACCCCAAACCACAGGTCGGGAAGAGAGGAAGATGAACGGAATTTTGATAACGCCGGTACAGGGCATATGCTTCACCGCAATAACCACGATATTTCCTCTCGTAGTTATCCCCACGGCGAACAAAGAAGAGTTGCGCTTCTTTCGGTTGACGGTGCGTCCATTGTTGCGGAGCGATGTGAAACTATCCGTGAAACGTATGGGAAATTAGCTGGAAGTCTTTTTTCAATTGCTTGTTCCTTTGCGGTGATGTTATCTAATAATTGGCTGCCGTGAATTTATAGCAAGAAATTACAATTTGAACATTCGTTTAATTATTATTCAGTTAAAGTAGTCTAAATGTTCTGTGGCGGTGTATGGATTTACTGTGACATTTTGTAGCTGTGTTTAAGGGATGAGATCGCCTTTGAAAGTTCGGAGTGAATAGGTAAATTAACTCTGGAATTGTTAGGAATTGAAAAAAATTGTTTGTATAAAAATTGAATGGTTCTGGAAGTAGCAAAATGTTGTATAAATGAATTTTAGAAGTTCCAGAATTCCGTAGGTATGACAGTGACAATAGAATTTGTTATGTAATTAAATAATATTTCTTCGTTAGATTTGTGTAGTAATCGCAATGATGTATTAATAGGAGTAAAGTTTTCAAGTGTTATATCGGGAGTCTCGCTCCATAATGAACAGAATTTTCTGTTAAAGTTTGATCTTATCAAGTTCTGTACTCGAACTCGTAACCAATACGCAATCGAAATACACTTCTCGGAGCTCTAACTTGTCTAATTAATTACATCAATTACCTGTAAATGGGAGCATGCAAATTCGAGTCGGAAGAAGGATGGTTAGCGTAGACGTGGTTGTTTGGAGGCACGAGTCCTCGAACACTGTTAAAACTTTGCCAAACGAGCTTTCGAAATATTCGAAGTGCCTTATTTATAAAGTTGTTTCAACAGTGAGAAGAACACTGATTTATCTTTTATTTGGCCGAATAAATAATAAGATTCTACATTCATATTTATTCAGAAACTCGTAGTCTTTAATGATTCAAAACGTTTAGAAAATTCTGTACAAATTTCAATGGTTGACTGAAGTTGCGTCAGTGCTTCCAGAAAATTTTTTTTATTCCAGGAGTATTAACATTGAATTCAAATTCAGACACATTTGAATGAAAAAGTTTCGCCGGCTAAAAACGTTTTCCATAGATAATGAAGTTCGTATGCTCGGATTATACGAAGCACATGAAATTTCCTTGGAACCACAAATAATTCTCTTCGCAGAGGATATTCAAGTCCCGAACTGCGATTAACACGATAATGACAAACTAACTTTCCCCTTAAAAACTCGAAGTCTAGTAACTTTGTCAGGATAACGAAGCGTTCGTCATCAGTTAGAGATCCCTGTTGCTTTATGGTAACGAGAGTCCAATGATAGGAAGATTCCGTGTAATTCCATTTAGGTGTACCAGTGTAACTCTCCACCGTTTTGGTCTTGTCTCTAATTTCGAACGCCACATAAAGGGTTAACCGAACACTAAACGTGTTTATAGGGTCGGAATAGTTATTGTTACGCCAGAAAGTTGTGCCGGGAACTTGTTTAACTGCGTGCAAGTGTTACGGGGGTTTCCGGTTCGAACAAAGAACTGGGGGAAACGTGTCTCCGGGGTACTTCCCGGACAGGCAAATTTCGAGTGAACATTTAAGTTCGAGTTACGCATCTGGTAATGTTCAACGGTATCCGCCGAACAATTATCTGGACCTCGCATAAAGGAACTTGCCTGTTAACGCGTTTTCTTTAACCCTTAGCGCGCGGGCGCGCGAGTTTATGTCGGTTAGCGGTGCTCCGCGGGCCACTGTTTGTTCTCTTAACGTGAAGCGTGTTCTGCTCTTTTATCGCTCAGTAACAAACGAGCCCAAACTTGTACAGCTGGCTGAGAAAGGGGCAGACTCACCAGGAGCACTGGGGTGCCTCGAGGGTTCTTATGAGAATTAGTATCACGAGAGATTTGTGAATGTTCAGACGCTCAAGCGGAAATAAGATGTTTGCGGGATATCTGTTCGTTGGATTCGCTGGGTTGAACATTGGAATTGACATTCAATGCGTAATGAATTAAGTGATCTGATGAGCACACAATTTTATACTACAAACGAAGATATGAATTTTTATTACGCGTGATCTGAATCATGCTTCCTGTTACAAAATATTGTTTGATAATACTTGTAATAATGACAATAATAATAAAATAAGGACGTTTTGCAGCTGTACTACGATCTCGCAAAACTTCATCAAAATCAAAGGAATAAAGTTACTTAATATTGCTAGTTAGAGCGAGCTAGGGTTAGGGATACAGAAATCCTTGTCACGTTGACGGTCATTGTAGTCAAGGATAATGGACATTACCAAATTGCTCACAAACTTTCATAATACGAATAGAACTATCACTCGGAACTTCTTGTTAACACCAGCAAGCATTGATAATGGGAACTGACACAAAGGGTACTCGAAAGAATTACTGAAAACGGACGTGGGGTTCGACGCGTTAAGCTCGATCTTCGACCTATCACCGTGTACTAATCGTAAAAATCGAGAGCCAATTAGAAAGTTCGAATCTGCTCCGCGAACGAGATAAAACTTCTAACAGACGAGAGTTTGTTTCGCGGTAAATCGGTATTTAAATATTCTCGCAGTTAGCGAATCGTACGCCGGGCCAAGCGGAACGCGTTCCCAGCCTGATCCAAGCGGCTAATCCAGATTGCAACAGCTCACCCTCGAACGGGTAATTGATTTTCCGTGCTGGCTCAACACCTGCGATCCATTGAAGTTTTTGCAAGGACCGACCGACCGGCTGGCTGGCTGGCTGGCTGTCTCCGCATCGACCGCGCGCCGGTCCGCGCGAGGCGGCAAGAATTTCTTACCGCGAGCGGGCACCGATTTTCGTCGAAACGCTCCCTGGAAAGCAAAACGGAGGGTTGGCGAGTAATGGGCCGATGAATGGCACGGTCGGAACGACGAGGGCCGGAAAAAAAAGGAAATAATTAAAAAAGAGAGAATACGCGGGAGAGGGGGGAGGGGAAAAAAGAGAACGGCGGAAAGGTATACACGCGAAAGAGTCAACCTCGTTCGCTCGTAAATCGTACCACTCTTCGAGATAGGCTTGCCCCGGAGTGGAATTTGCAGAATTCGCCCTGTGCGCCATGGCGGCGTACATTATATAGTATGCAAATATGCGCGAGATGGGACGGAACGGTTGAATGGAACGGTGGCGGGGCGGGAGGGAAAAAGATGGAAAGAGAGACAGAGGGAACGGTGAGATTACAAGTATGACAACGGACGGCGGAAGGGGTTCGTCGGGAGCCGGAGGTAGGGGTGAAAGTGGAGGAATAGCAAGTGGTGTAAATCCAATTTGCGCAACATCGGGGGTTACAGCATTTCATTCATTAGCCCTTATTAGGCTGCATTATGCAAAAATAAGTCAAGCTGCATAGCCGGCCGAAAATTGGCGAGCAACCCCTTTTCCCGTCCGGAACGCGATCCCGTCGCGTCGCAACGCTTTCCGTGCGCGGATCGACGACAACGTTACCTTCGCACGAACTACTTCGCGAGCCCTATATGGAACTTTTCGCGTGTCTATTATTAACGCGTGGATGATGTTACGATAAGTTTCGCCGGGTCTTTCTTATTTAATCATTGCGAGTGGAAATTCGGAGGAAGGGAAGTTTGTAACAAGATCCGTTCGAAAAATGTACACGGAATGGAAAGAAAATTGATTGACGAGGATCTGCTTAGGAATTGTTTGATTTTGAAATAAGTTTTATTCCTTTGTGGAGATCTCGGAGCAAGTGGTGAATTCTTTTTCAATTTTAGGAAAGTGGAAGTTAAATGTTTTTGATTGGCGAACATTGCTTCGAGCAATGCGTTAGGGTATTTGAAATTTCTGAATTGAGTTAAACATTCAGTATAATTAGTGAGTACAAACAGTTTGGCACGCGGAATATTCGCCTCGGAAACGCGAGGAAATAAAATTGACTTCGCGCGGAATTTGTTGAACAGTTCGTTCGCTTGAGTAGCTGAGTAACGTTTAAGTACGTATAATAGTCACGTTCCGTGTATGTTCGTTAAAATTCATGCGTTCATAAACCAGCTCGCTGATACGGGTATACCGATTGCAAGTTTATTTCTTCCATTACGGGTATTATTAGCTTGAATCCGAATCGAGAGTTCTATTATACATTATTTAACGTTCGCTCCTCTTTGATGAATGTGTAATACGACTTTGCGAAGTCTTTCTTCATTTTATGTCAGTCAGAAATTTATATTACTTCGGGATTCGCGAAGGAGAAGTTTTAAATTTAATGTCGAACGTGACTCACCGAGATTTGAAACTTACTTTCTTCTTTTTCTCGTGTCCCCAGAACGTGTGGGCGCGTTTCAAAGAATATCAGATATTTTTTGCAGATTACGGCGCACGTATATAAAAACGGGGCGGGTTTGTGTGCACGTGGGAAAATTATATGCAATCAGAGGACCGATCGTTCCCCAAGTGGTTAAGAGCGCGACGACGTTGACCTCATTCCACACATACCTAAAATCGCGCTTTGTTTTTCGAGTAGTCGATCCTCGTCGCTGTGAATTGGTCAATTCGGGGAAAGCTGAGCCGACCGTAATTATAGGTGCCAGCGTTTCAGGTAATGCATGTCACGCGCGAATGTCGGAAGAATAAGACTCGCGATTCCTGACTTGATCCCTTAGTAATGTACAGGATATACTCCGAACCGAATTGGCTCAGATGAAAACTGTATTCTTCGGGAAGACACTTGAACTTAGAACTAATTCATCTACAAAACCGTCTTCCCCCGGAGGTATGTTTAGAAGCTGCAGTTTTACGAGTGATGAATATTTAACTCTTCGCACTTGGAAGTCTTCCACTAAAAATATTCGACATTTCCCGGTGAGACGTAGACGACGTTAAAATGAACTAATGAGGAAACATAATAAATTAGGAAACAAAGCTATTTTATATAAATATCTCATATATCAATGCATTATACAAAACTTAGTGTTATATGTAACACTTTGTAATTTTGTTATATCGAATCTAATGGCGATGAAGAGTCACGTGTCGAGTACAAAGGGTTAAGGTTTTTACATCCATTTTTGCCGATTCTTAACTTCAGCTTTAGTAAGGCATTATCGATGCTGTTTGTAAGTTCGAAGAAACTCTTCGCAGTTGACGGAACTTCTTCAAATTTTCGCTGTAAAATATATCTGAGATTTATTTTAATTTTATTCTAAATGCAAATTATAAATCGAGGTGAATTGCTCAGTCTTGAGATTCAGCGTTCCTAGGGTTAAGTCCTCTAAATCTTTCGCGGCGCGCTTTTCTCCGATCAAGTAGAAAACTCGTTCAGAATTACGCCCGGGTAGCTCATTAAAGTTAAGGGTTTAACCCTCCCGCGAGTTGTTATTTACCTGGCCAATGAGTAATGTCATCGACTGTATACTTCCATCACCGGTCTTCGCTGAACTTCATTAACATTTCTTTTTTTTTCTTCTTATCTGTACCTTCCGTGTTTGAACGGTTGCCTGTAAATGCACGCTTTTTGCGGCAAACTCATTACCCGGCAGCCCATAAACTGTAAGAAGTAATTAACGTAAACGTTGCGAAGGAATTCACTCAGTGAACGTGGCTCACTTCGATGAAATCGATGCTTACCTACCTCGCGAGCCTGAAAGTGGACCGCGTTTCAAGCCTTGACGCAGTCGTTCCGCGAATTCGTCCGCGGGAGAAGATGCTGCCTCTATTTCATCAGGCATACGTCGTTTCGCGATATCCAATATGTCGAGGAACAATGCATCTACCGTGTAAACGAATTCGATTTCCACGTAACACGATTTATTTGATTTCAAACGGAAACGATTGAGACGTTTTTCGTTCAACTTTGAAAGAAAATCCCCTCCGTTCTCACCCTCGTTGTTCTTAATAAAGGAATTTATAGATAACAGCAACACCTGAAAGATGAAAATATTGCGCGAAAAAGAATTCTCCCTTGAAGATCGTGCTTCCTAAAACTTTCCCCTCGTTGGTATTTCTCCAAACGCAATAAACTGTCAACAGTAATGTTCCCGATAAACAGATCTCCAACGTAGAAATTTCTCTTGAACTTTCCACTTACTTATTCTTACAGGATCATCTTCCTCCTAGTTGCATTAATTACAATACGCTTCGTATAATTTCCAGCCCTTTCGGTAAATTGTCAGCAATGAAGTACGCGGAGGGAACTTGGGCTTCCGAGCCCAATCAAGTGGAAAATCATTAGACAAGCGGGTTAATGAACTTTCCCGTAATATCGCAAAGCTCGGTACACATTGAAATGAGACACAAAATTGTTGACCAAATTGGAGTCTAGTATCGCCATTATCGGTCACTGGAAGCAGAGCCGTGTTGCGCAAGTATGTCCCGGTGTATTTATAGAAGGGAAACGTGCATCGTTGGAAATAAATTTCTTGGTTCGTTAGACGATGAAACCGAATTTCGGACGGCAAGAAAGCACGAGGCGATTTTTAACCTTTCCAGATGTGGCAGTATGTTCTTCCCCACTCCGCCCTCTTCTCCGCCGCTACCGTCATCCCCCGACACGCCCTGATTACTTATGCTCTTCCGGGCAAACAGCAAGGCGGCAAGTCCAATCGGGAATGATTTAACGTCCCGCGCATAAAAACAGACGGTTTACATAAGTACGTCATTGTCATTCGCGCCGCGGTAGTGGAATCTTTTTAGTGCCCTTCGAACTGCCTCGGATACGAGTGGTCCCTCATTAAGGTTTCTTGTTAATACCGAATGAGATAGTCTTACTGGAATGCTCGTGCATAAGAGAGATGGGCATTTTTGACACGGATCTCTTCAATAGCCGTTGCTTTGGTATATACTCGTTCCGTGAATTTTTATATTTCGATTTGTAGAAGGAAAGAAAAAGGTGCCAGATGAGAGTAATTTATAATGTATGCGTATTAGTGTTTTTAGTGAAGATGGTAGCAAGAATACGCATTGATCGACGAATAAGAAATTTATGGTGGTTTCTTGCGACATAAACGTGAAAATTATTATGCTCGTGAAGTTTTTATTGAAGTGTTACCGATTGCGATATATATAAACGAATTAATCATTCGAAATCGATTGTTTTGTTAGTATAATCCGCGGGAAATGCGAATTATTTGATTCGTGGTATAAACATAAATATGCTTAGTATTTTTATACTATCAACAGTGATTGAAACCTCGCAAATTTGCATTAAATACATACCCGAATTGCAGTAGGAATACACATCCTGGAATGCGCCGATTACTGAATAAATAATCTGTATTTGTTGGGCCCCGACGTGACTTCGGCGCGCAACGCGAGCGACATCTTTGTGGCGCTTTATTTTCTGTTTCAATAACGTTAATACGTGCGACGCAAGCGAATCGGGGATATTGTATCGTTGCGCTTTAACAAATGTTAATACTAAGGCGACGGCATGGCGTGCAACTCGCATTCAAATTGTTACGAAACGAAATACATACGTCTCCCTCGGACGGCGATAGAATTCTCGTCGTGGAAATAACGCAACGATTTTTCACGTGCACCAGGTGACACACGTATTTATTAATTAGCCGCGCTGAAGATTTGACGTACACAACTGATTCGAAAATTTCATTACGGAGATATTATTATAAATCTCCGGACGCGAACGAACGTGTTTGGTGAAACGGTCGAGATGCATATCTTTTAAATTATCTCGTCACTTTTCAATTAACTGGAAATCACGTTCATTTGTTAAAGGTTTCTCGACTTCGCAAAGTTATAAAGAATACCTTCGTTTATTAAAATTGATTAATCAGAAATATCTAACAGTAGTCATCAACTGAAAATTCTATTCTGAAACGAACAATGATAAACAACATACATCAGTATCGTGTAAAACTTCAACCTATAAATTTAGAGTGAAGCGAGAGAAGCAAAGCGTTAGAAGTTGACGTGAAAGAGGATAGATTTTCGTTCAAATTGAAAATGAAAGAAAAGAATATGTTATTCGAGTAATAACGGACGTTCTCTTTCTAAACGAAGAACTTGGTATGAACAACGATCGGTGAACTGTTAAAGGGACGTGTGGCGCAGCTCTAAAACGCTTTTGTACACTCGTGCCTTTTGTTCCCGAGGCCGTGACATATGTTTCGAGCCCTTAAGGCCCTTTTCGAATCACGGCCGTGTAGTGCTAACGGTGGTTGAAGAGAATGCTCACGGCACCGAGTCACAGTCGACGCGGTATTCAAATGCTGAATCTCGAGTAGAGTTTGCTTTATTGTTAGCCCGGCTGAATATTTTATCGGTTTTTGGAGCGGCAGAAACTTTTGCGGTGACGCCGCGCCGCGCCGCTCCCGCCACGAAACGCTTCGACTTGCTTCGTATCCGTTCACAAATCTTTTCGAGTATGCTTAACTAGATAAGCCACAGATTTTTTGCCCACCTCTCCGTGTAAAACTCGAATTACTCATTGTCTGTTTGCTCGGAGAGATCATCCGTCACGATCGCCTTGAACTCGGGCACTCCCGTAGCTTCCCTGTTCTTTCTATTAAGTGTCTCAGGTGAACTGTACATTGAAGCATTTATTCCGTAGCAAGTGTGCGTTTCACTTTGAAGTTATTTCAACTGATTCCCATTGAATTCATTTCAATCGACAATTTCTGCGTTTAATGATGATTAAACTTTACATTTCTGCGTGCAGGTGATTATTGAATGATACGGATTGGAATTTAAATATATTGTACCGTACGTATATACTGCGAATAGATTATTGTGCGCAGTATTTAATCGTTATATTTCACTGGAACGAAATCTTACAGAGCTTCGTCGTTGAGTATAATCAAATTCGAGCAGAGTGCCTTCGAACGTGCACTACGGAGTATATTCGGAACTTTTTTACGATTACTCCGATATGTTTCTATTTCTCAGCTATATGCTCCCGCATTGTATATACATGTGCTGTACATATCCAGACGCCATTTATGCGCATAAACCGTACATAAACGTACGAACTCGATAAGGCTCGAATATTACTGGAGAAGTTTCGAGGTACGTATAAAAATACTTCCGAACTTAGTATTCAGTTGCTATAAGCCTCGATAACAATGAGTCGTTTAGCTTTCAGTGAACATTAAACGAACACATTGGTTTAAATGTAAAACGTTCAGTTGATTAAAATTCACGATTACGTATTAAACCATTGATGAGGGAAATCCATTATGCAACTAAACACAGTGGAATAACGTGAAGAATATAAAAAGGTTTCTCACGTTGGTTCCCTTGAAATGGTTTTGAAACATTCCACTGTAAAGCGGACATAATATTACCCTTCATTGAGGAAACAAACAACATAGGAACCGCGCAATGGAACTAATCATGAAATTCTTATACTGTATTTTTATTTTCTTTTACAGTGACATTTTCTCTGTCGACATTTTTCATCGGGAAAATCAGTTTTTATTAGATGTCAATTTTTGGAAGTTGCCTATGAAATCTGGAAATTATGTAAACATCCAGTCAACTCGTACGATCGGTATTTTCTCTTCATAAAACAAGAAGAGAAATTTGTCGTCGCTCGAGAGATTACTATAAATCAGCTGCCGACCTTGTCTATGGCTTCTAAAAATACCATGAGCACCCTAAGGCCGTTAGGGTGAAGTGCTTAGGCGTACAAGCAGGCCGACATTCTGCCGTGTTTACTCACACCCATAAATACGTCGTCAAGATTTGTGAAAGCAGTGTCGCTTCCTGAAAATTCCGAATTTCATTCCACCCGCTGCTTGTTGACAAAATGGCGGGTGGCTAAGTCTCACTGCTGTACTTCTACGCTGTTAGTTTACGTATCGGATATTCGTCTTGAAATTGATAGGAGAGCAGGTGCTCGCATATCTGCTGTAAATGTTTTATTAGATTGCGCGGGGGATGAAGTTCGTGAGAGAATATCAGATTAACCCTTTACGGTTCACATGTATGCATCATGTAACGGAAGCATCGGAAGATCTCGGTTCAGTCTGGGTAATTCGAAGCATCCTTTATTTTCAATTTCTATATTAAAATATAATTTTCTCTGGAAAATATACAGGAATCGGATTATCTGTAATTTATCAAGTGAATAATGAATTCAGGACAATGGCCAGTTTATCTTGAACAAATGTCCGCCTCTTGACTTTTTTTACATCTGTATTTATGCATAAGAGTTTATTAAAATGATTTGTATTTTATTTGGAGAGTGGATGTGATAATTATGCGTAACATTGTAATTCAATAATTATTCGGTGGAAAGCGTTATTTACAAGTAAACTGTCAGAATTGCGAAATCACCGTGTCGTTCGCGTGTCAGGAAACAGAGCCACGATTAAACATGCAATTTATACGACTTCGCGCGATCCTCTTCCGCATAAAAATGTAACTGATAGAATTGCTGCAGCGCATTTCAATCCTACAGCTAAAGCGGGACGCGCGAGCGTGTGATGTCCGTGAATATTACAATACGACTCGTATTTAATTCTTTTTTCCCATCTTGCCTCGTTCCGTTTGTGATCTCGGGGGCGAGAAACCCGGCCACGAGAATTGCAATTACGGTCCCAACGCTTTGGACCCGACGTATGTACTTCATGTTTGATACGCGTGCACCAGTCACGTACATGTGCGAATGTGCCACAAAGTGGAGTGTTTGCCCTGTCTTTGCTAATGCAATAGGGTAACGTAGTGAACTCTTAGCTGGATAAAACAAACAGTGTCCAAATGAGAACTCCTCGAACATCTTGGTGATACGAAGCCACCGTGGAATGATGCAAAATAACCAGATGTGTACACGTTATTTTGACTGTTGTTATCCAATTTCCCTTGAATAACAGAACCGACTCGCAGTTGTTTCCATTGTACCCAAGTTGCTCGTGACCGGCGAGAATTATTTCGTCTGGCCCCTTTGTGAATATATAACAGCCCTCTGTGCATCCTACTGTGTACGTATTTTCATTTCACATTTTATTTAAAGGAAATTCATTCCTCTATAGGGTAATTAAAGAAACAAGTATACCAGAACTAGATAAAGTATTCTGCATACATATCTACTGTTTACGAACGATATAAAATGTACCATGAACATTTTTATCTCACTTCCAATATATTATCAACCCTTCAAACAATCTCCAACAATTCTTGTCACCTAAACATAGGATCTTAAAATTTCAATCTTCAAGTTACAAATGTAATATTTCCAACTACGAATTCCAATGACCTGTTAATTCCTTGTATAATGACGAGTGAGACTCGTAATGAAGATTTCTAGACTAATTTGGTAACAATCAATGTTGTTCATTACCCACGGATCAAACAACTACTTCACTATTATCAATATTATCTTCAAATGAAATTTCCACTTGAAGTAGAATAGAAAATTTTCTAGCATTTCTACCAAATTGTCGATAGTAAAATATTACAGGAGCTTAGTAGCGAAAATGAATAGTACTTCAAGGAGTTAATAACAAGAATTGACAATGTGGAAGATGAAATGAAATCAAAATTTATATTTCCGTAGAAACGATCGTTGCGCAAACTTCCCACGGAAGAAAGGGAAGAAGCTGCCAAGGCCGATACTCAGATTTCCAGTAATATAGACAGCGTTCGGGTCGGAAGTGATTCCCCCGGACCGTATCCAGGGGCTTTTTGTTGAATCAGACATAACAGCGGTGTCTCCCTTGAGGGTTTCGTCAAGTAACAGTTTTTGCCGCCCGCCGGCATAGAAATCGGGTGGCGGGGGTGGGCCGAGCGGATAGAAGGACGCGACAAATCAAGCACTAATTGCATCTGCATTATACTGCATCCGCCGCTCTGGCTCGAGCAAGCACAACAATTACGGACTTATCGCGGACCGGCGGCTCGGCGCAAGATCGATCAGTGGCAAATACCAAGGCGAAGCTGGGATAGAAGCGGGACGATGCTTTGGGAAGAGGGTGGAATGGTGGCGAGAAGGGGTATCCCCGATGGATTAGCCCGGGTCTCGTAAGGCGTTAGTATGCTTTCAAGCGTAGACAGGCCGTGTTCGAAATTTCGATCGTTCATTAACGAGCCTTTTGCGACCGTTAACGGCTGTCTGCTCATACTAATTACTCTTTCATATTCCGCTGGATACGCTGCGCCGCTTGCTGACGCGAATTTCCAAGTGGCGCGGCGCAGCGCCGGGGCCCGTTCGGAAACCGGACGTGGAAACGCGGGACGTCAACAGACCGACGGCACAGAGCGTCGCGAAACGGATGAATTCACACGAAAAATAGATTGGAAATGTGGAATAACATTTTTCGATACGGCGCGTCGCTTCTGATAGAATCAATTTTAATGATCCGCCCGGACACGTATCGCCGCCCCGACCAGCCTGATCATCTGTTTCTCATCGATCTCGCGAGTGTCGGTTTGTATATTAAATTATCGCGGTAGGCTAATCGCATTGTGTATTGTCGACGCTCGTGAAAGCCAGCGAAATTTTGTCTTGCTTTTTTCCCCCCCTCCCGGGTTTCGTTGTCGATTCCGTGACAACTTCTATACAGCCGAAATTGAATGCTCTGCGCGGGCTCCGTGAATGTGTAGTTGATATAGAGCTTTTCTTTTTAATACCGTTTATACTATAAATGATAGTCGACGAGAGTTTCTTTTTGCGAGATGTTTCAATCTTTTTTGATTCGAAATTTGACTGGCGGGATTTTTTAGCTGGACTTTGGATTTAATTTTAATATCGATAACCGAACCGAATGTTGGGATCTGTGAAATTTGCGAAGATTAAAATTGCAGTTAGTGAGACAAATTATAATTTCAAGGTTTTCTTGGTTTTCGAATTCTCGAATTGTGGAATTTCAATTTCTTTTTCTGTAGTATTATACTTTAAAAGTGAACATGGAAGGAGAACATAGTAGTTTCCACGTGTCTCGAAGGCGGAGAAAATGTTACTCATTGGATCACTTTGATGCCCCTCAGGCTTTCGATAATAACTGTGCCATTGAAATTCGTTCTATAATTGAAAAGTCCCCTATGGTGTTATTATTAGTGAATGCATTCTTTGTCGAGCAACATAAAAGAACGCACAGTCATGGTATTAATTAAACCCGGAGTCCTCTGCTTCATTCTGCACTCTAGATCCAGCAGATAGGGTAATTATACTCTCGCACAAGCGCCTCCAAGTAAAATCTGAACATTTAGTATACAGCTTAAGCGTTGCGCAAAAATGGCTAAAAGAATAGAGATGCATGAAATGAAAAGCACAACAGAATCGCCTGGATAACGTTTCTTATGCTCGTACACGAATCAATTTTACTTATTTCCACGAGCAAAAGAACATTTTCCATGTAAATATCGATTACACAAGTCGCACTGTGCAATTCATATAAATCCAAACGAGACACATTCAAACATGATTCGTTCTCAAAGCTTCCAACTTTGATACATGGACCTGTAGAATACAATGTTCTCAAATCCTTTGGAATTTCGTTATTACAATAATACCAATTGTCGTTTAACATATTGACAATTTCGACAGCTTCCTGAAATACCACGTGTTCCCCCGCAACAAAGGCAGATGGTATTACAATTTTCATCAATGATTTAGTATCACAGCTTCTAAACCGTACTATTATTTCACTGCAAATAAATACATCGATTTCGCATTAGTTTCCCTTTTCTAATCGTATTCAAGCCATTTGAGAGCTCCCGTCATCATCGACCACTGTGGTAGCTTTCAACATGTTAATTGCTAAAACAAATCGCCCCACATAAATTCATTAAACAATTACCATATGAAGTTAGTTTACAAGTTCTCGAATGCATAGGAGCTAACTCCTTCAAGGCGCATCGCAAGAAACTCAAATTTGAACAAATACGGGAGGGAGTTCTATGGTACACTGGGAATTCCACAAGCTGGTCCGGTTAATTAATTGTTTACTCGACCCTTTATTGTTCCCGTAAGCGTATCTCGACGCAGACCGGTCTAGCCGGGTCAGGCGGATACGTTTGGCCTATGAATGCAGATGACTGGCTCTGTGAGTTGTGTACTAGTTCGGCTGAATAATGCTTGAGGGAGCGTAAAAGAGCGTGCGTACGTAACGTACACAAGGGGCCAGCTTACAAAGTGCCCACATGACGGCTATCAAATGACCAACATTTTCACCCACGCCGGCCTGTCCCTCGCCAGGCCGAGTGCCTTGACAATGGACCTGATAAAACGGAGAACCTTGCCGCGCACTTGTATCTCTTCTGCGTCAACACCACGCCCCTTTCATCGGGCTTAATTCGTCCTTACCCGACAGGTTTACCGTCGCCTACTTGACGAGGACGGTTTTATGCGTGCCGCTGATTAAATACTTTGACACCCCCGCCCGTGTACTGCGCGCTATGAAATTCTTAATGTCCTCTTAGCGCGTCGCAAGACTCAGCATTTGAATATCCGCGTAAACACGCGTCGCTGTACGGGGATAATGACTGAGACTATTCCAGCATGTTGAATCTTCGAGCTGGCGTTGCAACGACATATAAAAGTAACTGCCGAAATAAATGTCACTCGTGTATTGAGTACTCAATTTTTTAGGTAAGCGTGTATTAAGCCTTTGCACTCCATAGGCGCCTGTCACTCGTCAATTGATTTGACACAGCAAAATTATGAAGTTTGATATTTAACACGTTGAATGCCGCAGTATTTCATGGAGCAATATATGCAAACTGGAAAGAGTAAAGTATTAATTCGATTGAATTGCATTGTTAGTATTGCACGTTAATCTAGCTGAGTGTCACCGCGTTAGAGAGTATTATGTATAATATAGGAATGTTGAGAGTATTATAAATGAGAGTATTATGTATAATATGAAATTCAAATAATCATCGTTTAATTGAGTAAACTATAGTAATTCGATTTGATTGGAGGTCATCGATGACCCCCATGCCATTCAACTCTGTTAATATTAAACTCTGTACAGTACATAAATATGTGAAATATTGGAAGAAAATAGTCCCTCAATTTATGTGCGATTTCTCAAGTCAGTTTGAACCTCGTTGTCATATCATTAGAAATTGTCGAGTATTTGCAATGAAAAGCTTCTGGAGTGCAGAGGGTTGCTATTACTCGATTTCGTGTCAATAGTTTGATATTTTCAATAGGCACGATTTTCGATGTTCCCCGTTGTTCTACACTTTCATCGATGCAGATGTCAGTTTGAATTGTTCTCAATCCGACCCTCAATACCGCGATTCGGAAACCTTTCAATTATCCTTCCCATATTTTCATTCGGTTCGAAATGTTTTGATTCACGCTGCAACGTTATGCAGTCGCGGCCGCGACATTAAAGGATGCGTTTTGTTTGCCGACTGCAACTGTTTTTTCCCCCGTTTCTCTAACATTTTCGTGTTCGAGGTTCAGCCGACGTGTTTTTGGTTACGCCGCAGCCCAAATTATACCCTCACTTTGCTGGTCACGACTCCTTTGTGCTTCTGTAACTCAAACACGCGCACGGCTTTGATATTATCCTATTCCGCGCGCGGGAGGAAGCCGCCGCAGCGCAAACGCGCGGTAGAAGGTGTCCACGGGAAACCTTTAATCGTTCTACACAAAGCGATGCATATTGGAGTAAACAAGAGAAGACAAATGTACGGGAGATACGTGACCAAAGTTGAATGGCCGACTCATTCCCGTCCATGTATTACTTTGGAGGGAACGTTGGTCGTCGCATGAAACTCGATACTTCAAACAATACGCTGATCAGGCCTTTCGTTACGAAACTCTGATTAGCTACCGAAACTGTGTATTGTTGCGCGTGTCTTCTCCCTCTTTTTTTTCTACAGTCGGAGTTTGATACGTGATTAACCCTTTCGCTACCGTCATTTACGGGAAAAGTCACTATCCACAGTTTGAACCTAAATTTGTTGAAATCTTACGTAACACGACGAATACTTTTCTACGCATCGTGTTAAAATATGGTATAAATGATGTAAATGGTTTACAGTTTGTCATTGTTTTAGGAGAGTCTGTTCTGAATATATAGTATTTGTTAATGAAAAACTTGGTTGCTTTTAACTTTACGTATATTGTTCGTGAAGGTTGCAAATAGTAATTTCTTTATTTTTCTTTTCGTTTAACTAGAAACGAATGATAGTGTTAACGGTATCATGGAATAATGTGTAGAAATGCATTTTTAAATGATAATAATGCCGTTCGGTCAGTGGTAAGAATGAAACGTACTATAGTGAAAACTATCGTCTCGATGTCACGTATTGTCGCGACTTGATACGTTAACTGAACAAAGAAATATCGAAAAATGTGACAAAAGCATAGCGTACGTCGTCTTTCCCGACGAAGGCAGTGGAAGAAATGAACAACAATGGAATAGAACACTGGTGACCAGAACGACGGAATCACCTGATGATTTATTGTACCCTTTTGTGCCAGTAATACCACTTGTATTCTCATTCGAAGTTCCATGACTGGGATTAGGTATTTCATTAGTTTTTCTTACAACGCTGTGACAACAAAACACCATCGTATAATAAATAATAGTAAAATAATTTCCAATTTTTCGTATCCAATATTTTCAGCTTCTTCTGGAAAATAAATGAATATTATGTTTTATCAAATATTGCATTCCTCCATGGAATAGTTTTCATGCAAATAAAAATAGTAATATATTTGAAAGTAAATAACAGTAATTGCATTGAAAAATTCATTAAAAGTTCCTTGTTTATTTCAGTAGTAAATAATACTATCTGAAAGGAGAGAGATACACGTACACGATAAAATATTTTTGTTTAGCACTGTACCTTCACAACACGATACTCCGTGCGTTTGCTTTGCTTTGCTTGCCGTGTATCGTTATGTTTGTTCTCTCGGCGCTCATTAACGTGCCTCGGTCGTTTACAGTATTTCGATGTGTCTGTTATCCATTTCAAGGCGCTGAACGATGCTTTATGTATGGCCATTGTGTTTCAGCTATTGGTTCTGCTATCATAGTATTTACTTGCTAATACATATCTCCCTAGTAAACATGTCGCGTTTCAATAATGGTGTTGTTTGTTCTATGGGCATACTTGTTTACATGTTTTCCAGCGTAATATGTATATTCCAACATGTGTAAAATTTCTAGTTAGTGAAACAACTACGAAACAAAATAATTCAACTTTTTCAATTAAATACAGAAGTGTAGGAAGTAATAAATAGTAACGTTTATTCCATATGTAAAATCGTAATATGTATTATTTATACTAAAATGATATACATTATATTTGTACAATAAAATAAAGTTTTTATGTTAGATACACTGTTCCACGGATAGACGAGCTAGTAACGTTTATTCCATGTGTAAAGTCGTAATATGTATTATTTATACTAAAATGATGTACACTATATTTGTACAATAAAATAAAGTTTTTATGTTAGATACACTGTTCCATGGATAGACGAGCTAGTTCTAAAACCGAGACAGAGACTGATTAACGTGAACGATATAACAGAATATACTGAATTATTGTCAATATACTCGCGATTAGAATTTCGTTTGGCATTTCCGCGTAAATGCGAGCGCGCAAATTACCGGCTAGTCGAAGCAAGGTTTGTTCTTTCGATCCCATTAAGGGCTATTTACGATTACGCAAATGCGGCGTGGTTAATCAGGGAGCAACGATTCGCGCCGGGCTCATTCGAGCAGTTCACGAGCTATGGTATTTTATTGCGTTCCGTTGAGCGTAAAAATTATGAACTTCCGAGTTCCCGTAATTAAACTGTTCCGACAATTTATATAACAAGTTTACAACCGTTACTTCGGTAATTAGATCCCATTCGAATTGCCACTGGTGCAGTTGTATTATTACCCTCGTTATAAAATACGTTTCATATTTCTAGTAGTCATTATCCTGGCTAATTGAATTTTAGAAATCGTTCGACATCAACCCTAATTATATTAATACGCCACCGAGCGCTTCAACCATTAATAATAATACCGCGCGAACATAAATAAAATCATTTTCTTTTCGATCAATAATTCTATTTTATCGGAAGATCGAACGGATTCTTCGATATCGGCGTTCTTTTGTTTAACGAAGTTCTTCATTCGACAGGGGGTAAGATGGTTCCTTACTCACCGCTGGGAACAGAAATTAAAATCGGCCTTAATTGATCACGGTGAAACCAAGCTGAATATACTTCGCGCGGCGAGGGTATAACTACGATAATCGACTCAGTATAAGCCGATTAGTTCGCACACGCAAACCTTGGATGTTCTGGCAGATTATGCGCGCCCGGCAGAAAAAGTTCGGTCCAACACGCCGTAAGAGTATTACGATGTTCTTAGCTATAATAACGGCGGCGTATCAAGAATGGTACACAGATAACGACGATTTCTTTCTCGAGCCCCGTCACTTCCGTTAATTAGCCCGCGCTAAACGACGCTCGTCGCGAACGGAACGAGTATCAAGAACTATCCGCGGCTACCCCGCGATTTAATTTCCTTTCGGATATGAAGCCGGGCCATCCGGTGATGACGGGAACCTAAACAGGCTTGACGCGGGTATCGAGACGATTGCGAAAATGTGTCGCGCTCGGAATTCTTGAAAAATTCGCGGCGACGCTCGGCGTCGCTTGAATATTTCAGTACGGCTGAAAGTTCCATGAAAATCTAAACATTCCGCGGGATTGGAAACCCTTAAGGTGTTCGAGTTTTTCCCGGATGCCTCGGGGTCACGGTTATTATGTACTGAATCGTGTTGCTTTCTGTTCACGATTAAATTTGGCTCTCGGGCATGAACGATGCAGGTTCGCTCTGAGGAAGCGACTTTGTCGATCGTGAAACGTGAATGTCGACCGAATCCCGTGTTATATTAGAAGTAAGAAAGGGAGTTCCTAAGAATTTGGTTTTTCGAGGTAAGGAACAAGTAGATTTCGAATGGGATAATTAAATTCTGATGCGTCAGTATTTGCGTTGACATCGGATATCCAAGTTCGATTTAAGCTCGGAAAGAATTGAGAATGAATGGCTGCTTTCGAGAAACGTTTCGACAAATTGAAGGATTCTGATGTTTTCATGGACGATGAAACGTAACTGTTTTACGAGCTAAGTGGTTAATTCTTCGATCGACTTGAATCAGATAGAGAGGAAGAATTCATGGTGTGATAAGAGAAGTCGTTTCAGGATTTACTCTTTCCATTCGTCGGTACGCGTAGAATCGTTACGAAGAAAGGAGTTCGACTTTTGTAGGAGGAGTAAGTCCTGGTCAACGCACGGGAAATATTCAAACGACAGAAAGTTGATAGAACAGCGATTCTTTTGAAAGATTTCTCGGAGCATTGACCATTTATATGGAAATGGAAATCCCGGGTAGAATGTATAAGATATGTATATCCATCGATATCGTTAGGGAAGAAACGATAAGAGTTTAATCATTGTTCCACGGGGATGCATAGAATACAAAAGAATTTCGTTGTTTGAATTGCTTTGTCCATCCAGGAATGATAATTTTCAGATTGGTTGTACGCGTGTAACGAACCGTGTAAATTATTTAATGGAACGTTTAAATAAGAATAATAATATCTTGTATTTATTAATATTGTGGTTGAGAAGGATTTACATTGAAATGAATAAATATTATTACAACTAATTTACTACGAGCCGCAGTTGATATTACAAGGCAATAGGATAATTCTATTTTATAATATTGTTCGCGTTATAAAGGCAACCAATTATCCGAGCGAGAGATATTAACTGAAAGCTATTTGTCGAAGGGTCGCACATCTGTTAGGGCTGCTGACGCGTGCCAGAGCGTGGTTTCATCACGTGTCAACCGACGAGGGGAAACCAGGCAGTAAAAGTACATGTGGCGAACAGGCACGTCAAACTTCCGTGACAATCTAATAAATGTTACGGATTGCAGATTTCGCTTAACCACTTGATTCATTCATTTGGATTTCTTCCAGATGTCCCTGAAAAATGTTTGTCTCGGACGATCATAAATCAAGTGTAATTCTCAGAAATATGATGTTGCCACTTCAATGATCTCAATGCATCGAATCGTCTCGTTATCCTTGTACACCTTGTGATTAACATTAACACTAACACTACCGAGTAATTAAATTGACTTTTTGAAATTTCTTTATAGAAACTCTAAGAGTGCATCTATCGATACTTAAATTGATATACAATTCAGTTAACGAATTGATAAATCAATATCTTTAATAATTTCTCAGAGGAATATCTGTTATCTTTTTAATAATTATGGAAAGAAGACACCTGGAATGGGTTATTTCGACCTGTCTGGTAGTTTTAATGTTAAAGCATTGCAAAATATTAACGTGTTGTCGACGTTTATGTAGAAACCGATGCCACAAGCAAAGGATAAAGAAATAAATAACAAAATTGCCTGCAGGCATCAGAGAGGCGTCGCATATTCCCAGGTGTTCTGTGAGCGTCGCAAATGGTATCGAATATGTATGACACAACCGTCGGCTGGGAAAGCGGCCTAATCTCATCACGGACACGTTCTTCTTCGACTTATTCCTCCGAGCGTCTGAAATGGAGTTCCCTTTAAGGCCGACTTCCGTCGTCCGTTTAACAAAAACTTCATGCCCCAAGAGGACTCCCAAAATTTTATATAAGACCTGACACTATTCCAGTGTTACGTAAAAGCACTGCTCTCATGAACAGTCGAGAACCAGCCGACACTAAGCTACGCGAAGCAAGATTTTTATTAGAATTGTACTCTTAAAAATACCAATCTACTTAAAATAATCTACTTAAAAATATTTTCTCACAGAAATTGGCGTGTACCATATACGGTACACGTGGCACTAAGCGTGTTATTATATTTATACAACTGCGGTGAGTGTAATGCACAGAAACAAATCCAGAATTTCCCAGTTTTGCAGTCAGCGGTACCCTTTGACTACTAATATATTTATAGACAATTAACAAAGAAACGCCGGTGTCGCGCGGGGACGAAGGCAATCAGTCTCGATCCGAGAGCACACCGGTCCCCATGAAAAGCCTTTTTCATTGGGCTTAGCGGGACGAGCATCCCCCGGGGATCGTCCTGTTACAAGAATACGAGTGAATCCGAACGTCGACGGACAACAACTCCGCCGGCTGTAAGAATATGGCTCTCTGGAAAGGATTCGTCGATCGGCGCGGATACGCCTGGCTTTCCTCGCTTTGTGAAAATACCAGGGGAAAATTCGGGAAACGCTTCCCGCCCCGTTGTCCGACAAATTGCAACCGGCGCGGGAAGCAAATCTAGATACGGGGATTTCCCTTATTGATCCCTTCACGTACGCTAACACGCGATTCCACGGGAATACGCTGTCGGTTTTAATTAATTAAGCGAAAGGAAACTGATTCCGAATTCTCTTCTTCATTTTCTTTTTCTCCTTTTTTCATCTCTTCCTCTTTTCCTCTCCTTCTCTCTGTTTCTCTTTCTCTCTCTTTTTTCTCTCTCTCTCCCTTCTCTCTTCATCTCTTCATCTCTTCCTCCCTTTCTCTCCCCCCCCCCCCTCTCGTCGGTTCCATTACATTTATGTTTGTGCAATCATTATCAGACTACTCGGACCTCGTTCCATCCACGCTCCATTTCCCCCGCTATACATCAGAAACCCGGACTCCGAACCGTCCGGGGAAATGTAAGGAGGTGAATTGAAAGACGGGTGAAAAAGAATTTCACCGCGCTGAAGGATCCACCTTATTGATCACCTTTCACGGTGCAGCGTGCGTTGAAATGGATTACGGGGGAAATAATTATTAGTCGTGATGTTGGAGATGAAATATATTCGGCGCGCGGCTCGCGCGAGCGGAGGAAACGGTGATTTATCGCGAGAAGTAGTAACGGTGAAATCGAACGTGCCGGGTGTTCTTTCACCGGCTCAATTGGGAAGGGTGTGATTCTATATACAGATATATACATACATATATATGTATATATATGTGTAATATAAAAAGAAATAAGTCGAAAGCGCCGAATAAAATATATTGATTCGAGACCTCGTTTTTGGGAAAATCGAGTTTGAACATATTCCGTCGGCAGTTAGTCAAATACCAGCGTTCCCGGTGAATTTTTGGATTGGACACCCGCTGTAAACGAGATTTCAAACGAACAAATTTTATTCTACGTTCGCCACCGAGTTTTTCGTGTAGAATTGCTTCCTCTGCTCGGCCCATATTCAATCCTGCCCACCAAGAACGCGCGTGCCCCGTAAATTGGAGATCATAATTTTATCAAAAACGAGACCTCGCGACTGGAAACATTTCATTCTACATTTTTGGTCTATTATTTCATACGATCTTAACTTCAGTTCGTCGAACTGCAGTGTCACTAAAGTTTCTTCTTATCGTCCTGTTTCCAATATCTTTATGTCGATTTAAATGTAATGACAAAATCCTGAACAGAAGAATTTTCCTTTTCGACGAGTACGCGTCTCGTCTATTTTAGTTTCTTATCTCCTGTTCGAACAAATATAAATTCCGATCGTCCTTTTAATCGGCGGACTATACCTTCGCAAGATGTCGAGCCACTTTCGAACGTGACAAGGAAAAAGCAGCATAAATCACGTCGTAGACATATAAATGGCACACAGGTCCCCTGTTTCTCGATTTTCTGTTTTGTACGCTGAGAGATCGATTTATGTCACTACGTTTCCACGTATGCGTCTCGGGCCTTGCAATTTTTAATAGAACTTTTCAATTTCCTCTCGGACGTGTTACTCAACCCACTCGCTCCCAGCCAGCTATCTTTCAGGGATTCGGTGTTACGTTTCTCGTGCGCAGATTTCGGGAAGCTGGACGATGTAAGAGGCGTACACCGAACTCGTAATATATTCATAAAACCGGCTTGCTTTCTTCCCCATTCGGTATGATTTCCAAGGCAGAGCGGACTTTCGTCCCTGGATAGCAACTTAGCCTTTTTGCTACCCGCCACGTGACAAGTGGTACATGTCTTATTCTAAAAGCTGTCTATACTGCATGATTTATGTCGCGGATTCGTGTTCTACCTTACGCCAACGTAATGTGCGAGACGTTCCCGAGACGCGGAGTGGTTAAAATTAATCCTTTGGCGTACGACTTTTCCTTGTGATTATGGTCGTTAGATTTCTTTTGCTATTAATAATCTGCGAGAACACAAAGAAATCTTTGATAATCTTGTATATATTGTAAGAAATATACGTTTGCTTTGACTATAACATATTGGTAACAGCAAGATGCTCTTTCCTTTCGACTTATATGCAGTATGTAACATTGACTTTTGTTAATCTGAAACGTCGATGAAAGTTAAGAAACTTTTGTTTCACGTGATTTTAAAAAAAATTGTGTTGATAATAATTTCATGGCGTTTGCGATAATGCTTTTAATTAAATTACATTTAGCTTTGAGAAATTATCTGTGCAGGAAGTATCTCTGAATCTTCAAGGCTCCGTCCATCTTAGGTTTCATATTAACAGTGTTCTGTAAACTACAAGTGCATCATAAGTTTCAGCCACCAGGGTATGAAATTAATATTCTATTTGAGCATGCTCTAGAAGTTTACTGAGTCTCTACTGTTAAGTATATAATGGTTGGCTTGTTAGAGATCTATAGTAAGTGATTCATTAAAACAAGTACAGTGCACTTGTTGGATAACTCTGTACATTTCTGATCGAATCTATTCTTCTTTTATCTGACAGAAATGAAGTTTCTGGCGAATGAGAATGTCAACGTTCTAGGTTTAATTTGTTCACTGTTTACTTCTGTGTACACAGAAAGATCTGATAATTAAGAAAAAAGGTAATGTTCTGTCGCTTCGTTGGATAAGAACGTTTCAGTCTTGATAATTCTTTGGTTCCCAAGAAACAGTTACTTCGAAACAATTGCAAACAATTATAGAAAGAATATTTAACATTCTTCTTTTGTAATTTAAACGTTTTGAGGTTTAAACACGGAGTAAAAATGTCATGGAAAACTGTTAATAAGGTAATTCTTTTAGTATAACACACTAATTTCAATTTCATTAAAAAAAACATAGGTATTTATTGAGAGTTCCTTATATTTTTATTATTTATTGATAATATATTGCGTAATAATTTAAGTTTATTTTAATAGAAACAGTAACGCCAGTTAATTATCCCTTGAATTCCGAAAATTTATTAAATAAACGACCGTAGTATGAATTATTAAAGGGAATTGCCAACAAATTCCTTTCGCTGTTACTGCAACGTTTAACCCGTTATTTCGTTGAATTATTGGAATACTTTAAATTGATTTTAAACTCATTTCGCAGCTATTTAGCATACTGCTGTAACCGACGGGCTACATGACGCACCAATTAAACCGCTCCTACCTGAACAGTCGTTTCAATTCACTTCAAAATTGCCTTACATTCAATAACATTCCTCATAGCCAACACTATTTCAAAAATAAATATTTTCTAATAAAAACATAACTATTAAAACCATTAAAACCAATTATTCACGTCTCAAATACCACATTAACCAACATACACTGACAAATAAACTAACACAACAAACCAAAAACACCATCGAAATAATTGTTTAACCCTTTGCACTTAAAAGTTTCTCACTAGAAATAGTTAACATTTTTTAACGAGGCGAAGGCGATATTCTTTGAAACTATCTCGAAGGGAATCACAAGTACATTGAGGAATAAAGATGTCTTATTCCAATATTTCACGTATCGAGGCATTATACAAAGTTCAACATTAAATATCATTTTATAGTTTCACTGCGTCAAATCAACTGAGAGTCACCTCCCGAATGTAAAGGGTTAAATAAAATCTTTCAGTAATGCCCATACCTTGTGTCCGAATGCGCGTGTCCGCACGTTTCCAACGGAACATTTTATTCCTAAATCGAAGATGAAAGTGGTCGTGGACAGGTGCATTTGAATAAATCGACTGGACCCGATGGGGGTGGATCGGTGGGGCTGAGAATATCGTCGAAGTTACTACCGGGAAACCGTTTCGAAAACGGTCGGGTCCGGCGCGGGGACGTAATGTAAAATCGAATGACAGGCACGTATGTCTGTCACAATCTCGGTTGAATTATTTCCGTGTCCGAGTGGAGAGCCACCGCGCATTAAACTCCACCCTTAGCGCATCGGAAATCCGGACGGGCAGAAACGGGTCGTGTCCTCGTCTCCCGCATTTGTCGCGTGGCCCCCAAAGTCGGGCACTGGAATATTTTCAATGGCGATAAACAACCATTCGTCTACCCCCGTCCGCGAGCTCGGTCATCGTTTCTTTCCCTCCCCACGTTTCCCGTTGCGGAGAGATTCCGCTCCCCGTACATCTCCGTCCCCCTTACATCCGGCCGCGGCGCATGCAACGCGAAACGATCTGATGAATATCCGTACCCCGTAAAAACGACTCAACTGCCACAGAGATACATCGCGGTTTCCCCTGAAAGAATATTAAGCGCATCCCGCGGCTTTGGGGCGGTTTTCTGAAATTTTCGATCGATCCGAGCTACGAAGAACCGGCGACCGCGCGGAAAAAACGAACTACGGGCGAACAGATAAATCTTTGGCACCGCGGCGGATGATCCATCGGATCGTCTAGCAGGATAGATACGGAATGACACGCTGCGACGCAGCTTACGGTGTGATTTTGTTGACGACGGATGCCTGAATTGGTACGGTGTCACGCGTACCGTATCGGGTAGAGGAAAATGGCGGACGCTAGGTCGGGCGTCGCGTAGATTAAAACTGCGCGAGCGTCGATTGTATCGGTACCGGAATTCACGGTGACTAATGGCACAATATGCAGTAATGATTCGTTATCGGAGATTTAAATGATCGGTGTTACGCAGTGGCGAGTCAAACCTATGACTAATTTGGGGTAATCGATCGTGTACTTCGTATTTGGCTGCGCGTATTTTGAAGTTGCGAAGTTTTATGGCTGCGTTTCTGTTTATTTTTGCTTTAGATTCTATCAGGTTATTGAATTTGGTCGGTGGTTGATATATTTTCTCTGACTTCCGTACTGAATCTTGAATAATATATGATCTTACAGTCTGGTTACGAACAGATTCGGGTATATATATATACAATTCCTCTGAATTGAGGGTTTCTTCGTTGGAACACCAACGCCACGGCATTCGCTTAAACCTACTTAAACCCGCGTTTCAATTTCGATCTCAAGAACTTACCCTTTCTCCCTTGGACGCATCGGAACGAAGTCACATAACTCGTCTAGCAATCCCAGGGCGCGCAAGCCCTATAGTCGACAGAAACACAATAAACGAGCAGCACCGAGATAGGACTGGATTACGCACGGGTTAAACGATCTGTGAAAAACGGAAACGCAATTCCTCCCGTGGATCTACTTCCGTGAAACGTTTCTGATTACCGGAGGAACAGCGCAGACGTTCGAGCGACGAACTCCTCCAAACGTAGCGCTTCTTGGTTTGATAGGGAGCCATCGTATATTAGCCGAATTCGATTTAACGGATCGTCTCCTCTTCCGTTTTCGGTCGCGGACAAAATCCCCGAAAATCCCCGACGGAAAGTTGAGTTCAACCGAACGTAGGCGACCGGGCGGAAGCAGAGGTAAGGAGGAAGGAAGATGGAGAAAAAAGGGGATTGAAAACATCAACGTTGTGAAAGGAAGAGTACGCGTACTCCTCGGTAAATGGGCAGGTGTATCTTCTTTCCTCTTCTCGCATAATTGCCCTTTCTTTTATTTGTGTGACTGTTGCAGTGTTCAACACTTTTTGGTCATTGATTTCTTTGGAAGGAAGTTTGATTTATTTGTAATGAAAATATGCATCTGAATTGAGTTTTTATATAATTGTTAATTGATGGTTGTTTAACATTGTCGCTTTTATTTCATGTCCTCTTCGACGTGACTACTAAGCTGCGTAAAGGGATATTTACGATTCAATGAAAATTTCTCTATAAATATACATTAACGATGTTCCGTAATCCATTGCACTGTCCAGTCTGCAAAATACACAAAATGGAATCATAAAAACGGTACTGTTTCCATAAATAAGGCACAAGCACATATTCGCAAGAGTTAGTATCAACGCGTGCAGACCCAATCGTCAAAATGTTCGTTTTCCAAGCTTCCTAGGGAATATTTTCTCCAACATGGAAACAGACCGTGTGCATGGGCGTGGCGGTGCGCGACACGTCGCGCGACAAGAGAAATCACCCTTTAACCTTGAGAAGACGTTCTCGACGATTTCACGAATAGAATATTCAAATCTTCGATTATCAATTTTCGTAGATATCTTCTCAAGCATATTTCTATCATGTACGTTAATTGTATTAACACTTCGCGGTGTAATGTCACCGTAACGGTGAATTCAAGCTTCGATATTTAAAATCGAAAGTTCCGAATGAATAATTCAATTATTCAAACATCAAGAGATTGATACGTACTTTTCCTCTTTCCTACAACCGAAGACTTCGACATGCAATTCAATTTTTCACCCAACGAATTTTTAAAAAATCAAGAAAATACTCATCGACAAAGCATCGAATCAAACACGATCAACTGGCAACTTCAGTTAGAAATACACAGTTACAAAGTTAAACGGAGCATTTGAAAATCGGGGTCAAGAAAGACCCATCGCCTTCGGGGAATTAACGGAGCTTACTCGAATGTTCTTTCCCGGCGAAGGATCGAATGCAACACAATCAACTCGCAACTAGAGTTGGAAATACAGTTTAAAAACTGAACGAAGTATTTGAAAATCCGGGTCAAGGAAGACCCAGGCATCGCCTCCGGGGAATTAACGGAGCTGACTCGAAAGTTTTTGCCCGGGGGCTGGAAATTTCCTTGTTTTCCCTTCCCCGATTCCGGGAAATAAACATTGAACCCGTGGTATTTGTTGTCCGTGCTCCGGAGTCGATCGCGAGCCTCGACTGGCGGCGCACCCCTGCCAGTCCTTGCGGATCCAGGAGAAAGGGGCGGCACAGCGACGCAGTTGCACGGCCAACGGCCCGCCTCGCACCGCGATATCTATACCCGGCAATTTAACCGGGACTCCAGGTTTTTTCGCCCTCCGAGACACGGTAGCTCGTGACTCTGTGTATCCGAGTCGAGATAATGGTAGGTCGTCGTAAATAAAGCACTCGTTCGCCGAGAACCCTGCCACTTGGTCACACTTTTAAAGCGGAGGAAGAAGGCTCAGCGTTTGTCTTCTCTGGTTACGTCTTTCTCTCTCCCATCTGACTCGCTCGCCCGTTCTTTCTCCGTGCCGGTATCTCCGGTTGGTTCTCCTTGCCTCCATCTCTGTGGATTTAACCCATTAGACGGAATTATGTTTATTCGGCCGGGTATTTAGGAGACAGATAGCGAAACGGGTGAATTAGCTACAGGCGGAATAAGTTGCTGCATTATTAAGACGACTTAAACGTAACGCGGGTATCCGAGACATTGATAATGCTGGCCAGGAGAATTTTACGCTTACGGTGCTGTCGTTTAGCTTGGCCGGATTGATGGTGATACGTTGACGTGGGGAATGATTTTTTAATGCAGCCGCGTTGAATAAGAAACTGTTTCGTTCAGTGTTTCAGGAGACTCCTTTAGGTAACTTCGAATGTTTTTTTTTAAGTTACCTGGCTGTGGAATTTGTGTGATAGTCGTTTTTTAATAAATACTTTGAAATTTAGCATTAAAATGCAGAATTCGCTGCGTTGTAAATTCGTGGTGTTGTATGAACAGAACCCACTCGCAACGAATTATTAAAGTATTTCTCTACATTTCACGATTTCGGATTAGTTGTATTCATAATCGCATTACTCGCGGGAAAGAATTGTGCGGGTTAATCTGTATGGCATGTTTTCCATCATTCGTCAGTACAAAATAATTTATGCTTGGATAACTGTACACATGAAATGAAAATGAAAAGATATCTCGTAGCATTTACACGTAATAACCCAAAATATTAAAGGCTTGCGAAAGCAGCTTATCACTGCTATTGGAATAGGAAAAGGGGCTTAGGATGAACTCGAATTTCGAAGTTAGCTCGTGTTTCTAGACTTTCAAATTTTCTTTTTTTATACGAGAAAGGAAATACTTTTTGGACAAGTCTTTTGCCTTGTAGCTCGTGTTTAAAAGGAAAAACGGCACGACAGCTTAAAGTAAACTCTTTAGCTCCTTGACTACCATGCTCTGGATTTCTTGGATAACTCGTGCACCAGCCTTGTTCCCATGGGTAGCTTTTAAGTTCCCTCGCCTTTTATACGTCCGTGGCTTCTGTACGAAATCCAGAGGAATCAGCATTTTTTTTAAAACGACGAGGAAGCGGTGTAAGTCTCGAGTATATTGTCCGATCATCCGTTTCCTCGGGCACATCGTGATACTGCGAAATTTCCAACCCTCGCGAATAATATCCATGAAATTCTTTACGACGGACAATCCACCGAAGATTCAACTCCGCGCCATAAATCCTAGATTAATTCCTGGAATCGATATATTTTTCAGTCTCACTTCGCTTAAATGTTAACAGTCACGTAGAACACAATGAAGAAATCGAGAAATTCAGTTCTCAGTTAGCTAAACGCGCATGGAACGTTGAAAATCTTACACGGTCACTGACAAATGACAAAAAACCATTATCCGAATAACGTTTAATTCAATAATGTGCTTATACTCCTCCCCCACGTGTCCTAAAAATTTTTAGAAACAATAGTTTCGTCAGTACAAACGAATTCTAAATTCTCCACAATCACCAAACAATGCCATTCGACATTTGAACAACCGGAACTAGCCACGCCTGTGAATCATTTTCCACGCAGCTGTCTCTATCCGTCGAGTAGTATGCCGATGCAACGCGATCTCGCCAAATTTTTTGTTCCCTCATTAACGCGATCACAATGGAGAGTTCCAACACACGCCGGCGACAGTTGTGACTGTCGGACAAAGGGTCAGGGACGTGGCGCCTCTGTCACAACTTAAACGGCTGTCATCCCTCGGAAAAGAAGGAAAAAAAGAGTCGAAGGGTCCGTGACAATATTGTGGCTGGGGTTCATAGGTCGCCGGGTCCCCAGGTCCTCCCTCACTCTCTCTCTCTCTCTCTCTCTCTCTTTCTCCCGAGTATTTGTTTGACGTGTCTGAGGTTTGTATCTCGAAAGGGTCAAGCACGCGCCCTCGCTCCTTCCCTTTTATCTCCTTGTTCGTTTTCGGCCCCGGTGTGGGTCCATATGGTGCGGGGAATGTATAAATAACGTGGTTCCTTCTATTGTGGGATAAGTAAACCTCGGTGAATGCACGGTGACGGTTAAGAGCGACAAAGAGACGAAAAAGAGAGCGCTTGGAAAAGGAGAAGCGGAGGAGCGAAGAGGGAACGGTGAAAACCGGCTGGAAAGGGGAACCGGCGTGCGGGGAGGGACACAGATGAAAAAGGGGGTGGTCGGGCGAAGAAAAGCACACTTCACGTCGGTATGCTTGACACGCCGGCTGAAATGAGAATGAAAACGTGATACTGCGTGCGGAGAAAATTGGTACGGGCCGCGTGGCGGCAAGCGGGCGACGACGAAGGGCGGATGGGGCGGCAAGTGTTGGCGGAAAAGGGACGATAGCTGGCGGAATGATGATATATCGACTGGATGGAAAAGAAACGGCGCGCGGACGGAAACAGCGGAATGATCACGGGGTGGAAATAGTTTTCAATCGATACCAGCGACAGATGAAACTCTGTCGGGCTGGAACTCGGACGAAAAAAGGTCAATGGAAAAGGGCGCAGGCAAAAACCGGGCGAACTCTTTCATTCCTGAATGTCTTTTCCGATAGTTGTGTAGAGCTTGTTTCCCGCTTTGAGATAGGGAACGGCGGCTGGCACTCGGCCTGCCTGCGCCACGGTCCCGTCTATACTGTGTCTCCCGAAAGAGCTGCGAAGTGCGAGCAGCAGCTGGTCGCGCGTCACTGGTGGGGAGCCAGTGAGCGTCGCGCGTTCATTGCGGCGTTGTCGCGTTGCGAACTGTGGCGAGTGTCTATCCTTTAGATCGTTCATGGCAGTCCTAGCAAGTAGATCTTCTGTTTATCCAAGATATCTTGTGCCTTGTCGTTTCAATGTCTATAGTCTTTATTTATTAACTTCACATAGTTCGTTTTTATTTCATTTCACTTAGGAGGCATCGACATTTTCATAGTTCCCATTTAAATACGAATACACTGATACGCGAAGCATTTTAAATGAGATTTCAACGTAGCAGGATCGTATAAATTCGATTAAACCTTATCCATAACCGTTTCCAATGCCCATACATTTACTTTCATCCCCGGCTGTATAGGAGACAAAGCAAGTTCAGTCGCAGTGATACAAGGGTAAAGACGTCGATCAAGAGGCGGGCAAAGCGGTGTAGATTAGCCGGGCACGCGGCAACACCGCAAACAATGCTGCACTCCTCTGAGGGCTCTTCTGTCGGGGTACAGAGTATAACAAGAAGAAATTTCCGGCATCTCAAAGGGCGGTTTAATTTCTTTACGCTGCGAATGCATTATTACCGACATTGATTGTTTTCAATAACCTCTTTGTCCGGTCGGGTCCCTTCTCCGCCGATGAATATCGATGACAAACGGTGCCTTCCTTTTTCTCTATTCCTGTTTCATTTTGTTTCGCCTTTTTTGCGTCCATCGGGCAGGGTACCGTCTGTGCGCGGCAGATATTTGCATTCTTACAGGAGGAGGACCGGATTCAAAGAGAACGTATGGATATTAGCGGCTGGAAAGGTTATATGAATATGCTGGCCATACCGGGCACAGTAAATCACTGGCAAAACCGTGCCGTAGGGTCGTCTCCGCGGGAGCGCGCGCGCGCGTACGCCTCGCACTTTATCACGGAGCATAACGAAGACACAAACGATCTGCCCGCCAGGAAGAATTAACGTTGACAGGCCCCTCTTCCCGGGCCGAGCACGATTATCTCTGCCAACTCCTTGAGAATCTGGATTATGAATTAATTATCGCCGGGGAATGGTGCGGGCCCCGGTTGGCAAGCCGGACGGTTTTTCGATGACAAACAGGGAATAATCGCAGTAGTTAGCGAGAAGACCAGCGGACGTTCATGTTGGATAAATTGATCGTTCCGGTGTTCGGGCTCGCGGTGCTTCATTAAAAATTTTCGACGCTGCTACGTTCATTAAACAGTAATTTCCAGGCTCTCGTGTTTTAATTGGACGGCCCCGGTATTGTCGTCCTGTTTCGGGTCCAACGTGCGTATCGATTCAACGGTGATTCTCTAGGAACTTTGGAATTACTTCGATTTCCGTTGAGCTGCGGTAACTTGATGGTGTTCTGCACTGCGGATTGTTGAAGACTGTTGATTCTTGCGATCTTTTTATTAATTCGAACTGGTTTTTGTAGCTGCTGCGAGAGGTAACGATTACGTTTGCGCCGGAAACGCGTTCGTACGAATAAAGATAGGTCTGTAGGTATGTTGAATTGAATACTGATGTTATGACATGGAGATATTGTTGGATACGTTTTATATTTGTATATATTTTACTTGTTGATGAGGTATAATCGTAGGTTGGTTATGTGTGTTGTAAAATGTAAGCTACAGTTTTTGATACGGGTGAATTTTATACAGGTTTTAATTATTAATCAGTAATATACAGATATATCGATTTTATCGTGTACGACATACCTCAGTTAATTATTGTTTGACTAATACGTTAATGAAGACGAAATTTTCGTGCATTACCGTAATTAATTATGCAGACTGGGTATAAATAAGATCAACGGAATAACCGGCTGGAAAATTAATATCGGTTGGAGGCAATTAAAATTTGTATACTTCATACAAGAACGTTAAATAATGTCTCTTTCATTCGTATGTTAGTATGTTTTATCGAAAATTTATCGGATTTATTTGATATGTTCCTGTCAGCCTGCCTTTTGCGGAATTCTGAGTATTTTTGATACGATATGATGATTCAGTATTGAGTTAGGATAATTACTAGAGTAGCCGTACCATTTTCAGGATTAAATGGAGTCCACGCCGAGCCGTATAGATTTATACATGACAAGTTTTCATATTTTAATCTGTTATGGAAGTGTTCCAAAACATCTGAAAATTTATACCTCCAACGAAACAAACGCGAATGCTGGTGTCTGTACCGAATCTTCTGAAATATTGAAAATCCCGTTTAATATATTTTATTAAATTCGTTGCAGAACATAAATCCACTCGTTAATACAATGGCTACTGAGCGATTCGTATTCCGAAAATAAAACATCTATAAAATGATTATATCTCGCGGCAAGATCAGCGGCATAAAATCACGATTTAACAGAGAATAAATCTATTTCCTATAGACCAGCTTTTATCTTATAATATCGTATCTCTTCTTTGCTACGATGGGCAATATCATCAAATACCTTTCTATAAGACATTTATTTCTCAAATGCAATTTCCTTAGACTTTAGATTACTCAGTTTCTCTTTACTTCTCTCTGTTCCCAGTAAGAAAAATAGATTGTCTACTTGTTTACTTTTACTTTGCATTTAGTTACTCGACTCGTTATTTCGAAAATAGGTCTGTGGCAAGTGCCGGTGCGTTTAGTGTTAGGCCAGCCTCGTCCTCTCGAAATTATAATGACTGGTGTGCCTCGGTAATGCGATCAGCTGTGCCGTATGACAGAAGCATTTTTCTTGTCGACCAATTGCAGGTCACGTAGATGCTGCAAGGCGAGCCTCTCTCATCCATGTACCTACGTACGTATCGCACGTACATTTTTGGCACGGCGAGAACACCGCCACGGCCTGCTTACGAAGAGACACGTACGCGCCCTACACGTGGGCTACATCTTCTCCGCGACTCAGGCTTGCCTCTTTCAAAAGGGACACTCCGTCTTCCCGGACAAATTTCAGCGTGATTCACGGTGATACCAGAATTAGGGGCATTTTTCATTTCGGGCGTCGACGTTTCACGGAGCCGAGTGCCGGCCGTACGTGTAACTAGAACTTCCTGTTCCGAACTTCTCGGACAATAAAGCTACAACATCCTTTTCCGCCAGATTTCTCCTTCGCGCGTCACGCGTCGCTTATTTGTTCTACCAAGATACACGGATCTATACGTAGTTTCGTACATTCCGCGAGAGTCTTATCAAAATCGAGTTTTTCGAGCAGACCTATTCTACAAACTGACGCAAATGTATAAAGTTACAAGCTGCAAACTTGTACTTCGTGCATTTTTCGGCTAAGTATAACCGTTAAGGGAGCAAAGGTTACTCGAAAATGATTACTTTATTCCCTTTTTTTAAGTGGTAGCGTTTACCGTTCCCTTTCATCCCGCAAGCAGCGGAAATAGTCCGGGATTCGTGCTTCTTTTTCTTTTCTCCCATTTACGCGTGCGCACTGGGTACTCTCAAGTTGGTGTACTGGAATTGTGCATTAGGAGGCTAGGAAAAGCATTAGCAGACAAGAAAAAGTTGGGAGGATACCGTGTTTGCTGCGGCTGATCCTCGACTCGTCAGTTAGGGTATTCTAGATGCTACGAAACTTTTTAAACAAACGGTAATTTGAATATGTTCAACGCAAACGAAATTCTAGTAATTTCATTTCTAACCAATGCTTAATCGAAGCTAAAGAATAATGCCAGAAACCAAGGTAGAACTAAAAACAAACGACCGTGGACGAGAAATAAAAAAAACCAATAAAATGAATGCAAAACCGAGACAATTATTTCCGTAAATTCCAAAGACCGCTCCTATAATCCACGTCGTCAGTTATTATCCCCCCCCCCCATACAACTCCGCAAAACGCCACACGAGCAAGTTCGAAAGACAGGGCTGTATTACTTTTATCTCTCTCTCTCTCTCTCTGCGCACTATATTACATTTAATCTCCACCTCTTCACAGAGAGTGCAGGATCCCCCTGTTCTCTAGGATCTCGCGCAATTGTAATACGTATAATGCAACTACAGGACAAAAATGGTAAAAAAAACCGTGCAGAAAGACCCGACCAGCGTTCTGCTTTATTTCCCTTCGTACCTTGTATTGCATTTTGCCTGCGCTTCTTCGTGAAAGAGGAGAGAAAGAGGGCGCACGCGTGCGGAGATGAACGATTTGAAACGGACAGGACGGGTTGTCGGTGATGACTGTCGAGAGGTGATAAAGTCACGATTCCATCTCGATTTGACGTTCGACAGCGTTGATATTTTTGAGCCGGCGCGAAGGATGCCGAGAGGTTAAATGAATCGCGGCCTGTGTAAATAGGTCGTCAAATGCGCGCGCGCAACCGCGGGGGTCGGGTAACAACCGATTCACGCAATGCAAATGAAAATCTTATGCAGTGGTTGGCGCGCCGGTGAAGTGTGTGCGCACGAAGTCCGGTTTCGAGCGCGCTCGACGCGCTGCCAGGGTATCCTCGATGAAAACGAAGCGGTTGCTTCTGTCCCAACACAGTCCTGTTGACATTGCATTAGCCTCGGAATAATTATTCCCGTATCGATCATCGTGTCGGTTGTAATTGGTTTCGGCGTGACCGGGCCGGCCGGCCGGCCGAACGGACTGTCGGCTACTTAAATTGCCGGGAATCGCTCGTACCCGACGCGACATCCTGCAAATGAACGATTCCGCATTCAGAAGTTCCCCGCCTCGCCTCCGGGAACTTTTTGCGCTTGTCGACAAAACCCTAAAATTCGATTATTCGTATCACGAGAATTGAAGGTTATCAATGTGTTGTTGAATGGTTATGCTATACAGATGGATTTTTATTTCGAAAATAACAGTTTTGTGTAAATTAATTCTGTTTCTCTATTTATATAACGTTGTGATCGAAACGCGAAATATTCATTGTCATTGGAAAAACTTTATAATATCGTCGTAATGTAAAAAAAATACAACCACTATATGTTTAGGTCTATATTTTACAACTTTGTTTGTATCACTCGTTCTTTTAAAGTTGATACTTCAAGTTTAAATTCAAGCTGATAAGTTAATAAAGTACAGATTGCGATGGTGTCTACCGTGGAAATTCACTGGTGACCCCCGAAAACGGAAAATATAAATATAAACGGCGTGACTAAAATTTTAATAAGAAACTTTCATTTTTCGTCGAATCCCTCTGACTTCCAGCTTTCACGTGAAGTTGCGTTTTTAATCGGGAAAGACTGTTTAGCGTGTGTCTGGATAGCTGCGCTGGGTTCTATATGTATTTTTTGTCGAATTTTTTACTACGATTGAATGGGAAATGTAACAACACTCGATAATCCGATTTATCTGTGTAACTATTCTCCTGGCGATGGTAGACGGTTTATGTTTTATAGGAAACGTTTTTTTTGCTATTTTTTAATAAACCATCGGAGGCTCGATTTTATTTAGTTCAAGGTTATTTTTCAATATAATCCGTGTTTGTTCGAAAACGCGTGTACGAGAATGTAAATGAAATGTAGGATTCGATTGGGATTAGATATATTCCGTGTCGGATTCATTTGTTTCGTTTAATTAATAATGCGTCAATATTTATGTAATGTACTAATAGAGGATTCGCAGGTTTCGAAACTGAATGATACATTCGCCTCTATGGGATTAAGATATTTGAATCTGCGAACGGTTTCTACATTGTAATTCTCCGTAACGCTCATATGATCTGTCTCACGAAATTACGTGCTAATTGCCCCGCCTATGCGCGTAACGTTCCAAATCTCTTCAGCAATGCATTACATCAAATCCTGTGTTCAGCGTGTTATCTGTAAACACCGATCATTTCTCATAGTTATCGAAAACGACAGTTTAATTAATACTGTCTGCGCGTTTATGGGGTAATGCGCATCGATTAGTCCCAGCCATTTACCGTCACGTTTTGCCAAAAACAATTGAGTGATCTCGAACTCGTAATACTTTGCAGAGTCCTATTTTTCTATGCTTCTGTAACGTAAAACAGAACATTTACTTTAATATGTCCTTTTTCAATTTCGCCTAAAGAAATGATCCCAAATTCGAAAGTATCAAAGTTACGTTTTAGCAGAGATTTTCTTATAGTAGAAAGATCCTAAATACGAACGTTAACAAAGCAGAAATTTATTTTTAATAATCTACAACCGTATTGGCAAGTATAATAGCAGACGACATGAGAATTTATATAAAAATTCATTTCGCAGACGTATCGGGATTACTTTCGAGGGGAATAACTTCTACCACGTACTACAATGAAGATAATGACGGAGCGGGATGAGTGACAGAAAATCGGATATCCTCCGACGGCACGTCACGTCGGCAGACTGGAAATTCTTCCGTGGAATTCCGAACCCGGATTATTACATCAGCGTCATGACAGTACGCTAGATTCTTTCTCCGGATTTTCAATCTACCCTTCGGTAGACTCAGATTGTGTATCCTCGATCTGGAATTATAATTCAATCTTCCCGCGGGGTTAGCGATCTTCGATTCCACCTCGGAAGTAATTTCAGCTCTCGGCTACGTATGAATTACTATTTTCTAAGTAGATATTCCTTGGAAAAATATATTTGATTACGGTCGCGTTTTTTATCGTTCAATCGCGGGGATTTATTAGATTCCGGTAGTCTGCAATCTATCGTCTAGATACGTTACATCTAGACGTGGGATTCGTTAAATGCACGCAATCAAGACTAGATTTCAATAGAGAACTTTCATTTACGTGAATATTCGACATCACTTGTCTTTATATCATAGTTCTGCAATTAAATATTTCACCATTCAATTTTGAGCGTGTCACTTGTAAAATCAAGTGAAGATCATAATATCATAGATCGTTGGATCGATATCTTGATCTTGGTTCAATCAAAGTTTATATTCGCTTGATAGTTTCTCTCGCAATTGTAAGGGCGGTTTAAATAATGATACAGAATTTCGGTCAGGATGAATACTTTATTTTATAAGACCGACGCGTACATGACTGTCGGAAGTTTCCGTGTTTTGACTCTCTCAATGCTTTTACTCGCCAAAAAAGATGTCTTTTCCCGCTTTTCCGCTCCTTAAGAAGGAAGATCCGCGCCCCACTCCTTTTTAGGGAAAACCAGCGTTGCCGGTTTTCCATGGCCTGATCGTAGTCGCCCCAAGCGCGAGGGGGTGAGCGCGATCGGATCCTTTCCGCTTCTTACCGTCATAAGGGCTCCAAATGCTTGGGCCCCGGTTAATGGCGGTACCTAACCGAACACGGTTCTCGCAGGCTCTTGCACAATCATTAAAAAGTTGAACATTTCGAGATGCTTGCGATGCTCAAGATGGAACAGCCTGTATATTTTCATTGATAAATTAAATCAAAGGTCTCAGAATCGGTATACATCGTTGAAGAATATTAATCGTTTCGAACAGAATAATTAAGATGACACGAATGTATCTGTAACTCGTGACGAACGTTTCTCCTCGTTTTAACGAGGAATCCTCGGGAATCCACGGGAGCCTCATTAAAACCAGGCGAGGCTCAGTCGTCTCCGGTTGGTATTCCGTCTGAGCGTTAAGAATATTTCGATACACAAGATAATGAACTAATAAATTGGGAGTCCCCGCCGTGAAATGGGCAAGTCTGGCAAAGTGTACCTCGGAAACGTGATGTGTTTGCTGTGTACCTTGTAGAGTAGGCCGTTTACCAACGAAGCTGCGTCGTTGCTCTCGCCCCGAGCTGCGCAGCTATATTGCGATTTCGCGTTGTTGGAAATCAACGGTCGAGATGTCGATGACGAATCGGTGATGTCAACGCACCGACATTTTAACGAATCTATGTGATCTGCCACCTTTTCACGGGGTACAATAGGTCCCTCTATAACGCGAGAATGCGTTTCAAAATCAACGCTAAAAAGTCAGAATCAAATAAATATTTTATCAAATATACTAGAAAATAGTATGTGCCTTATTCTAAACTACCAGCAACGTAAAATCTATCCACTCTGTATAGAAAACAACTCACAGTGAAAGGCTAGGTGAAACTACAACCTAACCATGCATCTTCTCAACTTCAGAATTCTCGTGTTCCCCATTCGACGATGCGTTTGCATTCATCCCCAAGCATCTCACTATCACACTTATTTTTCTCGTTGCACAAGATCCCACTACATTTAAACAAAAGTTAAAGTTCACCCAACAACGCGTTTCCTCATTATCCCATCCATCCGTCGCACAATCCTCCCGAAATTCACATCACCAATTATACCCAGCAACGAAACGCGGAACAACCGACAACGATATCCCGGTTCAACAAAATTATACCCGCATCGAGAAAAATCAGGGGAGCTAGGTGATCCTCGAGAAAGCTCGTGACTCGGTAACAGGGACAAATATCAAGAAGTCAGGAGAGAGACCCGGGCGAAAGAAAAGAGGAAACCGGGGAAGAGAAGAAAAAAAAAGGAGGATAACGAGCGCCGAGTGAATGGCCGAATTTCTGCCTAGCCGAAAGAACAACGTCGTCGAAATGGCGTAATTAGGAGGGCGTGGGGGTAGGGGGTTGGCATCGGTGTACCGGAAGCGAGGTCGATTTCGCGGGCGATCCTGAAGCGTCTCCGTTCAAAGTTTCCGAGGTCTCTCAGGCGCTCGCTTGGTAACTACCGATGGGAAGCGGAAGGGAGTGGAACGATCTCCTTCCGTCCTGGTGAATTTATCAGCCGCGGAGACTTCGTTACTCTTGTTATATTGCCCCGCCGGTATAGTTCTCTCTCCGCGCGGAAGAGATACATCGCCCTAATACAAGTTGCCGCGCCCCGTCGCGTCGCGTCGGGTCGCTGAAACTCCGAAAAGAAGCGCGTACGCGCGCGCTACCTCTTGCACCTACGGCGGGAGTGGTTGCTCGGGGGTGAGTTATGAAACGAGAGGCTTTGTTCCGTGGGACCGGCCCCGTCCGCGAAACTTGTACCGCGATTTCTTTCGGGCGGGAACAAAGGGACGTCATCGGTCATACGCAAGCCTTGAAAAATTTCATTCATTTAATTAGCGGCGCTTCGTAATTAAGCGGCGCCCGTTTTTAATCGTCTTGGGGGAGCGTCAGGCGGGCGGCTGAAGAGGATTCCCCGCGGATGGGCTTTATATTAAAACGTCCCTCGCGCCGCGACGTAGCTCCTGTCACGATTTTGAGGGTTCAAGCGGGGCCGCGGCTTTTTCCTCGTTTCTTGCCGGTGTTTAAATCCTTTGCCGTCCGAACGCGCGGATTGCACGTTTCATTTCGCTCCGGTTGATCCTCGCGTTTAATCGCGTCCGCGTTTTACGCTTAATGAAATCGGCCGGGAATTGCTCGCGCGCTGCTTCTTTTAATGTGTGTTTTATGCTTGCGTTGTCGTTCCGGGTATTCGTGTTTCGTTTGAGCAGTCGTACTTTTTGGGAGGTTTCCATTTGCGGAAGTAAGGTGGGATGTTAACGTTTCGAATCGTACCGCGTTTGTTGTGGTTTCTAATTTGAATATTCTGATTAAGTGCAGTTGATGGGTCTTGGAATAACCTGTACAGTCTTTGTTTTGTATATATTTGGAAATATTTCTGTTTTATTTCTTCGTTTGAACTGTATCATTCACTTGCAATGATTTCGTATTTTCCAGTTATTCGCGTATCTGTATTTCTCTCGTTTTACCTGGTAATTTTATGTTTCTTCTGTTGTCGGGTTTGAAACTGCCGTTGCTTTGCACAGTTTTTATATAGACAGGGCGTAAGAAAAAAGCGCGACGCGGGTCCTCGGGATTATCCGAACTCGCGCGGTTTAAACTTTATATTGTATCCATTTATCGGCCGTTTGCGAAGCTGTCACGTCTGTAAACTGTCGTATCCTCGTACACTCTTCGCGATGAACGGTTTAATTGTTCGGCAGCTACGTAAACTCGGGGGTCCATCATTCCCGCGATGCTCTTGGATAAAGCCACTCGGTGTAATCGCCCAGCGAAACTTGGCCTGTAAGGTCGTGAAAGCATCTCGAGGAGGCGGAAACAAAGTTAACAGATTTACATGACGAGCGGCGCGGCGCGGACGGGGGCGCGGCGCGCTAAAACTGAGTCGGCCGCTTACTCGCGGCTCTTACGAATAGAAGGTACTTTGTTTCAGCCCTCGCACTACCACAGAGGCGCACTGAATGTCATACTTTATTTCTTTCACTGATCAATCTGGGAAAAGTTCCGACGAAATTATTCTTAGCATCATGTTCTTCGACGTGTACTTCGTTTCAATGTAATTTCCATGCAATGATTTCTAAACGAGTGCACATTTTATTTCATAGTCGACTAAGTTAGTTCTTGCCGGTAACTTTTCGCTAATTATGGCCCAAGGTGTTCTATGTTTTTCACGTTGAAACTTGCATCGACTTTCCTTAAGTTTTATTGTAATTATTACCGCATTCGATAAGCTCTAAAATTATTATTGATAATTTAGGGATAACTGGCTTGTGGCCAGCTCTTCCTATCATTGCGAAGCAGAATTAGTGATAATTTATTACTGATTATTGCCGCATTTGATAAGCGATAGAATTATTGGCGATAAGTTATTAGCGATACAAAGAGAATTGGTAAAATGCTTGACGATTCGAACGAAATTGAGTGTCGACAGTGCCTCGACACAGGATTGAAAAATACTTTGCGGCACAAGGATAAAACGCAACTGCGAGCCGTTCTGCTCTGGAGCTGTTCCGCCCCCGTATATTATGCCTGACAATATTTGTGAAAGGGGCGACGGTGGAAAAAAGTGTCGCCGCGAAACCGGCGTTACCGGAAGAGTACAAAACGCGGCGCCGGAGAAGCCAGGAAATTCCATTGCTGCAATAGGTCTGAGTCTCTCCTCGCGAACCGGTCTATTGTTCCCTTTTAATCGCGGTATTCAGGCACGCTCGAGGTCCCGGCCGCGGACCACGGCCGGTGTTAAAGATAAAGTTGTCGTGCGGTGATTCATGCACCCGGTCTGATGACTTTTAAAAATAATTCGGACTTTTTTCAACGGAACGGTATAATAGTTTTTGACGTGTCCATTGTTCGCTGGATTATCCATTATTTTGTGAATTGTGTTCCTAAGATAATTAACTTTATACGTCCTTAATGCTCGAGTAGTTTGATAACAATTATTCGAACAATTTCCCTCTATTCTTCCCTATTCATTCAACCAAACAATTCGCGTCCATTTATTCCATCTGTTCATTGAAAAGATTTATTTAAATTTCATATTTCTTCCTTAAAATTCCTATATCAATCTGTAAATTGATGACATTCTGCGATTTAAATTAGCCGCGTGCATCACAAAGAAATGCGCGAGCCTATAAAATGATACCGTCCAGCATGAACGATCGAAACTTTAATAAAGTCTGATCGTTGCCCAGAGCAATTAAACTCCCATTAAACGCAGCAGCTACGAGCCATTCAGTAATCCGTACCAAAGGACAAAGCGAGTGCAGACAATAATAAATAAGATTCCACATCGACAACTGCATCGTTCTTTCGAAGGAATCGATCCTCGAGCAACAGCGACCTGAGCTGAACAGACGAATTCCGTGATTCGTATCGCCGCAGCATTTTTACGTTTTTCTACTAACGTTCTTCCTCTTTTTCTTGCTCTCAATTAGCGGACTACGTTTTTCTCCGACATCTTGCACGTCTTTGCCTAACTGAATTTACTATGATACCGGTCCCCGATCTTTCGTGTCTGCGCGCCATCGAAAATCTGCTTTTCCACCTACCTCCTCCAACCGGTGTTCCGAACAGTGTCGCGTGCTTGCACACCACGTTTACATAACGCGAAGAGTGCACTCTCCCTCTCTCCTCTCCCCCTCCTTCTCTCTCTGCTGTGTGCATGTAGGTACGCAAACGCGTGCACTCCAGTCGGACACGAAGTGGCTGCATCGCGTGCAACGTTCGTCCTCCTTCCATTGGATCGTTATAACCTCCTCACCCCCGGGGAACACGCGAGCTCGTTAATTGCTACATTTTCCCCGCGAAATTACATTATTGCGACAGCTGTCGTGTAACGCTCTCGTGTTTCCCTACACATAATTTTCGGTTCCTGAGGCGTGCCGCGATCCACTGTACCCCGGTCGACCATCCGCGACGAGAATAGACGGCTCTTCCGCTACTTTACCGCCCGATGCGTAATCCCTAATTGCATCAAGCGGCCGCGACGGGTTCTGTCTCCCTTGGTCGAAAGAAACGCATCTCTTTCAGATGATTTCATTTCACTGTTGAAGTACCGCAAAGGAAAGTGACGCGAAAGACTGGGAATGTCGAGCGAACCCAGATATGAGAGATGGTTAGAATATATGTTTGTACATCTTCCTTTTTTCGTATTTAATTCACTGATTGAGTTTTTACAGTGAATTCGTGGTATTGTTCTTTTTATGATGATCTGTGTATATCGATAAAAGGCTTTTGATTTTTTTAATGTTTCGAACGCTATGATAAATAAAATGATTAGTGGGTATTTTTGTGAAAGAGATGTATATATTGTTGTAGGTGATATACTGAACTGCGATAATGTGATTGTATTTTAGATAAAATTTATGGAATAATTGTAACACGTTTATTGATGAAAATATTCGGTTTATCATTAATGTTATATAATATACCTTTAACTTATGTTATTGCGGGAAAATATTTTCACGGATTATTATCTGGAAACCAGGACAGAAAACGTTGCCGTGAAATACTACAAACTTGTATGCTAACGAGTATAATGTGCGTGCAAAGAGAGTGTATAATACATGATAACTAGACTATAGTTCTTTATGTGTTTACGGCATGCGTTAATTTGCGACGTCAAAAGTATTTTTAATAGAGAACGCCGCAAAGAAAGAATGAATTGGATTTTTATACCATTCCAGGGAATCTCCTAGCAGGCAAAGAAAATTTATCCCTTATTCTGATTTTTATAGGATAATTTATGAAAGAACGAATTTGCATGTAGATTCGCAATCTAGTCGCAACGTTGAAAAAACACGAGGTATGAACTTCCAGATGGAACATTGGTGCTTAAAGCACTTTAAAACTTAAAAGGCGCTTTTTTAACACTATTTTTAGCGAACGCAACAAAAGACACTTTTTAAAGTTGTAACTTATAATTATTTTCTGAGTTTAATCATTTATGCTCAATCGACTTTCCGACTTTTCCCATAATGATTATAAAATTAATTACAAGAAAAGTCGAGAAGTCAATCGAGAAAAATGGTGAAACTTGGAAAATAATTATAAGTTAAGATTTGTTAAAAAATGTCTTTTCATGTCTACATGAAAATGTGAATAAACATTCAACTTGAAAAAATTCCTTTTTCCTAATGAAACTCTCTTCCGTACATACCTTTTTATTCGTCGAGAAGTTACTGGAAGACAATAGAACAGAAAAGTTACTAAAAATAACGTTAATTTTCAAACGAAGAATTTCTCTTTTGTCCCACATTCAGATCTCATAGGGTCTGTCAAGTTACGTATTCTCGTGTTCTATGGACGGCTTACTAGACCCGATCACTTCAGCGAGCATAAAAAAGGGAAAAAGGGGAACATTCGGGAGATACATGTGTCGCCACTCCGGACGCGGTTTTATTGTGTCTTCGGTTCAAAAATCGATATAATTGGCCAACTGAGACGACTCGAGGACCTCCCATGAATGTCCTCGTTCCTTATTGATTCCCCTTGGCTCCTCCAGCAAATCTCAAGTTCCCTCGGTAGAACTGTACCTCTGGTACAGCGACACCCTATATGAAGCTATAAATATTTTATTCTTCGGTAAACAACTTAAGAAAAATAACAGGCGTAAAAGAACACTTTGCATGTAGCTCGTCGCTGGTAAATGATGGTTATAAAGGAACTGTAAAATGTGAATAAATAGTCAACTTGAAAAGAATTCCTTTTTCCTAATAAAACTCTCTCTCTCTTTTTATTCGTCGAGAAGTTACTGGAACAGAGCAGTTATCAAAGGGCAATTTCAGTTTATTTACCTCTTTATTAGTTACCAATTAAGAGGAGAACGAGGACAATTTGTTATTGAAGAGACCAACGGTTGGCGTAATTTCACCGTGCAATTGGTAACGTCGCGCGGCGTGATTCTTAGGGGAGCAAAACGCTGGAAAATGTCTTTGGGCAGCGCACTAATGGACAAGTAATTTAACAGTGCATCGTTCGTAATAATATTGTGCATCGGAGCGTTTAGCCGCGCAGCGAGCGGCGCGCGCTAAAACAATGTCATTGGGAATAGTTAATTGCGTAGTAGGTGCACATTATTCGAACGAGTATCCAGCTAAGCGTCACTGCAAAATTACCCAAGACGGGGGATTATTGACTTTGGCGTTGTTGATTACAGTACCGGCGAACTCATTTTATTAAACGTGACACGTGCTGGCGCTCTGTGTCGGTTTGACGGAACTTCACGGATGCATTATAGAATACACTTGTTGCGGACGCTATTCATTGTAATCAGTATATTTTTGTCCGAATATAATCCACTCGATCTCGCAGGATGTACGAATTTCGCTCGTAGTAATTTCACTCTAAAGTCGGGAAGATTAGCGAAAGCAAAAGTGAACCTTTTAACAAGCCCCTTATCAAATTTAATGATCGTTTGCGGTCTTCCGCGCAGTACAAGATGTAACAATTCTCTTGTACTGAAGATTTGCATAGTTTCCATACTTCTGTTAAAGTAATGGAAGAGACTTTAATGGAATTGGGCGTGACCAAATGAAAGAGTTATCGGTAGTAGACTTATTGGAAGAATTTAAATTTTAACACGTTCGTTGTAGGAACGAAGAACTTTTTTTGAAATATATTTAATACTTTTTTAAATTTATTTTTGTTCGTTGACGAGTAACGTCGGATTGCACGTCGGGTTTGTGATGTTCTTTACATTCACTTCGTTCGTTTTTCCCCTCACTTTTCCAGCGAAATCGAGTTACCGTTGTAAAAATAATTTCTTCGCAAATGCTATGCAAGGGTACCAAAGCAAGTTACGTTCAAAGAGACCAAAGGACGTTTCGTTTCATGGTCGTTCTCGTAAAAGTAAACATTCCAATTGTAATGTAATTGTAATTTAAGTTAGAATATTTGAATCCGACATTCTACATTCGCGCGAAGTGTTTATACTCACGACCACGCAAATAAATTAAATTTCGGGATTAATCAATCAGATGGTAAACAGTATAACAGATTCATTAACGCAATTTATCAATGAATCGTAAAATTGCTTACACGGTACATCGAGCAAAGAGACAGAATTTCCTGTTATCTTCGCTTCGTGCTTGAATTTTTACAAAACAAACAAACAAAACAATTTCACTCGAATCCAGAACTCATCCCTGCAACGAATCAAGAAACAGACGCAAGTTACTGATGCATCGAGGAGAACTCAAACAATAGTCCCCCTAAAAAAAAAACGCAAAGAAACAAAATACACCAATATCACACGGTGTACTCTCAATCGAACCGAACCGAGTCGTCGCGCAATGATTGAACACCGTTTTGGGAAATGCAAACAAACGGCCTTGGGGCCGGGGTACAAGGAAGAATCGTCGATTCCGGTGGTTGTTGGAAGTGACTGTCGTCGACCGTCGATCACGGCGCGTGAAAAGAGACAATATCGGTCGAGCGTGTACGGTAACCCGGTTGAATGGTGCAGTTTGATCGAGGAAATTGAAAACAGTTGGAAAAACGTTGGAGAAAGGAGTCATGGAACGACGCGAGAGGGTGCTCTCCTCTCGTTGTCTCCTCAACGGCAATTTATTCGCGGGAGCCATGCCCTACTATTGCATTCACGAGACAGCCAGTTAGGGGATGCATCTTCGAGTGGCATGTACCGATGACAAGTTGGATAACTATCTAGAAACTATAAGGGTGCAGGGATATAAAGGCAAAGGAGGATCGTTCGATCGCTTCAACTCATCCCTTCCAAGTATCATAATACAGTAGAACTACGACTATCCGAACTAATTATGTTTAACACGTCGAACGTCGCACAATTTCATAGAGCAAAATACACAAAATGGAAAAAATATAATATTAAATTATTTGATTGAATTGCGTTACTATTATTGCACCATTCACCTGGCTGAATATCACCACATTAGGTAGCATTATTTATAAGAATATTTTTAAATAACCGTCGTTCAGTTGTGTGAATTACAATAATTTGATTTGGTTGGGGATCACCGGTGACCCCCGGTCAAATTCGATTGCTGCAATTTCTTCAATTAAACGATGATTATTTGAAAACATTTCTATATTGTAAATAATGCTAGTTAATGCGGTGACATTCAGCAAAACAAACCTGGGATAATAACAATGCAATTCAATGAAATAATTTAATATCGTATCTTTCTCATTTCACATATTCTGCACCTTAAAATCGTGCGTCATTCAACATGTTAATCCTTATTCTCCCAAACTTCTATTACCGAACTACATACTTTTCAATAACATATTGACTACGAATAAACATAACTGATCCAAATATTAGTGATACCCAATATTTCCACGTATCAAACATATTCGAATAATCAAGGTATACACCACTAGAGTTTCCACATCCACAGAATCCCCCGAACACGAAATCGTCCTCCACTATTCACTCTCCATCGCCACATTTCGCTTCACCGCATTCTGTTTCGTTTGCGTTCCCCGTTAGCCCGGTCAATAAGAACAATATGTCGAAACCGAGGCGTCACTGTTGCCATAGCTACTGAGCCAAGCATCGCCACTGAAAGATTCCCCTTTCTGCTGTCTAGCTCGCGGGTAGTCGTCCAACTTCTCATCGGTGCATGATAAAAGTCTCCTCCCTCCGGCGTGCGGGCGGTTCGAGCGAGAAACGGAACTCGAGCCGAGTCGAGTCGAGTCGAGTCGAATCGAGTCGAGGGTGAATTGCGCGACTCCGAGCATTATTTTGTTTAACCCGGTCGCCCCATCGTCGCGTCGGCAGCTTCCATCCCCGACGTTTTAATTCGCGAGCGCGCGGCCTTTTAAAGTTTCGAAACCGCGGAAATTGTACTGTCGCACTTCGCGGGGGTAGCGAGGACTTGGGCGCCGGGGCCCGGGATGCTCGGGTAATAAGGGAAATTCGAAACGCGACCGCTCGCTGCGAGTTAACAGGGAGAGCTCGGCCCGGCAATTCCGGCGCGCCGTGTCAGTTTTTCCAACTGCGCGTCCCCCTAGCTCCGGTGAAATAGACCGACAAGGGGGAGCTAATTCTCGTTCCACCGGCCGGCGACTATTCGAGACAAGTCCCCGAGTTGTGTGTAACTGCTCGTAAAGTCTGCCTACGGATCCGTTCCCTAGCTGTCTTCCTTTTTTCACCCTGTAGCCCCGGCGGCTCTTCTTTCTCGGTTGCGTCGAGTACACTCCGCTTTATCGAGTTTCGCGAGCGTACGATGCGCTGGTACATGAATAAATATGCTCCGTTGTTCTTTTCTCCACGGATTCGCTTCGGGATGATGCAGTTTGGGGTACAGTCGCCGACAAGATACGCCGGAGTCGTGTAATCGATCGAGTAAATACGCTTTAACCCCTTGCCTTATAGTTCCTTTCTCCACTGAGATCGATCTGACTACTTTAAATTATTAATAACAAATTTATCGAAAATAAGAGAATATTCCAGTTTCATTCCACGCCAACGTGTGCTTGATGGTGTGATAAACGATAATAGGGGAATGATATGTAATTTGCACTTAAACAGTTACAATAATTTAGCGTTCTCTGTAAAATATGATACAGTGGTCATCATTTAGTACGAAGTCGAACGAGATAAAATTGTATAATTATGATAATTTCGAATGAACCCCTTGCTCTATGATTTTTTTCTGAACTGTGATCGATCTAACTGCCTTGGTATTAATGATTTATTGAAGCTAAGAGAAAATTCCAGTTTTATTCTATGTCAACGTATGCTCTGATGTATATTCATTGATAACAGAGGAATAATATGCAATTTTCCTTCGAACAAATTGAATAATATTTATGTTTGTTAAATTCTATTTGATATCTTCGCCACGAGTCTGACACGATATTGTAAGGCAAGGGGTTAAGAGAAGGAATAAGGGGATCGATGGAAGTGTGATCTCGTTGGAACCGTGATCGAGACTTTTGATGTGGCAGGTCCTGCATTATCTATTGACATCGATTCCGAAGAGTTTAAGTTCCACTTTGAAAGTTTAATTTACGACCTATATCACGCTGACGATTGCACGTGGTTGGTGGGTTAGCGAACCTTGGTCGAGGTTTCTTCGAGCAGCTTTGTAATTCATTGATAGAGTCGAGTGAGATTGAATATTTAGGTGTAACTCTGGCATAGTATTATTTCCGGCGGTATAACAGAGCTGGAGGTTGTAGTGAGGAATTTTATATGGCATACATGAGTCGTTGATTAATAAAGGTAACGTTGGAGAGCTGGTTTTAATTGAGCTTGATATCAGCGATGTTAATTTTGATTATACAAACTTTCACTTCGTAGCTGCTAACGTCGTGCGTGTAAATATTGCGCTTTCTGAATTTACGCTACCTTTATTTTCAGTTTATTCGTTCCGGGGTTATGATGTTTTATTGTCGTCGGTAGATTCTGTGTTTTTCCATTTCTAAATTGGAACTGCAATGTTTCAGTGAGAATGGAAGACATCGCGTGATGAGATTTAAGACAAATTATGCGCCCGTACAACGCGCCAGGTTTTCCAATTAGCTTCTAATTTAAATAATGACGAATTACGGTTAATTAGACAACCTAATATGTATTAATCATCTGGTACGCGTTTCACGTTACTGTACCGCATTGTGTCAATAGTCGGATTGTTTGAAGTGAACACACGCAGAATTCGATAACGCGATAGTGGGGGAGGGTGTAGAATCATCGATAGAAATTGAATAAAACAGGAAAATACCTCATTCCCGACACTGTCACGTTACAATGTATTAAATTTATCATCATAAATTTAATAAAATTATCATCATTCTAAATGATCGTACATCATAACGAATTTATAGGAAGATTGTTAACGTTTTGTTAATGCCATGTGAAATATTATCATTACGTAGTTAACCAACACACGGTGTGCGAATATCATTTCCCGTAAATTAAATTCATAATTCCATGAATTCCATAAATTCTTAATTTCTAGATTACATGAAATAATTCTTGTTTCTTTATATATCAAGTATACCTTCACAATCAACATCGTTGTCGTATAATTGAAAATTTCAAGCAGATTCGAAGTTACGTAACTCGAAGAAATGTAACTGAAAGGACAAACGAACGTTGATTTCATTGGAAATATAAACACTGACGTATTTAAACAATTGATTCTTAATCAATAAATTGACATTCGCTCCTCCGGAGTTGAATCGGACATCGTCGGTCCATTGAAAACGTTGTCCTTAAATTTTAACATACATACCGGTGTCGCATTATTTCATTAATTCGGTCTTGATATCAATTGATCCGAGGAACACAATGAAAGGGGAGTAATCAAACGAACCGTTGCGCATTCTGCCGCGGTGTACGCGGAACGGGAGCTAGAAATGAGTTACGGGGCGATATTATTAATATTCATTTCTTCAGAATATATAGTTCCATCGAAAACATTTATGCGTTCCCTTTCCGGCGCGGACGTTATTTCTGGTAAACGCGTTACGTATCGCGTCATCCAGTGTAACATCGTAACGGCAAATCGTTTTATTGGAAAATGTTGCTGCACCGGCACGGCGCCCCAGCACTCCCGGCTAACCGTGGCATTTTTCGATGGAATTTTACCCGAAATCGGGGAAACAGCGTGCGGGCGAAATTTCACCGGGAAAATTTGATCTCGCGATCCCCTTTATAATTCGGGACGGTAGACCGTAATAAAGAAACACGAACGCCCAGCCGCTCGGAGGCAAGTCAACGATTACAACTCCGAAGTGGAATAAAAGGAAGAACGTCGTCCGCCTACGAGTTCACTCAACCGGTTTCCACTTTAAAACTACGCGAAACTATTGTATTTTCTTATGATCAGCGAACTGGAAGCGTTCGCTTCACCGGTTTTCACCTTTACCATCCACGGCCGCCTATATTGTCTCCTCTGCATAGCAACTGTCTGTCTGCGCGACTGTATATGTTGATCTTTGCGGAAATGTGCTCGCCTTAAACCTATGTAATTCCATTCTAATGCTGAGATGACCCGTTAATAACCTCGCTCTCCTCTCTAGGCGTGTAATGCTGGTGGAAAAAAGGATTTAGAAATTTGAAAGCGGTGTTTGGTAAATGATAAGAAGAAAGTGTTGATAAACGTATAATAGAAAACTAACATAAAATATATAATACTTAATAAAACACGTACAAAAAGGATACGTAAACTCTGTTAATTAGAAGTGAATGATTCATTTGATAGAATGAACTGTGGAAGTAGTAACCTTTAGTTATCGATGATTTTTTAATGATATTTACTTGTGCAATAATAGAGTATATAGAATAATAAAACGTTAACAATCTTCCTATAATTTCGATTATAATGATCATTTATAATGATCATTTTACATAAATGTGATACATTGTAACATGACAGTCTCGGGAGTGAGATGTTTTCCTATTGTATCCAACTTCATTGGATGACTCTACATATCTCTCTATTACTAAATGTAGAAGTAACATTGATTGACCTTTTAACCCTTTGCATTCGACAACTTTTTCATTGGAGATACTCAACATTTTCTAATGAGATGAGATTCAAACTGACTCGACGATAAATTAAGGAGCGACACTATTTTCTTTCAATATTTCACATATTATTGCGTTCCACAAGGTTTAATTCATTAACACTAGGTTTACGGAACACGTCAAATTAACGCATATTGGATTTTAGAAATATTATTTTGTAAATGTTTACGTCGATTTTGATTGATGCGATCACACTGACATGTACCCCAATTACCTAATATCAAAACTCCAGTTTCCACAATCTAAATAAACGAGCATCAATTCTTTTAGAAATAATAGAATGAAGTGTACAATAAATGCCCGTAAACCTAGTGTTAACACTAGAACTACCGAGCACTGAAACTGACTTTTTCAGATTCTTTTATAGAGACTCTAAGGATGCAGCTATTGGGATTTCAATTGACTTACGTTTCAATTTGCGTATCACTAAATCAATTTCTTTAGTAATTTCGCAGAGAAGCATCTGTTACCTCTGTAATCATTGGCAGAATTTAGGAGTCTGTCAATTTGACTCATTTGATAGTTCTAGTGTTAAATATGAAACTTAACAATTTTGCTGCGTCAAATCAATTGGCGACCGAGAAGCGTCTACGGAGTGCAAAGGGTTGATATATCCCAGACCGCAACAAGTATAACAAATGCAAACGAATGCAAACTGTCTTGACATTTTCAGATAACGTAGCGTTTTAAGTATTCATTTTCCAGCCCCTGTGTATTTATCACGAGTTCTTCCCTTCTTTTAGTAAACATTATGCCCGCCCTCGAACCTGCGCCCCTTCCACCGTTACCCGGTATTACGCAAAACAATTTCCGTCAAATTCATTGTTTACAAAATCGCGGAAGCGCGTGCATCAGCCCCCTGCACGAGATAGACGCGTTCCGTGTAGTGGGTCAATCTATACGGGCACATGCACGTGCATCGTGTGTGTTACGCTTTATGGCTAACTCATGAAACAGCGTAACTCAGCAAAACGCGCGACAGCTAGGCAGAATGCATTTCGAGGGGTAGTTGCGCTTGGCAGCGCGGCGGAGGCTCCTGCGACCGCGACCCCCACATTCTTCCTCCTGTGTTCTCGACCATTTATTTCTGTGTTTCTATCTATTTTATTAATCCGCTGTTGCACCTGTTGGTTTTGGACAACTTACCAATCTGTAGCATGTGGAGAAGAAGGTGTCAGTTATCTTAAAGTGGGAATCAATTGCTAACACTAAGTTAGGGAAGCAAAAAAATAACGGTATAGTGCCTGGAGGGTTGGCGGAGTAATATCATAGTCTTGGAGTATCACTGTCATAGTATTATAGTATTATTATCATAGTATCATAATATCACATCATAATGTCATAGTATCGTAATATCATATCATAATATCATATCATAATATCATATGGTATCATAGTGTCATAGTATCATAGTATCTTAGTATCACAGTATCATATAATATCATAGTGTCATAGTGTCATAATATCATAGCATTATAGTATCATTTTGTCAAGTTATTGCTTCTCAATCATCAAAGAATGCTACATCAACCAAACAACAGAACAATGCAAAAATTGTAAGAACAATAATATCCAGTCATCAGCTCATAGTTCGAACGGATATAAGGAAAACTTGTAAAGATTAATTTCAATATGACTTCATAGTTCAAACATTTTTTCAAGGCGAGGGATGTGTAAACTGAAAGCTGAGTTCTGGTGATACTGTCCTCAGGAGTATTTTCCTCTGCTCTTCCCGAGCTTTCTCGTTTGCCCTTTCAACCGAGTTTTTTTCAAAGACGTCTGTATCGAAGGGTCGGCCAGGTATCCGAGCGCGAGCGGTAACTAGAGAGTAACGGGAGCGCCGCAAAGGAACCGGGTAAATTATCGCGCTTCTAATCCCTGGGTACATTTCGCCGCGGAGGTGCCGACCGTGCCACGTGGCGGAATGTTTTTCAAGTTCACCGGAATAAGAACAACTCGCGCCGACGCCGAGGCGTGTACCTCGTGAATTTTCGTGGCCTTCTCGTTGCCACTTAACAAACTAAACGAGCGTAACTACACTGGCAGGACTCCGGTCCCCCCTCCCGTCCCTCTTTCTCGTCCCGTCTCTTTTCTCGTTTTTAAAACGCGAAGAATGGCTTTTCGCCTGTTTGTTGAAACAAAAAACTGACGCTGTTCATGCCGCAGAAATGTACAAACACCCGTAAACTTCGCTAATTATGATATAGTTTCCGCGAGTTGTTTCCCCGCGATTGCGGCCCGTGCAGCGTTACGTTGTCCGTCAACTTAATCGCTGGTTCGTCGAGAATTTCATTGCGCGAGATCTCTTTTCGCGTTCGTTTCTGCAACGGACGCTCGATATGAGGCATAAGGTAGCTCAGTTGTGGTTTTGAGATTGCTATACTTTTCGGAGAAATTGAAAAATAGTTTCATGTCATCGGAATATAATTCTTTGTATGGAGTATTCTTCATTGGGATTACGAACTTTCAGCGTTTTGTTTATTCATTCGTGTAACACTGTACGAGCAAACGATAAGAAAATGTTTCCTAGAGTTTCTAATGGTCGATACTTGTTTAAAATCTTTTTAGTCGTAGAATAAAAGGTTTTGTGCGTATATAAATGTTTGTTAAATTCTATCGCATCACGTTTTGCCCTTTGAAAGACAAATTTATCGTGTCTGACGATCATTGGAAGTTTCTTTTATGATAACTCGAATTATCTAATGAATGATCCTTCGATTCGATATTAAACATTATAAACAAGCACGAAAAAAACATCGTTGAACACTCTTTGGGTATAATCTAAATAACATATGAATTTTAACGGTGATCCGTAGCGGAGCGTAAAATCGTTTATCGGATTTGCTCGGTGCGCGATTAAACTCGTTTCGGGCCTTATACACGGTGAAAGAATTAGCTTAAAAGGGAATGCGTTTAAACGGTTACTAATTGTATCACGGAACGTCATTACTCGTATAATTTACGGCGAGCCGTGTCGCATCCCCGAAAAGGTCCCGTGTGATATGCGCTAATTCCGCTTGTAACGTACAGCGCGAAAAGGTTGCAATTTTGACGTGTGCAATAACATTTCATTGATCAGAATTACGTTGCAGTGCAATGCTTCTTTGTAACGACAAATGCAGTTCTTTTTGTCTCTTTTGTTACCAAATTACATCTATTTAACGTGGACAATTATACGCTTTCATGTACGAATTATTTAAAATCAATAATTTCTGCTTTATGAATAAATAAATAAATGAATAAATAAATGAATAAATAAATAAATAAATAACTACAGCTAAGTTTTAGGCATTTTCCTCTACACTGCACCCAAGTTTTTACAATTCACTATTCTCGTACTAATTTCATTGAATTTCTACATAAAATCTTAAATCCTTTTTTACATCGATTCTTCTTTAAAAAGGTAGAGACTTTATTAATTTGTTCTAATCGGAAGTTTTTTTCGTAGAATGTTTCTTTAAAACGATAACGATGCGAGCGAACGAATCTTTGATAACAAAAAGCACGTGTGTCGTAACTTCCCCGAAATCTTCGAACTTTTGCCCGTAAAACCCTTGATAGGTCTGAAATTCTAGCTCGACTGATGTAATAAGGTTGATTAAGTATCAGCAGGATTCCCGTCGTTCATCAATAATGAAATTGTCCCCGGTTGATGGGTCTCTCGATGTCAAATGTAACCGATGACCCTTTATTAACGTTAACGCAGAGTTTGTCAACGTCGACCTAAGTGGTTTCTTGCTTAATCCCGAAGTTTTCGGGGATAATGCCAAGGGGTGGACACGGTTTCTTTGAGTATCCTTGAAAAGTACCGTAACGGAGTATCGAACGCCAGAGAAAATTGGATACGTGTTGAAGGAGAAGAAATTTTATCCTGCGAACGAATCAAATTATATTTTTTGTCAGCCCTCTCTTCTATGCGATCATTATTTTAATACATCACATCGCGCGTATCTGCGCTAATTTCTCTTTTCTCTAAAAAGGGATATATCAAGAATGTTAATGTTGAAATTAATTTCAAATATTCACACTTTTTTAAATATTAAAATTAATTTAATACCAGTATTAAATTAATATCTTCTTCAATTATCTTTTTTTTTTAAATTAATATCCTCTTCAGTTATCTTTTCTTCTTAAATTAACATCTTTTTCAAATATCTTCTAAATTATCTTTACTGAATTAATGTTTTTTCAACTGAGTTTGTAATTCGCTTGAACGAAGAAACATCGAATCAATTACTGAACGATAAGTCTCAATGTACGAGACTGTTGTGGCTAAACAAGAAGAATTAGGAAAGAAAAGGGAAAAAGGCGAGAAGCTTGTGAAAGTTTAAAATATATATATATATCGGAGAACCTGTTTTGAGCTTCCAATTATCGGAATTGTGTCGATGTGCCGAGGGAAGTTTCAACCGGGGAACTCCTTTTCTCCGCGGTTCAATAAAATTTCTACTTCTTGAAAGGAACACTTCTCTTTGCATTATTGGAGTTTTCGAGAAGTGTCCTTGGATAAAACGAATTTCTGGTCGATCTTCGACAATAATGCTTTCGACCGCCTTTGACAGGTACGAAAATAGAAGTTCCGCCGGAAACAGAGAGAACACGGATTGAAATGAAAGAAAAGCAGATACGGACAACGAAAAAGATACGTGGCCTACACGTAATGCGTCCCCGATTCTTCAACACAATTTTCGGAAGCTGTAACCGGGATTCTGAATTTATGTTTTATCGATGAAATATATCTATTCCCAGCAAAATATAATTACTTGGCAATCTGCCTGAACCCTCGCACCTCATAGTCACACTCGGTAATATCTTCCTTAGGCATCTTCTTTCATATTCATTACTCTCCAGTTTTACAATTCTCATCTCATTCTCATCTTACAATTAACACCAAAATTGAATAAAAACCAATATCACTTCGAACACCTCCCATTCCTCAAATACAATTCACCTTCACTATCTCTAGATTCGCATAAAAAGGAATTCAAAATGTATAACACAAAGTTGCTAAAATCATCGCATACAAATAAAATCCAATGAATTTCAGCAATTCCTCTGCTGAACAGCAAAATGTGTCACAAGAAGAATATTTTTCACGGAGAATCATTCCTCCATCGATTGTCCCCAAAGTTACTCGACCTATAAATCTCGAGCGTCGTAATGCTTAAAAAAGTGAACCATCGAGCTTCTCCTTTGAAATTCCGCTGGAGGAAAAAACGTCGTACGTTCTCCGGGTTACGTACGAGATCACTTGCGCGCCAGATTACCGGGAATGGAAAATTACAATTTTACTTCTCGTTCTCGTTTCACTTCTTCGCACGTCCGCGATTTGCATGTGGACGCTCGCTCTCCGTGGCTCCTTCGAAAGTGGGAAAGAGAAAGGCTCCGAGGAAAGTTCCCCGCGTGGACCAGGCTATCCGAAAGTCGGCAAGGAGGCGTCCATTGTCGACGAAAACATTCGGCGACAACGTTTTCATTAGTCTCGTGTGCCCGATAAAAAGTCACTTCACGCTCTCGCCCTTGCGTCCTCGAGGCGGCTAATTAACGATCGAAACGAGCGCTGTATGGGGTCGTCGACAATGCTCGGCTGCTCTTCGACCAGTTCCAGTACATAGAGAAACCTGCTCGACGAGCACGGTTTACTTTAACACTAAAAGTACCGAGCTACTAGAGTGATTTATTTTCAATTTTCTAGAAAATTAGATCAATACGTTCCTTGAGATTTGAAGGATCTCCTAATCTTATACACTGCCGCTCAAAAGTATCCGGGCACTTGCGAAATATGTATTAACGTTGCATAAATTTTATGTTAGTGCCTAAAATAGTGACTAAAACCGATTTTTTATAAAATTTCTAATTTCTTATTAAATATCTAACGTTTTAAATTAAAAATTACGTCTGTGGAACTTACCAATACTACACTAAAATTAAATACGAGATTCATCGACGTATCCACCGCGGTTAGATATTACCGCTTGCACTAATCTTGGCAATCTTTCTACCAGTTTTCTTCATTGTTTCTGTGGAAATCTCTTTCCACGTTTCTTGCAAACACTTCCATAAGTCCTTTTGCGATGTTGGGCACTTTTCACGCACGTTTCTGTCCAATTCATCCCATAATTTTTGAATGGGATTGAGGTCCGGGGATTGTGGTGGCCATTGCATAATTTTTACTAGTTTTTCTTTCTCTAATGTCTCTAAATAGTTTTTACACAATTTAGCTGTGTGTTTAGGATCATTGTCCTGCATAAATATAAAATTTGATCCTATTAACCTACTACCGGAGGGCACAGCGTGTTCAATTAAAATGTTTAAATATTGTTCCTTGCGTAATATACCGTCTATTTTGACTATATCACCCGCCATATTTTTGCCAAGACAACCCCACACATTAACCGAACTACCCCCATGCTTCACCGTTGGCACTACACAATCGTCTAAGAGTTTTTCGTTGGGTTTTCTGCGAACGAACTGACGTATTTTACTGCCAAAAACTTCGAACTTGGACTCATCCGTCCATAACACGTTTTCCCAATTTGAGATTGTGCAATCTTTGTGTTCTTTTGCCCAATTGTATCGTTTTCTCTTATTTATTGGTCTTAAAAGTGGTGTTTTAACAGCCACACATCCACGGAGACCAACATTCACTAGCCGCCGTTTGACCGTCGCCACGCTGATGGGATCTTGCCTTGTCCTATTAACTTCCGCAGTGATTTCTGATGCAGTAAGACGTCTGTTACGTTTACTTATGGTTTCGATAAATCGGTCTTCGGATTTTGTAGTTTTTTCTGGGCGTCCTGTTCTTTTTTTTGATGAGCAATCTTTACTTGTTGCATACTTTTTAATAGTGTCATGTACTGTTGACTTCGCAATTTTCTGACGCAGTGCAATTTCTCTAACTGTATATCCTTCTTCTGCAAGTGTAAGGATACTGGCACGTTTCAGTATCGATAATTCTCGTTTCGAATTCATATCTTCATGGAAAAGAAGCTACAGACGAACTAAAGCGAAGCTGGCGAGTGCATAGCGTTACTTCCATTCTTATCTCTATCGAAAGAACATAAACATATCATCAACAGTTTACAGACATTTAATACGTATTGAAGAACTCTATGAACTCGTTCTGCGCCATAGAGATGAAACAAAGTGGAACTTGAGACTCTTTTAAGCGTCGAGATCGTTCCATTAGATTTTGTATTTCTGTGCAGGAATTTTATTTTTGCATACTCATTATATAATTTGTACATAAAAATTAATTCTACTATGCTATGATACCTCAAAAAGGTTACAATAATAATTACAATTGATATAACCATTCTAAATACCTTTCGTACAAAGTTAAACTATGTTTTATAGAACAAAAGCAAGTGTCCGGATACTTTTGAGCGGTAGTGTACCTGTAGAAATACACTTTAATTTAAAATCTTTCGCAGAAACGCCTTTAGAATTTACATACTTGTGAAACAGAAATTCTGAAATGGGTCAATTTGATGCGTTCGGTAGTGTTGGTGTTAAAGTCCACTTCGTTTGTGTATAGGGTTGTCTGTGACTCGCACTATCTTTAAATGCACTTGGTAATGTCGTTCGTGAGTTTCTTGGAAATTAAGAAATAAAAGTTAGTACAGATGCTAAAATGAAAGATTTCATGAGCTTCTATCAATTGATTAATATTTTAGTAATTTCTGGATCTCTTAATATTTGAATATTTTAATTTGTTAATGTACATTCAATTAACGGCGTATAGAAATTTCACAGAGAACCCAGGGTAAATTGGAAATTTCAGAGATTCTTGAAGCGCGTATTATTTCTCAAGGATTGCTTTTATTCTGCTTAACCAACGAATAACGAATAAAGTCTGCGATACTTTTAATCGAGGTATTTTGCGTGCTTGCGATGTTTACAGAAGATCGTAATTTGCGGATAACTGAAGTACCCTTGTCGGCAAAATTCAAAATTAAATGAAATAATTGACTTGTTTCGTGGCCGCGACGACCCTATTAACGTGAATAAGGGTTAAACACATTGGCCTCCGTTTAAACGTGTTATCCTTATTGCTTGGGCTCGTGCTATATGCGATAACTAGGGAGAGCGCCTACCGTAGAATTATCTGTTTGAGCTCGGCAAGCGCGGCCATTAAAAAATTCATAGTGTACAGGGCTGCGCAGTTCGTTCGGCGTCTCAATTACTGACTCAGCGTGAAAATTTCCAATATTTCTTCCTGAATTTTCGTTCAATAAACCTCTCACGTCTCTCTTATCATAGTAAACGCAACTGCTTACGAGTAGATATATACCTTACTTAATAAATCCGCAACGACGAGCATAATACAGCGTTATCGTCACGTATTATAATCACGTGTAACAATTAATTGACGTTCAAAAAATCTCGTATTAATGAAAGCTCTCGAATTTACCAACCGCTGTTAGCAATCGGTTTTCTGCAACGTTCCAAATTATTCAGTAAGCACTTATGGAACGAAAATAAAAGGTTTCATGCGTCGGGTAACGTTCACCCGTTAGCCATCAGTTTATAAAGGATCATTATGGAATCGTTCGTACGCGGAGTGTCGATTTTTAATGACCAAAGGTTACAATGCGTCAGGCGTTACAATTTGCAGACTGCGACGCGAACAAAAGTTGGACCCCCCTTTTCAAGAGCGAATCACACGGCGGAAGAACGAATTGTATTTCGTTCCCGTTACAGTTCGGTAATGAAGTCCCTGGGAATGTTTCAAGCGCCGCGGCGCGGGTAATGAAGGGTCCCGCAATTTTTCACGCAGCCAGTTTTAATCGGTCGCCTTGGCCCGTTTAATAGCCGTAAATTGCGACATCGGCGTTAATGGGCCGCGGAGGAGGAGAAAACAGCTCGCTATCGCCACTTATCAGCAGTTCAGATTCAATTGGCACTCGTTCCGCTGGAGAGAATGATATTATTCCCCGATGTAGCGTGTTTCACGTTCCGCGGACGCGATAAAGGGGAATTGCGCTGTATTCGAAGAGAAAAGGAAAAACCGAACGGAACAGAGGACCCGAGCGTGTTTTTTCGCGACGCGAGGCGTCATTAGTGTTCGTTAAAACTTAAACTTCATACGGCCGCCTGCCGCACGCGCGCGCCGTCGCCATCGCTCGCGCCATATTTACGCAGCTTTGTTCAGTATTCGCGCGTTCAACTGATTTTCAGCTGGTGGCTGAGTCGAATTGTATCGCTGCGCGCCGATTTCCGATTTGACAATGAATCCTCCGACGTGGCCGTTCATTTTCAATTGTGGAATGTAAACGAAATGATAGTAAACAACGAGTGGTTGCTTCATTGACAATTTTATTCTGGCTTCCCGTCATTGGTCGGAGATTTGTATAAATTTACAATACTGCATGAAGTTTTTAAGTAACATTTCAGTGTTCTTTAATATGAATATTAGTATTGTTATGTTTGATTCCATGGCTGTCCTTTAGGTAACTGATATAACTACAACTTTTTCCTATAATTTAAATGAAATGCAGAGAGGAGACGGTTGAATGTCCAAAAAAGTGAAAAATTATAAAAATATTCAATCCTTTCCTCTCGAACATTTTGACAAATTCAGTTTTGCACGCGAGCTTCTCTAACCATATCAGCTATATTTACTTTCATACCTTTCCCGTGCTGTACAGTCAGGGAGTAGCTTATCAGACATTTATCGCACGACGGTGCGGACACGAGTATTTTATTATACAAATTTCTTAGGGATTTTCCAACGAGCTCGCTGTTTAATTAAACACTCTTAAAAAGAATGGCAGAAGCTTAACGATCGGAATGGCTGAAGCGCTCTCGCATGTCTGATCCATTCATCAAATGCTATACGTCACGGCCGGAGAGTCACTTTATTTCGTTGAAACCGTAACGTCGAAAACTATTCCTTCTTTCGTTTTAATGACACGCGAAGAATTTAAATAAAATACCACGCCGCGCGCACTGGTTGAAACCGCGAAGGAATTTTCTCAGTGGAAATTCGTTATTCCCGCTGCCTGCGAAAGCTGTAATTGAATTTATTAAACGAGGCAGAAATCATTGTTATCTTTCAAAGTAAAGTTTCACTTTTTCAGAGTTCCCTACGGTTTTTTTCGAGTTTCAGAACACGAATATCGCAAGAAAAAGTGAAATTTTCGCTGTTGAAATTTTCGCCGTTAATTTATGGAATTATTCGATTATATGTGTAATAGCGTGTATAAATATTCATGTATTTATGTACGTACAGCAGCTGAATAATCTCACTTTATAATCCTATCATAAATATATTAAAATTACCCTACACTGTTATACAGTATACAGCACGATTAAATTATACGATGTAACCGCAGTATCGTTGTTAAGCACGTAAACGCATAATAACGAACCGTCGAGGAACAACTGAGAACTAAGAATGGAACAAAAGGGAACATAATGCGCATCAGCCGACAGCAGCGGGAACATATCAACACGCCACGTATAAACGATCCGGCGGTGTGCGTGTATGTTTGTTGCAGCTTCAGGGAAAGCATTAATACAGGGTACATAAACGGCGAAGTAATGGTTGGCCACATTTGGGCAGCGAAAGTCCTGGAAAATACTGTAATTTCGCGGATGCGCGTGTAAAAATGCGCCAGTTCGCTGCCGGCCGAGAATAACGAAAAAAGAGCACTTCCAAATAAAACGAGGAATTTGATAAAATAAAAATTTTTTTACGGACCCGTAGTTGGAAGTTTATCGGCCAGCGCGCTCCCAAATATCCGCGTCCGGACGTCTGACCGTGCCTCGCTGTTTCTACTTTTTCTGCATTGGCGACAGACGCTCATGCAGCGTTACTCCTTTTTCGTCACTTTCATTACCCTTCGACCGACAGTTTTTATCGAACTGCGTGGAAGAATAATGATGATGTACCAGCGTTGAGGTTTATAAACATCCCGACGACTAATAATACTCAGTTGTAGCTAGAAATAGTGGTAAAATAGAATTTCAGTCAGCAGAAATATTCTTCGTGCTAACCTCGCTAATATTTATCACCATTTCTCTATAACTTTATCTATATGTATCATCAAAAGCGGAACACGGTAAAATATTCCGAATACGCATTGCCTACAGCGATATCGTGTAACAGGTTACAAAAACCCCATAGATCATTCTTCATATATTCAGTTGTGAAATTGAAACAATCGATATTGAGAACCGAAACCGATTTCTTTAGAATACAGTATTTCACACGATTTGTTTAGCACAATTTCTAACAAGCCTCGCAAGTGTTCGAACTTTTCTCGTTATCTCTGCTCGTAGGAACTATACAAGGAAGCGCGCCATATGTTTCTAAATACGCCATTGATGCGCGTGGAGGATCATGCAATTTCAGAGGGAATCAGGGATCCGGGTCCTCGGGCCGTTCCGCGTGAAAAATTCGCCCTTCCCGATGCCGCGTGAGCTCGGACCGGAAGTATAAGCGGAGAATTCGGTCGTTCCCAAGGGGACGCGACGCTGTACGGTCGGCTTACTGTCGTTTCACGGGTCTGAACTTTCGACTTTCGGCCGGGCGCGACGCAGTGAATCAACCGGACATAACAAACAGATTCCGCGTCCTCCAGTGACCGTGCGCGCGCCCGAAAAACTCGAAAGTTTTTTGCAGCCGTTGAGAACGCTAGTCGGACAGTACAAGTTAACGAATCCTCCAAGTTATTACGCGAAGTTCGATGATAGGTCCGATACGGAATGGGCGTCAGCGAGGCACGGCGAAACTCTGCAGTGATTTTTCATGGTCCCGTGTGTTTATGTCACACGAAAGAATGCATTAATCAAAGGTATCGCAGTTTCAACTCTGCCGCACTCTTTGGGTTCTTTCTCTTCGAATAATACTTTCATCTTTTTGCGCCGTTTTACTCGTTTACGCTTTGAATCGATACTAAAACTACCGAGCAGTTAAATTGACATGTTGAAATACGTCTATAAAAACTCCAACAGTGCATCTACCGAGACTTCAATTGATTTACCATTCAGTTTGTGCATTGCTAAACCAATTTCTTGAATAATTTCTCAGAGAAATATCTGTTTTTAATAATCGCGAAAAGAAGGAATCAGGAATGGGTCATTTTAATCTGTCTGGTAATTTTAGGGTTAAGTACATGTTTGAGTTCGTGAAAAATAGAGAATCATTGTATACGCATTCTTGTCTTGTCAATAATATGCCGAGTACTTTAAACTTTCGTCCAACTTGTCCTATTATTCCTTCATTTGCGGTGATTCTGTTGGAATATCCACGTGTACCGTTAATTACAAGATTCTTAGACTAGATGGGATAAATACAGTAATAAAATCTACGTCGGAAAGACGTACCTCAAATATATCTCCCGTATTTTCGATAAAGGTGGTCAAATGATTCTGAAGTAGCTAGCGAGCGAGCGAGCGCGCGCGTTTATTTACGACGCCCGGTGCATTTAAACTCGTAAAATATATCGCGGCACCGGAGAACCCGGGAAATATTCTTCTCTGTCGGTTTCCGCGGGGAGAATTTTGCAATTCTGATTATCGTTTGCGGCTCGGCCGCATACCTACCGTTCAATTTACGTAAGCTCCGCTCGCGGCCCCGCCGCGAACTGGAGCGCGCTGTCGTTTTCCCGAAAGAAAAATGAAAATTATAATTGATCGACTTGTTTCGCGGCGGAGCTTCTTGTATTAGACGAAACCTGCAGAAATTGGCGAGTCGGGTCGCATAAATTCGTCATTAGTGCTGAAATAGATTCGGACGATCGTTAATTCGCTGATAATTCAATATTCCGCTAAGCAACTCGCAGCTCACCACCTGAAATCTAAAAACCGCCGACACACAGGGACATCTCTTTTCCTTGTGTCATCCTTCTCAGCTTGTATCGCATTCGCTGAAAGATAATTGTACACCGAATCCTCTTAAGTTTCTAATATCCCGTCCGCCGAGGTTCACAAAGAATATTAGATTTTCGATCGTAGCCCGCAAAGAGTATTAAGTCCGTGCTTTTGACCCGCGAGGAATATTAGGTTTTCTATTCTGGTCCGCGAAGAATGCTAGGTTTCCGGTTCTGGCCCCGAAATAACAAGCTTTCGATTTTGACATCGAAATATCGGGTTTTCGGTTTTACCGCCGGAACGGTAAATTCTCGATTCTGGCCCCGGAATATTAGATTTTCGATTTGAACCGTGAAATATCAAGTTTTCCATTCCGGCCCTGAAATATTAGGTTTTCGATTTCAGTTCCCGACGAGTTCCCATTCCGGCGAATAAAAAACGTTAGGCTTTCAATTCCAGCCTGCGAGAAGACAAAGGTTGTTCGCCGTTAATTTAGCAAATTAAAACTCGAGAACGAAAGGCAGAAGTCAGGGAAACTTATCGAGCGCGCGGGTTTATAAAGGAGACGCGGCTGTTCCGGATTTATGAATCTGTAGCGCGTGAGATGGAAAATGTACCGGACGAGTTTCCAAGGAAAGAATTCATGTTTCTTGTAACGGTGCTCGCGTGACGCACGGATAATACCGACAAGAATCATTTCGGCTGTCTGTATAATTCAAAGTGTGTTAACGCGTTCGCTGTCGGATTCACGTCGACGTTTCTCTTGCTGTCGCGTCGAACGACTTTACATACATCTCTTGGGAAACTTGTTATACCTTCCTTCGTCTTCTATTCTTCGCTCTCTTTTTCCTTATTGCACAATGCGTTCAACGTATGCTGATTAGAGTGCAAAGTGGTCGCAAGTTCAACGAGGAACGCGCGCCGTGCCGGTGTCCCAAAGTAAATCGACATAATGAAATTAATTTCTTTTTACGACGTCCCGTCCCGTCGAGAGATAATTGGGAAAATCAATATTTAAAGAAGGATCGAAAATTTAAGGCGAGAGCGCACGTCGGTTGTCCGCGCGCGTCGAAAACCATTCACGACATAGGGAATTTGAAACACTGCTTCCGAGATGATCGATACAGAGCTCCGGGTTTTAGAGGAATGGAGTATTCATGAGCAGCCTTCGTTGCTAAAGGGAATGACAAAGATGTTTTAAAGTAGAGAAGGCTTCGCGAAACCGTATAAAGAATTCTTAATAGGTGAGATTTTTAAACACGATACCGTCGGTTCATCCAGATTTCCTACGATTATGTAATGAATTTTGATGTCTCGCATAGACGGGTCGAAGGTTAATGTTGCTCAATGGTGTCGTAAAATGCTGATATATTTTATTAATGAATCAGCAATCTAATTCTCCATTGTATATTCTTGTTTCGTGTGAATGAAAATTATGAATTTACATACTACGAGGATGATGACGAAGGATGGGAGCTGCGAATGAATTGAATATTTTATTTGTTACTCAAGTAGACGCTGGACTTACTGAATATTCCTACTATATGCATACATATTTACTTTTACGCGTTGTATTCGATAATATTGACTCTCCACACAGAAGCTGCTTGCGAGCTGGCAGAATGGAAAAACAGTTACGCAGGAAAGAGCCACGAGAGCTTTGCAATTCTGATTGCGGCCTTTCGCCGCTGCGAGCACGGCTTAATTTCCCAGGGAAACGTTTGTAAATGCGCTGTTCACGGAAAGATTTGGCCCGTGTAATTATAGGAAAGCTTGGCCATCAATATCCGTAACCAGCAAAGAATTAAGGCACGCCTTTGATTCTTCAAAACAAGAAGCGTAGGGAACGAATAACTTAATTCGAGATTTAATTAGGAAATCCTGGCGAGAAAACATTTTTCTTCGGCGATGTTTACTTATTTTCCTCTCCGTGGTTTGTTCTCTTTGTTTTACTGGCCACAAAAGTGAAGTTGCACTTTCCTTGAATGTTGAAAGTGTCATCTCAGTGAAAAAAGGAATTAATCGCGAATGCTTTAAGTGACTGTAGATGCATACAGAACTGTCATTAAAGTTTAATTCTGTTTTTATTTATTTATATTTGGCTTAAATTTTCCCGAAACCTGTGCAATGCGTGGCGAGTACGTATCAAGCGTTTCCAGAGACCCAAATAAAATGATTTCATTAATGCAACGTCATGGGGTTTGGTTGTTTCTCTGACGTTAAGAATATTCATCGTAGAGTACAATTAATTTTTTATTTCAGAAATAGAAGATAATGTTCGATTCATTTGCATCGATTTCGCAATAATTACACCATTTCTTGTACGATAGATTTACATCAATCTTTTGCAAAAGAAGACGATAAGCATTACTCCAAAGCACGATACGTTTTCATCGATTACCTACAAAACAAGCGAACCAACAATAATAATTCAAAGAAATATTTCATCAACGATTAGAATTTCATATTTCCTATGTAAAACAGAATCTTTGAGTGTACGATACATCATTGTCGATTCACTGTGAAACGAGGAAATCAAAAATAATGACGCGAACGAACTTATTGACCGAATGAAATCGAATAATATTAAGAAATTCGAATGAATGGAAGTGGCAGCAATATTCTCCGGCCGATTCCGTATTATTTGTGAAAGCATGCTATATTAAGGAATCAAGCGGCGTGTTGGGAAGAAAGTAATTAACTACAAGGCGCCATCGAGCCAGTGCTTTCAGTCATGCTCGTGCTTCAACGGGTAAAACGGGTCGCCTGCGTTAAATGTAGGTATATCGAATAATGCAGCGAGAAACTAGTGGAAGGCGAACGGGAAGATTGAGAACATTGCAATCCTCAAAAGCAGTCCTCAGAAACTTTCAGCATACAGCATGTACCTGCCTACATTTTCCAGAATTCCTTTCAGTTCGAAATGAAAGGGGGGAAAAAGCTCTTCCAACTTCTCGGATCTTGGCCTTTGCGGGGCTAAGAATTTTCGTTTATTTTTTCTCCGCCCCTCTATGACAAACGTCGCTAGACGCTCCCTGCCTTGGGATCGATGAACGTATGAGACTCTGCCGTTAAATTTCTTACAAAGCTGTCAGATACTTACTCCACCCCTTTATACCTCGAATTATCTCATCTTCGTTTTTCCTTGCCTTCGGTTTAGATAGTTCGGGATTTTTTAACCTATGCTTAGGCAAATTTTAAATGCTTTTGATTAATGTTGTAATGTAAAGGAATATAATGGCACCTCGAATTATCTCATCTTCGCTTTTCCTTACTTCGATTTAGACAGTTTGAGATTTTTCAACCTATACTTGAGCAAACTGTAAATATTTTTTATTAATGTTGTAGTATGAAGGAGTATAATGGTACCTCGAATTATCTCAACTTCGTTTTTCTTTGCCTTCGGTTTAGATACTTTGAGATTTTTCAATCTATACTTAGAGAATATGACAAATGTCTTTTAATAATGTTGTAGTGTAAAGAAGTATAATGGTACCTCAAATTAACATATCTTTGTTTTTCCTTGCCTTTGGTTAAAATACTTCAGAATTTTTCAATCTATACTTAGGCAGATTGTAAATGTTTTTCATTAATGTTGCAGTATGAAGCAGAATAATGATACCCCGAATTATATTGGACTGATTATTTTTTTGAAATGTATATATTATTCGAAACTTATGTTGACTTTATTTAATCTTTTATTTAATCTACAATTTTTGAGGCTTCAACGCGCAAAGTTTTATTGTAATACACTACAGAAGTAGAAAATAAACTCTCTAAACATAGGTTCCATAGAAGGTTTAAGAAAATGGATAATATCACAGACATCTTCTGTCTCCCAAGGAAAAGAGCTATAGTTTTATTCAGCTTCTGCAGTCTCCGTACGTAGCACGCGTCTTGGTTTTAGAAAATTTCCATTACTGGAGAAAATCGGGAAAGAGAATCCCCAAGGGTCCTGAGACACAAGGACGTTCAAAAATAATTTCTATACCATCAGCTTTATATTCTGAAGACCTATACTTTTATACTGTTCGCAATTTCCATACCAAACATTTCAAAAAACGTTCCAAAACTGTTTGAATCATTTGAACATATTCTATATAAATAAATGTACACTGAAATTGAAACGAATAATTTGGGGTTAAGTTACAGAAACTTCATACCTTATAAATATGATCGTCCAAGCGTCCACAACATAATTTTAAGAAACACGACATAGTTGAAAAGTATCTCGCCAACCAAATGGCCCAAGCCTACACAAAGAAAAGTGTGCACAAGAAAAGAACTATTTTAACATAAAACAGAGACTATTGACGTAGTCAATAATATCAATAATTGTCAGTGTTCATCAATGGAGTCGCGCATTGTTATTCGCAACAGTCACCCAACAGTAACACTATTTTTGTTATTACTCATTAGCTAAAGTCGCGTATAATTTCCCATGCATCGCACACGTTTACTCTACAACGCATTACATTTACTTTCCCACTCAATCGCATCACTATAGTTACATACTACGTAACTCAGCGAAGTGAAATACTTCTGAAAACTTTCCAGAAATGCGGCTGGTCGTTCTTGAGCAACTTAATATTAATATAAACTCAAGCAGCGTCCAGTGTTTCGAACAGACCGTGCAGTCGCGAGAGTCGTCCCGCTGGAAAATTCACGTACCCCGTGTCCCGGTCAAATAATACGTGCCGGCGGGACATCAGTCCGGTGTTTTACGCGCGCGCCGCGCCGCGGCGGGGTCGGTCGGTCCGTCGGTCCGTCTGTCGGTGGGTCGGCTATCGCCCCACGGAGTTTCGTCCCCATTCGGTGGCTCGGTGACATCCACCTACTTCCGTGTAGCCGGAAGCTAGCACGTAATAAGAGGTCTCATCCTGCAGCGACATCAAGGAGCGGCAAAGCTCGCCCCTGTTTTAATATGAATGGCATATATACTGTTCAATTCCTCCGGGCTTTAATAGTTCGAATCGTCGATAATCCGAGCGAACGGGACGTCAGCAGGAAGTACAAAAAAAAGAGGAAAGAAAGAAAGAAAAGAGGGGGAGAGCGAAAGAAAGAGAGCAGTGGGGTCGAAGGGGTCGAAGGGGTCGAAGGGGTCGAAGGGGTCGAGGGGGAGGAAGGGGGATAAGGTGGGTTATATACATACAAACGTTGATTCGTCGTAGGAGGGACGAACGGTGGGGGTTGAAGAGCGGATTCTAGGAGGGTGGGGGTGGGGATTGGGTGGAGAGATAGAGGACGAGCACGTTGATCGAGGTTATGGCAAAAGGGGCGGGAGAAGAGAGGGCGAGAGGAAAGCGAGAAGAAAAATGTACGTTTGTATAAAGGTGCATGCGCACGTATGTGTGTGTCTGTGTGTATGTGTGTGTTTGCGTGGTCGGTGCTCTCGTGTATGGTTAACTGTGCGAGGGAGAGGGTGAGAGGGAGTGGAAGAGACATAGAGCGGGTTAGGTGGCGGAAGCGAGAGGAATTGTCATTCGGTGGAATTGCAATTTCTCGCTGACGCGTGCTGTGCAACCTCCGGCGCGAGGAGTAAAAGCGGACTAATGATGCACACTAGACTTAATGCTCCGTTCCTGTTCTCATTTCCCACAAAGGTGCGAGCTGCCTGCGGAATGTCAGCCTGGAAATAGTTCCGGAGGCAGTGCAACGTGGTCAGAAGGCGATTCTACGCTGCCATTACGATCTCGAGGAGGCTCCCCTTTACACGCTGAAGTGGTACCGTGGCAAGCACGAGTTCTACCGTTTCACGCCCAGCGAGGTCCCAGCCACCAAAACCTTCGACATCCACGGGGTTAATGTGGACGTGAGTCATCATCCGTTATCTTTTTATTCCACGCCTGGCCGCGGGCTTCGCCGCGGTCGGCTGCGGGTTCACGTTTCGCCGCGAACTCCTTGGGAATATATTCGAATCGACTATATTTTTCTGTTTCCTTTGTGTACTCGTTATTAGTAGCATTGATATCCGTTATCAAAATGCAATCCTTAACGTTCGATACAGAAATATTCCCATGGTAAGTACCGTGAACTAATACTAGTGTTTAAGTAACCCTAATTCCTATAGAGACCCATGCAAACATGTCAATTCATTGTTATCAAGAATCCATCTTCAATATCAGCAAAACTCGTTACGAACGGTACACCATATATCTACACTATTTGCTAATTCCATATATCAGAAACTGAACCGATTAACGTAATTGCAGTACAGTCTGCGTATTAAAACCATTCGCAATCAAAGATCCACAATCAGAATTTCTCAAACAAGAATGTCACCGATAAGTTCACAATTTCAAGCCAAGCATAAATATCACGAGTGAAATGCAATGTCGCTATAATTACAGCTCAGAGTTCAGCTAAATGATAGCGCGACGGATTAAGGAAACTGAATATAGTTCCACCACATAGAAGCAATAAAAACGAAGAACGCAAGAACCGGATAACGGAGAACGCTCCCGCTTGAAAGGGATCCGATCCGCGAATAATCGGGACGCAAGTAGCGGTGGATGTTACACGGCGTTCCTTCCTGGCGCGGCAGATACACGAATTTATCACGTTGCGCGCCGGTGGGATGCTCGTTAACAGCGGCACGGCCCGCCTGTAATCGGCGTAAAACAGTCCGGCTTTTATCATCGCCGGTACACTTCCGTACGCAGTTCCGCGGTACGGTTTCACGCAGTTCCGTGGCGCGGCGGTTTTCCCGGAGATCGATACAACCGCCTCCGTAAACACGCGTTTACGCGACTGAAAACAAATTCGGGCCGGCCTGTTGTTTCGGGGTCCGAGCCGAATGATCCGGGGCAGAACGACGTTGCACACGGCTTTCACGTACAACCGGCACGGTTCGCATACGGGGCCGTTACTCTCGACCCCCCGTTTTCCACTGTTCCCCTCGCCAAGCCACCGGAAAACCGTGCGACGGCAACGCTCCGTGTACCGTGAACGTGACGAATGAAAAAATATTGTTCGCGGGAACCGAAAGAGACACCGAAATTGTTTCGTTTGATACAGCTACCGTGAAATAGAGTTGATTCGGCCACGGCAGAGGCTTTTAAGTCTTCTCGCATTGTTATCTCCATTTGTTTGCGACGCTGACCGAACGCGACGCCGGGCCATTCGAACGGAAACAACTAAATATTTTCGGTGTCCATAGACTCGTGAATTAATATTGTCGATGTGAAGATAACGCGTTCGGGCATAAACGGGATGACAGGTGGAGACACTAAGCGCACGGTAATCGGAACGGTTTGTTGTTAGTCTTTTTTTTTCACGTGGCCGATGATCGATGGTTCTTAACTGAGCGGTTGAATGTTTTTCGAGATTTAGGGGTTGAGGGGAATTGAGCTTTTTAGGAGTGTTTGCGGGGGTGTGCTTAATCTGACTGTGATTGCGGGAGGTGTTTGGAATCGATGATTCTTAGTTGTCGGAGGGTTTAGGAGTTTATTTTTAGCGTGACGCGATTTGGTAATTTGATGATAGTACAGTGAATAAGGTGATGTATAGTTGATAGTATTATGTATATTGATTACGGAAGTATTAACTAGTGCATACACAAATTGGTCAACCACGTGGGAAAGCGTTGTACAGAGACGTTTCATTAGATACTTCATAAACCGAAGCATAATTCAGAGAAAATGGTATTCCTGGGCCACGGTACACGATAACTATACCGACAATAAATTACAGGAACATTTTCTATTCGCATAGTCATCTTATTCGCTTCCATTATTCTTGTACACGCGGACGGGAAGTCCTGCGCCGTTTCATACACCGAACATCCGCGCGACAAACAGGCCATTATTATAAATCACACTTCTTGCACGCAGATTATGCCAGTTTTTGCAATCGCCGCCGTAGTTTGAATGCCCCCCTCCCCTGGCCGTGCGACGCTGACGGAAGGCCGAATGAGATTCGATAGCTAATAGCGACTTAATAAGAACAGGGAAAAAACGGGTGTTCTGTTAATATCCGGTTTTACCGCGGTTCCGGCGAGATTTTTACTCGCTCGGCGACACATAAATTAACGAGGAAAAACTTCGCGGGTCTTCTCGTCCGTCTCGACCTCGTTGAAGGTATCGCCCCGCTCCTCTGCGTCGTCGTTCATCCCTTGCGTTCGCGCAGTATCTTCGCGCACGGTTATTTAACTCTTCCTATCCGATTGTTGGCTAATGAATATAGAAAACTTTGCTGTATAAAATTACGAAGTTTCTACGCTGCACCGTTTTTAAAAGAATTTTCAAATAAAACAATCGAATAATAATTACTTTGCTCAGTTTCGAAACCTTTCGAAAAGGTTAACGCATTAAATGCGGAAGTAAGGAAACACCGCTGGTCTCCAGGGTCGAGTATATTTATTTTCGTTTCTATTCGAGAATGAAAAAATCTTCAACAAACTTAATAAACCATGAAATGCATGCAATTGACAAAACGTAAAGTGGTACTTAATTCGCGCAATCTCTCGGCGAAACGGAGAGTAGGTTAAACATACTAAATAACATAATAAATAATTCACGCGGTGCTCGGTGCGTTAAATCCCGCTAATTACCCGCATTTTGTTTCGCTTGTTCCCGATGAAACAATTCCCGGCGACCTGCCTGTCCCTCGAGGCGCCGCGTTCCAATGGCGGCCATCTTGGTCCCGGTGCGTCGCGTCGTCTAGGTTCTCGCGCTCGCTTCATCGAGCCAATTTACCCGAGTGCCGGGTAATTTCTGATAAGATGACGATTTCCCCGGACGGTGTTCGCCCGACGTTGCCCGGCCGAAAGAAACATTTAGCGAAAAGGGTGTTCTTTTGTTGCGACGTGCCCTGCGTCGATATTAACATTTCCCCGGGCGAGCCCGCGTCCCTGGAAAAACGAACGCAATCATTCTTTTTTCGGGGCGAGCAGCTGCGACCTGGATGTATTTAACGAAAAGAACCACGGTAGAAATTATTCGGCAACAGACATGATCCCGGATAGTCAAAAATATGATACGGGACTGAAATAAATAACTTTCTTGTTGCCACAGTGGACGAGGCTCTTAAATTGACAAGCCTTGTAAGTTAGTTGGAATCGTGGAAGCAAAAAGTATGGATGAAGAAAATTATATTATTTCTAGATCATATCGTATAACATTGTTAGTCTGCGGATTTGTCTGCAAATTCGTATTATTAGAAATATAATTAGAAACACAAGATTATTAGAAAATGGCTTCTCTTAGGAAAAGTTAGGAGATGTACTGCACTTTAGATATTTTGTATACTTCTTTGTGCCGCATTCTGTGCAAATTTGGAACTTCCAAATTTCCTATAAATGAATAATAGGAAAATGCCTTTTCGAGGAATCTCGAATAAGGTTTCAGGATTATTATCAGGTATCAGTATCCAGGATAATCTTGTTTGTGTTTCATTTGTTGTTCGAGTAGAAATTCGCATTTGTAAGTAAGACAAAATTTTCTAGGTTTCTTCGGATCAACTGGAAGAGTTTAAATAAACGACGCGAGCAACCGAACGGGCCGTGTAAAATGCGAGCATGTTTCGTTGTTTGCGAAGACAATGGGAACAAGGCGATTTGTGGGAACCGGTGATATTATGAAAATGGATATCTCGACGCGCAAATTGCGACGGGCGAACTGAATTGTCGGTCAATTCGCGATTCGTTTTGTATAATAAGCTTTTATGCGGCCGCTTCAATTATTCAATACCGAATATGATTCCGGGACACAATAGTTAATAATGATTTGCGCATTAACTGCGAACGAGTATACAATACGTCCGCGTGTCCATTTAATTTCACTATTCATCGGGATATTGCACAAAGAAACATTACAACTAAATTAACATAATCGTGTGAATCTTCTTGTCCCATTTTACAGGCATAGTTTCTATACTAATTACACGCGCAGAGATATTCGACTCGATATCGCTGTTTTGTATTTCGACAGCGGCGGAAGGTAATAGCGCGCGACAAATGTCCCACGGAAATTATTCGGAAACTAGAGGGTCGATGGTGGACTACTTTTTAGAAAGTTCGAGGACATCTGTCAGTACGAGTTTAGAAAAAATTGCTCAAAATTCGAGGTTTGCGCAGACCGGGCGTGATATATAATACGGCATGACCCGCATACTCGACGGAGATATGGAAGATTTCTTACACTGATATGTGCATTTTGAAATTCAGATTGCACATCTGCAGCAATAAAATGTACTCAAGATATTTAAAGTCGTTCCTTTACAGTTCCCCCTATATTTCACTCGTGTCGCGTCTAAGGATTTTCCGTAAAGTTTTCAGCGAAACTCGACTTCCATTAAAAATCCCCTACAATAATCTTCATACCGCAGTCGCATGTTTCATTTCTTTTCTAACAAAACCTCCTCGATAAGATTACGCATACTCCTCCAGAAAACCAATGCCTTTAACTCTTTGCGGGCAAAGATTCTTTGAAATATACAAAACTTTCAACGGGAGAAGCTAAATTATATACTGATTGCTTCAATAATAAAAAAAAAGGAAACTACGTACTGATCTATTGCTGTTCGAGTAATTAAATCATTTATTCGCTATTTAGTCTTCCAAATATGAAAATCTGATCTCGCCGAAATGTCGACATTCATCTGAAAAGGGTTAATTCGAAAACTCCCTATCTAATTCTTACTCAAAACATTTCTCTTTCCAACACTACAATCGACAATTCACAAATCCTTCCGCACGTTTCTCTGTCGCAAACGCATGCACCCGAAAAAAATTCTGTAACCCTAATCTGAGACCTCGAACAGCATTCGGATCAACTGGAAAACACGTTTCCACTTTAAACTCGGTGTCGCACACTTCTAATTCGGAGCATCGAAATCCGCATAACCCGTGACTCCCCCCAAAGCGAACGCAGAAGAGCGAAAGGGTATACGGTGGTAATTCGGACGAAAGAGGAAAAAAAGAAGAAATTGGAACGCGATGAACCGCGGGCGCGCTTAATTTCTCGCAAACAGCCACGAGACTCGTGGATGTATCCGCTGGTTAGCCGCAGCCGTGCGGAATTTAATTCGAATTATAACCGCGCCAGGTAAATCGAGTTATCGTTAATCGACGAGCAGAATTCCTGCGCGGAGTCTACCGGTGCGCGTGGGTTACGGGATATAACCCGGTCCCCGGCGCAGTTGATATCCATTTGCATTCGCTTTACACACCTATCTCGTCAATCCCTGTGTGTTTCAGGTTGCCAACTCGAACAAGAGCCAGGTTACGCTGCTCAACGTCGACTTCGGCCTCTCGGGTACGTTCAGCTGCGAAGTTACGGCGGACGCGCCGACCTTCTCTACGGCCTCCGTCTCGAAAAACCTCACGGTAGTGTGTAAGTACATACTCTGATCTCTCTCTTTGACATTACTGGAGTATCGCGGTGAACCAGCCAATGTACCCAGCATACACGTCCCGTGTCTACCTGTCGTCGTAACTGGTGCTAGGTACACGGGCGATCAAAAGCATGGGGCATCTTGCGGAACCTCGCAATTCGCCGGAAGAAAAATACAAGATATTTTATTAACACTGAAACTACTAGACTTTTTGCAATTATTAAAGAAGAAACAGATGTTTCTGTGAAAGGTTGTTAATAAAATTGGTTTACCAATACGCTAACTGAATTGTGAGTCAATTGCAGTTTCTATAGGGACATTTCGAAGTTTATTTGAGTGCTCGGTAGTTTTAGTGTTAATTTCATGAAATTTCGCGCATTTTATTTTGTATTCTATCGGAAATGGAATTGACGATGGCAGCTATCTATAGATTCGACTGGATAAAAATACAATCGATTAAAAAGAGACGAACGTTAACACTAACCGTACAGAGAACTGTCAAATGACCGAATTTAAAAATTCTGCGTCTTCTTTCGTTCATTTCACTGTATATCAATTCTTACATTCTCCGATTAAACAGTCTTCCAGTTTTTGCCTTTCCTTTTGTTTCTATTTCCAGTAAAACATTGATTATCTAACGTGTTTACCTTCATTTTGTAGCAAGTTATTCGACTGGTTGCACTGGAAAAAACGCTTTTCCGCTTGAGAGATGACTCTCAGTCACCACTAGATTGGATATATCAAAACTATCGTCTTGTATACAATATTATACTATGTATAATGCATCAATATGTGAAATATTCAAATAAAATAGCTCAGTTTCTTAATTTTCTAAGTTTCCTCATTTGTTAGTTTGAAAGAATGTCATTTACCATATCTCATTCGCCATTCAGCATATCTCGCTGAAAAATGTTGTATATTTCTAGGAGAAAACTGCCGAGTGCAAAGGGTTAATAAGAATATTAATAAGAATAATATATACCTCATACATAAAAGATCCCAAGAAAATAGTAAGTGTTCGCCTACTTTTGAGCAGCGGTGTACATAAGTGTACTTGCCAAGCTCCTCTCTCTTTTCCCTTTCCGGTGCACGCAACCGGGTGGCGCGCGTGTGCCGCATCGTAACTCCTCCGCCGTTTCAGCGGGAGTCTTCGGCGAGCTGTAACCAAGTCACACGATGCACTTGAACGGGACGTATTTCCTATCACGTTTGTTGCCATTGTGCGGCTCGAAATCTTTTCGTCGTATTTTGGGTTACATTTTTATTGGACCACCGAGTCCGACGCGCCATCGATTCACGTGCAAAAAATTTCTGTTCTGTCCGTGTTCTCGCCGGTCCTCACGTGCCGCGGAGTACGATACGCTTCGAGGGGTGTTTCATAAGTTTTCTTATCGCGACATTTCGACAGTTCGTTGATGGACGCGCAGCAAATTCGACGACGACCACTGTTTACGTTTAACCCCTTGCCCTGCAATATCATGTCAGACTCATGGTGAAGATTTTAAACAGAATTTAACAAATATCAATATTATTTAATGTGTTTGAAGGAAAATTGCATATTATTCCTCTGTTATCAATGAATATACCTCAGAGCACACGTTGACATAGAATAAAACTGGAATTTTCTCTTAGTTTCAGTAAATCATTAATGCCAAGTTAGATCGATCACAGTTTAGAAAGAAAAATCTTAGGGCAAGGGATTCATTCGAAATTATCGTGATTATACATTCTTATCTCGTTCGATTTCGTACCGAATGATGACCACTGTATCATATTTTACAGAGAACGCTAAATTATTGTAACGTCACACTTTTATTCTGTCTTATTTGTACTCAACGATGACTACTACATTATGTACATCGAGAAAGCGGAACGACCATAATCTCACGGTTTCCCTTCGATTTTGTTTTATTTAGGATCTTATCACTGGAACGTGGAAATCTTTAATCTATTTGCATCACAGCTCGAAATACTACTAACTTTATACATTCGAGACGTTTAACTGACAGTCAGCTGGTATCACCGCGCGTCAATAGCGTTTTTATTTTCAATTTTACTTAGAAATTACGTGTAACAATTAAAACAAAAGATAGTAGTATACATTCATACAGTAAATAAACTTAGTAGTAGACTTTATTATTATGATAATCTTTAAAATGATCAATACGTAGCGAAAAGCGAACTGCGCCGGAATATTCCGCGTCCAGTGATAGGCGACGATCGTCACATGCGAAATTTTCCGCCTACGGATGCAAAAGGGTTAATCGCCAACAGTAAGATACGAGAAGATAAACTAATAAATACACTGTTTATACGTAGAATGACCCAGTACGTAACAGTTGGAGCGTCGAGCGATCAAACGTCGGCAAGCGCCCGGAAAAAGATACGTCTGCGCGCGTACTCGTGCTTCTCGTCGTGATTTGTACAGCCCTCGTCGGCCTTCAATCCACGTGAATTTCAACGGCACAAGTTGCAGCTCGGCGGTGAAAGTTTCTCCTTGTCGACGTCGTTAACTGTCTCGCGTTTGATCCGAGCACGCTGCTCGCTCGAGCCCCCGTGCATCAGCTTCGTTGTCACGAAACGTTTCCATACAGACTGCCAAGCAGACGCGAGCGCGCACACACACGCACACACACGCACACACACACACATGTACATACACGTGCACGTGTACACAACATACATACTGGTACGTTACAGTCATGGAACAGACTTTCGCGTAAATTCGTCGAGTGTTTCTAATTTCCTCGAGTACGTGCCGCAGACATCAAAGGATCGAGTCTAGGGTTAATCAATGCCCGCGGCGCGATCACGGTTATACGTTTACGTGTTTCCCGAATTTATAACGGTGCACGGGTCCGTACAACTTCTACTTTCCTTTTCAGTGGCCACCTGCCATTCGAACGTCTTGCTGCTCGTATTGAAGGGAATTGAACTGTTTGGTGTAATAGCTACTACAACTCGGTTGGTTTGGAAAGAGCACTGTTAACAGTAGAACTACCAAGCAGTCAAACTGACTTCCTTTTATTCTTCTCGAAATTTCATTGGCTTATATTTTAGTTCGTAGATTATCAAAACAGGTTGTTTAGTCATTTCTCTGAGAAAAGCTTGTATCTTCTGCATGATTGTCAAAAGGAAAATTAGAAATAGTTCAGTTTGACCAGTCCGGCAGCTTTAATGTTCAATAATCCACGAAACAAAATTGGTATTTTAATTTTGTGACTATTTTCTAGTCTATCGTCCACAGGCAAAACAGACTCGTGAATTATAACTGTTGAGAAAGGAAATTTTTGGGGGATTAAACTTCTTATTTGATTACTTCATAATGTCTGATCAATAAAAAGAAGATAATTGTAATACTCTCCAAACCAAGCTATTTTATATTTGGAATAAAATGTACGAGGACGAATGAATTCTTTATTTCTTATTAGGTATACAATTCCACTCTACACACTTTCTGTGCTTAAGTAGTGTACCAGAAATATAGACTGGCCGACGTTCTAGCCATTAAAACCGGTGGCCTTTTTAAAGTTTCCCGGGATTAATGAAAGATTCACGGCACAGAGTACCTCGAAACGTTAATTAAACTTTTACATTCGACTGGTTCGTTTAAATGTTGGAATTTTTATGAAGAAAACACTGGAAAGGGAACAGCGAACCGCGTATCGGGCCTCCGTGATTTTGTAAATGGAAGGTAACCTCGTGCAAATTTATTCATTGTAAGGGTTTAGTCGGAATTTCAAATCTGAGAAGTTGATAGACGTGAAAGTTCTCCGAGAATGTTGCATACGTAAATATTTGATCAATGTTTCCTACAAACGAGTACCCGCGGCCGTCGAAAAGCTGAAATTTTAAGGCCGAAAGACGAACGTAGATAGTTTATTTACGACCCCTTCAACAAGTACAGCGTAGATAGCTCTTTCAAGTAAATTTCAATCCGTCAAAGAAATATCAACAGCCAGCTGATCAATATGTATGAAATCGCAGACCGGAATCTACATTTCCCAATGGTTTCTACGGTACCCACGACGCATGGACTTTCATAATGGATGATTAATCTCATTAATGGGTTAACGTAAATTATGTCTATAATAGTCCCATGCATACGAATGTTATTTGTGATATAAAACAAAATAACCCCTCCTATATTTCATGTTTAATTTATGTTCCACCGGTGTACACCGCATTACAGGCTCAGAATTAATTTTTAATCAAAAGTAACAAAATTTTAAATTAAACGTACCACTGCTTCAAAGTTTGATGTTACTCCCGCTGCGTCTTTTTTTTATGGAGAAACAGAGAACTTTTCCTTTGGCGGAGTCGACGTAAGTTCCCGTGGAATCTGCAATTTACTGTGCAGAGTTCCAAGATTGGAACGTGGTCTCCTGTTTACGCGTTTTCCTTTACGCACTCGAAACTCGGTCTTCCAAAGAATTCTTTGTATTCATGCAATTGTCCGCGCCAGTTTGTTTGATAGTTTTCTACCGCGGTTTGCTTGCGGATTGTAGACAACGTATACTGTGAACGAATTCGTTTACATAACGAAATTTGCATCAGTCAGCGGCAAGAATGGAATTTGAAATTGAAGAGAAATTGTGAAATATTGAGTCTTGAAAGTTGATTTTCTTGAATGCCGATTATTATGTAAAAATATTTGACCCTGTATTTTCTACGTCTTTCCATCGTATACCACTGTTATCTAGTTTCTATCGTTAGACTCTGATCGTGTAGAATATTCGATAGTTCGCGAACGTGTATTCTCTTTTCTATCGCGAAAGAAAATTTCAATTAATGAAAAATAACTTTCGCTCGTTCGTTCAGGAGGTTTAATTGGAGGTGCGTACGGAAAATAAATTTTCTATCTTTTTCAATTATCACGGTGTGGTTAAAATAAGAAGCAAATGATAAAGAAAGGAGAAAATATGAAACTAGATATGCGAACGGATAAACAACCCCATGGGAAGCCATTACGACACCACCTAGTAATTACTGGTGTGCAGTATTTACTGGAATTAACTGAAACGTATCTCCATTTATAAATTTTGCAAAAAAAATGTTTCCATAAACTCGGAAAATATACGGGAACACTTACTAATGTTTCACGTCCACTGCTACTGAATTTTATATTTAATCTGAACTGGTTATTTCATTATAAAATTATTCCGTGTTATTATTCGATCATTGTGTTCGTATAAAATATGCTTTCGCGCATTCTATAATATTATTTAGTAGTAAATTTGAGAATAATTGAAACTGTAAAATTTGAAAAATTTATATGAACATTTTTAGATCGATTGTTGCAACAGGAGTTATATATAGCAAAGTATATTCAATAATTTTTCTATTAATCCATTATACGATTCGAATAAATTTCATTTGACGAATTCTCTTTGACAGATGTTTAGTCTAACTTATTCGTATAACGGCTGAGCGGTAGGTACTTCACTGCTACAACCTATCCTTCATAATTGGTCTGTCATTATCTTATTATTCTCATTTATATTCAAGTTTCATGCCAAACTTTCTACCTTTGACAATTTCAGAAACCACGGGGATGATTAATGTGACATCCGGTAAATTGAATGATCCTATTCCGCTGGGTAAAATTGCAGTAAAATGCCTGGTAATTCGTTTAGCGTCTACGAGTCTGGTATTCTCCTTTTTATCATCAAATAGAAGTATGACTACTGTATAAACTAAGCGATAAAAATAGTTATTACATGCAACTGTCATTCACAATGGGAAAATACAATCGCATTTTTATTCCTTTATACAATCGCATTTTAAATCCTTTCGAGCGAATCATTTTCTCAGAGTTTCGTAATCTCAATTTGAGAATATCGTTGCTAGTTACTAGTTTAAACGTTTTTCATTTTCGAAAATAATATTTCTAATCTATAGACAAATCAAGGAAGCGCAGCAGGATTCAAAAAATCTGAGACAATAAATTTTTCGAACTGGAGAACACTGGTATTACAATGCCAGCGAGACGTTGGATTTTTCGAAGGGTACTGTAAGAAGTGCTGCAACAGGTATTAGCGGTGACTGCGAACGCTGTTCTTGGAAATACTTGTTCCTCAAAATAAGGAATGCGCGGTACGGTAATAGAATGTGTAGAAACAGCCAGCGGCTACCCTAGAATTTCCGTAATCTTGCAATTCGTTGGGTCCCAAGAACAGTGGTTCCGTGCAATGCGAGGCTGAAGTAAATTCCGATGACAAGATAACTTTGTGGAAATACAAAAACGGGACGGAATAACAAGGGGTTTCCTCGATACGATTTGTAACGGTTGCGAAATAATTAAAGCGACAGAACAACACGAATCTGTACTGATTTAAATACATGGGAATCAGATCTGATTCAATTTTATAATATCACTGGTAAAAGTATACATTTCATTGCAATATTTTTCAATAACTTCAGATTGAAAACTTTTACGCATTCACACGTACATTGTTCCATTATATGATATTTTATTTAATTATACAAAAACCTCGAAACCAGTATTTATAGAAATTCAGATCTATATACAGATCCATTCATGAAATAGGACAGATGAAAACCGTTCCTCGTTAATGGACGTATTAATGAAATCCCAAAAAGAAGCTTGCATTTATCTGTATGAAACTCTTCGTTGAGCCATATGGCCTTTATTCAACTTCGCTCTAGTATGAAAGCGTGTGGTCCACCTATTAACATTTAACTTCTACCATTTAATTATTTTTAAGCATTAGTTAGTTGGAGCAAAAACATGATTTTTCAATAGAATATATAGAGAAGCATACTGCAGAAGCTTTAGTCGGTCCACCTCTTTCATTCTTTTCTCGTTGTTCCAAATAAAAAAATGTTTTCACGGTAGATTAAGTAAAAAAGCGAACACGTAGAAGCTTCACTCGGTTCACTTCTTCGATGATTTTCAATTATTCCAAATAAAAACACAATTTTACTACAGGCTTAGTATAAAAGCATGCATGTGGAAGCTTTAGTCGGTCCAGCAGTTCAAACACTTTTACAGTTATTTTGAATAAAAGAAATAACTTTGCAATAGATTAAGGAAGAAACTATACACGTAGAAGTTTGAATCACTTTCACGGTTATTTTGAATAGAAGAAATAAGTTTGCAATGAATTAAGTGGAAACAGAATACACGTAGAAGTTTGAATCATTTTTACGATTATTTCGAATAAAAGAAATAAGTTTGCAATAGATTAAGTAAGAAACTATACACGTAGAAGTTTGAATCACTTTCACGATTATTTCGAATAAAAGAAATAACTTTGCAATGGATTAACTGAGAAAATATACACAAAGAAACTTCACTTGGTTCACTTTATTTAGAAATTCGTCGCAGGGTTAGTTCGAGGTACGTTTATGCGACGCGACCGTCACCATTCATCCCCGAGAGCTCGCCTTAAAGAAATAAGAACTCCGGAATTTATGATAATTCTAATGCTACTTCTTGGTCGCTTCCGCGAATAGCCCATGAATTCCAAGTGTATTCCCGGAGAATACGAACGTTACCGCGGAAAATATCTGGCTACACACGCTCGGAATCCTTATTCGCCGCGTTCAACCCCTCCGACACGTGGGACGGCATTTTTATCTCGGATTTCCGGATATTCCGCAAACAATTATGGAAAATTGATTTCACCGGAATCATTCGCCTTCGCGCGGCGCAACCACCGCGTCCAATTCAATCGCTAACGGTTTCCACTTTTTAAAAAATTATTCGCGGTTTACATCGGCACGTTCGCGGAACGGAAAGGGGAAAGTGATATTCAGAGTCCTACTCGAAAGCTGTTTGAACAAAAAATCGGTATGAAACGCATGCGATATGCACTTCCCATAAAATCTTGCTACGTTAACTGTACCCCAACATTTCTCAGACACTATAAAAATTCGTATTTTCGAAAAATTAATTTATAGTTGATTATTCGGTAAACAACCGAAACATCGAAACATCTTGTGTGTTTATACAAAATCGTATACCGGCAGTTTTCTAAAGCAAACTCACTCGGTTCTCGAGGTACCCAAACAATTCCTCTGTAACCTGAACTGCAAAATATTCCGTTGCTTCTGAAAAGTTGCCCTCGGGTTTTAAATTCTTCTAATATCGTGACACCAGCGCATGTACTTGCCTAGATGCATGCGCTGTTGTAAACATCCCTCCCTTAATTTCCGACGTCACCGATATTGCATGCGGCGCGATGAAATATTCCACAGCCGAGATGCAATTTTCGGAACAGCTCGATGTGCTCGAAAAACAAAAATTCCATGGCGAACCGGTTCATATTCGAATACCGGCGATCGAAGTGGGAAGATGGAGATCGATCGGCGCTCGATCGCGAATAATGCGGCGCTCCGTCATGGAAGCATTACAAGTAGCCGAGCGATCCCAGGAATCGGCAAGCAAGCCGGCGAGAAAAAGGGGGAGGGCGACCATCACTTGCGTGCACGCTAAACTTTAATCAATTCTCATAGTTCGAGTTCCGAAGTTTCCACACTTTTCGGGATGGGTTTTCGGGGCACGAAGGGAAGAATGAGGGTTTCCATTAGAATACTTCGGGTCCCGTGTTTTTTCGCCATCGACGAAAACATTCGGCCCCGTGATAAAGCATCGCTGGCTTGTTTAAAATTCTTCTCGCGTTTCGTTCCTTTGTTTACACTCGCCTGTTTCCGCGCGGCTCTTTCATTCGAACGTTCGTCGTTCCTTTCAAACGCGGCGTCGACCGCGAATATCATTCGAAACGATAAATGCGGGATATTCGGGTTACGGAATTAATAGCCTTCCTCGGCGAAATGAACTGGTTATCAGCGGAGTTTCTAATTAGTCTGTTTCAACTAATTCCCCAGACTTTTTCAACGTCACTCTCTCGAACTGCCGTGCGCGAGTTCCCGAGTGTGACGCATTCATAAGCTTGTTCAAACGTTGTATCAACTTATATTTATCATTGAACGCGAGACCCTTGTATGTACGGTTCGGAAAGTTTCGGGCTTTAAATCAGCTTGAAATATGGGTGTTCCTGGTTCAATGTTGTATACGAACCTTCGTTGCTGTTTCTTTTCTCCGTTTTTCGTGTGTGACCGGTAAATCACGCAGGTACGCGGTAATTATGAAATTCATTTCGTTCCTTCGGAAACGCGGCGATGAAAGAATACGCTGAATTGAATGCCCCGTTAAAACCTCTCCCCGCGTAATAACCATTCGAGGCGGACGGGAACGCGATGGTCGTGGCAATTTCGAACGCGGCCTTTCTGTTATTAAAAAATTGCAATATTATTCGATACTGTTTTTGAGGCAGGGTCAATTTGAAACTTTCCATCGGCGACTGTATAATTGATAATTACAACAATGCGACACACCCTCGCCGCAATCGCGCTTTGTCGAGCTCTTTATAATCACATTGTCGAGCCAAGTATATCACGGGACTAATTGGCAGTGGGTAGGCTTTTGTCTGAATCTAGCCGATGGCGCTAGAGGAGGACGGCGGTGTATAAAGCCCGAAGCAAACTGCTAACCAATGAAACGATCGCGGAATTGTGATCGTTACCCTCTATGTAGCTATAGTCACATTTAATGGTACCATGTATTGCAACTGTGAGAAGGCGTAGCTGAACGTAATAAAACCTTCAGCCATCCAGATACAATACCGTGTAACTACGTGTGCTGTAATTGGCGTCTGGGAATAGAAAAGAGTTCTGTACGAAAGAATTGTTTGAAAATACGCGGGCACGATAAAATGTTATTTCCGCGTTAGGTCTGGTTGCTGATGAAATTAACCCATTGTAGTCGAAAATTTTTCACTAGGTGCGTTCAATATCTTTTTATGAGAATATAGACGACATTCTTCGAAACTAAGTAATGAGAAAAGATACGTAAGTTAACCCTTTTTGGAAGCTTTTCGCTAGAAACATTCGACACTTTCCGATGAAACATAGACGACACTATTTAAAACGAACTAATGAGTAAACATACGTAAATTAAGGAACAAAGCTATTTTATAGAAATATTTCACATACTGATGCATTATACAAAACTTAATGTTGGGCGTTCACAGCAGCGTCCTTACTTGGAGCTGATTAAATGAGACCACTTGCTTCTTCGTTAGTGGACTGTATTTTTCGTGTGTACAATTATGTCTGAACACTAAGACGCGCTTGTATGATGTCCATCGTTCGAAACTTTTGAGTTGTCTTTCTCGCTGACGATCTGCGAGTCAGATTGTCAGCTCCGAAATTTAAGAAAACACCCTGATTGGTTATCGCCAAAATTGACAAGTTCCAATCAGGGGCTTTCGAAACGAATTGTCTCCACCGTCGCTGCGCCCTTGGCGCGCCTAGTCTAACGAGGGTGGGGTGCTACCTAAGACATGCAGAGACTATGTTTTTAGCTTGGATACAAATTTCCTCGAGGCAACCCCCAGGTACCGAGTGTCCTTAGGATACCATTTGGTCGCCCTTCAGAAATATGCATTTACAAACCGTCTCTGGCTGCCACATGCGGGTGAAAGGAAAGTTTTGGAATTTGATTTCAAAAGGCCAATGAGTATTGCCGCGTTGTGCCGTTAAAATACTAAACAATAAGAGCCGTTTTTTGCCCCGTGCTGTAAAGAGCTTAAGACTCTGCATGTGTCGACTCTATTAAGCCGTGACGGCTCAACACTTAATATTATATATAACACTTTGTAATTTTGTTATATCAAATTAGATGATAACTGAGAGTCACCTTTCGAATGCAAAAGGCTAATAAAAAAATTATTTTGTTCCTATATTTCACGTATCGATTATATAACATTTCATATTACATATTAGATTGTATAATTCTGTTACATCAAATCAAGTGTCGAGAGTCATCATTCGAAAATGGTCAAAATGTACAATTTATAAGAAACAAATCGTTATGTAGAATTTACTTTTTCCTACGCGGAGGAGAGCTAAAGTATTGTATTTAAAATGTAGTAACGAAAGTGATTGAATTCTCCGTCGGAAAATTCGCACAATGGGTTGATACAGAATAACATTGTCAAGATAATTGCCCACTTCGCGTTTTATCCGGTTGTCGGGTAGCCCGGCGAGGTTTACTTTCGAAAAAGGAGAAAAAGGGAAGCCAATCAATCGAGTTCGAAATCCTCTTCCGCCGCAACGGCCGCGCAATTACAACTTCACATTTCGACGAGATAAAAACAAGCTGATCACGAGTCGACGACCTCGTAATGGATAAACTATACAGTATAATTGCTGGCGGAGGGTTGTTCCGGTGAAGGGACACGTTTCATCCCTCTCTTTACCTCTCTCGGTCTATTTTTCTCGCTTCGCCGGTGTCAATAAAAACGCGCTGTAATTAAACAGCCACCGTAATTAATGCCCCGATAGCTTATCAGCAACGAACGCTACGAGCGAAGTTGAGCGACCGATCGATATCGCTCGAATTCAGTCCGTGCTATCGTATATTTATGCAAATACACTAATCGACAACTGTTTAATCAGATTCAGCCAGGGATTAAAAAAAACTCGTTAATGAGCTAGTTTTTCACGTGATTTCATTATCCGATCAGCGCGCGGCGCGTTCGCCGTCGCTGAAGCAACAAGATCGGAATTGGCTTGAAAGCGCGCAGTGTTTTCAGGGTGGAACAGAGGCGACGCTTGTTCGCGATCCTATTTAATTACATCGATCCTTTCCTAATAATCGTACCCTGATTAATTTGCTCCAGCGTTCCGCGGCCTCTTTTGCTCCTCGATCATTTTATACATAAACAACTTTTACAACCTAATTTCACTGATAAACTTTTACATTCGTTTCTATACGATCATTATCTTCAGTGTATTATACGTAGATCGGTTTCAAACGTTACATAACGTGTCACGAGAAATTGATAGTGCTTCTAATGTTGACTGATTTCTTCTTTTTGCAAATATTAAAAAGATAACAGATGTTTCTCTGAGATATTATTGGAGAAATTGATGTTGCAGCACGCAAACTGAATTGCGAATCAATTAAAGTCTCAACTGCTGCACTCTTTGAGTTTCTATAGAAGAATTTCAAAAAGTCGATGTAACTGCTCGATAGTTTTAGTGTTAAAATATTTCTTCATTCTGCAAGTATTAGAAAGATAACAGATATTTCTCTGAGAAACTATTGTAGTATCGAGAATATTTATTGTAGGATGAATGGTTTGTTGTGCGTGCGTAAGGGCAACCAGGTCGTATTGCGACGGACCGGCGCCGGGATGTTTGGGAAATAGTGTGACTGCGTTTAGACAATTTCGAGTGGCTGAAAGAATGCGAGGAAGAGTGTCTGGAACTGAGCGACTGAACCGTGAGAAAAGCGTGTACGTGACTGCGTGAATTTTGACCATGGACGAAAGATGCGAGTGAGAAGGGTGCAAGGGTGAGAAAGACAGAGCGAATGGGGGTGTGTGATAAAAGCGAGTGGAAATGCGTGCATGGGAACTTTTTGGTGAGCGACAGCGGAGTAGAACATTTTTGGTGCGAGAGTCGTGTGTTGTATTTTTACGTATTGTCCGTATTGTTTCCTTTATCTTATTAAATATGTTGTTGTTTTTCTAATTCTCTTTTTACTAAAGATCCACATTTTCAAATATCATCTAATAGTATAACCACCATATACTATACTATTAGAGAAATTGGTTTATCGATACGCAAACTGAATTGTACATCAATTAAAGCTTCAATAGCTGCACTCTTGGAGTTTCTGTAAAGGAATTTCGAAAAGTCAATTGAATTGCTCGGTCGTTTCAGTGTTAAATGAATATTATTCGAACTGGAAACTCTATGTGTCAAAAACTATAAGTGTCTCTGATACATTTCCAAAATTTCATAGGGACGCGGGGAAAGTATCTCTCGCAACAGCCAGCCATTATCTAAGCAAAAACCGCAACGCGATAGAAATTCGCCGACTGCGAGCACGGAAATTCGGAATTGCTCGTATTTGGATTTGTACGGTTGCATTTCAGGTTTCCCGGATTGCAGCTGGTCCTTGGGTACGCGGGGAGCCCGAGCAATTTTGAAATCGACCTCCGATAAACGGGCTGCAAGATTGATGATCGAATGATACGGGACGCCTGTCGAAATCCCTGTCAGCCATAGGCCATTTAAAACCGCTGGATTCATGGGTCGTTTGTATCGAACAATATTCCGCGCGGCGCAGACGTATCCGTTCGTATAAAACAGTTCGAAAATGACGCAAATTAGCTGAAATGTAACGTGCGCCGCCCCATGACAAAGCGATAATGTCGCGGCGCGCACGAGCCTGCATAAATCGACGCTGGTTCGGCTTCGTCGACGGTGGCCGCACGTGTGGATTTCGACGGAAGAAACGGACACCGGTGCGCCGTTCGAAAGCCATTCTGTAAAATTTATCGGAATGTTTAGCCGATCCGAACGGATTTGTTCAGATTTTTACCGACGGAAATTAATCGTTCGATACTGCCGCTACCTGCGGAGATGCGTCGACAGAATGATATGTAGCGGTCACCGCGTTGATCGATGCATTATCAGCTGAAAAAACTTGGAAATCGCGAGTTTACGTGATAATAATTACAGATTTTCTTTTATCTCTATTTCGAGTTGTATATTTGTCACTGAACAGGATATTTGGAAGGCTATGATTTTTCGAGAAGGAGGTTGGACGCTTTGTGGTATCTTTTGGTATTCTTTTTTCATCTCTGTTTCGAGTATTGTACAATTCTTAGTGAAACAGTAGTGTAATTTAAAGTTGTAATCTTCTGATAATCGGGCTTAAATTGTTTATTGTAATGTGACGAGTTACATCGAAGAACGTTAATCGTTAATAATAGTGATATAATAGACTAATTCATTCATGCTGAAAGAATAGATTTTGATGAAATTGAACGCGTTTTTTTCTGTATCTAGTAGGTATAGTCGTGTAATCAAATGTACACGATTTCCGCGAAAGTCATCATTGGACTCAGAAATAATAACTTTGACACGAGTACTTTAATAGCGGTTCTTGGAGACGAAGATAAAAATTTTTCGTGACACGACGGAAAAGAGCCGTGCCCCATGGTCGACCGGATATGAATTTCATATTTTACGATAACACCCCGGGATGTTCTTGAAGTAAACGAATCTTGGTCTTCCGCAGGTTTCGCATAATTCAAAAATTCCCACTTACTCGCAGATTCTGGGACGCCGTCGTAATGTCAATTTTGATCTCACTGGAAATTTTAACAGCTAAAAATGAATCTTACGTCTTGACCTTTCTGGCTCGAACTTTCATTTCATTCAACTGAAAACGTTCGTAGTCCCTGTCTCAAGATTGAAATTTACATTCTAGACAACGAAAATAAACGCTTCGAATTAATAAATATTCCACTGATATTTTAAAATTGCAATATTTTCAAGCAATCGTGAAAATTTGGCGTATCGTACAGCAATATGAACGACGTAGATGTAATTGATTTCAAATCGACTAAATACATACCGTTTGTAAATTACTTATGAGTTCCGAAAATTCATGAAAATCCTGATATTCTTGTGCCTGTTAAATTCGCCGAATCCGTCTGCTTAGGTGCATTTTGAAATATTAATAAATTCGCGGTATCGCCGAAGCATCAAATTTTCCGGAGAGCGACTCCCCGTACACGAATAGATGCTCTGCAAATTCCTGTTAAGATAAGCGTTCCCGTAACAGCATATATTCTTACTTCACATTATTCTGTCATACACTATTACGCGCCTTAAAAATTTTGGTCGAAATTCTCCCTCGCCGGCGTCTATAAAACACACACGTGTCGAATTGCTCGCGTGTTTTTTACGTCGCCGTTATTTTCGGAGGTTGGAAAAACGCGTTACCGTGGAACCCCGGCTGTCATTCGCTCTTAATGACGGGAATTTGAATTCGAAAGTATCCGCTCGCACTTTTATCGGGACACTTTTCATCTCTGTTCTAGAATTTCAATCAATGCGATGCGTTTCCCCTCCACCGAGGTATTGCCCTGGCGAGCGTTAACATTCGTATATTTTCATAAACGGGCGGGGGAATATAAATAAATCAATCGCGCGACGAGCAAGAGATACACGTCATCGGAAGTAAATGGGAAACGTCAGAAATTTAATCGGTTTTGTAAAACGAGCACGCGTATGACCGCGTCGGACCTTTGTTTGTTTCAGCGAGAGTTGGTCAACATCACGATCCCCGGTTCCATTAGCTTGAATAGAGTAATTGGACACTGTCAATTCGAGAACGTAATTCCCACCGTAAATAGGGACTAACGATTTTGCTTAGAACTCATGGAAATGGACCATTTACAGCATCCGCGTTTTCCTGCGGACATCTAATTGGGATTAAAGGACTCACGGAATAACCGAACGACGGTTACGAAAGAGACTTTCAAAAGAATTCAAACATTCAAACTGGACATCCATTTCTGAACCGCAACTATTCAGTATTAACCGTTCTATTCAAAGAGACAAATTGGAAATCTCGATCTTTGAAAATTAACATTAAAGTCAAAATAACGTTTTCTACATACTCAAATCTTTGAAATTCAAGCATAACCTTCTACAGTATTTCTCACTTTACCTACTCATCGCGCATATACAATAATCAGTTAAAAATTGAACATACCTATCTCCAAACACGTTATCAACACTAGAATCACCCAACTTGACTTCCCTCAGTCTCCTACTTCAGTTCTTTTATTATAACATCAACTGACTTAGTAACTCCTAAGAAACCAGCAAAAGATATCAAGAACCAGTCATTGTAACCCATTCCACTCTAGCTTCAGGTAATTTCACTTTAAAAATAGTTGGCAACAATGGCAAACAATAAATACCATATCCACCCGCTCCATCGCGAAACTATAGGCTAATTATGCGCAAGTACTTCATTTACCAACGTCCACTGTCGGAACACCTCGAAGAACAACCTTCCAGTCATTCCGCAGGTACACATGTACGTGACACGTTCATTTCGCGGGTGGTTGTAACGTCACTTGACCCAAATAAATGGGAATGTTCGATCTTTCAACGCGGGGCCATTGAAATTCTCCGTCCACCCCCACGCAGCCCAGCGCGCCCTCCGCTGGAAAATCGTTCCGCGCGCGAAAATGCGAAAGCTTGTCGACCATTTCCTATAGAAAACGCCACGGGGTAGATAGCAACGTTGGGCGCAATCAAGCCGGGGCGCCATTCATAAACGGAAGACGATAACATAACTGAAATTCGATTAGTCGTTCCACCGTTTCGGCGATCGCCGGTTTATCACCGCCGCGATGCTCCGTTGAGGGGAAAGGGTAAACGGTTATTTCCACCGGTATGTTCCGCGGTAATCGGTTCTAGTTTCGGCGGTGCCTCGTCGAGTAAGTGCGAGAGCCGCGAGGATCTTCGTGTGTCGTGGATATCGGTCGATTGTGAGATTGAACGTTATAATGGCCGTTCTGTTTCTACCGTAACGCGTGAACGCTAGAGGTGCACTACAACCTGATGATCGAGCTCAGCTCGAGTCGGGTTTTCGAAAGAATAGGATTTAACACTGAAACTACCAAGCAGATGAATTGCCTTTTTAAAATTGTTCTGTAGAAACCTCAACAGTGCAATTATTGAGATTGCAGTTGGTTTGCAATTCAGTTTGTGTATTGCTAAATCAGTTTCTTTAGTACTTTTTCGGAGAAGCATCTGTTATCTGTTGAATAATTGGGAAAAATGAAATTAGGAATGGGTCATTTTGACCCATGCGGTCATTTTAGTGTTAATATTGAAACTACCAAACAGATGAATTGCCTTTTTGTAAATCCTCTATAGAAACTCTAAGACTGCAGCTATTGAAGTTTTAACTGTTCTAACCTCTTGCCTTATGATTTATTTCTCAACTGTGATCAATAGAATAACTTTAATAATGTGTTGGAAAAAGAGGAAAATTTTATGCACACTCTATGTCCACCTTTACTCTGAAATATAATAATTGATAATGGAAATATGATGTTTGATTTGCGTTCATAAGGCTCGAGTAATATTCATTTTTGTCAAATTCTGTTTAAAATCTTCATCACGAGTCTTACGCGTTATTGTAAGCCAAAGGGTTAATTCAGTTTGCGTATTGCGAAATCAATTTCTGTTTAAGAATTGTAATTTCTTTAATAAGATATATGATTTTAGAAATGTACAGTCTCGGTAATATTGGTAAAATGTTTCTCGTACAATGATGTTTCACATTTGATATTAGATGTAAAGATTGATTCGGTGCCTTTCGCTTTAACCAATTGCAAATTCACTTCAGATTTTCAGATAAACGTTAATAATACGATATTTGATGTTCGTGAATTAACCGTGACTACGTAAATTGCTACTCGTTATCACTGTGCGAAAGCAGCGTGACGAGGAATATAATTACGTGAACACCTGTCGTGCCTGTTGTGACTCTTTGAGCGATTTCATCCCCTCTTTAAGGAAAATCGGAATGATGGTTGGGAGGATATTATTTTTGAAGTATTTTCTATGGAGACGAAATGGAAAATTTTAAATTAGAAGAGGGAAGGAAAAGTATTCTTTTGAAATGGTAATTTTAATTGCACTTAGGGGTTTCAAATTAAAATTAATTGAAGTTATGAGTCTAGTTGGAAATACCAATACCAAATCTCTTTCCGGTTAGTTTCAAATGATACACGACTATAAAATATCCGTGTTTCCCCAATTTTATCGAATTTACCAAATTGTAAACGCCAATGAAATTATTTCGAAAGGGGTAATCATTTCGTTTTGATTGCAAGAGATCCGATACGGTGGAAGTGGCAACAGGAATCGATGCCGCCATTTACGTTACTCCTCTAATGCGTGCATGGCTTTGGCCGTTAATATTTTGTAACAAATACTTTGACCCAGTTTAGACCATTATTCCAATTGTCCCGAAAGATTTGTCGGCAGCGGCCGAAAGTCCAATATACGTAATGGAAAGTCGAATCGTTGAATGCACGCGGTTGAGCTAAGAACGGCCTCGTTTGTTTTCGATCAATCGGTTTAATATTTCCTCGGCCTTCGATTCCACTCGGAAAACGTTACCAACGGTAACGAATCGTAAATATAGTTTCACTTATTTTTAGCTGAACCCAGCTTTATCATAATATATTAATTAGAAATGCATGACGTGTGCGTTTTAACACGCAAGTCGTCCAAATGAAAAAGAATCATGAAACCCTATGAAAAATCGCATCCGAACAATTTCAACTCGAGTCTTCTCCACTTTCCAGTACACGAAATTAAAGTTCAAAGTCTGCGTTTCAACATGCAAGTAGTCTTGTTTAAAAATAATCACGAATTCTATTGAAAATCACGACCAAACGTCAAGATTGACCGAGGCTGAAAATGAACTACCAAGAATGGAACGATTTTCAACTTGACCAACCGACAGCTTTTCCAACTTTCGACACATGAAATTGTAGCTGGAAGTCTGCGCTTTATCATCCAAATAGCCCTGTTCGAGCAGAATCACGAGAATCTATTGAAAATCGCGACCAATCGGTCGGGACTGTTCTGGTTCCCAAAAACGTCAGGATTCCCGGGTAACTCGACGTGCCCGAGAATTTCAGAATTTTTAAAGTAGTTAGCGGTATTGTAATATTATTAATAATATAATTGATACTGTGGACAACAGTGTAAATTGAACAAGTAGTGTTTTAGTCTTGTTCTCGATGAGGTGTTCGATAAGTTGAGCGAGAATCCTGCGAAATAGGAGAATCTCTATATCGTTTATGTCAGCGGGGTCGTTTCGGGTTGTAACGAGCAGCTGATTCGCTGGTGATCGGTATGGAGAGACATTCACGGAATTATTATGTTGCAGATCTACCCATGGGCGCGCCCACTATCAAATCGGAACGTGAGCGTTACGACCCGGGAGACACTTTGAAAGCAAATTGTAGCCTGCCACCCTCGAAGCCGCCGGCACATCTCTCATTCACCCTGAACAACGTGGCGGTAAGTGAAACCTGTAATCCACGTGTCATTATCGAATCCCTAGTTACACGGAGCCGCAAAATTAATAGCGTAAAAGTGTTAGTATACAATGCTGCGCGCCCCGACGTTGCTCGCTTCGCCTCCACCTCTGTCATTTTCGATAATTTCGAGGAACGTCTGAGCGAGGGGTTGTTTTGCCTCGTAAGGGAAACAGATACGGGAACCCTGTAATTGACAGCGATGCACACGGACGATCTGATAGCGAAGTTTAGAACGTGACTAGTAGCTGTTACGAATAATTAATTATTCCTCGGAATAATCTGTGAAATGTATGTATATCTCCGAGTTTTGTCGTCTGTTAAAAGTATCTTTTATCACGTATGAAAATACAGTGCATCCAATATTGTCAATAGTTTTTACTCTACAATATTCGGAACGAAACAACGCATCCCGTCTGCAGGAAACTCGAAAATTTCGATACTTCAAACGGTGAACGGTTCACTAAAGACGTATAAAGACCGTATTCACGTAACACTAGAACTACTAGATGTATCAAGTTGACCCATTCCTACTTTCTTTCCCAATGATTAAAAACATAAGGAACTGATAACTAAAGAAATTGATTTAGTAATCCTTAAACTGAATGATAAGTCGATTGAAATCTCAGTAGCTATCCTTAGAGTTCTTATAGACAAATAACGAAATGTCGGTTTGACTGCTCGGTAGTTAGTGTTAATCCCGAATTAAAAGATCGTATCGTTCGAAAGCGATTTATCATCGATCGAATAATAATCGCACAGTTCAACTGCCATTCTCGGCCGAATGGCGTTAAACTTTTACAGCTCGCCGAGTCCCATATCTCGCGCAGCGTAAAGTATTCACGCGAACCGCGTTGAACGGGGACGATCCGTAGGAATCCGGACATTCCCGGCATAAAGTGAATTCGAAAAAAGAGTTTCCGCCGTTCACAATATTTACCTCCCTACAAGTGAACGAACTTTCCCCCGCTTTTTGCCAGGATCCGAATCAATTTTCACTGATAACATCGGCTGCTCGCTCTCCCCGTCCGCGTCTATGTACACGCGCATACACGCGCTCGTCTATACATCGGCGAAGTAATTGCACGATATACGAGGGGAACGTGGAAGTTATCGCAGTATGAAAGTTTGAGGAGCCGCTCTATAAAAGTTAAGGAGGTTAAGCAAAGAAGAGAACTTTTCCTCTTGAAAAATCTTTCCGGGCGCGCTGTTCTATGACTCTGTGTATATTAGTCCCGGTGTCTCCTTTCACCAAGGATTTGTTTCTCATAATTTTTGAAGTCCGTTCCATTTGAATAATTATCCGCTCAGAGGATTTCCATCCAACATTTCCGCTCGCCCCGTTCCTCTCTCGTTTGCTCTCATTCTACCGATCCTTTTTCTTCCCGTTCCGCAAGAGAACAGTGATACGCAGAATTTAAATTAAATTAGAGACCCCTGAAAAATGTTCGCCGATTCATTCGCCGGAGCGAAGGCGTAGGCCGGCGACGATGCATTACCTATAATCCCGCGGGATGACGAGCCGGGATCTCATTACCCGATACGGCTAAATACGCGTATTCGCGGAATGAAACGCTCCTCGCACTTGGCGGAATTTTGTTTAACTAACTTCGACCCGTTTAATATTTTCGGCGAGTTCGCCGCCGGCGCACGGATTCTTGCTGAAAATATTTGTCAATCCTGCAAGTTAGAGTACACACGGAACTATCGGGAAACAGATGCCGAACAGAAAAGAGCTACCGCTGAATATGCGCGCGGCGCTCGGAGCGCAGAACGGTGCAGATGATTTCCATGCGGAAAAATCGAAATACGGAGCGACCCTTGTTTCGTTGAATTCTTCGTTTCCGAGGGAATCGTGTTTGTTAGGTAAGCATTATTCGAGGCATATTCTCTCTTCTGTTCGTAAAACGAGGATTGTCTCAGAAACAAATTTTTATTCATACTTCGGATGTATCTCGTTACATAGATTCGCGTGTAGACTCTCGACAATGACAAACTGGTCCTAAGATAACCTAGAACGAGCTGAAATTTCTAAGTTTTCCTCATTTTCCCTTAGAAAATATGGTCACCGTATATACGCTGCGGCATTATATTCTTCGCGCTGAGACACTAACTACTAGAAATATATATCTTCAAGAGAAACTGGTTACTTGAATTTTGGCTTGTGAATGGGTTTGCTATATTTGTATTTTATTCTGGATATACGAGAGTGTAACAATTTTAGAACACAGGAATATACTGTATTCAAAGGTGTCAGAATACTTTTCGTACTGTAAAGAATTTTGTTCCGGAGCAACTCTCATTCGGATATTTTAGAAAGTTAATCCCGTTTTAATCCAGCAACAGAGTCTGAACGTCAGAGAAATGGAAGAGGGCGCGTGGAACGCGTATGGGGTCCGATCTATACGTGTCCCGGAGTGGCGTCTTACTTTTATCATATTGCATTACTTGCTCATAAGCGAGAGTGCAAAAGAAAAACGTGTGCCGGCGTGGTTTGCCATTTCCTCTAACCCGCGCCACGATGAAAAAGCTCTTGGAATGTACGGTTATGGGGGAAAGCCGGCGCTCGGTTCTTTACCAGACGAGCCGGAGAAAATTAGTAGTACGCGTACATGCGGGCAAAGAAGCGCTGTCTTATAGGGACTTACGAAGATGCGGGGGTGGGTGCTTCGGTTTGTTAGTTTCTTACATTTAACGCCGTCTCGGGGATATCCGCCGAATTTCTAGCTAGCATTCCCGCGGCAACAAGAAATAAGTAATTTCGCAAACGACACCTTATCGCGATGAAGCCGCTGCGAGCGAAATACACTCGCTCCTAAAGTGATAATAATTCACGCGTTTCACATTGCACTAACTCGGGAAGTTGTACGAATATTATTTGAAACGACTTTTCTGTGTCAACGTAATTTCCACTTGGCAGGTGTTTTAACCCCTCGTGATAAAATGACGACGACTGCTCGTCGTTGGTTTTTCGTGACGGACTGTACAGTGACGGGCTACGCTCGTTAAATAACTACAGTTACAAGTGTTATGTTTTCATATTTACAACATTTGTGCAGTTTCTGATTGAAAATTAATTAGCATAATAGATAGAGTATCTTGTCAGGTTAGTTTTAATTAACAAAATGTGTGAATCATAAAATGGAACGCGTTGTTTTCTTTATAATGCTTCTATCATAAAAAATTTTTCATGATTATATCGTGCCGGAAAGGATTAATGAAGACGGTGCTACGTCGAGTTCTCAAATTTCGTGCATTCTATGAAATTATACTTTCGAAGATTCTATGCATGCATGAAAATTCGCTGTCTAATGCTCACCTTAAAGTAACATTAATTTGTTACACATTCTGTATTGGATTCTGTCGTAAAAATGTGTCGACGATTTTGAAACAACTTTCTGAATATAAATATAGAGTATCCACTTGGTGGGTACTCGGTCGTAATGAAGTCACTGCGAGCCGAACACACCCCACACGAAAGTGATAATAACTCGCACGTTCACGTTGAATTCACTTGGAAAATCGTGCGAGTGATTTTCGAGTAATTTTTACGTTTAACGTAATTTCCACTGGGTGGTCAGTCGATTGTAATGAACTCGCTGCGAATCAAACGCAATCATTTCGGGATAAAGTTAATTTGCTGCAGATTTTGCATTCGACTGTTTTGTAGAATTGTGTAAATAATTTCGAAATCATTTTTTGCGCGTTAATATGAATAATTTTCACTCAGTGGAAATTCCATCGCAATAAAGTCGCTATCAATACTCGCCTTTGAAGTGATACTATCTTGCTGCAGGGTTTTTGCATTGAATTTACCCGCAAAATCGTGTAGATAATTGTCAGAAAATTTTTTGGAGTATTCACATTATTTTCACTCGGTTTTATACGATACTTAAGTGCAAGCTACCATTTGCAGCAATTACTTTTCCTTCGACCTGTATTCCTTTTTACACGATTACCATCGCGATCTTAATTTTTGAAATTAACAACGCACAACGAAATGTAAATCCTCTCAATATTTCGTCGCGAAAGTATTTACCTGTACATTACGTGAAATTATCATTAGCTCTGGAAACGTAACTTTTAATGACGAAACTTCCAGCCCGTGTAACAAATTAGTACTTCCAGACGTGCCTTCTGTTTTCAGGATTTTACAGTTGTTAACTAGTCTTGCGCGTCGTAAATTGCTAACAATTTGTACGGTATCGGCTACGTTGAAACTGCAGGAAAAATGCCAACGTTAAGAATATAATTTCGAGGGTACATGGGCGTGTCTTCATTAAGTCGTTGGCAACATGAGAATAATTTCATATCTCTTTCTCGCGGGAAAACCGAAGTGTCTAAAATTAGAATTCAGTATCTAGTATAGCAATTAAAGTCTAAATAGATACATTCTCGGAGTTTCTACAGAGAATTTTAAAAAGTGAATCTAATTGCTCGGTACTTCTAGTATTAACCCTTTGAAGAACAGTATCCATGCAATTCAACACGATTTGTAGCATAAATTTTTGCATCAAGAATTGGAAGAAATAATTTAATGAATCGAGCAGTAAAAGAACACATAAACTTCAATTTAATTACTCAGTAGTTTTAGTGTTTACCCTCTGAGGAATAGTATCCAAGCAATTCGAGACGATTTAGAGCACAAATTTTTCCATCAAAAATCGGAAGGAATGATTTAATGATTCGAGCAAAAGAACAGATGAACCTCAATTATACTGGACAGTAGTTTTAGTGTTAAAGTAAGTGTAAAATTCCTAACGAACGAGAGGAACGAAATAACCCGAGTAGCAGCGTTCTACGTGTGTGTTTACGGTTTAATAAAGGTTGCACGTGAGTGATTCAGTGGAGCCATGTTAAATGGCAGCCATCGGCTGCCTTTGATAGACCCTTATCGCCAGGCCGCTGTACAAAATGACAAAATGACGTATTCCTCCTGCGACGGTAAACGCGCGTTTTTACAGAATCGTAAAACGGGATCGGAGTAGGTTCGGTCAGGCCGACGGTAAGAGAAGCAGCCGTCCATAACGTTCCCTATATCAAGATGTTACGAGAGGCCATCCGTGTATGTTTATCAGAAATGAGGAAAGCCATAAGGCAAACACGGCTACCCGTCTCCACGTCAAACATTGACAATAGACGGCAGGTCTTCTCGATTTTTATTCCTCGTTCTCCTTTCGTCCCGGTTCCTCAGCGTTTTCTATATAATACGCTCTTCCTCTGTATACACGGTGTCCCACCGAGTTCAGATATTTTAACACTGAAACTAGAAGACAGGTCAAAATTACCCATTCCCGAATTTTTCTTTTTGCAATGATTAATTCCTTTGCGAACGAATTTCGATATTTTGTCGAGATCAAAATTTCATGGTTGTAATACTACACCTGATCCTCGATTTATGCGAACGAAAATCGAGTAAATAGAGCCTATCGGTACGAGAGAAAACAAAATATTGAAGAGAAATCTGGTATAAGCTTTAGAAACACATATTTATTTCACATAGCTTAACAAAAGAAATATTGATAAATGACATTTTCGAAAACAAAAGTATATTTCATTCGCTGTTACTAAATTCAGATAGCGCGTAAAAACTACCGCGTAAAAAAGAGCCTCGCGTGAAAAGAGTCCGCGTAAATCGAGGGTCAAGTATAAGTTGCAGACAGATGATTTAACTAGTCAAACCGCAAGAAATCGGTACATAGTTTCCTTATTTTCTATTATTTAAGCATTCGACATGTAATTGGACAAAATCTGCAGAAGGTTTTGTATATTTTAAGCAATCTTCGTTCTGAGAGGGTTAAAAAGGTAACAGATGTTTCTCTATGAAATTATTAAAGAAATTGGTTTAGCAATGCGCAAACTGAATTGTAAATCAAGTAAAGTCTCAATAGATGTACTTTTCGAGTTTCTATAGACGAATTTCAGAAAGTTAATTTAATTGCTCTGTAGTTTTATTGTTAACCACTTGAGGAAGAGTATTCAGGCAATTTGACATGATTTGTGGCGTAAGCTTTTGTATCAGAAATTGAAAGGAATTATTTAATTATTTAAGCAAGGGAAGAACAGATGAACTTTTTCTTTCGTAGTATTTCAGACTTACAGATATTAGATAAACGAAGATAATATGAATATCGAGAGTAGTCGAAAAGGAAGAGTAGAATATAAAATATAAACAGTAATTTCGTTTTGATTTGTAATGGATCGATAAAGAAATGGCTTGATTGTGCCATAAATGTCATTCTTACTGTGATCTCCTTAATGAGTGGAGAACAGAGAATAGAATGGTTCAGGAAGTTCCTATTATTTAGTTAAAATTTAATTAAGTTTGCATTGGTATTTTACCCCCCCCCCCCCAGCATTTCTAATTAGACGCGGCAGCTACATGGAGCCTTCTCGTTTCACCGGGACACGTATATTTCTCAATAACGTGAACGAGGATCTGTGTATTGTTCGGGCGAGATTTATTTCGTATTCATACGAAATATTTTGTATTCATACGTGTCATATGGCGCTGTCGAACCGCGACGAACGACATTCCAACGGGCTTTCTCCTTAAGTAGATTATTCCTGACGCATTGTGAACTGCAACACTGAACGGAAATCACGAATATTTTCTAGGACTTCACGTTACAAAGCTTGGTGCGACTATGATTTATCGGTGGCTTGATCCAGCCTGGATTAAACCATAACTTCATCATCGCGATTTAACATCAGAAACTAGTACTCATGAAATTCTAACAACGTTATTCATTGTATCTCACTTCCATACAGATTTATCCCTAACTAAGTACCTATGTTACAATATTCACTATTATACTAATTACTATTTCAACATTATACCCACATATAATATTAATACTACAATAAACCCCAATAACGTGATCTCATAATATACCCATCACTCTTCACATGTCCATAATGAATCGATCACAGTGTTAAAGGATAACCGTAAAGCATTAGCAAAATATTAAATCTAAAACCTCTATCATCAAATGAATAAATATTATCATTATTCCCGTTGTATCATCAATTAAATGAGCAATCAGGAATGCGATAACGATTCCCGATACCAGTAGAATCTAATTGACTTAAGCGTCGAGGTAATCTTTCACGAATCAGTGGCAGAACTCTCGAGAAGAAGGATCGAGGTCGCAGCTGCACCGAAGGGAGGGTAGGTGAAAAGTTTATTGGATTCTAAGTTGCCACCTGAAGATACCGGGGGCCGATGTCCGTGCGCTCTTACGTGTTCTAAGTGCAGCCACCGGCTCTCGCCGTATTTTCTTTCTCTTATTCGCAGGTGAACCCTTTGTTGTTCTTACAGCCTCGTGAGGTATGGCGGGCATTACAAAGTACAAAGGCGACAGCCCCGGGAATTCGCGAGGAAACGACCGCGCCGGTTTTTCCGACCGGGAAATGTTCCCCAGTCCGAGGCATTGAAGAAATTACGAAATTTTAACGGCGCCGCCGAGGGCCGCCCGGCTTGATAAGTAATACCCCGTACGTTATTTTCTTTTGTCGAGCAAATTCACTCGGAGGAGATGAAATCGACTCCTCGGTGGCGCGCCATTTTTCGTTCCCGTTTCATTATTGCCCGGCGATAAGAAACATGAAAGAACGTTAAGGTGAAACATTGCTCCCTTTGTCTGGCCTCGCGTTTCGTGAACTTAGTCGCGCGTTTCGTAATTGGATTCATCTACAGATTCTCCCTAGAGTACGTTGTCAAGGTATTCCGGACAATTTGTATCGAATATTTTAGAATAGAACGAGGGCAGCCGATTGTTCGCGTATGCCGGTGCATTGGAAAATCGGTTTAGAGGATCGAATGAGTTTAGCTAACATGTTCGCTACGTTGTATTTTACATAAAGGAAATTAAACTATTCCTATAAATATTGTTATTTAAAGTTAGAAGCTACGGCATTATATTTAGGAACATAATGTGAAACGTTTCAGTTTCATTTTTTAAAAATTTTGTTTACAAGATTTATTGAGTCCGAATGGAACATTACAATTGCGGAGATCATCACCGAAACGAATGCTGGTAATGAACGTGATAAGCGTACGAATGAAAATTGAAGATATTGTATGAATATTATTGAATTTTGTTATATAATATTTTAGATGATATAGCTTTTCTATTTCTTAGAACGTGGAAATAATGTTTCTTTAGTGATTAATTCGTTATTAAAGAATAAGACATTAGAATCTTTGCGTGTGGATAGTAAAAGGAATGCGACTAATACGATTATTAATGTCGTATGCTTGTAGAACAATAAAAATACCACGAAGGAAGTCGTGTAACACTCGAACAAAGATGGCAATTGCTGGAAGTATGACTCTGAATCGAATTTGACAGGCGGAATTCGTTTTCGCGTTCCACAGACGACTCAGCGACCCACAAACGACACTCGTATTCAGATGAATCGTTCAATCGTATTGTTCTTACGAACCAGTGAAATGGGCCAAGTACTCGGTGGCCAAAACGGTAATATCCTCGAGAACGCGTAATAGAAAGTGATATTAACCCAGATCGCAGTTTGTACTTAGACTTTTCTACTTCTTTCACGGTATATCGATGAAAGCGACAAGATCGACTCGTTTTCTGCTCTCGGGCAGAATGGCGGAATGGAACGGAAACTTTTTTTAGTAACCTATTCACTGTCGAATAAGAAAATTCATTTGACGTTTTTATATTGTCTCGTGTTAGTCTTAAATAACAATATCACACGTTTTTAATCGTAATTTCATTTGGTTTTAATATCATCGTAATATTTTTACCGTCAGAAATATTATTCATAGATAATAACACTTTATATCTCTAACTCTTTGCAAGTTTAAACAGTCCACATATTAATATTAACTTAATATCCATATTATCAAATATTTTATCTTAATACTAAAACTACTGACCAGTCATTTCGACTATTCTCTATTTCATGTATAAATTAGATCGATGCATTTATTGAGTTTTCGATCCATTTATAGTTTAACTTGCTATTAAATCTATTTAATATGATTATTCATTAAACTTATTTAATAACGTCCGAGTAAAGCGTCTATATCTTTTGAACAGATACAAAACAGGAAATACGAAATAAGTCGTTTTCACTCATTAGGCAGTTCCATTGTTACTACCAAAAATAATGTCAACTTTCACAACGCCGTTGCTTTATATCTAGCACGATCGAAGTAACTGCGAAATGCTCGCAGATAAAATATTAATTTACCCTACATCTAGATAGTGTGAACCGTAACTACGTTCCGTAAGTATAACCTCGAAGCACAATAGCTAATGTAGTAATAAGTATAGTAATAGTAGTAATAAGACGAACGTAGCACGTCGTATATAGTACAATAATCACTTTTACGAGGCCCAACCACTGACGCGAGTGGGCCGAGGATATAAAGGCTCCCGTCACTCGTAAAAAGCCTGAGAAGTGTTAACAATAGGCACTTCTGATAATATAATCGCGTATAATTGGCGACGAGCCTCGCATAATTCGAAACACAATTCATTTCGTCGAAATGTTCCACTATTCGTTGTTTCACTCGCTTACCAAATTCAGAACGAAACATGTCACGTAAAATATTAAGTTAGTAAATATTAGGGGCATTAAAAGACGGTTGACCGACTTTCAATTTACCAGAGATACCATGGAGATCGCCAGCGAAGGCAGCAGCGAAGCTAATTAAAAAAATTTCCACCGAGTGTATAGCCACCACTCGTGAACTCCTCAAGATTATTAATTAACGATAATCAGAAGCCGCAGATATAAGAAATAATTTAAACATCAGCACCACAATCCATTCAAAGAAATTATCAACGTTATTTTAGGCGAGCACCGTTTTCCATAAAAGAAACTCCCACGATCCGCTTGTCCCCGCGAAGCAAAACTTCCGCGTGAAGGCGACCTAAATTTTCCAAAAAATTCAACGAACCCTATGTGCACAGAATTCAACGCACGCAGGGATCAGGAAGAACAATGAAATGATCCCTGAATTTTTCACTGGAATGGATTGCTCCGAATATATTTTTCATGTTTGTTTCGAAACAACCGGTTTATTTTTTTTTCTGTTTCGTTATGCCCCCGATTCTTGTTCATTTCGAAATCGGTCAGCGGTATCCGTGATCTGTGCTTTTTTTCCCGTCTCAAATAGACGGGGCGGTGAGAATAAATCATTGATCGGCCCGCAGCGATTCAATTTTTCGCGTCCGACCGCGGTTTGTCATTCCGCGCGGTACACCGGCAAAGCGCAAAATTCGTGACGGACGACGATGCCCGGCGCGTACGTATACAGGTAATTGTACAAAACTATGGGGATAACGAGGAAAATGAACATCCGACGGTGCGCGGGCAACTGCCCGTGTAGAATAATGATTCGATTCGGTCCCCGTCGAATTGGATGAACCCGCAAACACGTGTTTATCACCTGCAGGCACTGTAGCGACGCACGGGCGACGCTAGCAATCGATTGCTGCATCATCACTTCGCTTCTTGGGTTAATTCGATTCGATTTAAATTAATCACGCAATTCCAGTGCAGCGCGCGCGGCGCCTCTCAGATCCACAAATGATCGAGAAACTTCCGTTGATCTTAGGCGATACACCGCTTTAGGGGAAAATAATTATCGAAATGATTCGATTAACACATTCTTCTGTGATTTCCTTCGTAATTACGTACGATGACATGACTACTTACTTCATTGAGAATAATTTTTCAGGGAAAGGAATGGATTTGACACTCGTTCTATGTCTACGTTTACTTTAAAAATTAACGATCCATTAGGGGAAAGTAATATTTAATCCCTTGTTCTATGATTTCTTTCTTAACTCTCATCGATACTACTTTGTCATTAATCATTTATTAGAGAAAAATTCTAGACATATTCTACGCCTATGGTTTTTTCTAAGTATTGATTATAGAAGAATAATATTTACTTTGAATTTGAATGAACTCAAATATTACTGAATTCGTTAAATCGCTAATTTTGTTAAATCGCGTTGAAAATCTTTACCAAGACTCTGACACGTTGTTACAAGACAAGAGGTTAATTTATATTGAGAAAAAGTGAATGACGATCGGATTTGTCAAATTCGGTGTGAACTTTTCATTGCAATATCATTGCTGTCGTTGACGTAATATTTGAGAAATTGGTGTTACAAAGTAGGTTTCGATGAAATCTAGGTTCAGTCTCAGTAGCAGTTTGATTAACTTCATTCATCCGGAGCAACTCTGCGTAATTCAGAATCCTCGGATACAATGTACAAAATATCACTTGCCTACCTTAGAGTGCCAGCGTCGCTATCAGCGACTCTTCATTTTTGATAATGATAAATATCTCTTGAATTTTTCATATTTCCTGTTGTATTTGTCGCTATAAAAAATAAAAAGTCGCTGACAGCTACGCTGGCACTTTCTGAACAAATTTCCAGCGTTGCTCACAGTTGCCACCCAAAGGATTAAGCAATCGCTAAATAAATGGTTGGCAATTGATTTCGAAAAATAACGAATCACGAACAATGAAACAAAAGGGCCGGTTGTATGGAAAATATAGTTTATTCAATCGCCAAGAGTTATGTTACAAAAATCCATTACGGAATCAATAAATGTAAATCGGCAATATCGAAATACCTTGTTTTCGTCGAGCACGCGTCAATCAACGGTACCAAAAATGAAACCTGATCGGATGACTTTTCTGCTGTTTGAATTATAGGATATCCGGCCGGGAAACATTCTGTATGGGAACGATTCGGTGCATTCTTCGAATTGTAACCGCTCTCATTCGACCGCGTCTACGCAACAATTTCATCTGCGGTACGTCAGCGAAATTTGCGCAAAACCGTTCCCCGCGCGGCAACGGCGGCCAGGAGGTTTGCCTTTCAATTGTTTATCGATCAGAACGGATTCACTAGCGGACAGTGTAACCGATCGGCTGCCGGGCCCGTTCGCCGGCAAAAACGGCTGGGAAGAAAGAAGACGCGTCGCGAACGTCGAAATGAATCCCGGTGATTTACGACGCAACCGCGCGCAGGTGAATAGCCGAGATTATAGCCCTCCCGCTCCACTTTCATTCCCCATGGTAAATAGACGGGGTGCCCGAAAAGTGATAACGCAACGGGATTCTCCTCGGATCGTTGGATATTCCTTTATCCCTCGTGTTTCGGACGGTCCGATGATCGCAGGCTCAATCGCGTTCTACGATTCGTTTCACGGAGACGTGTGACTTTTCGAGGACGTCGTGATTGGATGCAGCCGAATTGTCATCTTTATGTTAACACATTGTGTGCCGGCTCAGCAATAATGATAGTCCTACATTAATGTAACATTTTAAATATGTATGACACAAATCCAAAATAAAATTACAAAATCGAATTACTTATTTGCTTTCGTAAATTACAAATTTCGGTTTGATTGATGTTTAAAAATTTGTCCATATAATCACCGACACTGGCGTTCTTAGTAGCTGAAATTTAGCCGGCGTACAATGTGTTAACACGTTGGATGCCGTAGGGTTACTACGTTGGTGTCTCGCGAAAACAATCGGACAAATGCCGGTGACACCACGTTGGTGTCGTATGCAAAGCTATCAAACAAATGCCGGTGACGCCACATTGGTGTCGCGTGCGAAGCTACCAAAATTTTGCGAAAATGGAGAGATAGGATTGAGAACTATTGAAATTAGTAAAACTTTACGTTCGATGATCTCCCAAAAACCTTGAGGAAACATCGGTGATAGGCATCCAAACGAGCCCTACCGGCGCCAAACAAAAGATTCCTGATCACGCACGCGAACGGCATAGTGTTAACACGTTGGATGCCGTGGGGTCACCGGTGATATCCAACCGAAGCGGATTACTATAGTTTACTCAGTTCGACTATGATTATTTGAAAAGATTTATATACTATTAATAATGCTGCCCAATGCAGTGACGTTCAGCTTGAACATGCAATAATAATAATGCAATTCAATGAAATTGATTTAATATTATATTTTTTCGATTTGGGTATTTTGCTCTATGAAATCGTGTGGTAACGTGTTAAGGTGTAGCATACTTTTCGAACGATACTGTTTCAACAGAATAATTTAGAAATTACGATCTATTTTGTAGTCTATAAAATAATTGTCTTATTGCAGTTGTATCGTGATGAAAGCCTTTGGCAATGATTACGAAGAATATGGAAAATCTCTGTGAAAATTAAGTACTCGTAAAGTTTACTTTTTGGTTTATGCGAGTTCGTATAATAAGAATATTATCCAGTTTTAGAACACGTTGCGTAGGGAGAAGTATAATTTAAAGTTACTCATTTCATTAATGAAACCGAAGTAATGAAGTTTCAGTGGACGTCTTCATTGTTGAACGAAGAATGTGAAAAATATCTTATCAGATGGACTTTCACTATAAAACTAATTACTCCCTTAATATCCTTGTACCTCATGAATTCCAGTAAGATTTGAGTTAGTCAACATATCACCTCTAAAATTAATCGTTCAAGCTAGATTATGTCGCTGTAATACTGTTATATTATACGACTATACAATGCTATCGTATCATACCGCTATATCGCTAAATCCCAAGCTCGCAAGGAGGAAACTCAAGCCGATCGCCGTCGTGTCGCAAAAACCCACAAGCTCTGTTAACGAATTAGAGCTCGTTCCGGCAATAAGTACGGGACAATGGGCAGAACAGGCAACAAAAGGGCCGCGTGACGGGTATCGAAATCTTAATCTCGGAAATAGCAAAAAGTCACGTCCGTACCGTAAACCCTTCCGACTCACGGATCCCCAGCACGGAACAATGTTAGCCACGGGCGAGATACAATACGCTGATACACATTTGTATGAGCGGTGACGGTCTGCTGGATGTCGGCTAGGCTTGTGGGTGGGGTGTGTTATCCGAGGAGGACATCTCAAGTTTCAGAGGAGAACAAACGGCACGCCGTGTACGCGTCTACTGACGACCCTACAGAGATTGCGAGACCGTTCTTGAGACTTAATGAATGAGACTCTAGGAAGAAGGAGACGCGAAGTGGAAACACTAGAGCGCCAGAGAAAGAGGGAGAGAAAGATAGAGAAACCTAGAAGAGAAACTGGAAGAGGAAGCGAAACAGGTTAGAGTGGCGGGGGTACGGCGAACAGAGGAACGAGAGAGAAACATGGAGAAAGGGTGAGAGTTGATGAGTTAGTTTGGGTAGGTGGTTAAGGCCAGGTCGTTACCCGATTTCTCCCTTCTTCGTCCGCGCAGCATGGTACAAAGTTCCTCGTGGATTCGATGACACCGCAAAGAGGCGTACGTAACTGGTTGCATTCTGTGCTCCCTGGGAACTCGGAAACAAGGAGACGAAGAAGAAGAAGACGTAAGGGGAGAGGAAACCGAGAGGAAGGGAAAAAATACAAAAGACGAGGAAAGGGAGAAATGGGGGAAAGAAGACGAAGAAACTGCTCCGTCGACCCCGATTTTTCCTGTTAAGGATGCCTCTCCACTCCGTCAGCTTCGCCCATAAAGTCATGACGAGCTCAACGTCGGATTAGCCCCGACACCCTTTTCTCTTCAGCCGGCGTTGCTCTGCAATTTGTATCGCGGAGGCGAAGGAACGAACGGCGGTAGAAGGGTGGCACGCGGTCGCGCACTGTCGGGGTTTTAATCTGCATCGGATTATACCCTCAAAAGACGATGCATTTCATTATGTCGAAGCCACGCGGGAAAGTGGGCCGTTTGTTTGCGCGCAGCTGTTGGGATCGTCTAGACGCGTGTCCCTGTTCACGCTACCCTCTCCAGCCACGCCACCGTTTTTCTCATATTTGCGCAAGGTGAAATGGTTCAGGGGTGCTGCCAAGCAATTAATAGGGTTTCAGCTTCTAGCGGGATGATTTTATAATGTCGCTCGTGGGGGTCCATTTGTACTGTTTCGTGAAATATCGAGGCGAATGAGATTGAGAACGCGTGGGTTTGTTTATTAACGACGCAACGTAGAAAACGGGTTAATTATATTACATTCAATTCCTCGACGAGGATTTTTGGGACATCCGTAACCTCTTTCCGTGGAGAGATTAATTGTGCATGGAAGTCTTAAATACTAGACGAGTAGAAAACCAGTAGAAGTCTCTCGTTACTCGAGTAATGAAATTATTCAGTCGGTGATCTCGATTTTAGATACCGACTATAAAAGGTTGATTACATTGCAGTTCAATTCAGACATCACTACTAGCTAATTCAGCTGTGACCCGACTGTTCTCTTCATTAGCGTTCGCTTCTTAAACGCCTATTGGATGTACTGTCTCAATCGTGAAGGTTGTTTTATATTATATACCCAAAAACAGGACATACATTGAATCGAAATTGTCTTTCACAGTGTAATCGTGATACATTCATCGATAGATACGTAATACACCTACATTGCGTGCTAATAAGTTGAAGCGAAGTTAGCAATCAAGTGTACGGTTAGCTCAACTGGGCAAACTTAGGAATCAAATGAAGTTAGTTTGAGCAAACTTGTTAATCAGGTGAAGTTTGCTTGCGCAAACTTGGCATTTTTCGGGTTCAACGTCGGTCCGTTCAGGGGAGCAATGACTGGATCGTTCCTCGAGATAATAAAGGTTTACACTAGTGACTCCGAGTACACGACAGTGGATCACGACCCTTAACCTATCGAACGGACATCTTGATCGCTCCGGTTTTGCACGGGAGACAACGATCGATCATCCCGGATACACGAGACTGATTCTCTCTGTCTATTCTCTGTTCACTGTCTGCGTGTGTGCGTGTATGTATGTGTATGTATGCGTGCCTCTCTCCCTCTCTGTCTCTCTTTCTCTCTCTGTTCGGGCCGCGTGTATGCGTACACACGTCGGGACACCGAATTTCGACCTGCCTGGGCACAGACAATGTAATCACGTTGTTTGCTAGCCGGTTCTGTCATTCGGACACTGAAGGTGGGCGGACTCCAATCAAGAACCGGCGACCCCTTTGATTCTGTTCTTCAATCCGCTGCTGATGAACTTTCTTCGAATGATAAAAGTTTAGTGTTTTAAACGCGACACAAGCCGGCTGTGGACAAAACACTAAAATTCGACTATTCAGATAACGAGAATTGGAGGTTGCCAATGTGTGGCTAAGTAGTCCCTGCTATACGAAATGCTTTTCATTTAAAAAGTCAACATTTTGCGCGAATAAATTCCGTTTCTCTGTTTACATAACGCCTGAATCGATACGCGAAATGCACGTTGTCATTGAAGAAACTTCATAATATCCGTATAATGTAAACGTTGTTTGTAATATGGACACGCTACCAAATGATCATCGTTTCATTGAGTGAATTACAGTAATTCGATTTGGTTGGGGGTTACCGGTGACCCAGACGGCATTCATCGTATTAATATTTAGTTTAATCAGATAAAATGTTGGTTAATGCCGATGCTGTCGATAGATTCTACGAATACAATCGTGCATGCGTCTACAATCTAATTATCATGCTACACCTTGGTGACAGTTCTGGCAACGAAGATCGGAAATTGTCAGGATTCGCGATAAGATCTATCTGATAAGCGCTGACTATGTGTAGCCAACAACTTGATAGGAAATATAATACGATGCAATCGCGTGACTGATTTATGATTAGGGTATTAATAAACTGTGCTTGTGAATTCTGACTAGTCAACTGTTACAGCTGCCACCCTATAATAGAAATTTCAGATTTCCTTCAAATTTTGCACTTGAAGCAATAAGACAACCAAATCTAACCTTCTTACGAGCGATTATTTAAAAATAACAAAGAAAACAAAGTGCAATCGCTTTTCTGCTGAATATAATGCATGAAACTCGAGTCGTAAAATAGTTACCCATATTTCTAAACTCAAATATAAATATAATTTATTAGCTATTTGTTTCATTGAAAAAAAGAACAGATTAACGCTAGGATTACCAGGTGGGTCATTTTGAGCCATTCCTGATTTCTTCTGTTACAATTACTGAAAAGGTACAAATGCACTTTTGAAAAATCGTTAAAGAAGTTGATTGAAATCTTAATAAATACACAGTTAGAAGTTTTATAAAGAAATTTAGAAAAATTAGTTTAAGTGTTTAGTAGTCCTAGTGTTAATAAAATTTTGGTTGGTGTCTTCATTTTCGAAGGAATGAACACAGCAAGATTAGTTCAACAATGTAAACTAGGAAGTTAGAAAGAGTTAAAGAAACGTTCGTGAAACTGTCAGTGTCAGCGATAGAACGTCAAAGTGAAGCGCATAAGGGGATGTTACAGTTGACGGTACGTTTATCGCGACCTGTCATAATTACATTTCTGCCTCAATAATTTTCGCAACGTAGCTCCGAACTAGCGATCAGTTAACAAGCTACATATTACGGTACAAAGCATTATACTTGCAAATACATTGTCCCCACATTGTTGCGCGCAACTGAATAGCGTCAAAGCGATCTCTGAAATCCCAGCCGCGTGTTTCCGGATTCAGGAGACATCGATAAAAGTCCGAATAAAAAGTGTAACCAGAGAAAGTTGCCCCGAGTACTTTGTTCTTACTTGCATAATATCGTAATCTAACGGTAACGACGCACATACGCGGTGCTCTGACCACATTCTGTTAAAGCTACAAGCTTTTATGTGCATTACGTTTACGAGGAGAAGTCCGCAAGTGTAACACGTAGTTCTCAAGCAGGTGTTACACACCGTTACAATTCTCTGCGCAAACTACAGCGAAATAATTAAAATGCATCCCAGCAGGGTTCGCATTGTTTCCTTATTAAACGACGAATCTTTACTAGGACAGCTAAAAATAATTAACACGTTGACAATGGTCACCCAAAAATACGAGAACGAAATGGGTACGTTTTGCTCTATATACTTCAATTAAAACATGCCCTACTATGTGAAAAAGGAATATTTAAATCTGAAAGAAATGATTTCTTCAAGCAGCTATGCATATTCCACATCTTTCCCTCTACATGATTCAAGACACGATATCTTCCATATACATAGAACCAGTGTCTGTAACACAGAAAATTTCCGATGCTGCGGAACAATAAAAGCGAGGGGCACTCGACACTGTCAAGGAAGCGACTAAAATCGCACCTGAAGATGAGCCGCGCGCAGGGATTGTACAGTAACATAAATTTCATTCCGTACCGATGGCCGACGCACATAATGCTTCAGTATTTAATGATGAATGTAGACAATCAACATCGCATATTTACGTGTATCCTGCACAGAGGCTGGAATATCCCGGCAGCGGCGTGCAACCGTTGTTTTGCAAATCTCTGCAAACCACTGGACGTTTCGCGTAACACAGATATTTGGTGAAAATTATTGCCGTTGGCTGTGAATGTAGAACGGAAATTAGATACCCCGAGCTGCACTGAGCTTGGGATCTACGCAATACGTAACGTTGACATCGTTTACCGTGAAAAGTGGTTGAAAATTGAAATGTCGTAGGGTCCGTTATTAATGGTCGAACGCGTGCAGTTTTGTCAGCTCATCGTTTGGCCCTTCGAACTATGCGCTTTCAATTAAATCGAATGCAACCCGACGCTCTAATGCGTGTTCACTAGTAGGGACTTCCGATTACGCCGAATTGTATGGGACAATTCACTAAGTGAGGTGGACTATACTGTTATTAAAAACATGTGCTTTATTGGCACATTTCATTCTTATTACTTTCTAACCGGTGATCGTTAGAGTCTTCCTTTCTGTCCACTTTGAACCTTTGTTTTACTTTTTACCGGAAATATTTCTCTTCGATGCTAGCTGAATATTCACGCTCATCGATCGATCGATCAGTTCATCATCAATTCAAGACCAATTTCGAATCAATTCTCGTTATCCCGACTGAACATTGTAAATGAAGCAGTTGAAATTCTGAGAAATTGATACCTGTGCGAATACGAGTGCACCCGTACATCATTCAATGACGTCTCTACGCGAGAACATAATTGTTCTCTTCATAAATATGCGGAAGAACATTTCACCGTCATCTTTCTCGAAAAAGAATGATGGACTGTTCGTACGGGGCACCTAATAAAAAAGATTAATAGATGTTTCCGATTCTTTGAGCAGCCGGCACGTGCCAACTTTTAGTCCCCCTACAAAGACCTATAAATTTGGCCTCGCAGTGAACCGGTCCAGTTTCCTCTCTAATACGATACACTATTATTCCCGGAACGGTAGCACGCGGCTCTCAGTCCAATCAATCAAT